>NC_138032.1:42772686-43372686 GCF_964106645.2 Podarcis pityusensis | reverse complement strand
GCCTGCAGCTTGAAGGCTGAAGCCTGCATTCCACAAATTTTTGTGGTAGATAAGATGTCCTATTGAAATGCATTGTTGCTAGGTAACGGTCCTGGAAAGTTACTGGCAAAGGGGCTGGACTCTGCGTGTAAGCCTGGGAAAGCGAAACAAAACCAGAGAATGTTTTGGCTACAAGGTTTACGAGCTCTTGGAAGGGACTTTTCAATAGCAGCCTGAGTTTAGCTGCCAGGTGCAAAGAGCGTAAACAATTTGCAGTTTGCTGCGTGAGAAAGGAAAAAAAACAACTGTTGGATTTTACAGTTTGTTTGACAGTCTGAGAGAGGCTTGGCTTCAAGATGGATGCCAAGAAAGGGGGAGGTTTGCCTTGCCCACCTCCCTTAACCAATGACAATTATTCATCTTGGTCTGTAAAGATGAAGGCCCTGCTGCAGAATCAGAGGCTTTTTGATGTAATTGAAAACCCCATCCCTGCAGCACCAACCAGAGGTTGGGAGTCACAGAATGTAAGGGCCAGGACTGCTATAATTCTGTGTGTCTCAGATGATCAGTTGGTGCATGTTCAGCATTTAGAAAATGCGAAAGAGGTATGGGACACGCTGCGTACAACGCATCAGAGAGATGCTGGTTCTTCAGCGTTGCTGTATTTTGAGAAATTGACCAATCTGAGACTTGCGCCTGATGGAGATGTTCAAGCGCACCTGACAGAAATGAAGTTTCTGCGTCAACAGATGGTGGAACGCAATTTTCGTCTTCAGGAGGAAGTGTTTTGCTTCATGATGATAAACAGCCTTAGCCGCACCTACAAGGTTGTTGCCAGTCAGCTTGGTTCCCTACCGGCCGCGCAGCTGACCGCGGAGAGAGTTTGTGCTGTGGTCCTGAATGAACACGACAGACTTGCTGCACTGGAAGAAAAAGACAGGGGGAGGGAAGAACAGAGTTCTAATTCCCCCACTGCTGATGCTACTGGGGAGCATGGTGTAGCATTGAGTGCTGTCCGATGCTACAATTGTGGACAGACTGGGCATCTACAGCGAAACTGTAAGAAGCCGCGCCAGTCAAGGGGAGCAAAGAGCAGCTCTACGAAGCCTCAGGCGTCAGGCAAAAGCCGTACCAAGTGCCAGGTGAAACCTGCAAAGGCTATGATGGCGAGAAAGGAACCACGCCAGATGTTGGGAACGCATTCATAATCGACACGGGCTGTACAAAACATTTGTGCCCGCACAGAGGACTATTTTCGACGTTGAAGAAGCAAAGCTTCACTGTGAAACAGGCCAACGGTCAGGAGTTGGAAGCAACTGGAATTGGGACTGTGTATCTTGAGAGTCTGAACTTGACTATAAGTGATGTTTACCTGGTTCCAGAACTGAGATTTAATCTGCTGAGCGTGTCGCAGATTGCAAAGAAAGGACTGAAACTGTCCTATGATGCTAAAAGCTGCAAGATCTACAAAGATGGAGAACTGTTTCTTACTGCCAAAGAGAAAGATGGACTGTATTTGTTGACTTTTGATCAAAGTGATTACATGAAATGTAATTCTTCTGTTTCTAACGAAATCTCTCTTGCAGGTGTGACCAGTGTGAGCACCAGGAAGGTGACTAAGACCAAGAAGGTCGACAGAGCATTTCAGCGGGTGTATGCTGATATGATTGGTCCTCTAGAACCATCTAGAGGCGGTGCACGATATTACCTTTTGTGTGTGGATTGTTTCACTAATTATTCTTGGGTTTATATGATGGAGAAACCGCAAGAAACTTTAGAAAAGTTTCAGGAGTTTTGTGACAAGGTTAAAAGTATGCATGATGCTAACATTGATTGTCTTTTCACAGATGAGAAGCAAATTTTTCTGTTACAGAAGTTTCAGAAGTTCCTGGATGGAAAAGGGATAGACCACAAAGTTGCAGTCTCGCAAGAAGCGTGGAACAGGGGGGTCTGTGTGAGCGTGAACAAAGAATTGCAAAAGGGGATGAATGCGCAATTGCTGAGTTCACATTTGCCACATGAATATTGGGCCGAATCGCTAGCGTCCTATCTTCATGTGTGGTTGAGAAAAGTCTCAACAGAGTTGGGATGTTCTCCTTTTGAGAAGCTGTTCAATAGAAAACCTTCTGTTGCCTATTTCAAGGTTTTCGGGTCTCATGTGAGAACAGAAGCTCCAGGTGGTGTAAAGAATGCCAGAGGCATTTTCGTAGGTTATGAAAAAGGTCTCTACAGAGTAATTTTGTCTGAATCTGGTCAGGTGATTCTCACAAAGTTTCTAGAGAGTGCTCCTGAACAGGAGAGGTTGATTGTTCACGCATTTCCCACAGAGGATTCTGATGATAATGATGATGATGAGTTTGATCTTATTGAGTTCAGTAGTACTGATGATGACAGCGATAGCTCAGACAGCTCAGTTGTCACAGTCATTGACAGGAAATCTCACATAATGACTAGACCCTCAGAAGAGGAGGATGAACCATTGATTAAGCTTAGTACTGGTTCTCAACAGAGTCCAAAGGTTGAACCAGTGAGCACAGAGGATCAGAACCTCATACGCAGGTCTGAGAGAGCAACGAAGGGTGTACCACCCAAGAGGTATTCAAAGGAGTTTGCTAACCTTGCATATGTTGCTATTGTAAACGACCAAGGACAGATTGAAGCTGTGTCTGAGTCAGAGACAAAGGCACAACAGAGAGTTGTTAACCGAGGTAATGCGAAGTCACACAACCAGAGAGGTACATTGGTTAAACCAGTGGCGGGTAGTTCCAAGGGTGGAACTGAAACAACAGGGGAATGTTATAAATATAACAACTGTTTGTTTTCTTCTCTGGATGACGCTTTGCTCGCGGCACACATTGATACTTTAGGGGGAGTATGTTACCATAAAGCACCAATGCTGCAGCAAGCAAAGGCTTTAGCAGCTCAGCCAGCTGCTTGTGGCTGGAAAGCCAGACAGGATGTTTGTGACTGTTGCCATGGGAACAAAGGGGCAGTCCATTCTGTACTGAGCACCGGATGTTAGCTCAGTGTGTGTGTGTCATATGACCCGTACTAGATGTACTTGGGAGGAGTTTCTTCTTGCTGTTGTTGAGTGCAGACATGATTCTCTGTACTGATGTAAGAGGCAGAAATAAATGATGTAAATAGTTTTCTGTCTGCTTCTTTCCCCTCCCTGGGGACACCAAAGGGGAGAGAGGAAGAACGGTGTGTTCCTCTCATACATCTGAGAAGAATCGCCGGACCTCGCCTGCTTATCAGCAGAGTGGAGACGCGGGGAGGTCGACAGGAATATCTGCCGGTGCCTACGCTGTGGCACATTCCTCTGACCCAGGCAGAATTCCAACAATGGGTTTATGTATGTTTTGCCCCCACCTTTTTTCTGAATTTACCTATATAGAAAATTATTTATGCAGCCTGATCCTATCCATGCAGAAGAAGAAGAGAAGAGTTTGGATTTGATATCCCGCTTTATCACTACCCGAAGGAGTCTCAAAGCGGCTAACATTCTCCTTTCCCTTCCTCCCCCACAACAAACACTCTGTGAGGTGAGTGGGGCAGAGAGACTTCAGAGAAGTGTGACTAGCCCAAGGTCACCCAGCAGCTGCATGTGGAGGAGTGGAGACTCGAACCCGGTTCACCAGATTACGAGTCCACCGCTCTTAACCACTATGCCACACTGGCTCTGGAGGTTTAGCACAGGAGAAATGGGCAAGGGAGCTGCTGCCTTTCCCTGCCCACTGCACCTGCCCCCTGAAGCAACTGCCTGTTATCTAATGATAGGGCCAACCCTGCCTGTTTCTAAGCAGAAGTTCCACATCCACTTTTAGACACCCAGATTCAAATTCCCAATCCCATTTCCACATACAGCTGATTTGATTCCTCATGCATCCTTGTCTCCACATACATAGTGGGAGACGGAGTGGAGGGTTTGAGGAGCACATTCATCAGAACATTCTGTAACCTAAGCCGGTGGCCACAAACCTTTCCAGAACTTCCACCATTAATCTGCAGCACCAAAGGGTAATCCTTAACACATGTCTAGAAGCACTCTATGCTTTCTTGTTACTTCGCACACAGACTTTGGTCTTTCAAATTTCAGTGGTGCTCCATGCAAGGCCCAAATTTGGCATCCCCCCAACCCCTGCCTTACGTTTTGCTCAATTAACTACATCATCGTGTGAATTAGTGTGACACACTGCAGCGTCCCCTAGGCTCGGTGTCTAGTGAGGTGGAACCAGTCACGCTGCTCCAAATCCACCTCTGATTCACACGTTGGAAGTCTTAAGTCAGGAGTAGAATCTAAATGTTGGATTCCAACTTCCATTACACCTAGCCTAATGCAGGTATTATGTGTCTTTTCCAAGCTCTTGGGGCTCTTCCCTCAGTGTTTCAGCACACAGCTGTCATTTAGAGGGCATTAAACGTCAGTACAGATGTGGAGGAGATTAAGCAGCAAATATTGAATGTTAAGGTTGATGTGTGCAGTGTGCAGGCAGAGTTACCCAAACCAATCTATGCTCTGGAATTTGTTGTTGTTGAGGTAATATGAGGAGTTCCTGCAGTTTTGGAGCTGCTTTCTGTACAGTTTCAATGAAGGCCCCTGTATTCAGAACAAACTTTCCAGACTGAAGTACAAAGCTATGAAGGAAAAAAATAGTTCTGTATTTTAGGGAAGAGATTATCAACTGCCGTAGTCTCAAGGAGTGAGTGTTTGGCTACATAATCAAGTAAGCGTGCAGCCGTAAGAACTTCGCTGTTCTGGTGCTCAACATGTGCTCAGGTCCACTATTAACATACAGTACTAATATATATGGCTCCAGCGAGAGGGCCAGATCTCTTACCTCCCCTGCCACATCTATGGCCCCAATTTGACAGCTGGGCAAGCTCATCCACCTGACAATAAACCGAGGTCACAATCACATCAGGTGACACAGCACTTTGAAGTCCCAAGGATCAGCTGTTTGTTGGAACTTCAAAGCGCTATGCAGGGCTATCTGCAAGCAGGGCACTTTGCAAGCATTTGGGGCTTCTAAAATGTCACCCATCAGTTGATCATTGGGACTTAAGAAGGAATGCATGTGGGGCTGCTGAAGCACAAATGACCAGCTGACCAGCAGCGCTTCAAAAGCCCAACCCAGTTTTAACCTTTTAACCTAACATACCCGATGTCATATACGATGTTAAGTGATTGGCAGGTGGTCATGGCTTGAAATGGGGATGTCTTGCTGGCCTAATTAGGTGAGCTGGCTGGAGATTTCACAGCACTGGTGTAGAATAAAAAATGTGGAATCTTTATTTCTTTCAACTGGAAAATATTTTTCGGGGGGCCACAAAGAGCCAGAAAAATTGCTTTGGGGCCCACATTCAGGCCACAGATGCCAATTAGTCCTTCATGAGCTAAACGAGAAGCCTAGATTCATTCATTTAAGGAGTGAAAGAAACCCCAATATACCATCATCTAGTCTGAGAGGAATCTTCTCAAAGTTTTATTCCATAAATCCACTCACCTATTTGGCTAAAACATTCTTACTTGAATGTTGTCTAGCATTATTTCAGTGCTATACATTACCTCTCTAAGTGACTCCATCACAGCATTTATGATCCTCAGTGTTAAGTGTGTTTTATCTCATATAGCACCAGCTCTTTATATTGAATTAGGTTGGCTGCTTATTCGTTTCAAGGACTATTTTCAGGTGCTGATCTTGACCTTTCAAACACTGAATGACTTGGGACCAGGTTAACTGAAGGACCAGCCACACCAGAACAAGCCTGACCAAACTCTGACATCAGCATTGGATGCCTTGCTCTCAGGACTCCTAGCAAGAGGTATCAAACTATTACGGTGGTGGGTACCAAGGAACAGCCTTTTCCGTAATGGCCCCACATCTTTGGAACTTCCTCCTCAAGGATGTACGTCTTCATTGCTGGGTTTTAGACCAGCTCACTTTCAACTAATTTGAAGTGTTTGCACGGTGGGGATTAACTGCTGTGCTGGGAAATTGTAACCGCCACTGTTTTTTTTATTCTGAAATGATATTTTGTAGCATTATTGTTTTATGGTATTGTGTTTTGATGCTTTCTTAAAAAAATAAAAATAAACTGTAAACTGCCTTGCGAGGGCAGTAAGCCCTGAAGGATGGAATGAAAATTCATCAAATAAATAAGTATTTTCTAGCTGGAATTTGTCCAGGTGTTGAAACTTAATTCCTCCATATTAGTTTGGCCAGCATCCATTATGTCATCTCTTTTTCTATTTCTTCTTTTACCCTCATTTACAAACTGAACTGATTTTGCCCATTAAAACTGCAACCTTGCCTATGCATGTGTGAGTTCTGAGCTGAAAGTGGCTTCTCTTTATGCATAACTATGCAAAGACTGTCGCCTCAGGAACACTTCTTATATTATCACAGTGTCACAGTTTCCATCAACGAACATCATCGCGTCACGTGGCAATGGCTTTCATAACATGTGCAAAGACCTCATACTGTGGTTAAGTACTGTTGTTTGAAAAAAATCCGTCTCCATGCCAGCACCCCTCTACTTTCACAGGAACTGCTGATGTGGGTAAGATCCTTCACTTGAAAACACTGACCCATGTGGCGAGTTCCTTACATGTGCCATAGTAGCTAGAGCATTTCCCACACAGAAGCATTACTGGGCAACATTCATGCTGCTGCAATATCATGCCAAGCAGCCATAAGCCATTAGCTGCAGCATGTTATTTATGAAGCCTTGAATCACTCTCACAGTTCTTTCTTTGCGCACCCATTATTTGAAGTCTTTTTCATAAATGTGAGCAGGCAAATGGAGCACATGATTCTAGTAACTTCTCAGCTTTGTTTCTGCACCTCAGTGCAAGCACTTTCCATCCCTGAACATAATTTCCTTTTAATAATGCATCATATTAGCTGTACTTGGCACAGCATTACACTGGGAGCTCATTCCTAGTGGTCTATCTGCTGTGACTGGTAAATTGTTTTCTTTGAGACCACACTTTACAGTCACCTGCAGCCCTGGGTTCTGCTAGACAGCCATTACTTTCCAGAAGTGCCTGAACTGGGACTCCGTTCCATATTTGTTTGTTTTTCATCCATGGAAGAATACCTGTGGAGGAATGCACTTGAAAAGAAGTATGTCAGAATGAAAAAGATCTATGAGGGTTTTTGCAAGAAATATCTATGAACAGGACAAAGAAATGTGCATTCTGCCCTGCCCTGAAAATGTTGTGACAATTTTGCACCCTCCATGGGTATTCTTGCCGTAAGGTTGCAAGTCATGGTGACTTACCAAATCACAGAATCATAGACTTGTAGGGTTGGCAGGGACCACAAGGGTCATCTAGTCCAACCCCCTGCAATACAGGAATCTTTTGTGCCTGTGCCATCATCCATATGTACATAGAAAGCAGGAGGGGCAGGGAGGGAAGTGCAGCTAAATTGTTTTCTAGCCACATCCAGAAGGTCTCACAGGGGAAGTAGCCAACCTGTTCTGGAGGTGACAGGTATTTAGTCTTGTTGGCTAGCTCAGGAAGGAATGAGCAAGACTTTCCTACTCTGATGCTGGAAACTTTTCCTGTTTTTGTGTTGTTTGTTTGTTTGCTTTTTGGAGTAATAGCCTGCTTGCAAGAAAAAGCCTCCTTGCGTATGTAAGGTAAGGGAGCCTGGAAACTGACACAGCTGAAGAAATAGTATAGAAGGCAGGGGCTGAAGAAGGAGGAGAATGTCAGAAAGGGAGCCAGGAGTCAAGAAGGAAATGGAGGAGGGGGACAATGGCCTCCTTTACTGGAGTAAGGCCGTAAGTGCCCATACCATACACATTCTTACTTTACTCATTTTTATTCCCCTGCTGAACCATCTTTTGGTGTCCACCACCCATGTGACAGAAGCTGCAGTCCGTGTGGAGACCTCAGCGTCTCAAGAGACGAGACTTCCCCCTCTCAAGCGGAGCATTTTGAGCGAAATTACCATGCTGGGCCCAAGGTGTAATTGAGAAACAATCAAGGAGCGGAGAAAGAGTTTCCAGAGTTAAAGACTGCAAGTGTGCAAGGTAGAGGAGCCACTGACATATTGCACCCCACAGGGAGCAATTACTGCTGTCTAGGCCTCGGCCGTTTCTCACAGAGGGCCTCCATTTCCCCTTCCATTACAGGGCAGCGGGTGATGTGGGTGGGAGGGGAGGTTGGATATAAAACCTGCCACCCCCACCGCACCCCGCCAAAAAGAGAGGCCAGGCCCCGGGATCCACGTGGCTGGGGAGCTGGGGTCACTCCCCGTCGGAAGTGGCATCCGTTCAGCTCCCCAGCAAACCCCCAGCGAAAGGCAATCAGGCTCACCGCCGCCCGGCTAATTCCGAGGGTATAAAAGCAGTAATGAAATTCACGGCAGGATTAGCCTCTCCATCCAATGGGCCGGCGCAGCGGTGACATCGCTTGCTTCTCGCCCGAATGTAACACACCAATCTAATTTACGTCGTGTAGCGAGCGGGAATGAAATGTTCATAAAGAATGGCTGCATCTTGTCACCTTAACTGCGGCCCCGGGCTCTGAGGCATCTGTCAGGCAGAGGAGAGCCGAGGAAAGCGGGGCCTGCTTTGCTGAGCAGGGGCCTGCAGAGGGGAGGCGGGCGGAGGGAAAAGCCAGGTTTTATAGATGCTACTTGGGGCTGGTGGGGTGAGGGGAAGCGGATGTGAGAGTTCATCACAGGGGATGGGCAGGCAAATGGAAGGTGCCCGTGCGCACATAGATATGTGCAAAAGGGTGTCTTTGCTAGCACATATGATTGGGGGGCAGTTCACACAACCATGAACAGCATGGACAGACGTTTTCTCCATCCTCCACAGTTCCTGACCAGGTCAACGTTGTTCGTTTTGTTTCGTTTCGCTATTTTCACAAACCACACTTTCTTCTAAAGTCTAGCAAGGCAACGTTCAACTTAAGAACATGATCTTACCACAATTACGGTATATAAAAAAGCTGCCAATAACATATCAATGAAAGGTGGCTGGTAACAGGGTAGAGAGAACAGGTCGTATGAATGATGGATTTGGACGCCGCAATAAAATTCAGAACGTCTAGGTTTGTGTTGGCCTGGAAAAACAGCAACAGTGCTTTGCATTTGTGTCAAGTGATTCAGAGAACCTCTTTGCTGTGAGAATGGTGGAAGCAAACAAACAAAAACACCTACCCACCAGCCAGGTATAGGGTTGTCTAGCGACTTGGTGGCGGGTTTGTATCACTGAGACATGTCACAAAAGCTCATGTGGTGTGCGAAAAGTATAAATAAATACTTGCGCTCTCTCTCTCTCTCTCTCTCTCTCTCTGTGTGTGTGTGTGTGTGTGTAACACTTAACAGCAAATCCAGAAAGAAGCAAATGAAGTTTAAAGGCAGCAAGCAATTTGTTGCTTCTATTTGGGATGCTGGGGAAAGTATATTCCTCTGGTCCTTGCTCTTTTCTGAATGAACAGTAAGAGAGGAGGAGGACCAGAGAAATACACTTTCCCCCTGCACCCCAAATATAAAGATAGAACTTGAAACGCTCCACTCAAACAAAAAAGGAAGCAGATTTTGTTATGACGAAACAGGCATAACTACCCCCACCTTGCTTTCTCGCATTTGTGAGGGCACGGTAAATTTTAGCCCACAATACAGCTATAACCTATCCATTCTATATAACCTGTGCAACTACTATTGGAGAGGTGTTGTGAAAGTGACCAAGGATGCTTCTATGCAGCAGTTCATTGTGGACTTGGTGCTGCTCACACACAAGCATTTTGTGCAGCATCCCCGTGACACTGTCATCTTCAAAATGCCACGCCATATTCCCCTCCCCTCATTTATTCCAGATTTGCCTTTTTCACACATCCACACACCCCACAGATAAGGTTGCTTGTTTTTTGTGTGTGTTTTTTTACAAGACAATGCTGGCAACAAACATTTGGATTAAATGGAAGGAAATGTGAGGTGGCATTTTGAAGAGAATGAAGTAGTGCAGACGCTATGGAAAGCTTCCACAATAAGCTGCTGGGTGGAAACACTCAAAGAAGTATGCAGTTGCCTGCCTCCATCTTCTGAGGAAGTGTTGAGAATTTCCTCAAATGAATGGAGATTAATGGCTCATCCCAATCAGTGTGGGGAGATAGTGTGCCCTGCCCCACAAGAAAGGAGAATCCTGCAGCAAGCATCTATTCCAGCAGGGTAGGAACAGGCACTGATGGAGTGGGGCATGTTAGTTATGAAACCTCAAAACAGGCTCTAGCCTTGCATTGACATCTGTGGAGGGAGCTGCACTTGAATATCTTCTCATTCTCATGACATATCCTTGCAGCGAGTTTGCTTCCATGGCTGTGTATTGGGACATGATGTGATGGCAGGAGAAACATTTGCATGCATTCTGAAGTGTGTGTCGTTCTCTGGCTGCGCACTTGCATCATGGCACGGGGATGCGTGTGCCTTTGCAGTACCCTTCTGCCCTCTGGCTCACTCCTGCAGCCTTCTGCACATTTCCTTGCCGTTAATTTCCCGGGATCCAAATGGCTTGCAGCCTGCTGTGGGATGGGAGTTTCTCTTCCCTGACTCTTCAGTCAGAAAGTTTGCAGCAGTAAAATAGCCCTTCCCGTTGCGTTCAGAGTAATAGCATTTTGGTGTCCGGAGGCGAGTTGGCAAGACAACAATAAACTTTATTAAGAGCAGGAGATTAAATTCTGCGGCGCTTAATTGAAATAGCATGAGTGAGCTGAGAGGGGGTGAAAGAGGGTCCTGCTAAGTTCCTCTAAAAAACCCTTACCCACCGCCCCATCTCCTCCATGGGAGGTCAAGTTGCAAAGAGCAAGACTCCAAGGAGGAGATCAAGGCATTGTAGGTTTGGGCCTTATTGCCTAGATTATTAAAGCCAACGCAGGAAAATGTACACAAAAGGAAGAAATACCGCTCAGATGTCTCACATGGGCAGCTGTGTCACAATCCCAGTGGCTTCAGGACCCATGACTGCATATTTAAAGTGTAATAAACATTTGATTAATGAGAGGAAACCCCTTTCAGTTTAACATGTTGTCTTAAGGACTTCCCATGTTCACACAAGCTCCAAAATGTTGGGAAATTACAGCTATTAAAAGGCCACAACCATTCCACTTTACAAGTGCCCAACTGGCAGCGAATATCGCCCCAAATTCAGCCTGAACCAATGTACCTCTCCTATACCGCCAAGTTTCAAATCAGTCTGTTGAACATTTTTATAAGCCGTAGAACTTACTGCCCACACCCCCCAATTTCTTGCTATTATGGCAGGATGCAAATCAGCCAAATTTTGCTATTACAACTGTGGCCCTATAATTTTAATCATAGTGAAGGCCTTTACAATTTTTTTCTCCATTCATCCTGGAAGAGTAGTGTCACCCGTAAGGTCCTTTCCATATAAACATGGACAGCATGCTACAAGGGCATTCTAGCCGCCGCATGTAGGGTGATGATACTAGATACAGTGGTGAGGGCAGAAATCCTGTACATTTAACTTTTGCGTAGCAGAGGGAATTTTAGCAGGTTCCGTTTTTCTCACCTCTGCGCAACAAGGGGCACCTGTCAAAAATCCCTCTTCTGCACAAGTATTATATTAGATGTCTCTCATATATCTGAATATGCCCCAAAGTCCTTTAAAGCAATGAAATCATAATATCCCTCTTATAGTTAAGAGATTTTATACAATCTGAATAGATGCAGTGCTGTAGCCAAAGGGAAGCTGAGGCAGACACACTTCTCTAGAATATTTGTTCCATGCCCTTTCTTTTAATTTTCAGCTTTTATTTAAAAAACAAAAAATAAGTTTCTAGCCTTTCTACTTTACAGAACTATAAGAGGAAATGTTCAGGCACAACACAATTCCAGCCAATAGCTCAATAAGGGTCGCGGTTCCTGTTTGGTTTTTGACCAGTGAATGAGAAAGTCATTGCCATATTTGATGAGCATTTGGCAATTATTGATTGGTTACATGAAAAGTATTTAATTAACTTCAAACATGTCTGACTACTTGTGTTTAGGGGCCTCTTCTGTCACATTGATTTCACAATCCCTTCTCAGTGTATGTAAGTCACTCTCCCCCTGACAACAGACAGGCTAGAGCTGTGTTTCCCAGTGAAAGTTGTACAGGGAAGAAGTGGACAGCCTCCAAAGAATTAGAGCAAAATCAAGCTAAAGGTTCACACAGGACAGATAGCCAATTGCATTTTTTAAAACAGGTGAATAGCTACAGGGCTAGTACAATCTATACATGCTTATAGCACAAGCCTAATTGTGTCTACTCATTGAATTCAGTGGAGTTTACTCCCAGGTGCATGGGGTTAGGATTGCAGCCTTGCTGAGAACCGGAGTTCAATGAAGCTTACTCTCAAGTAAATCTGTGTAGGATGCGAGCCTTAATTATTTTCCCTGCATATGAATAGTACACTGGAGGAGTACACTCCTTTCTAACAAAATGATTTTTAATCCCAAAAATGGCAGTAGGCATGTAGGGTTACAAGAGTTCAAATCACTCATCCCCTAGAGGAGCTATTTGAATGGCGCATGTCAAATGGGAAACAAGTGAGCATTTATTGTTCACCATGTTGTGCAGAAAGGCCCTAAAACACCAATATCCCCATTTTTCAGATTAGAAACTGAGACAAGCTGGAACCGAAAGAGAGGTGCTAACTGCAAAAGGCCATGGGGAGACAGCCATTTATGTTTGTACTTTTATTATTTTCTGTTCTGTTAACTTTTTAAAGTAAACACTACAGTCTGCTTTGGGCCTTCAAGATAGGACAGGATATATAAAAAAATCTAATAAAAGATAACAGATCAATTGGTCCCAGAATCAATCATACCCCGTCTGAACAGGGCAATACCCGCCATAGCTCTTTAGGTACCTGAATTTGCTTGTTTTCTCTTATCTTGCTTTCCATTTATCTTTGTGTATCATGTCTATTGGACTATAAGATATCTTTTTTGTATTGCCAACTGATCTGAGTGCATTGAAGGAAAGGTGGTTTTAAAATGTAGTGAATAAATAAAGTAAACAATAATTGATACTGCCTGCCACATACCGGTATATTTTTTTGTTGCCACTTTTTTGTCTTTCCCTTTCTTCTTCTATCAGTATCTGACCTGGATTACAAGTCCCTTAGCAACAGGAAAGTGTATCTTTTATATAATGTCATGTTACCAGCTCTTGGTCTTTGGAACAGGATGGAAATCCTTTTAAAAAAATGTTTTTGATTGAAAAATAAATGCAGGCCACCCAATGAGTTTGTAACTGAATAAGCCTTTGCACTCAGGTTTCTCGGACTCAAAGGGAAGCTATTTTCACTGGATCACTTTGGCTTCTTTTATATTTCGAGGTTTCATTCTCCGCCTCCATTGTTCATCATAGCACATTTCTGACCTAGTAAATTATCATCTATCTCCTGTTTCCGCAGTCTGGCACATCTTCTTCTCATTGCTTTTTGATGACACATCTTGTACAGCCCCTAATGAATTGAGGAGGCATTTTTTTCTCCCTGATTTCATTCCTACGCAATGGCAGCTTTGCGACTGAAAAATTACTTAGATGCTATGAGCTTGGATGTAACATTTCGAATTAACTGATGATGCCTTCCACTAACAGTGAAAGACATTTTGAACCCTGGCTTTCTTTTATCACTTCATGGTGGTAGAAGAATGGGCCCTTTCAGGCTTTTAAAATGGATTTCTGTTACATTTTGCTTCTTAATGCTTTCATGGACACAGGTAACCAAACCTGGATTCCAAATTTGGCAAGAGTATTAAATCCACACCAGGAAAGTTATCTGTTGCAACCTTTTGTTTCAGCAACCAAAGGGTTTATTCCTAGCGTAAACAGATAAGGTGAGCAGCAGCCTGCTTCATCACCCTACAGTATGAGGAGCATATGCACTCGATTAGTTTTACGTAATCCCTTCATCCTGAATTAGCAACTGCGAAGGCCAATATATGTACCAGGTCTGTAATCTTAAACACACTTGCAGCCTGTTCCCAAACAAGCTTGGTGAGTTTAATAGAACTTATTTCCTAGTAAGTAGGATTAGGACCATTTATATACAATGGTACCTCGGTTATTGAACACTTTGGAAGCCGAATGTTTCGGTTTTCGAACGCCGAAAATCAGAAAGTGAATGTTTCCGCTTTCAAGCCATCCTAGATAGCCTCAGGTGAGTCATGCAACCTATGATGATATGAGAGAATACTACTAATTATGGCAAAAGATAACTTGACCACTACTTCTGGAATCTTAACACACATCTCTTGGTGATATAGCTGTGTAATATCTTTCATTTCATTTGTATTTTAGTCACAGATGTGATTCATACAGGAGGCATTTGCATCTCTACAAAAATTAATGTGAGATGCTGTCAAGCGAGGTGTGAGGAATATAGTGTATTTACTAGAAAGCAAAGCCCAACGAACTAAATGTGATTTGTTTGCATAGAATTGGGCTCTCACTGTCCTTATGCTGCCACAATATGGTTAGTCTCTCACCTTGTTCCAGCACTGGTATACAGCTCTGATGTTGCATCTGTTCAAAGGACACAAATAGTGCAGTTTTGCTTTCTTCTACAGCTCAGAAGCGGGTGGTGTTTAAGTGCGGAAAGGCTGTGGGAGTGGTGACATCCACAATGCCCAGACCAGGACTTCTCCTTGCAGCAGTGCAATACACAGAACATGAACGTTAAAACACAGTACTGTTGTCAAAGAGCCCACACATTCCACGGCTACATGCCAAAATGCCAGCAGTCATGCTTTGAAAAAATACCACAGATGTATCAGAGATGTGTTAGACTCCCACCCAAACATGAGAGATTTCTGTTCCCAGGAAAACATTAGGGAAGCACAAAAGGCTTGTGGCAAATGCATGAATCACAACTCCCACAGTGGTACAGGGAATCCAGGCATAGAGTGAATTATAAGGATGGCTCCTACATACTCAAGGGACTGTTTGGAGAATATGCTGCTTCTCAATAGGCAGAGAATAAGGCACAGACAAGTTGCAGCGAGGGACCAAGAGACCCACTTGGATCACCACCTTTCTTTTTGACATGGTTTGCAAGTCTTTCACAGGAATGGGGAACCACGTGGCCACGCTACAAAACCCAGATTTGAAGCTTGATTGGATAATGAAAACTAGCAGGAACATCAGAATAAGTCCTGCTGTAATATGTATGTTTGCAATTCTGATTCTGTTTTTACTCCAAAAGCTCCACTGCATGCAATATTCCAAAAATATTTAATTCATGATGATAGCAATCACAGAGCAGTTTCCACAGTAAAACAATAAAATACAGTACCCAATTAAGCAAATGCTATTAAAATATACAGGTTATAAAAATAAAGTGGCGGTTAAAAGATTCCTAGCCACCATAGAATAGCACATATGATACGGACTATTCATAAAACAGGTATCACAGGTTCTTAAGCACCAGGATACACAGGTGCATCTGAAGATGGTAAAAAAATTGATCTATTGTTGACACATGACACATTTCCAATGGTAGGAGATTCCATAAACAGGGCACCACTACAGAAAAAGCCTTTTCCCTGGTCACCATGTGTCGTACATTGTCCAGTGGTGGGACTGGAAGTGCAACAGCTAGGCTAGCATATACTGGGAGATGCATTCCTGCAAGCATTTGGGCCCCAAACTGTTTAGGGTCCTATACATAGGCATTAAAAACCTTACCTTGGGTTCAGAAGCAAACAGGCAGAAAAGGCAGATCACAAAGAATAGATGAAATACGATTCTGACTTAGTGTGCAACTCAGTAACCAAGCAGCAGCATTCTGCACCAACTGCAACTTCTGGACCATCTTCAAGGATTTGCCCCATTCCATTAATCTAAACATGACATTACCAGGGCGTGGATCACAGTCGCAAGTCGATCACAGTTGGAAGGTTGTCCTGGTCCAGGAACAGCAGCAGCTGGCAAACTAGCTTGGGCTGGGAATAGGCACCCTGAGCCACTGTGGCCACTTGGGCCTCTGATGGCCATCCTGGATCCAGAAGTACTCTCAAGCTATACGCCTGTTCCTTCAAGAGGGGAGTGCAATTCCCATCCAGAACAGTGTCTCTGTCTTTTCAGTGCTCAATCTCAGTTTATTAGCCATCATCCAGCCCATTGCTGCTTCTAGGCACCAGTCCAGCACCTGTGCAGCCACACCTAATATACAAGGAATGAGGAGACGGAGCTGGAACCATTGGAATACTAATGACACTTCACTCCATACCCCTAGATAACCTATCCCAACAGCTTCATATAGTGGTTAAAAACTATGTGGAACGGAATGGAACCCCAGTGCACAAATACCATGGGGCTAAGCAGAAGCTCCCATATGCTATTCTTTGTGCAGAAGGCATGGGGTTCTCTGTCTGTAGATCTACTCTCTGTGAATATCAGTGTCCTGTGGGCTGCAGTCTACATCTCCAAGTCCCCATATTTTGAGCTTGACAATGTAATACCGTATGGCATTACAACCTCCATCGGAGACTAAAAGAGAGATGTAGTTAGCTAGCATTTGCTGAGCAAACCCAGAATGGTAGTTAATATGCAAGCCAAGAGTATTTACAGGAGATCTCAGCGTCTGTAACTTAAAGCATTAGCGAAACAAATTGGAATTGCCTTCTGGAGGCCGTTGTTATAAATTACGGGCCCAACATCTGCCCACATCTGCAGTGTCTAGACAGTTTGTATCAAATATAACAGCGTGGAAAGGGTCGTGAGTGTATTGGGGAGAGGGACTAAAAGGGAGGAAGGATCACACATGCAAAAAGACAGCTTGACTCTGAATGGATTTAACATTCAGTTTCCATCCAAAATTAAGACCCATCTCTGTTCTTGCTTGGTGAGTTGAAGTTCCTGCCCAACCTGGGCAGATTTGTAGGCTGCTTAAGAGGGGTTTCAGAACATGAAAAGTTATTTAAACAATTGATCAATATAGGCCCCAGTGCTATGCCAATCCATTTTAAACCCCCAAGCACAGCCACATTTTCACTACAATGCTCCCAGAATAGCCTCTACTTTAAAACACTCTTCCCAACACAAGCTGCCTCTTCCCATCATCATAATATAGGCTGGCATAGATATAGATTAAACCACTTTATCTTCATCACAACCCTGTGAGGTAGGTTAGGCTAAGAGAGAGTGACTAGCCCAAGGTCACAAATGAGTGGGGATTTTAACCCAGGGCTTTTCAGGCAAGGTTAAATGCTCTAATCAACACAGCATACTAAGCTCTTAGTATATTCTTCTCTGCTGCTACCATCTCTTCTTCCACACCTTCTCACCTTCTCCCACCTGAAGGGAAAGGGCTATAGCTCAGTGGCAGAGCACCCGTTTACCACGTAGAAGGTCCCAGATTCAGTCCTTGGCATCTCCAGATAGGGTAGGAGAGAACCTGGCCCAAAACCCTGGAGAGTGGCTGCCAGTCAGTGTAGACAGTACTGACCTAGATGGTCCAGAGGTCTGGTTCAGTTTAAGGCAGTTTCCTATGAACAACTAGGCCTGCTTACCTGGCGTGCATAATTCCTGCAGTGCGTAAATTGTAAATATAGCTCCGTGTGGTTGCGGCTCCTCTTGCTCTGGCTAGAAAGGGGGCCAGCCAGCTCTGTATTCCTCCACAGCTGAGCATCCTCTGGAGCACATTACCAAAAGAAGTGACCGGCTCTGTCCCTAATCTGTTAGCAACATGGCAGCTTCTGAGGAGGTCAGGCAGACATTATTTATTTATTTAGGAAGCAAGTTTTTTTTTAAAAAAAACTGCCCTTCATCATGTGATCTTTCCTTCCTCCTGGCCCCTGTGCCTCGTGCAGATCAGAGAGGCCAGGCCCTGTCAGTGAGAGCGACTATATTTTTTTTAACAGTTCCTAGCGCAAACCTTCTCATTTATATGTAAAGTAGCCATTAGTCATAGCTCCGTTCCCTCAGACTGCCTGATGTACAATCACATTTTGCAGTGGATGAATCTTTCCACACAGCTGCTCTGCTATGAATAATCCGTCACTGGGCCCATAAATCAGAAAAAAATCATGCACCTCCTTCGCCTGATCCTTACACAAAGTCATATATTTTACATGAGGACAAGCTAAATATTCATGAGGCTTTAAAAAGCCTCTTCTGGCTCTAAGGGACTTGTTGGGGTTGTTTTTTGAGTTGTTGGACTGAGCTGGCTTCTTCTTCCGGTGCTCCATTTTAAAAGAAAGCAAAGCATTCCCCCCTTTCCTGCCATTTCCATGTTGCTTCATCCACCCCCATTTGGTTGTCTAAATATTAAATACCCTACACTCTTTTATAATATCCTACCCAAACAATACTCCATGTGGGGTGGGCCAGACTCCCGCATCACATGACAGCTAGGGCTGCAGCCAGTTTTGCACACCTGCTGCCCTCATTGGAAATCCCAAATATTTCCACATAAGGCTGCCCATTATCATTCATGCACAATGCAAACGAGAAAAGCGGCCACTCAAGTTCAAGGTGCTTGTTTTGACATGCAGAGCTCTATCTGGCTTCAGATAGGGGTTACCAGCATGGCACCCAGGGGTGGGTGCTAATGTACCTATAGAGGCCTTCTCTAGCACCAATTGGGTTCCCTCTCCATGGCTTAAACTAAACATTCCATTACCGCCAACAGAATAGATTGCAAGGTAGGTGTGTGTGTGTGTGTGTGTGTGTGTGTGACCCACAATACATTCTTTGGTTTGCAGATGTGCACATGGTCTTTGATGTTGGGTAGGTATTGCTATTTCTGTGTTGTATGTGTGTGAGTTTGATAATGAGTGGTGTGTCGAAAGCTACTGAATCATAGCACATTCAGACTTGCTAAGGTTTACAACTCAGCCTCTTAGTCTCTCTGCTATACTGACTCTCAAGGATTCTAGCAGATTTTGGAGATGGCGTTCTGTAACAAGGTCAAGGGATATTCATAGAAGAGCAAGAAACTCACAGTGTTTATGATGTAGCTGAAAAACAGGATTCAAGATGAAGTTGGTAACATTGAACCTCTTACACTGTACAGTACTCACCTCCTTAAACTCCATTTCTAAACATTAAAGCCCTAATAGTTTCATAACCATAACCTCCCTGTCATCAGAATCCATTTCGTCTTATTTTCTCCCATTACATTTACGCTTCTCCCTTCAATTTGCATTTTTCTTCTATGTTTATGCTGTGTCTCAAAAAGTGAAAGTGACATGTATCCCCCTCCAGTTTATTCAAATCACCCACATTATTAAATAATTTGCCTTCTTTATAATCCAGAAAGCCCTATATCTTATGGTTAGTATGGACTACATGTGCAGAACAATTAGCACATCCCCCTCACAATAAGCATTGCAAGAAACTATCCTATTAACTTCTTCTTCCACCACAAACTACTCCCTTCATTTCTCATTTCAGTCTGGAAAGAATTAGCCCAAGAAGCTGTCTGTAAGGATAGTAATAAGTCTGAATGCATGCAGCTGCCAGCCCTGCAAATTTAATTTAAACACATCGTTCTTATTATTTAAAGTGTTATAATTCAGGCAATAATGCCCAAAGGAACTGAAATTATGGAAGATCCCCATTATTTCAAGGGTTACTTCTACAGATTCCCCAAAGAGTCACTAGAAATGTAAAAACAAGAGGCATAACAAGGGTGAGAAACGTGGTACTCTTCATTGAAAATCAAGTGGCCACTATTCCTTGTTAAATTGATTATTGCCACTACCTATTGACATTGAATTCACCCCAGGGATGACACTGGCTGATAAAGTCTTGGAGGCAGTGAGTGATATTCTATTGCAAAAATCACCAAGACAATGACATTACATGGATTTCTCCTGGGACAATTCTAGGAGTGAATAGCCTTCTCTTGAGTTGCACAGATGACTGAAAAATGCAAATGGCAAATTAGCCCTATGTTTTGAAGCCAGAGTGCACAGAAACACTGTTTATCTTCCCGCCACAGCGGTACCTATTTATCTACTCACGCTGGTATGCTTTCAAACTGGTAGGTTGGCAGAAGCTGGGACAGAGTAACAGGAGCTGACCCCGTCGCATGTATTCGAACCACTGACATTCCGATCAAGCCAAAGAGGCTCAGTGGTTTAGACCACTGCACCACCCACATCCTTATCTGCACAAGCAAGATAATTCAACAACATGCTTGGCAACTTCTCTTGGGGAAGCAGGGTCTTCCAAAGATGCAGGCCTATCTTGGAAAATGGTCTCGTTTTCACTTCCCCAAAGATGAGCGCAGGGAGAGTTAATCTGAAAGGTTATGAAATCCCAGGGTGTGGATGGCTTTATAAATTATACTATCCCTATCCCTGAATCTGTGATAGAAGTATCTGCTTATACAAAACATATTTGCCAGTCACTGCAGAGATATAACCAGATTAACTCAAGGATGCTTCTTGTCACAGATGTTCCATGTGAACATTTCAGCATTATCACAAGCGATTCTGACCAGTTATAGCTGCTTCTAGACAGAAGCAGATATTCCATTCTCTGGAGAAGGAGCAGGTCTTCCAACCTGAGGCCTGGAATTCTTAAGAAGACTTTGGAAAGGAGAGAATACTCAGTAAAGTATCTTTGTAGTATATGTGCTATAAGAAAAACTTCTTCTTTGGCTTCTTTGCACAACAATTTTTAAGTCTTGAAAGTGCCTCATATACATGATATAATTAACCTTATAATAACTGGTAAGATAAATCAGTTATATCATCCTCATTATGCAGATGAGAGACTGAGGCTGAGAGACAGGAGCTTGACAAAGCCTACCTAGTGAGTTCATGGTTGAGATTTGAACCAGGGGCCTCCCAGGTGACACTCTAGGAATCAAATTCAGTAGCCTATGCAAGCTGTTGGGTGAAAACTGTGGCTCACATCAGAGCACATGCCATCTGGACTGCTCCCTCTCCCTTCTACCATCAACTGCCCTGCAGGAATGTTTCCATGAAAGAGAGAGAGGAGATGGGGGAAGGAGGCAGACATCCAGCTGGATGACCGCTATGGCGAGGGAGGTGATTGGCAGAAGAACAATCCTATACAGTGGTACCTCAGGTTTCATACGCTTCAGGTTACAGACTCCACTAACCCAGAAATAGTGCTTCAGGTTAAGAACTTTGTTTCAGGATGAGAACAGAAATTGTGCTCTGGCGGCACGGCGGCAGCAGGAGGCCCCATTAGCTAAAGTGGTGCTTCAGGTTAAGAACAGTTTCAGGTTAAGAACAGACCTCCGGAACAAATTAAGTACTTAACTCGAGGTACCACTGTATATGGAAAGGGGTGGAGAGGGTGTGAAGGGTGACTGGGTCATGCTCCTAGCCACTAGACTTGCTCTCAATTAATTTAGTTAAACTGATATAAATTAGCAACTGATCTTCAAAAATGTTCCACTGCTACAAGGTCCATTTCTAAACTGCCAGGGGGACTTAGATGATATGAGGAATCGAAATGTCACACACACAAAAACCACAAATAAGATTGAGTCTTGGATGAACATGATCACAGTTTTGAAACTCAGAGGGTAAACTGATAGCAACTTAAATAGATTAACCAGACTGTAAGGATTTTGGGAGGCTATTTATTGTAGTATTATTTAACATTTTTACCCAACAGTGTGCATTACAGTCTATCTTGTTCATTGTCATAACTAACTCCTGCAGCATGTCATTTTTTCTCTAATTTGACAGATGGGCTGAGGCTGAAAGATAGCAACATGCCCAAGGCCAGTCAATTAGTACATAGCTGTGTTAAGATTTGTATCCAAGCCCTCTCTAGATGCACCTGCCAGATGAAACAAAGTTAAGGTATGAGTATCTGAATTTGCTTACAGTCACCCCTCCTTTCTGTGCTACTGTCATTTCTGCTCTCTCCTTTGGCTAAACTTGACTTTCTTTCTCCTTACCCTCCTCTGCTGTATCCCGTTGCTGAAATTTAAATTGTAATCACCTCAAGGCAGGGACCTGCACATTTTTGTTAAATGGGTTATCATTTTCTGTCGAGTGCCATCTACTGTCATGCTGCAAACCTAACAATAACACTAATAATACAATAATACAAACTCACATGAAGTCCAATATTCTGAGAAGAGTATGGGTACTAATAAAAAAAAACCTAACTGTACCGTATATTTCATATTTCACAATGTTTCTAATCTATGGTTACCATCTCCTGAAATCAAAACATCTGCTGTCTGGGGTGGAGCCCAGAGCTAGTGCTTTGTGGAGCCCAGTTGATTTTGCCACATGAAGAACAGAGCCATGGCCAAAAGCTATCTATTCACAAAATGTCTATACTGTATAGCAGGTGCAGCAAAACTGTGGCCATCCAAATATTTGTTGGACTACAGCTCCCATCATCCCTGATCATTGGCCATTTTGACTGGGGCTGATGGGAGTTGAAGCCCAACAACATCTGGAAGCTAGCTGTTCCTGCCATATACCTTTAAAATGAATTGGGGTAGTGGTAGGAAGAGCTGTATTTTGGCAATAAGACTGAAAACAAAACAAACAAAATAACTAGTCAGGCTTTTCCCAGTCAGATGCAATCCCTATGATAAACATAGGGCACAAAGCCCCCCAAAGTTCTTAATCCCCTTCTCTCCAGTGTTTAGCATTCAGTAATATAATGCTGCAAAGCATCATGCATTCCAGAAATTTATTATATCAGGAGTTGCCAATATGGTGACCGCGGGCACAAAGGTGCCCTTGAGGTCTTCCCCTGGTGCTCACAAAGCCACTGATCCTCCCTTGGAAGAAAATGCAATTACTTTTTCTCCCCTGTAAAATACATACAGCTGAAGGGGGAAGTTGGAAGAGATGACATTCTTCTGCCCAGTTTCCAGGACTCTTTGGGGAACTCATGACTGTTAAAAGTGATATAGGGGTGCTTTGAGTGTATGGTGCCCTCAATCCCACCCCGGGAATGCTGGAGCCTCAGCAGCTGCCCAAAGGATCTGACCTCTGTGGACACTGGCCCCAGCAGCCCTATCCTTTATTACGAAAGTATGATGCTATCAGTCAAAAATTGCAATGTAGGGCTGTGTGGACTAGATGACTCTTTGGCTCTTCCACCTGCACAGTTCTTTGGTTCCTATTTCGGATAAGCTGCATACCTTGCTGCGATCTGGAAACCTGCAAACTTCCACTCCTAAAATCACAGCAATGTCTCAATAAGCAGCGATACATTTTTGCATATCGGGCTGCAACCCTATGCTCTCGTTTCCCAGATTGACAAGGAAAAGGGAAAAGCAGCTGCAACTCGTCCCCGCTGCAGCCCAGCGCGGCCCCTTCGGAAACTACAGCTTCCATCAGCCCCTTCTCCCGCCAGCTGGGAGAGGCAGCCGTTCCTCCCTGCTCCCCCTTCCCCTTAACCCGGCCCAGCTCGGCCCACCCGAGCGCGCCGCCACTTCCCCCTTCTTCTCGCTGCCTTCGGAAGCAACGGCGCCGGGCGCGCCGTCTCCCTGTGCGCGGGGCTTAATGGGAATTGTAGTCCGCGATGTCCACTCGGGCACTTCTCGGGAGAACGGCCGGGGACTACATTTCCCACTTACCTGAGCCGGAGGAAAACGGAGGTTTCTCGCCTGACTCTGCGGTGGCTGCGGCCTTGCGTTGAGGGAAGGAGAAGGGAAGGGGTGGGGGGCGGCCAGGCCCCGGCTGAGGCCCGGAGCTGGCGGGGGAGCAGCAGTCACAGCAGAGGCGGATCGGGGGGGCTATGGACCCCGCCGAGGCGGTGGTGCAGGAGAAGGCCCTCAAGTTCATGGTGAGGAGGGAAAGAACGGGGAGAGGATGGGGGGATGCGGTGGGGGGGGGGGGAGTTGGTGATGACTGTTGCTGGTTGCTGTAGTAGGAAGAGAAGGGGGATGGCGGGCGCGGGGGGGGGGGCAGGAATAATCGGAAAGGGAAGCTCTATGGCGAAAGGGAGAGCGGAAGCTGTGGTGTATATGGAACCCGCTGGCAACCCCAGAATATCTGCGAAATGGGTTTAGGTAACTGGGAGGACCAGGGAAGGCATACATTTTGAGAGCTGAGGATTCTGCGGGATGTATGGGGAGGAAAGAGGGGCAGGCGAGTCATACCTTTCCTTTTCGGGGTGGGTCTTTTGGTGTGTGTGTTTGTTTGTTTTTGAGGTGTGAGCTTCTGTTATGTGGGGTTGATTTCGAAAGAGGGAGGATGCCTTTTTTAAAAAAAACAAACCCGAGGGATTAGGGTAACGGGGGGGGCTTAAGTATGCGGCTGAATTTTTGAGGAGAGGAAAGGCTTGGGGACACACTTAAGGAACGCTGAAGGGAAGGCCTGCATAGAGGGACTGATGGAAAAGATGGAGGGTTTAGGAAAGCTGGACCAGATTGGGTTTTTTTTGTTCCTTTTTTAAGGGATGGTGGTAGGTGGGCACCTAGGTGTTCTTAAAGAGGCCTGGAGTAGGCTTAGTGTTTTGGTTTCAAAGACGGACTTTGCTAGCAAGGTTAGCTATGTTGGGTCACTTTTGAAGAATGCAGGTCTTCTCACAAAAGTATGCAGTAAGCTGGGAGTTAGTGGGAAGGGTCCTGAAGAATTCATTTTCCAAAGTGAATTATTACATGGAGGCTTCCATTAGTAAATTGAGTGCCAGAGGGTTTGAAACATTACATTGCAGTAAAGGTGGGGCCTGTTTATGGGAGGGATTTCAAACTAACTCTGTTTCTACTATACAGTTGAAAGGTGACCAAGCATTACCCATTTAGGCCTGGTAGGTTTATATTAAGATCAGGTGATTGCTTATTATTTTATAGTGGTTTAATCTTGTCAGATATACAAGGGAGTTTATGACTTCTATATAGAATAAGTGCATCATGGTGTCATCTGATAGCAAAGGCAGGAATGAAGGCTTCCCCCCCCCCCAGCTCTACAGGGGTCAGGGGGCCTTTCTAGAGACCATCTATCCTTTTCAGCCTCTGAAGAGCAGCACAAGGATTAGGAAGGAAACACAAAGTTATCAAACTAATACTTATCTAGACTAGAATTTTACCATATTGCCTAGAGACAACAGTTTGGAATGCCAAGTCAGGAAAGATTCCAGCTAAGCTGTTTTTGAAGTTAAATGTGCAAGAGTATTGTCATAGCGTACACAAAAAAGACGTGGGGCTGTTAGTCTAGCACACATAGAATCATAGAACTGTAAGTGGAGAGGGGCCACATAGGTCACCTAGTCCAGCTCCCTGCAATGCTGGATTCTTTTGCCCAACATGGGGCTTGAACCCATGACCCATAAGAGTCTCATGTAAAAGCTTTGTGTTGCAAATGCCAACACATGCTGCTTCAAGCAGCTTTGACCCTTAAGAGACAAACCAAGGTGGTGGCTGACATCATCTTGCATGATGCATTTCATAAGGCTTTGTAGTGGTCTCATACATCTGTCCAAAGCAGAACCCCCAGATAGTAGAGAACTCATCTCTTCAGTTGAATGACTGCTTGGCTCCACGCAGGCAACACATGAAGACCCATTTTTCATAGCACTTTAAGTAGGCATGTTGAAGGCAAGGCATGGAATATTGGTTTTTTCCATCCTAGATATGCCAAGAAACATTTTCCCCTCACATCCATTATTTTTTGAAATTCTTCATTCCTCTTGGGGGACAATGAAGTCAGCATATGCTCAGAGGTACTCAGCCCTAGGGTCAATAATGTTTATTTACAAAAGATGGCATAGCTCATAAGTGCCCACTGAGTATTGCTTTTGCTGTGGGAAGGAGGGACCTCCATGCGATCTGGCTTAGGGTGCTGTAAAATGTCTGGGAGGAACTGGATTGTTTTGAAAAACAATACTTTCTGCAATTCGCAAAATTCTCTCAGTTCTTCAATTGTTCTAAAAGTAAAGCTTTAATTGCTTGATTATTATTTGACAATAATTGATAACCAGTGGCTAATCTATTTAATATTTATTCATTTACTAAAGAATATTATCTACAGCTACCATTTGGTACTTGACATAAGAAGCATTTGGTTGCTCACCATACAGAATATCTTGATTCACAACATACTGCCATTGCAGTTTTGTGCCATCAACTGCTACACATGACTTGCTTTACCTCTGGAACAGTATTTTTGTGATTGGATTCATAGGGGACTATGATGCGGTTTCTTGTCATCTGATTGCACTCTTGGTCTTTTTTTAACATCTACTTTCAATAATAATTAGAAAAAGTACTTCTTATTCAGCTGGCTGGAGAGCAGGCAACAAAGGGTTAACACCAACAGAAAGCAGGGGTAGCAAAACCTGACTGCTCATCTGTAGGAGAGAACCTTCTCAGTTTCAGGTCTGTGGTGGTTCTGCCTCTGAAAAGAGAGAAGGGTCTCTCTGCTATTCCCAAGTTACAGCTGGGATCACAGCCAATTCCTTCCCCCTCCCCTTCCCTCAAAGCAGCAGTATTTCCCCTCTCTCCTTCACCCTAGTGCCCCACCCAAATCATACAGAACAGGCTTCCCCTGCTGGATGTCTCTGAACACAAGAGGTGGTTTTGGGGGACCCTGATTCTTCCTATCCTTCATTAATGGGGAAGAAATTCTCCAACAATTTTTCATTTGGTGGAACAACCGATCAGTGGCTATGGACGTTGTGACTATCTCTGCCAATCACTCAGAGTGAGCAAATGTGGGAGGGAATAATAGATTCTTCCAACTCTGAGACCAGCTCCTCTTTTTGGCTCACATTCTTGTTCATAATCCATGGGATGTGGAAGGAGCAGGTGCAGATGGTGAGCTACTCATGAGCATTGCCACAAGTCAGTCCCCAATTGGGACCCCAAGTTGGTGTGATCTAGCTGGAACAGGGATGCTCCCATTGTTTCCCCTGGCCCTGGCAGACTCCAGTTCTAACATGTTGCCCCAGGGCATTCTCTCACAGTCTCTTAAGGCTCTGGGAACTGGTGTGCTTTGGGTTTCCTTTAGGTGGATGGATAATCCCCTTCCAGCTTTCCCTCTTACTTTAGACCTGATGATACCCTTCCAGTATGTCAGCTTCTTTTAAGAAAGAGGGTGGTGGATGAGTTACCCCATTACTCTCTACTTTCTTGCCTGTTAAACAGAAGGGGGCCTTGAATTTCATCTGTGTTGGCCCATAAATTGGACATGGCCTTGACAGTATTTTTAGAACACTGAAATGGAGAACAGTCTCCAGATTCAGCTAGAAGAGAATAGCTGTAGTGAGGTGAAGAGTTATGCTTAGTTCAACCTTCATTTTACTTTCCTCTTAAGCCTAGCTGACTTTGCTGAAGAGTAACAACACCCATTCAAGCAAATGCTTAATACCAACTTCATTGTCACTGAGTAGTAATAAAAAATGTCTCCTAACCTCCTCAAGCAGGGTTATTGTTTTTGTTTGTTACTATGTTGTGTATTTTTGTGTTTTTATATTGTAAACCGCCCTGCGATCCTCGAACGAAGGACAGTATAAATAGCATTTAGTAAATTTAAAATTTAAAAAATAATAAATAACATTTGTAGTAACTGGCCATGTTTGCTAAAGCCTGGATATTATAGATTAATGACTTCTGTAATGCAGAAATCTGCATTCAGCAGCATCATAGAATTTGATTAACCTTGCATTTATTTAATTAAATATGTATTGAAGCTTTGGTGACACTTGAATAGTATTTTATTTATTTATATTTATTTCAAAGCATTTCTAAACCACTTGATATTTAAAAACCTCTTAAGCAGCATACAAGATTGCAACATAAAAACAATAAAACAGTGTCATAAAAATGGAGATGCAAACATAAATAGTATTATAAAAACAGGTAAAATAGAATTTCATTAATAACATGGTATAATTTTATGAGCCAGGGAAAGCTTGGGCAAAAGATATGCTGCCTTTCAAAAGGTAGTAAACATTATTTATTCATTTATTATATATGTTTCTGCTCCAGTAAAGGAGCACATAAAGTGACTTAAAGGCAAAATAAAATTTGATACAATGATCCTCTAATTTGAAGGGGTGGGAAGGTATATGTGGTAGAACGTGTTCTTAGGTGTGTTAGACAATCAAAGATATGCACTGGCCTGGCAGACTATAAAAAAACCCAATGTTTCCATGTTTACTCAGAAGTAAGTCTTACTGTGGTTAGCAGTGCTTATATCTAGGTATGTCTTTAAAGGATTGGAGTTTAAAAGTAATAATCAGTGCTGGAGGCAGGTGCAGGTGAACTAAAATTGCTGTTAAATGCTTATTTTGGGCCTTACTCCATTAAGAGGCAAGCCATAGAATTCTGCATTGACTGAAGATTCTAGGCATTTTTTAAAGGCAGTTTCATGCAAAGTGTGTTTGCCTAATCCTGTTGGGAAATACCAATACTGTATGTTAACAATAGCTACAAGGTGAGTTCAAGAGTCCTTTGCCAGCCAAAGTGAACAAAGGCAGTCCTAGCCACTGCTTTCATTTGAGAATCCAGACACAACAGTGAAGGGTCCCGAAACTCCCCCAATTCAGAGGTCTGCAAACCATAATAATGTAAGAAGCGTTCTGCCAGATCATACTGAAGACCTGTTTATCCAGCATGCCGTTTCCTACTGTGGCCAACAGATTCCTTTGAAAAACTCTGAAACAGAACACAAGGACCATAGCTTTTTCTCCTGCTGTTGTCCCCCAGTAATTACTATTTGGAGGCATTCTACCTCTGATCTTGGAAGTAATACACACCTATAGTCACTGATAGCCTTATCCTTTATGAAGTTGTCTATAATCAGTGTGTCGAACCTCTGGCCCTATTGATGATATTGGGCTACAACAGTATCTTCCCTTCTCTTTCACCATCCATGCTGTGGCTAATGAGAATTGTAGACTGATAACAGTAGGAGGGCCACTGGTTTCCCCTTTCCTCATATATAAGATCAGCACCCTTTTGTCTTGTAGTGATTCACCTCCAGTTTCTTTGTCCCTCCACCAGTCAGTGACTGACTAGATCTGTAGTCCAACAACATCTGGAGGCCACCAATTCCCATCAGCTGCAGCTAGCAGCCAAAGGCCAAGGGTAATGGGAATTGTAGTTTAACAACATCTGGAGGACACCACATTGGCTACCCTGATCTAGATGTTGGTTTGAGGGATCACTTAAAATTGGGTTGAATTGTATATTTTTATTGTTGTAAGCCACTTTAAGACCTATTTGGTGAAAAGTTTATATCATTTTTTAAAAAAAATTAACACAACGGGTGTATTAACTAGCTTTGCTAATTTTTAGGTTGCATAATAGATAAGATTTATACTTTTGCTTCAGATTACTGCACTTTATGAAACATTGGAAGTATTTTGCACATTGAATAGGAAAGGGATAATAGATGCCATAGGCCACTGGTCCCAAACTTCCCAGTTGTATTAGTTTCTCCTTAGGAAATTCTGTCCCATAGCAGAGAGAACAAAAGTTCTCTGATAATGTCTGAATGTCTAATAATTGTAACTTTGCTCCCTTTCATTCTATGTGTAGACCTTTGGGAGCGCTGTCTTCCACAAAATGTGTTCCGTTCCAGCCTTTCATAAGACTATTACTGTTCTGCAGAACGTTCTGAAAACATCATAGCCACAAATCTGTTGTTGTAATGGTAAAATTAAGTTCACCCTTTGGTTAATGTGTTTTTTGTTGTTGTTTTTTACTACAACAAATTTGTCTTTTAGATTCTGCAGCTGAGTAGTTGAAATTATGCTACAGGACTAGTCTTTAGCCTTTTCAGACCAGGGACCCATGTTTAACCCAAGCATAGATTTGGGCCCTATTTCTTAATTATTCATGATATATATCTGCATGGTGGTAGTGCTGTTACTGCAATCCACTTTTGATCAGACCACAGCCCAGTAGTGGGTCCCGACCCACTATTTGAAGACCAGTGCACCACGGGAAATAGCGATAACCAAGGGCATTATTAGTTTGAAATCATTCCAATGCACACTATGAAATGACTAAAACTAGCTGGAAAAAGAGTACATATTTACTCCCTGAGGATGTAGTGTTCATGCTCAGTATTATGCAGAATAAACATTTTGGGTTGGTAAGAAAAGTCAGTCATAGTTTCCATTCCTATACTGCATGGTCTTGCAGCATCCTGAGTCTATTTTTTTTATACAGATGATTTCTACCCTGCTTTTTGATTGAATCAAGGCGGCTTACAATATAGATTGTAATAATACCCACACAAGCTACGCTGCTCCCCAAACAACCACAAGAAAGCTCTCTCTTGTGGTTTTCTGGTCATCAGAACTCTCCTCCTCTCTCCAGACTAACCACAAGCTGCATTCAAGGTTTATAGCTCATGGTTAATCTGAGAGAGCTAAATCATGAGCCCAGGTTTGGATGACACACTAAGCCAAACCATGGTGCAGCAGCCAGAATGACTGGGGAGGAGCAAAATGGCTTTGCGCTCCTTTCTGAGGGTTTGTGTGGTCACAATAAGCCATGGTTTGGGTTAGCATGACATGTGAACCAAGTCAGACTGAGACTTCTTTCAGGGGAAATTGAATAAGGGAGAATAAGTGTTGTGTGTGTACCAGTTGCCTAAAGCTTTGCTAGCTTTTTGCGTCTCCAAACAATGGATGCTTATCAATATAGAAAAGCTGCCGCCGCCAAAATGTAGGCTGTAAACCAAGTCTGTGGCTTGCATGGTGTATACTACTGTTATATTGGAATCAAATGTTCTGTTTGAAGTCTTTAATTTAGGAAATCCACAAAACCCAAGATGATTCTTTAAATTAGTTTTGGATTATGTTGCAACCATTTGCAAGCATACAATGGATGAGTTTAATAAGCAATGTATGTATTTGACTAAACTACTAAAATTGCAGATACAGTCCTTAAAAACAGAATAGAATAGCCTTGGCTGGGACTTTGATTAAATATCATCTAAACTACACTACATATGCCTGCATCAAAAAGAAGGCTTCCCCCCACCCAAAGTAGCTTCAAATGGTTCTGTTAAATGTAGGAATGTTCTGATGATTATCTTTTTAATTAAAATGAGAAATCTTTGTTTAAAGTGGCATTCTTTTTTTTACGGCCTCTTACAGTCTCTGTAACAATCATTTCTTAAGTCTGAACGTTTTTAATTCCAGGAATCCATTTATATAAAACTATGTTTAGACTTAATTAAAGAACAATTTCTTACAAAGCTTGTAAATAGCCAGGAAAAAGGGGGACAGAGAATAAAACTGACATTCACACTTAACAAACTGATTCTTACAAGGTATGTAATATGCTATAAAAATACAATAAAGCCCCTTTTATAAGAGTTCATATTTTCTGATCCTTGTTTTCAAAGGTATTTAAGAAAGATATCAAGGTTCTGTGAAGCAACATCTGTTTTCATGAATGGACTAGCAACCACTTCAGCTTAATCTAATTACCAGTGCATGGAGTTAAACCTTATTAGTATAGAGTTCTAATTAAATACCTTTGCAACTCATTTCTAACCCCTTTTTTCCTTGTGGTACTTTTAATTTGGCATTTTTGAATATTCTGCATTTTTGCCAAAAGAGTTATGGTGTGGGTAGTGAATGAGACATTAACTCTGTGCCATCCCTTCATTCCTCACCCAAAGCACTTAAATCTTATAGGGGGGAAATCCCCAACTCTTCAGGAACTTAAATTTCAGGAGATTTAAACCCTGGTGATCTAATCAGAGTTTAGCTAGATTATTATTTTATTTTCATTATTAAATTATCTGTTTCCTTTACCAGCTCATGGACAGCATCTTTATAGCCACTGTTGCAGAGTATTTCTCTCCCCGCACCCCACCCCATGTCGAAGACGTGGAGTCTCCTTTCAGGGACTTGGCTAGTGCAAATTATGAAATGTGCCATGTTCTCTTGCTCCCACTTTCTTCAAAACAGAGAGCTTTCTCATTGCATTGCTGAAAATACTGACACTGCAGCTTGAGTTGATGACCTGATCTTTAGTAAGTCAGCTTGATAGACTGACATGGTGATCCTATAGACATGTGTATCTGTGAGTGCAGAGATTAGCATTTAAAAATGTAACTTGCATTTGTGTGATGGAAGTGAGGTAAGTCCATCCTGTAGTGCTGCCTATCAGTTACTACAGGGTATTGGTTGGGTAGGACTACACCAGTGTAGCTGGTTCAGTTACGGGTTTTACAGTAGCATGCAAGCTGCCTTCATTCCTTCCCAGTTCTGATGCCTCTCAACCCTTTTCCATGCTCAGTAATGGCTTTGTGCTCTGCCACTAAACCACACCTGACAGTGGTGCCTGTTTACAACAATTAGGTTGATCCACACTGTTGGCTTGATGTCTTGAGTCAGCTCATAGTGTAGGCACTGCTTTGTAGAGAGGTGTGGAGCCTGATTCCACCTGCTTGTTTGCTCATGCAGCAACAGAAAGGATTGGGCCATAAATAACTCTTAGAGCTTGAGCCAGCCTTGTAAATAAGGCCACAAAAATGACTAGTCTGCAAAAAAAATTTACTAGCCTGTTTTGTAGTCAGGAGAAGGACTGGCGGATGGAACACTCAATCTCTCCTCTGCCATCCCCACTTATATGTAAAAAACTGGCTAGCAAAAAGTGTTGCATGCTGGGCATGAAAGAGAAGGTTTTCTCTCCTTACACCCAGCATAGAAATGCAGGGACTGTCAGATGAACTGTTTGTCCTCCCTCTGACAGCTTTCAGCCTACTTATCTGCATGTAATTCCTTGTCATCCATGGTGACCAGGCGAGTGGTTAAATACAAGGCTGGCTTAAGCTGTACAAAATGTCTGAGTTGATCAAATAAGTTCCCTTGGTAGTCGTAACACTTTGCTGTGAGCCAAAATAGATTTGTCTCTCTGTAGACAACATCTGGCTTGTATCTTACGTGCTTTTTCATTTTTTAAAAAAACATATTTTGAGGAATATTATTTTACATTCTCAGAGCAAGGAAGTCTTTTTACTTTGTTGTTTTACTTCTAATGGAAATTCCAGATTTGTTTTTAAATTTGTTACTCACCCCAAGCTTTTGGGAAAGAGTGGGCTGTAAATATAAATTTTAACAGTTGGGTTTGAATAAACATCACACTCTATCGCTACTTGTTTTGCAAATATCTAATGAGCATATGCTGCTCTATATTCAATAACTGAACATTTGTTCTTTTGAAAGGGAACGTTAACCGCCACCTCAATCCATATCCCTGTATTTCTTTCAAAGGAGGGAGCTGTTTAGCACGTGTGCAAGGACCAGCTCTCTTTATTGCAGTGGAAGGGAAATTCTTTGGGGTCAAAGAACTTCACACATGATGAATCAGTGTTCCTTTCAAGAGATGTGCACATTGTACCAATGGATATCATTGTGTGTTAGGCTTTTTTGAAAAAAGAGAGAAAGAGAAATAAATATTTTGTGAATTTGGTACATAAATGAATGATTTGAGTCTTCATGATGTGACTCGATTCTTTAGTTGCTTTAGGGGTTCGCAAATGGACTCAGTTCTTTAGTTGCTTTAGGGGGGCAATGCAAGGAGAGTGCAGGGTTCAAGTTAACAGCGTTTTGTTTTAGTTTTTTGCTTTGTTTGCTTCATTAAATATATGCAATTAGTAAAAGCAAATGGTAAATTTGCTAACGCATCATTGAAGTATTTAGCTTCATGGACTTAGAAAAGTGGAATTTGGTGCTCCATGCCCTCTCTCCTAGCAAATCTACTGTAGGCACTGGGAAGAATAGGTTGACCTTAATATTTGCTTTCCACTAAATCGCCGCCTTGCAGCAGTTATTTTCTACTGAATAAAAAGTTTAATTTCACGCCCTGATTAGTGCTAGTATATGCAGGTGGATATTTATTTTAAGTGGCTAAACTGGTCTTCCTTGGCAAATTGCTCACCAACCAGCAGAACTATAATTCCTCATGAGTAGTTAGTGCTAAATTATAGTTCTTGTTAGTGGAGTAAATCAAAACAATACTAGCTGCTAAGTTTTTGACTAGATAGGAGTTATGGGAAGATAGAGATGAGAAAGACACAGTGCAAGATTCAGATGTAATGCTAAACCATGGTTTAGCACTATGATGAATGAGCCTAACTGCCTCCGGGATCACACATTCTCCCGCTCCCCTTTCATCTTCATACATGTTCAGAAGCTTTTGCTTCAGTTTCTAGTTTACTGTAATTTGCCATTTTGTCTGGACTGGGAACTGTGGTCATCATCACCAACTGTGGCTTGTTTTGAAACAGCCGTAGTTAATATTAAATCATGACTCCCAGTTTGGATGAAATGGGAAGCCATGGTTAACTAAAAGCAAAAGCCTCTTTGCAACAAGCTTTTGTTGAAGGCAACTCATTCAAATATATTTCTTGCTGTGAATGTTTCTGAACATTTCAGGCTTTGATAAAGCAAGGAAGGATTGTGGTGCAGTGGTAAAAGGTCCTAGGTTCAATCGTCAGCATTTCCAGATAGGGCTGGGAGAGATTTCTGTCTGAAACTCTGGAGAGCTGCTGCCAGTCAGTGTAGACAGTACTGAGTTAGATGGACTAATGGTCTGACTTGATGTAAGCTTAAAGGAATGTAGGCACTGCACCTGCTTTGTAGACAGCGAAAATGAAGTATTGATAGGTGCCAGTATTTCCACAGATGCATCTGGTAAATTGGTAGTGGGAGCATTATTGTATTTGCTTTTCTAACATTCTTCTGTTCCTTTAACTATGTTTTGGTTAATTTTACAATTGGCTACCCACCTGTTATAGCACATTTTATCATTAAACAAAATTAATTTTAAAAATGGTCTGGAGCTGTCTGCTTTTAATGGGATCTGAGTTTCTTTAGTCCTATAATCTGCCTCATGAGGCTTGTCTGTCTTCTAGGAAGTGCAGCATTGCATCATTAAAATATCACCCCCTGCTGAGAGCAACATCAGTCCTATTCACTAAATGGAAATGCTGAAGCAGTGACAAGTGTTTCTAAAAACTGTATTAAAAATTCATTTATTCTTAGCTAAGCATTTAGCTAAGAATAAATGAATTTTGCCAAATAGGGGATTGCAATAAATTACAGGGTTCTTGTTGTTAACAAAATGCATCTGTCCAAAGGACTACATAAAAATAATAAATATTCTGCCATCCCAGCAGTAGTTCTGTGGTGCCAAAAGGGAGCTGCAGTTTTGATTTCTATTGTTTCAGAATTGAGTGGCTTGAAGCATAGAGGCTGCGTAGGAATATGCTTATGCCCTCACAGAATTATGTGATCAAACTCACATTGCCATGCTAACTTGGCATTGTTCACCTAAAAGCAAGAAGCTTATCATAATCTGTAGCCTCCTGACTCTCATCTGAAAGGAATAACACTGGAGGGTTAGTGCCAGCCACAGTTTTGTTTGTGTGTGTATGTCTCATGCCAGTTTTGGCCCATAATTTTCCCAGCTGGCTTTATTTATCCTTTCTTACAAGATTGGAGAGGCAGATATTTAAGAACCTTTCTTGCACAGAATGCCCTCTTCTTGCTTGCTACTTAATTAGCACTTGTTTATGACACAGCCTCTGATTTGATTTTTAAAACAAATTGCACAGTAAAGAAGCTGATATTTAAACTGTATGGTAACCATGGCTCCAGCTGTGATTCAAATATTGTAAGCCTTCAGGGGTTGTATTAGGCTTAGAAAATAGGAACTGAGGTCTGTAATTTAATGTCTGTCTTTTAAAGGCTGCATTTTTATATTTATTTTTTAGGGGGAAAACAAATGCATTCCGTAGAATTTAAAATATTGACTCATTCTGAGAAAACAGCCTTTTCAGACCTCACTAGAGACTGCTAGATCCATTAGGTTAAAAATGGAAGAAGGGGTAAAGGAAGGTAATAAAACAAAAAGTCAGTTAAAGATTGCAGGGAAAAGATGGCCAGTTTGAAATCAGAATGAGCTAATGACTTTAGTACATCGTGGGAGGGAGACTGTTGAGAAGGCAGCCCTAGAAGTAGGCTACATATTAAATACAGTGTTTGGGTTGCTGCAGCACATTACAGAATTGGAATTTGGCAGGTGTTAGGCTGGGTAATACACTGCATGATGGGGTAGGGAGGGTTCCCATGGGATCATGCTTGTAAAACTTGTATAGAATGGTTGCATCTTGTAGCAAATTCCGTAACTGTGAACTGTATGAAGAAGTACTTCCACGCATGCAGTGGGATTTCTCCTTCCTCTCCTTCCTCCTGCAGCCCTCCATATGCTCCTGAAAGCTGCTCCAGAGGGGATCTCAACCCTCCATAACAGATTTTGAGGGTTTGCTGAGGGTGGAGAAGGTGAAATTCTGTTGTGAGAATGCAAGTCTGTACCAGTCACATATGGACAGCATCAGCCACAATACTGATCCTTTTTTAAACTGTTTAGCTTCATTAGTTGACTCTTGGTTCTGCTATTATGAGAGGTGCCTATCCACTTTCTACCCACCGTGCATAATTTTATATACCTCTATCATGCATTTTTTTTTAAAAAGAGCTCCAAATATCATAACTTTTCTTCACAAGGGAGTTGCTATGGCCCCTGGATATTTTAGGCTGCCCTTTTAAAACCTCTTTTCCAGGTCTGCAACATCCTTTTTGATGTGTGGTGACCAGAACTATACACAGTGTTCCAAATGTGGTTGCACCATAGATGGGTATAACAGCATTTTGTTGTTGGCCGTTTCATTTTCAATCCCTTTTCCAATGATCCCTAACGCGGAATGCACCTTTTTCCACAGCTGCTGGGTCGACATGTTCCTCAAGTTATCTGCTAAGTCCTGACGCTCCCTTTCCTGGTCTGTTGCTGCCAGTTCAGACCACATTAGTGCATTTGTTTATTTAGAAGCTTTTCTGAACAGCTTAATATTTTCAAAATCTCTTAAGTGCTGTACACTGTGTGCAATATAAAAACAATATTCATTAAAACAAAAACACAAACTAAAAACAATGAAACAATATAAAAAGTAAGTAATACAGAGATTCAGGGGATTTGCATACATAAACCTCATGGGTCAGGGAAAGCCTGAGCAAAAAGATGTGTGAAGCAACTGAGGTTGCTGCTTCACATATGGTAGAGGGAAGGGCAACCCACAGAACAGGGGCAGCAGCAGAAAATGCCCTTATTTTGGTCACCACCCTTTGATATTCTGGTAAGAGCAACAAAGGTAAACTTCCTCAGTCCCTCTCAGAAAGAAGATCATCCATTTGAGTGACCAGGGCCGATTCTGTCCCAAGTGTATATGTGAAGTTAGGGTTTTTTGTCCCACTATACATTATTTTACAGTTGCTTACACTGTGTTTGCCGTTTTAATGCCTGCTCATTCTCTGTATGTTGTGGAACATCTGGAATGTATTCTAGAATTTACAATCGATACCTATGGAGCTCTGGATAAACCTGCTAAGCCTTATTATTGCCTCCCTGAACTTATAGTGCATCTTGGAATGCATATAACTATTAGCTGTGCATTTTAGGAGAAGGTGCTGCCCTGGACTCCTTCAGAATGAAGCGTAGGATATAAATTTAATTAATAATAATAGTAATACAGTCATATCTCGGGTTACAGACGTTTCAGGTTGCATTTTTTCGGGTTATGGACCGCCGAAACCCGGAAGTACCAGAACGGGTTACTTCCTGTTTTCGGCAGTTGCGCAGAAGCGCCGAATCGCAACCTGCATGTGCGCAGACGCGCTGCTGCAGGTTGCAAATGTGCATCCTGCACGGATCACGTTCACAACTCAAGTGTCCAGTGTAATTAATAATAGGTGGGGGAAACTGTTAAGGAAGCTTGCCTGCCTTTTCTGGTCTTCTCACTGAGAATTCTCTCACAAGCTTTCAAGGAACCCCCAGGGTTCTTCAGAACACATTTTGAACAATCACTGTTTTAAACTGATGCTCTGTGAGTTGTTGTGCTCTTCAAGCAGAATTCCCACATCAAAAAGCGGCTCTAATTGTGGTTATCCTGTTTGCATAGAGTTTTAGATCAGGCATGTCAGAAGAAAATGAAGGGGTTTGGTGCTGTAGAGGCTCATATATGCATCCTTTAACGAAAAAGGCTGTAAGGAACAAGCACGTAGCTGCTTGAACCCCTTACCCTTTCCAGCAGTAGGCTGTGAAGAGGTCAGATTTTCTCAGGGTGAACTTGAAGGTGACGTTGTACGTGTATAAAGTAGATTGGAGGGATATGGCCATCACCTAAGAAATTCTCCTTAAGTAGCTTGCATACAATGATCCCCATCCATGGTATGTGAATTACTGTATTTTTCCATGTACAAGACAAATTTTTTTTGGCTTATTTTTCCTTTAATAATTTGCTTAAATTTTTTTGTCAAAAATTGGGGGTCATCTTATACACGGATGGTGAATACACAGGGTTTTTTTAATTAAAAAAACCCACACTACTTCTATTCCCGCGGCTGCCGTGAAGAATCTCCCCCCAAAAGCTTAATGGACGATCTTGGATGTTGGTGGGCCACGCTATAGTTGTATTACATGGGTTAATTGTTCTAGAGATGTTTACCTGTGCAAAATCCTGTGTGGGTTGGGCATTCTTTATCGTCTTTTCCTAAGGTTCTATTATTTATGCTATATAGAGTAGCAGCCTCTCTGCAATTCCCCTGAAGAATGCATCTTTATGTGTATGGCTGAGAGTGTGTTTGGTGTTTGCGTTCACCTGGAAATAAGGGTAGGCTAGCCAGGTCTCAATGTAAAAGGAGGTCTTTTATGTCTATTCTCTCCTAGCCCAGAATACACATGCCTAAAGATGGATTCCAACTTTCATCTTCTGGATACCAAGCATGGCTAAAGCAGGTTGGACTGTGTTACTGTTTCTCATCTCTTGTGAGGGCTTGCACCAGAAAACTTGTGTTTGTTTCATTGGTCAAGTACACATACAGTTCAATACCCTCATGGTGATGTGTAATCAGATATTCACTACATCTATATATTTGTGAGTGTTGTGTGTCTGCATGTTGTGTGCATCTCCTGTTTGCACTTCTCGTGAGTAAAAGTTCAAACAAGGATCATCAGAAGGGAGAGTGGGGCAATGTATAGCAAGATCTGCAGCAACAACTCAAATTGCTGAATTAAAATTAGCCTTCAAATGTGAAGGTCTGTGGTGGTGGTAATAACAGGGAGGCCAGTGGGTTAATACACAGGAGGCTTGCATCTAGAGCCTAATTCAGATTTGATTGGGTAAAACAAGTGTGGACATTTGCTCGCATCCCATAACAATCCTGCAGTTTGACACAATCTGACACTATTGGGAGTCCCTGCTCAGATGTGGTCTGGCGCTATATTACTTTGGTGATTATTAAAGGCCAAGCTTTAGATGTTTCAGCAGCCTGGCTCTAGCAATTGCTGTCAACATCTCAAAACAAATCTAGTATAACAATTCTCCCAAAAGAATCTTGTTTTCAACTTTGCATGTATGACACATGCACACTCACGGCACATCTGTATCTGTGTGGGGAAATGTAACATCCTTGAAAAGTGGAAATGAAAAGTTGCTTCATTGTAGGAAGATGGAACGATTGTGTCATGGTACTAACAAATGAGAACAATGCAGCTAAGCTGCATCTGGTTGTTGTGGCAACTACAGTTTTGAAGGCGACTGTTAGAATGAAAGTCTCTCTGGTGCTCTGCGCCTAATGAAACAAATGGATAAAGAACTCCTTGAACTGAGTAGGAGAAAATAAAAGAATTAAACCTAAAGTTTTAAGTGGGAGGAGAGAATCTTGGGGTCTCTCATTTTCTTTGCTCTGCAAGCAGCCCAGCAGGACTAGTTTATTTTATGCACGAAACATTTGAGATTGTTACAGAGAGATCAGCAAAGAAACGTGAGATCCCTTCCTCAAAGAAAATAACATAGGAAACCTTATAGTAGGTCTTTAGTTTCATCTGCATACCACCTCTAAACTATTAGTAACATACAAGACTGTTTGCAGCAAGAGCTCAGTTGAGGGTGCTAGAATCTATCCCTAGTGCGATCGAACGCAAGATCATTGTTGAAATAGCTTTGTTCTTTTCTGTGCAGGACCTTGGCTAAGAGAACTGCTAAAAATAGATTCTGTCCTAAGTAGTCCCCCTTCTCTTTTTCTTAAAGGCTACTTTTGCCTCTACCACTGGAAATCAGAACCTCAATCTGCTCATTAATTTTCATGTTGACTGAAGTACTCATGTTGTCTTTGCATTTACTGACCTAATTAAAATACTACTTGCCCAGTCAGTATTATATTGAAATACATGAATGGGTAGTACTTAGCTTCCCTCTCCCTCCCTCTTCTCTGTTGAAAACTGTTAGGGACCTATTCAGTTCTATTCATTCCTTTAATGCTTTGCCAATGTGCATGAGTTGCTGGCCCAAAAATGTACAGTGGAACCTCAGGTTATGTACTGTCCTCCTTACGAACGCTTCGGGTGATGAGCTAACCTGGAAGTAGATGCTCCTGGTAGTGAACATTGCCCTGGGATGCGAGGGGAAGTTGTGTGGCAGCGGGAGGCCCCATTAACGCCTCAGGTTAAGAATGGTTTCGGGTTAAGAACAGACCTCTGGAATGAATTAAGTTTGTAACCAGACGTACTACTGTAATATAACCATTTCCCCTTTAAAATGTACTGCATACATATTTTGGATTTGTGGTAATACCTTAAAAGTGCTTAATATACTGTTCAATAGATAAATAGGTACCACTGCAGCGGGAAGGTAAACAGTGTTTCTGTGCACTCTGGCTTGCGTCATTGTGGTCTGTCGTGCCAGAAGTGGTTTAGTCATGCTGGCCACATGACTCAGAAAGCTGTCTGTGGACAAACACCGGCTCCCTCGGCCTGAAGTGAGATGAATGCCGCACCCCATAATTTCCTTTGGCTGGACTTAACTGTCCAGGGGTCCTTTACTTTTACCTACCTTACCTTACTTCCCTTTCAGTTGCCTTGGTTTGCCCCCAGTTATGTGAACAGATATGGTTGGTCACAAAGGGAAAACAATGGCGGAAAACAATATTGAAAAAGGGTGAATATTATCACAGTTAAAAGGTTTGTCAGGAAATCTTCCTGACCTCCCCCTCCCCTTGCTGTTTACAGCTCAAAAATGGAAACAGTGGAATATTTAAAACAGCCCTAGGTGGAAAAGGTTTACATTTGCTTGAAGTATTAACTGTGGTAATACAACCTCTGACAGTGCAGTGGCAGCATTTGTCAAGATAAATCGTTATAGGACTAATGCCAACTGTTTATGTTACCTGAATTGGTTAACAGTGCACCTGAATAACAGAGATGGTACGTCTTACACTGCCTAAAAGCACCTTAATTTTAAATGGAGATAAATCATCCCACTCTAAACATTTTGGGTGATGTTTCAGCTCAACTGGATGCATATGATTGTTTATCTTAGTTCATCTGAAATTATAGAGAGAGTTAGCATTTCTTTCTTAACCTTGACTGGTCCTTTAGCAGTTGGAAAAACTTGGCTTGTGTACAAACCCCAGTGTCATCGCAGCAGTCTCTTGTCATGGCTGTGGAGTTTCCCCTTTGTATTGTACACTCTTGATCTTGTGCCTGGCTTAAATGGAATGCATAAAATGCCCCTGTAAAAGTATATTAATTTGATCTTAAAACAGTTTGTGTTACAAATGAGATGAAGGAAGATGGATTTTTGCAAGACTGGACACAGTCCGCTATTAAGGACAAAAGGTTATAATATTGAATGTAGGCAACTCTGCACAGGTTCTGTTCAATTGTTATCCCCGATTTAAGCAGCTGAAATTGTGCAAATCTAACCTGCTTAATTTTTAAATAAAATTGTCAGGTTTTTATTGATGTTTATATAGCATGTGTCCAGTCTTGCAAAAAGCCAAGGAAGAATGTGTTGCCCAAGTTAATAGAAGTTTGGTGACTTCTTCCTCATAGATTATTATTTAGCAAGCTTATTCCTGGGTAGTGGCTTCAAACATGCCAGAAGTTTGCAGGATGTTCACAGTTGATCATCAAGCTTGCTAGAATTTGTCTAGCTTCAGGACCCATAGAGGGACTTGGACTGCCAAGGTCACTTTGGCGGACAACGTTTGCCAGCTAATGGATTTTGATTCTTCTGGATCTCACAGCAGTGATTGATACTGTTGACTTAATATCCTTCTGGACCACTTGTCAGGACTGGGGGTCAGCAGGACTGTGTTACAATCGTTAACTTGTTCCAGAAGGTGATATGAAGAGAGATATTGTGGGGTATCCATCTTATGCTGTTTATTATACAGTGTATTACAACTATGTAAAATCACAGGGGGAGGTTGCTTGCCATGCTGTAATGCTGATGGTATCCAGCTTTATTTCTCTTACTTCATTCCCAGTGATCCTGATGGATTGGATGATAGCAAATAAACTGAAGTTCAGACCAGTTGAGTTGGAGATGCTGGTATGGATGGTTCTGTTGATGTGGGGGATAGGTGATTGACCTGTTGTGGACCAGATAGCATCCCTCTGAGGAGTGGATCAGCAGTCAGGAGATCTGGACAAAGCATTCTTTCTTGACTTTATGGTGGCATCTGTTGCTAGGAATACCTTTTACCAGCTCTGTCTAGCTTGGCAGTTGATCCTGGGGTGTGGGTGTGTGGGTGTTAGATTGGGCTAGTGTAATGCAATGCTTGTGGGCTATTTTTTACTCATTCAGAAAATTCACCTGGTACAGAATGTGGTGGCCAGGGTATTAAGAACTGGGTAGGTGGGGAACATAATATGAGGACTCAAAGAACTGAACTGGCTTCCAGTTTCTGAACAGAATTCAACATGTTGACAGTTTTAAAATCATAAATGGACTAGATGCCAGAAGTAATAGAAAAAGAGACCTAGTTCCTAAATTTAAAAAACACATTCTAATTTAGGTGGCTACAAGAGCAGATCCTTTTCTAAGTGGTATCCCCTCTGGAATTCCTTGCCATTTTCCAGAGGCTGATGAAGATACCTGTTCACACACACAATACTTTATGGTATGAAATGGTTGCGAAACAGTAGATGCTGCTGCTTGATGTAGTTATTGTTCTTAATGTTTTTTGTTCTCAAAGCAGCTTACATAAACAATCATATTCCTAAAGGATGGGTTGAAAGCCACACTGAATTACCTGAAGTCTCTTAGTTACTTCTTGTGGCATATGGGGGTTAAGTGACCAAGTAAATCTCACTGGATTAAAGAATCTGAATGCTTTTTGCACTGGTGCGAAAGGGAGTGGTAACGAAATGGTTAAATAATGTGTCGGAATAAGGAAGTTTGGGTCTTGTTCTTGACTCTGATGTTGGCTTGCCGGGTGACCTCCAGAAAAGCAATTAACCTTTGTCCTTCTATAAAGGGAAAGGCAGTTATAACAATAATATAGGCACCCTGTTGTTACCACAGAGACCAGTATAGAATAAAAAGGATTTCTTTGTAAAAAGACAAGATAGGAATACTTACTCTTTTTTCCTGTTTAGCATCATCCAGTTGAGCCCTTTAATTGTTCTTGTTTTTTTCTTCTGTAATCCCCATCAACATACATCATTTTTGAGATTATGCTATATCCTAATATTCTGTGTTTTTTTAAGCTAGTAAAGAGTTAAAATGTGATCAAGAGAAGGACCCCTATTGCATCACAGAGGTGTTACAGAGTATACACAGCTTGTTTGGGTGATACTTGTAGCATAAAGAGCCAAAGTGAGGGTGTAATTTCTCTGTAAGGACAAGGGGGAAAGTGGGGTGCCACAATTCTATGGGTTCCCTCATAAACACTTTGAGAGCTTTTTAACTATCAGTTGATTAGTTCCATTCTGAAAGCTTTGCATTTAAATTCTGCACCAGATCCTATTTCCCTTATCTGTGCTCTACTTGCCTTGGTTGCCAAGGTTCTTAAATGTCTTTAGATGTACTGTATATAATTCTAGATGTTTGCTTCTGAAAATCCTAATCTGACTGTTAGATATCTAGATACAACTTTCTGGAGGACTGAAGAATTATTTCCCACTTTTAGGCACCACAGTGGATTTTTACAACTTGCTTAGGTTTTATATGATTACTTCCGTTAATTCTGCTGATATACATTTTGATTTTGTGCTTCTGTAGAAAATAATTAACATTGATTAAAATAGGAAAATTAGAAGTACCTTGTCACCCAGGTACCTAATGGGTTCATTCTGACGACACTGAAGTGTTTGAAGTATTTTTTCCACCTCTGCATTCAAGGTTAATGGATACTTAATAGCAATGAATAAATTACTCCCCTTTTTGTTTTTTATAGATTGAGGATTTGCTCTGCCATTCACCAAAAACTGGCTACTGTTTTTATCCTGTTCCAAAGATGTAAATGTAGCACTGTTGACTTCCATTTTAGGATTTTTTTCTTTTAAAAATGGAATAGATCTTCCTCATGCTTCTTAAATTCTTTTGTGTAAAGCTGACTTGACCTAGCTATTGCTTTGCTTTCCTTGTTACAATAGTTCCAAGTAGCACATTTTTAAAAATCTTACTTTACAAGACTCTGGGGTTGTGCCTGCAGTTCAGCCTGTGATTTTCCCATTTGTCAATGGGACTTAATCCTATGCATGACTACCCAAAAGAAAGTCCCATTCAATAACAGCATAATCCTGTACATGTTTACACAGAATGGTCTAAAACAGTTCATTAAGTGGTCAGTCTGTGAGCGTTTAGAAAAGAATGCTGCGATTACAAAGAGCCAGGATGGGTTTCTCAAGAGCAAGTCATGCCAGACTAACCTTATTTTCTTGTTTTGTTGATAGAGCTACTAGTTGGGTAGATGAAAGGAATGTTGTAGACATAGAATATCTTGATTTCAGCAAGGATTTTGACAGTATCCTCTACAGTATTCTTGTTGGCAAGCTGCTAAAATGTGGGATAAACAATGCTACCATTAGGGGGATTTATAGTTGACTGATGGAGCATACTCAATGAATGTTCATCGCTGGCTCCTCAGTAGCTTGGAGAGAAGTAATATGTGGGGTGCTGCAGAATTCTGCCCTGGTCCACTGTTGTTCAACATCTTCCTTAATGACTTTGACAAAGGAATAGTGAGGAATGTTAATCAAATTTGCAGATGACAAAAAATTGGAAGGGTAGCTTATCTCACTTGTCAGAAGCAGAATTCAAGATGAACTTGACAGGATGGAGAATTGGGCAAAGACAAACATGAATTTCAATAGTTAAATGTAAAGTTCTGCATTTAAGTAGGCAAAATTAGGTACAAGTACAGCATGGATGACATCTGGTTTGATGGCAGTACATGTGAAAATGATCTAGAGATTTTAGGAGACCATAAGCTAAATATGAGCCAGCAATTCAGGTTGACAGCTGAAAAGGCAAGGGAGTTTTAGGCTGCATCTATACAATATACAATAGAAGTGTACACTATACAATAGAAGTATAGTGTCCAGACCTTGAGAAGTAAAAACTATTTTGGTTTGGTCGGACCTCACCTAGAATAAACTCTCCTTTTCTGGATACTGCAGTTTGGGAAGCAACTTGACAAACTGAAACATCTACAGAGGAGAGTGACATAGGTAACAAACAGTCTGGAAACGAAGTCCTGTGAAGAAAAATGGAAGGAATTGGGTTCGTCTGAAGAAGAAATTATTAAGAGATGAAAAGAGAGCCTCATTAGATATTTGAAGGGCTCTCTTACGTAGATTATGGTACTCCCCCCACTCCCAAATTGATCCAGTGGGTGGAATCTGAACCAACAGGTACAAATTACAAGAAAGACGATTTTGACCGAAGACTAGGAAAACATTCTGATGGTATGAGCTGTTCAACAGAGGAATAGGCTGCCTTGAAAGGTGTTGGACTCTCCTTTTGTTGGAGGCTTTTAATTTAAGCAGAGGCTGGATTGCCATCTATTTGGGATGCTGTAGTCATTTTGTTCCTTCATCAGCAGGTTGCTGGCCTAGATGACAGAGTTCTGTTCCAATTCGTATGGGAGGAATTCAGTGTAGTGCTAAAGAGATGATTCCATCAGTGCAATTTTTAGCTTTCCAGAAAGAACAGTCCCACTCTCCCAGCGAGCCAGTGTGGTGTAGTAGTTAAGAGCGGTAGTCTCGTAAGCTGGAGAACCGGGTTCGCGTCTCCGCTCCTCCACATGCAGCTGCTGGGTGACCTTGGGCCAGTCACACTTCTTTGAAGTCTCTCAGCCCCACTCACCTCACAGAGTGTTTGTTGTGGGGGAGGAAGGGAAAGGAGAATGTTAGCCGCTTTGAGACTCCTTAAAGGGAGTGAAAGGCGGGATATAAAATCCAAACTCTTCTTCTTCTTCTTCTTCTTCTTCTTCTTCTTCTTCTTCTTCTTCTGTTCTGGAGGTTCCCCCAGCCCAATTTGGGGGTGGGGGTGGAGTGAAGAGCAAAAGGGCTTGTAGTGCTAGCAGAAGACCTAGTGATGGCTTGCACTAGTGGAACTCAGTTGAATCCGGCCTATGATTCTACATCCAACTGTGTTCCGTGTGACTCACTCCCTGGTAAGTGTGCTTAGGATTGTAGTTTTACTTTGAGGCAAGACTGTAAAGGGTTAAATGCATCCTTAAATGCATAAAGTTGTGGTCTCTATGCAACTGAGGTTTGGATGATAGTTTATAATTATACAACAAGATGCTCTTCAAAGTTTTGCTTTTCCCTTTCCCCGTGAAGCTTCACACACGAGGGATGCAACTCATATCTCAGTGGAATTTACAAAATAATATTTTAAAATGTCTTGACATAGAAGAGTCATGCTGAAAGGAGCCAAAATAATTACTAATTTGATAAGCTAAGCCTGGCAGGGTAATTTTGTCAGACAAGGAAAAGCCCTGTCGTGTTTTATCTATCCCGTGACAGAGAGAATGCAGAAGAATACAAGGTCAAGTTGTGGTGATATAGGAGTTTGGATGGGTAGTCTGAACTCCAAATTAATTTTGGCAGTACTCTTTGATTAGGAAATTGAGCAGTGCAGTGACAAAATAAATTTAAGATGACAATTGCTGTTTAGTTCAGGCACTTGGGGAAAGTAGGGGGCATTCTTTGCTGGTAGAGATATGAGTGAACATCACTAACTTCATTTTGCACATAGTTGGAGTTCAAGAAAAACTGTATTTAATTGGTAACTATATTTAATGTCTTGCATACCATTGTAGTGACTGAGAGAAGCTGTCCTTGGAATTCAACATGGTTGAAATAGAAATGACGTGTGGATAGAGAATGCTAATATCATCCATATATATGCTAGCCTGTTATAGTAAAAGTACAGTGCGAATTATAAAAACCAACAGCCATGTGACACCTTAAAAGACCAACAATTTTGTTTCCTAGACTATAAGATGCTACATGACTTTTGTTTTTTTGCTGCAACAGTAACTTCAATGAGTTTCTGGAAATTCTGAAATTGGAACCCGTTCCATGTAGAATCCTTTGCTTAGAAAATAAAATAGAGTGAAAAGTGCTCCTGCATGGAAGATGTAGATTGTGTTCCTTAAAGGAGCACAAGAAGTCTGCATAATAGTGTATTGCACAAGAGGAAGCTGACAGAAAAAATACTTCAGAACAAACTAAAGAGGCTCTTAAAATAATATTTAGTGGCACTATAAATCAATGATTTTATCACATAATATCCCCAGTCTGTCCCCAAAATGCTGGTGCTGATAGAAACAAAAAGGTAAGTATTTCCACTTAGGTTGGGAATGTTGGCCATAGCAGCTTTTGTGGAGATGGTGTTCCTAGAAATTAATTTAATAACAAAAGAGGAATTGATACCAATCCCTTTGTTAGCATTACTGGGCATATGGGGTGAGCCCAAGTGAAGATGGTTTGGACGAATAATTGATTCTATATTTTTTGCTAGCCCCCAGGATTGTTATCACAAGAAGGTTTATCAGGATTTATGTTATAGTCAAATCTGTTTCATAGCCATTGCTGAAAAATTAACTCAAAATTAAGATATGCTAGTGGACAAACAAAAAAAGATTCATTTTCAAATGTGTGGCAAGAATTTATTTTATGTACATTAATAATGCTAACAATGTTCAAACGGCTCTTGTGAAATATGCTACTATACTGAATTCTAAGTGTCTTCGCAGCTGTAAGTGACAGTATTGTAAGACCTGGAGGACATCCTGATATTTATATATCAAATCTTTTCAGAAAAATTACTATCCCACAACACCAAGGATAATAATTATTTTTCCCAGGGATTGTGAATGAAACAACCCAGTTTGCATTTTTTGGGTGTGGATGTTTTAATTTTAATGTAATTGTAGTGCATTGTAATTTTTGTTTCATTATTCTTATGTATTCTTTTATGTTGTTGAAGTATATGTTCTTGCTTAAATAAATAAAAAAGATTCAAAAAGAAATGGTTGTTTTGTGAAAATTATGTATTCATTCCCTCACTAGTTGCGGAAGACAACAAGAGGCCTATTGGGTTTCATTCTGCCACATGATATTAATTGTAGCAGAGGAAATGAGGGCAGGGATGTTTGCCATGTCCCATCAGTTGCATTCCAGTTGTCCTCTGTGAGTTGGAGGGCAACCATCTCTCACTGGTAGGGTTCTAACATTTGCAGGGAGCCTACAACGTCAGAACAGACTCCCAGCTGCAAACAGCCATCTTCCAGTTTAACAGGTAACATGACGGAGGGAGTTGAAGCATCTTCACTTTGTTGCATCTTCACCCGGTGCCTGGCGAATTTCACACATTGGTATTTAATTATATATACAGTGGTGCCTCGCAAGACGAAATTAATCTGTTCCACGAGTGTCTTCGTCTAGCGGTTTTTTCGTCTTGCGAAGCAACCCTATTAGCGGCTTAGCGGATTAGCGCTATTAGCGGTTTAGCGGCTATTAAAGGCTTAAAGGCTTAGCGGCTTAGCTGCTAAAAGGCTATTAGCGGCTTAGCGGCTTAGAAAAAGGGGGGGAAGCGAAAAAAAATCTCAAGACTCGCAAGACATTTTCGTCTTGCGAAGCAAGCCCATAGGGAAATTCGTCCTGCGAAGCGCATTGAAAAACGGAAAACCCTTTCGTCTAGCGGGTTTTCCGTCTTGCAAGGCATTCGTCTTGCGGGGCACCACTGTATTCAAGTATATAAGTTAATTGTGTATGTTAAATAATATTAACCATGTTGCAAACTGTACGATATTGAAATTTAATTCAGTGTGTGGCCCTTGGGTTCTGTGTTGATGTACTCTTGTGGCCCACTTGGTCTGAGAGGTTGGACCACCCTGTTCTAGAGGTTGATTCCTCTTTGGGTCTCAGGTGTGGGTAACGCATGGCCCTCCAGATGTTGCTGAACTACAGCTCCCATAATCTCTGGCAATTGGCCATGCTTGCTGGGGCTGATGGAAGTTGTAGCTTGTCAACATCTGGAGGGCACAATGTCTTCCTCAGCACCATTTAGACCAGGTGTGGGGACCAGGTCTAAAAGGTGCTGAGAGAGACTACAGCATAATTTAGATCAAATGGTGATAACAATTTGGGGTAGGGCAGTAGGATAGAAACACTGATTCCATTATCTTCCTTCCCTGATGAGCAACTCTGTACATACTGTGGTTTGCATTATTTCTTTTGGGTTTTGGTTTGTTTGGGGTTTTTTACTCTGTAGTTGACATGGGTGCAAGCAGGAGATACTGTCAATCACTATTTCGGTGATAAACAATGTGGCCCTTGTTTGTGGAGCTGTCAGTGCAGTAGTGAGTTTTTGAAGTACACAGCTTGACCAGGAGTTCTGAGAAGTGCCTATTGAGCTTTCTTAGCACTGAGGCAGTAAATGAAGGTGTCCTGTTGGGTCACTCCTCTGATTTACACACATTGTGTTTCTGTTGAAACACCTGAGGCCTTTTGTTTGAGTTTGTGAATAAGCTTTTTTCAGACACCACTAGCAATTTAAAGCCTGTGCTTTCTTTGGGTGGAAGGCAAGAACAGGAATGACGTTTTCCATTCGTAGATTGGTCTTTTAAAACATAATAAATGTTGCCTCCTTTGAAGAAAAAGAAAAAGCCATACCTCTTGAAGTAAATATGAATTTTGTTAGGTATATGACAAAAATTATGAATAACTGCATCAAACCTAAGAGTATGAATTAGTTGATGGAAGAAACAGTGTTACCCAATATATGCTATATGTATATGTATATGTATTTACCTTTAACTTTCAGGATTCTTGTGTACTTATTTCCATGTAGTGATACTGATTTCCTTCATACAAACTTTGGGTATCTTACAGGATGAGCAGAATTCAGTTTCCTTTAAGGGCTATGCCACATTTTGTATGTTTATGTAAAAACATTTGTATACACCCATTGTATGTATTTATATAGATAAATGTGCAATGAAGCTGAATAGGCCACAGCTCCCCATCTTATGTATATGCAGTGGCAAACACAGGTTGTATGTGGCATGCATCTAAGGACAGAGTCATGAAGAATATTTGAACAAGTGCATATTCTGAAGCTTTAGCATGGAAAGAAACTAAAATGGCATTGGCTCTCCCCCTGCATTTGAGACACAAGACACAGTCCATTCACTCACCTATTCTTATCTTATAGAGCACAGTGTGTTACAAGCAGAGAGTACATGTACCAAAGTGAGGAGTTTGCAAAGCAGATAACTCTAGGTGTAACACTCAAGAAAGCTGTGTTACTTTAGGTTGACTCTTAAAATGCAACAGAGGAAAACTGCCTCCATTCTTAAGAAAAAAGTGTTTTCAGAATGAAAAAGATCGGAGAGGGTGAATAAATATGCTGGTGGTATGGAGTACAGCACGCACGTCCAGCAGGTAGATAGTGATCTACCAGTACATCACTGGAGATCTGTGGTAGATCACTGGCTCCCCCCAAAGAAGATCAACAAGTTTGGCTCCCCCCCAAAAGTTCAACATTTAAATTGCCCTGCCCCAACATTTAAATTTGCCCCCAAAAAGGAGCTTTCGTCCTCCCTAAAAAAAGCTTAACAACTTTGACCTGAACCCCTCAAAGGGGGTAGATCACTGGCAGGCTTTAACTCTGTGAGTAGATCACAGTCTCTCAGGAGTTGGCCACCCCTGGAGTACAGGATTGGGAATTCCCTATGGCTTATTATTACTGAGTGTCATCTATTTACATTTGCTTTATTGAGAATGAGAGGACAGGTCCCTACCCCAAGGGGCATACAGTCTCACAATTGACACAAGGGAGGCAACAGATGAAGAGTAAGGAAATGGAGGGAAAGATGAACAAGGTAGAAATATGCGATTACACACACACACTTTGGATTTGTTTCAGTAGGCTATTGGGAACAAAGAATCTTGTAGCACCTTAAAGGCTAACAGATTTATTACCGCATATGCTTTTGTAGACCAGAGGCCACATGATCAAATGTATTATGTGTTCTCTTTGGCTTGCCTGTGGGTGTACAGAGGAAAATTGTAAGCTGTGGGGGTCAAATGGCAATGAATTTCAGAAAAAAGCACTGTGACAAGTCGGTTAAGTAGGGTATTAAGCATAAAGAATTGTCCCAAAAGCATCACAGAAGAGGTGAGTTTAAAAGAGGAATCTGAAGGAAGAAATTGGGGGTGGAGATCCTCATGTAAGTTCTCTGGTGGCAGTTCCCAGTACTAGGAGCAGGAAGGAGAAAAGGAGTTGTTTCAGGAAGCAAGAAGGTTGTTGTAACTTGAAGAGTCAAGGGTTTAGATGGATACAGAAGGATAAAAGCATACAGAAATGTAAGGCAAAGCCACGGCGAGTTTTGAAGGTAAGAACAAGAAGCTTGTGCAAAAAGCAGGCAGGATGTTTTTGAGGATTTAAGGAGTGGTGAGATATGTGAATAATTTTTGCAGTAGATGGATATTGGTGGATTAAGGTGACCAGAGAGAAGGAGATTTCACTAATCAAGGCAAGAGATGATCAGTGTGGAGCAGCATTTTTGCTATGAGGACAAAGAGGGAAGGCCATACTTTGTTTGTAAAGGAAGAAACCACATGATTCTTACTGAATCTTTGGGATCATCAGGCTCTCTAGTATTTCTGCTCACATTTTCTGCAATCTGTGGAGTATTGATATTACTGGTGACTCGGTGCCAATTCTCAAATTGAAGTTTAAGCCACAGAACTCTTAAAATATTGATAGCCGACAGGCCTTGTAACCTGGAGTGGATTGTGTAATACAGTGGTACCTCGGGTTACAAACACCTCGGGTTACAAACACTTTAGGTTACAGACTCTGCTAACCTGGAAGTAGTACCTCAGGTTAAAAACTTTACCTCAGGATGAGAACAGAAATTGCAGTGTGGCAGCAGTGGGAGGCCCCCTTAGCTAAAGTGGTACCTCAGGTTAAGAATGGACCTCCGGAACGAGTTAAGTTCGTAACCAGAGGTACCACTGTACATAGTTGATGGGTAGTTCAGATTTCCCTCATCACCAAGAAATTTAATTGAGAAATTTATTTGAGACAACTGCATGCTAGAAATTACCCTGTTTTTTGGATGGACAGGCTTGGTCTTCCCGTTTGACCTAATTTTTAAACAAGGTGCAAAGTAAGGTTACAAGCTTTATAGCATGTATTTTTCCCTCTGATAAGTGAGACTAACTTCCAGGTAAATGTACACAGAATTGCAGCCTAAGTAGATTAATTGATATTAATGATTAAAATTTGGCCTACTTGATTGGTTGAGACAAAGAAAATGTAGGGCCTGGTATCATGCAAGCTGCACAGACTAGGCTACATATGCTGTGTCTAATGAAAAAAACCTTTAAAAATGAATTGTCCTTCAAGCGTTCCTCAAAAACTAGCAAGCAGTTTGCTTGGGGGGTTTAAATTGCTCTACCTCTCTTGCATCAGGAACTTCAGACAGTTGACATAGAAAGCACTTGTCTAAAAATGGTGATTTATCGAATAACTCGGTTTTTCCACAGTGCTGCAGATCATGGGCCTTGAATTTGTTTATTTTTCTGAACCCATTTCTGATGTAGTTACAACTATTTCCAAACTAATTACGTTTGTTTGGAATCTTGACTTAAATGTGTGTTTTCTACTTGCTTTAAGGTAGGGTTGAAGAATATGTGGCTTTCAAGGTCCTGTTGGGCTTCCAACTCCCCTCATACTTGATCACTGGCCATGCTCACTGGGGCTGATGGGAGTTGGAGTCTAACAATATTTGGAGGTCGGCAGGTTCTCCTGGCCTATTCTAAGGCATTTTCAGATAGCAGTTGACACCTTTTAAATGACCTGTAACCATTAGGCTGGCAAGGTTGGTGGAGTGGGAGGAAGACCTAAATCCAGGAAGGCTTCCAGAGCAGAAGACAGGTGTACAGCTGGGATAGACCAGAGACAACTGTGGACCTGTTTGTTTCCCACTCCCTTTGATACCTTTTTAAAAATAAAAAAATACAGCTCAGATGAAGATTCACAGGCAAAATCTCAAGTCATTAATCTCTCATGGTCCTGTCCTTCCATATATAGGTCAGCATATGACCAGCTTGGCCAATAAATGTTAGAGGGTTCTCATATTAAAGTCCATTCGGTGCTAAAAATGTGTGTCATTTCCAAAGTTTTACTTTTCACTCAAACCAGTGCAGTTTATTGAAAACTAGGTGTAACTTTAAAAATAGAAAATTTCCCCCCTTCTGGTGGTCTTGCACATCTTTTAGTTTGCATAGAAAGATGAAAAATCTTCTTGCCAAAAAATATCTAAGCAAGGCCAGCTGAACCATATGACTGCTGCAGGTTCCTTGCAATCTTCTTACTAATTCATTCTATTTCCTCCCCTTTCCCTTTGTATGCAGTGTGACGTTTCCACCCTTCATTCTGCTTACATGGCAGAACTATTCACCCCATGCTGAATAGTGACTCTGCATGGGAAAAGACAGCAGGTGAACTGGAGCCCTTATGCTTAGAGCAGGGCAAAAAATATTAATTGATTAATTGGTGTAATGAATGGATATATCTGTAATTGTTAGAAAAGGATGCAGCGTGCTGAGGGCAGGTGACATCTGCGTGAATCTCTTTATACAGGCAATATCTTTGAGGCACTTTTCCAAAGAGTAAATTACCTGTGGCATTTGGTTAACAGGAACTATTACCTTCATTAAATACCATGTAAAATATTAACTAAGTTGACATATTGAGCTAGTACACACATAATGCTGCCCATCCCTTGGCTGTGGTTAAGGAAGCTGGAGCAGGCAATGGAATATACCCTATTTTTCCATCTATAAGACGCCCCCCATGTATAAGACGCCTCCTATTTGGGGGGGACTCTGATTTAAGAAAAGGGGGGGTGGAGATCTATCTGTGTATAAGATGCCCCCAAATTTTGGACATTATTTTTTAGGGGGAAAACCTAGTCTTTTAAACAGAAAAATATGGTATATGCTCCCATCCTTACATTTGTAGAACCATAGAGTTAGAGGAGCCTTTGCAGGCGAACTAGTAATCTCATCCTTCCTCCGCTGCCTGACTCCAGTAATGTCTTCACAAACTTTAACTTTATTCAGTGCTGCTCATGATTTCAGTCAGTTTTAAACCCTGGTTAGGAGCAAACCTTAGTGTTAGCTACAGTTAACCTACTGTATTTACTAGAGTCTAATGCTCCATCGAATCTAATGCGCACCTCAGTTTTCAGAACCTTGAAACCAAAAAAGTATTTGCTGGCTAATGTAAATGTGCCATTGAATCTAATGCACACCTTAATTCTTGCAACGTAATTTGGCCAAAAAAAGGTGTGCATTAGATTCAAGTAAATACGGTAGTTGTAGACATGATGGTGACTAGCTGTGATTAAGACCTGGTGGGGAAGAGAAGGACAAATTTGTACAATGGAGAGCAAGTCGTACACCATGGCTAAGGGACTGGCATGATAAATGCCTACATTAGCTAAAGTAAAACTTGTTTTAATCAGTTAATTAATTGCTTAAAAATCCACTAAAAGCATTGACTACCTTACATTAGGAAATTCTTGTGACCTATGGTATAACATGTCTTCAAGATACTTAATTGAGCTGATGTGATCTTAAGCATGACATGTGTGTTGTGTTTCCTATGCCTTCCCACCCTCCCTTCCTGCTTTTTTCTAAAGGGAATATTCAGGTTGGTAATGTGTGGATATGTGGAAGCTACTCCAATCTCTTACGGTCAGCTATAACTCTTCTGAAAACGTCGGCCCCAGAAGTTCCTGTAATCTGTGCCATCCTGTTTCATACAGTCCCATCTCATAGTTGTCCTTTCTCTGCAGTGCTCTATGCCCCGGTCTCTGTGGCTGGGTTGCTCCAACCTGGCGGACAGCATGCCCTCGCTGCGATGCCTCTATAACCCAGGGACTGGCGCACTCACAGCTTTCCAGGTACTCTCTCACTCTCTCTCTCTCTGGGTGTGTCTCCTGCTTGTGCTTTTGCTTGCTTTCATTAACTTTTCCATTAGTAGTAGTAATAGTGGTAGTATTTGCTTCATAGTTGTGTTTCCTTTATGTTGTCCAGACTAATAAATGCCATCCACATCTTGTATAGAACCACAGTTGACCGCTAACGCAGCAGTGTCAGATACAGATAGGATTGGAAACTTTTTGCTCAGCTATAGTAAGAATGCTTGGCCCAAAATGCAAGATTTGGTTATTACTGCTCACTTTGATCTGGATGTACTACAGTTGATGCCTTAATTTTACTACTCTACATTTAGGGGGTGGTGGAGGTGGTATGTATTTGATTATTAAATATGGATAGGAATACACTGACAGTTGGTAACTTGTATTTAAGCCAGTTGAGTCTCTGGCCTATTGCTGCTGTCATGTGCACGTACTTTTTCCATCTAGCTGCATGAAAAAGTGGTGATACTATAGAAGAAAGTAGGGCTGGGGGGCGGGAATAGAAGCAGAACAGCAAACTTTGGTCTTTTAACTTTTGCTTCTTCCCACCTACATTAAGTACTTATGGGTGGTGTTTTTTCTGTTTCTTGGAACTGAGGCTCAGGGGCTTCCTCACTAGTCCCCACCCCCTAGTTCACAAAACCAGTTTTCTTATTTTCTTTCAAAAAAAGATCTAGGCTTTCATTTACCTGGACTATAGGTGGCCAAGTTGTTCTGCTATTCAGGAAATGTGTGTGGCTTGTTCTTTCAGACATTATCATATGCATTAGAGGATGAGAGCAATTATGCCATTTAAAATAAGAAGAATCCATGAGAATTGTCTTTGATTCCAACCATCAATTCCAATCCATAACACCAAAACAAAAAAATCCTTCAGCAGGTTTCTTGCTGACTTATATTTTCAAAGAATTTACATCCCGCTTTCCTATCTAGCAATACTTTAAACAGATCATTAAAATACAGTTTCAGATCAGCAGATACAAATGCCAAAGGGGCAGTGGAACTGCAAAGTTTTCATTGTTGGTCAAAAGGAAAGCAGAGATGGGAGTTAAGCAGCCTTCTCTCAGGGGGATATTTCTTTAGGCTCATCACAACTGAAAAGGTCCTGTGTACCTCATGCTGAGTCATGGGGACCTACATATAAAACTGTTGTGCTAAAAATCTTTCAGAATTTATAGGAGTGTTGGCAGTTGTCCTTGAAGTAGGGTTACAGACTCCCAATTCATGCCTTTTAGGGGGTCAGTATTCATGGTTACAGAGAGATGGACACCCAGATCATGCAAAGAGCCCTCACAGGCAGATTGTTACTCAGAAGAAAAAAATGGTTTATTGTTATTCCCATAGACAAGAACAGAGAATTTCTAGGCTGATCACATTTATGTCCTGTTTATTGGGCTTTGACACTACTAGGAATTCTATAACATTCTACACAGCATTAACACTGGACCCGTTTTTACTAAGCCCATATTTTTAATTTATCTCAAACTTTTTCAGTTACACCAGACTTGGCATTTAATTAATATTACAAAATGATATTAATCCTGGTCCACTCTTCATAATCCCAGCTCACGCCTTTGAAACCACTGAATTAGAGGTATGCGTGAAATAAATAGTACCATGGTGACTATTTAAGGATCGGTATAAGGAGGCTATCCTGGAAGCTGATCTTAGCCAGTTGTGAGGACCTAAGTGACTATATGTAGACTCACAAGAAAAATAGGCATGGTTTGTTGCTTCAGAACAATAAATATTCTGTAGAAATAGCAGTGCAGAGTACCAGCACCTGGGGGAACCTTATGGAATAGCTGCTCCAGCATGCTCCTAAGGCTCATGAATCATCGTGACAGTCAGCTGGATGAGTCCGTAGGTTTGTGGCCAAGAACTTGTGATTTGACTTAATTTTAAATCTGGCTTCTTGCCTTGAGTGATGTGAAAATAGTGCTGACGCATCTTAGATCATTCTGCAGCAGCTCTCCTAGTTGAGCCAATACTTGGCATTGATGGACTCCGAATGCACCCTCTCAGTATTCCGGACATCTGGCAAAGCTGTAGGGAATAGGAAGACGAGGGTGTATCCTTTTTCATTTTCAGAAATGGAGGCCAAATTTAAATTTCCTCAGTACATTTGTTCCTTGATATGTACAGTTTGAAAGAATTCAGGTTATACTTTCCCCAAACTAGAATTCAGAGGTAAGGGATTTGGTAGCATGTTTGAGTCTATTGCTTGTCTGCTAAAACTAATGACACATTTTTCCTGTTGGGTTGCTTGTTTTGTTCCTGCCAAAACTATATGTGTGTTTTAATTTCCAGAGATGGCTGTGACAAGCTAGATGTATATGCATTATTTGCAGTACCAGTATATTCTGGTTAAAAAGGGAAATCTGCTTATATGCAGCAGGCAATAAGAAATTACTGTCCAGTTTGGAAGGTCAGAGAGATTCTAAACTGTAGCAAAAACAACAGAGCTAGAAACACAGCTGTCAGATGATTTGCTTGAGCTCCACCTGTTGCTTCAAATCCGCAAAGGGGAAGTGAAATCCACAGTTTCTGCTATGCTGAGAAGCTATGCTGAAGACTTTCCTCATTGCAAAGGTTGATTACAGTCTATGCTTTCAGAATCATTGCTCTATCTTGTTGACCACTCTGAGAACAGGATGCTTGGCCAGTTGGGCCATTGTTCTGATCCAGCAGGGCTCTTGCACTTTGAACAGGCTTTTAGGTGAGGGAGGTTTCATCCTGCCAACTGATAGTGGATACTATGAAAGTGGCAAAGCAGAATTATAAGAGTCCAGTACTAAATTATATTTCATATTTTATATTTTCTTCTGAATTTGTAGAATATTCCTTTGTGATTATGGCTATTGTACTTTTTCCTGTGCATATTTATATTCAACAAATCCCTGTTGCAATGGTGTATCACAGACTAAACAGGCATATGGCTGTTTGTTCATTTTATTCCGTAAAATTAAATGCCACCTGATTGTAAAAAAAGCCCCATGTTCTGCTGTGTATATTTCTAAGGCTCCAATAGTAGTGAATAATCTTTTGAAGAAATTCTTTAGTGACCCGTTGTGATAAACAGAATGCTTTCTGCCCATAATTGGAAGCAAGATGACTCCATAGTCAGAAGATCCATTGACCTAGGAGAAACACAGTGGATTGAAATCCATAGAGTATTTTCAACTCTAGTTCTGCTCCATTGGTTCTAGTAAAGTACCTGCAGGATATTTACAGTGAGATTATAAAACCAAATCTTAATTTTGAGGGCTGGCAGCAAAAGCCCATGGCTTCAGCCCCCTAGCTGGTGGCTAGCTTGTCCCCCATTTATGAATGTACTTAGGTGGCTCCCAACTGTTTACAAGACAGCAGAGGTGAGATCTTTGATTGACAAGTTAGAAATGCATTCGATCATTCCCTCTGCCAGTCTCTGGTTCATGCTGTTAAAAATGTCAGCCTCTCCAAGTTTGAATGGCAGCCCGAGGGCCTCCAAAGCTTTTTGTTTTCTGAGATGGAAACACAAATTGGATGTGTGCCTGAGCGCTCCATCCTGGGCTGTAATTTCATCTTTTAGCTAAGAACCACAAGGTACATGAACAAAGCACCCTGTAAACAATAATACTGGAGAAAAAAATAAACAAGGTCGTGTTTCTGGTACGTTGATCCACTGGTGTCCTGACCTCTATCACGTTGAACATCTCCTCTCTGATTGCTGCTCCCTCTGGCATTTCAATGAGAGGGAGAGGCTGACATAGGGGATTTACCAAGATTTAAAGTTGCAGTGGTGGTGTTCATTCCTTGTATTGGCTATGAAATATTGAACTGCCATAGTCTGTGACACTCAGTTTTAAGCAATGGTCCTAGTTTGAAAGGGACACTCTTCAGGCTGGGAGATTCTCTTTTTTCTTCCTCCCCCCACAAACCCCTCTCCCTCCCTGGCAGAACTGAAAGTAGTAACTGTGAAGGACAGAAATGAAACGAAATCAGCAGTTTGATATTCATACCTAAACATATCCATGGTGGCTAAAGATTAGCTGTACAGGAGTTTATAGAGCAAAATGAATGAATACATTGCCCGAGGGAATCTATAGTTGAGATGTGTGTGCTGTGCTATTTAAAGAATAATAAAAGGGGGGGAGGTTTATACCCTTTACTTTTACCCTCTCTGAAATTCACTAGGGAGACATGACACATGTGAAAGGTACACTGCAAGCAAGTGATTATCTAGCACTTTCTAGTGGGGTGGGGATGGGTGGGATTCCTTCCTTCCTTCCTTCCTTCCTTCCTTCCTTCCTTCCTTCCTTCCTTCCTTCCTGTTCAGTTCTCACTCTTGCCAAGCTAGGACAAGTGCAGGAAACCCTGCAGTATCTGTTGGCATAACTTGTTATATGTTGCAAGAAAAGCTGTGTTTGTGTCAAAAACTGAAGATGCAAAAAGTTGTACAGAAGCTACTGATCTCTGCTGCTACTTCCCTGACCTTGGCTACTGTCTGTATAAAAGGTAAAGGGATCCCTGACCATTAGGTCCAATCGCGGACGACTCTGGGTTGCGGCACTCATCTTGCTTACTGGCCCAGGGAGCCGGCATACAGCCTCCGGGTCATGTGGCCAGCATGACTAAGCATGCCGAACCAGAGCAGCGCACAGAAATGTTGTTTATCTTCCTGCCGGAGCAGTACCTATTTATCTCCTTGCACTTTGACGTGCTTTCGAACTGTTAGGTGGGCAGGAGCAGGGACCGAGCAATGGGAGCTCACCCCGTCGCGGGGATTTGAACCGCCGGCCTTCCGATTGGCAAGCCCTAGGCTCTGTGGTTTAACCCACAGCGCCACCCATGTCCCTCTGTACATGGCTCACAACAAGAGTTCCACATTATATGTTGTTCCATAGTGAGGGTATCTTCTGTAGTATTCAGTTTTGCCAAAGTAGTGTATTCCAAGATAGATAAGCTGCTGTTTGGAAGAAGGAGAGGAACATAATTGTTTCGGGATTGAGTGATGTTGAAAAACACAAACCCTGACCATTGACTATGCTGGCTGGGGCTGATGGGAGTTTAGTCCAAAACATCAGGAGGTTATCAAAGTGACCAGCCATGCACTATATTATCAACGTTGTAAAGTGTGTCTTTTCTAAAAAGTAAAATTTTGCTCATAGTTTTTTACCTCTGCCCCACCCTCCAACTAGCATGTTCCTGATCACTTCGCACATGTTTATCACTTCAACATTAGGCATGGTATTCAACACATACTCAGAGAAGACCCATAGTAGTTAATGGACTTGACTAAGTTTGGGTCATTGGGTCTGTGCTGAGTAGGACCTGGTTGAATTCAACCCTAATGTTACAAATTTTGCATTAAATGTAATGGTAAAAATGGGCCCTGTTCTTAGGGAAATCCTCCACACCACACAAGCATTGGCACCAATTACAAAGAGCCAGTAATGTACAGATGGCTTCTCCAATAGAATAACCCCCGTTTCAACCCTTCATGAATTGCCAGCCTTGTATAATATGCATTGTTCTTCCTGAGATGCTGAATTCAAAGGGCTTGCTAGTAGGGGACCTTGATCGTGTTTAAAAGGAAACCTCCTGTGTCCACAAGAGTGGATTTCCTTCTTTCCTTGTTAGAAGTCAGAAAGCTATTCTGACAAATGACATATGTAGTGCCAACCGGATGGGGTACAGGTACTCTTAAAGCTAGCTCCGAGTTCCCGAGGATTGGTGAACATCTGCTTAGAGGTATTGCAGAGCCCCACAATGCACTAATTGAATTACTCTTTTTCTGGAGTTGCAGACTGTGCTAATTGAATTAGAACCAGCTATAGTGTGTGTGTGTGTGTGTGAGAGAGAGAGAGAGAGAGAGAGAGAGAGAGAGAGAGAGAGAGAAATGAGCAAAAGCAAAGCTGTGCAGGAAAAGAATGGAGGGAGATTCATGTGGAGAGATCATGCGTACTGTGCTGCTACCTAATGGTCATTGGTGGTACTGTGCAACTGCTAGAAAGAGAGAGCACCTTGTCCTTTTAACATGAGGAAGGAGTAGCAGAATTGATGCTCCATTGATTCCAGCACAAGTTTTTTTGAACTTCACGTTTCAGTAATGAGAGTGGGCTTTAGTGATTACACCAGTTTTTTGTTTTAAAAAGCCCTTGCCTTTAAAACATAGCTGCACCGCATGTACTTCCTTAGATTGTAGACTACCCTATTCTTGCAAATATTTATCACCTTAAATGCTCTCAGTTCCTTTATGTTTCATAGCGGAAAATGGATTTGGCATGTGCTACATGGAAAACTCCTGTGAAACGCAGAAATAGGTGTACCCTGTTTTCCTGCTAGTAAAGCCAGTACCAAAGCATTCTGTTAACGTGTTTGCTAAAGACATTGCTTGTAATTGCAAGAGTATCTTTTCCTTATATCTTTGATGAAACAACAACTGATTAAAAAATTTAAATTTACCACAAATTGAAAGTTTTGATAACGCTTAATTGTCCTTCCTTTTAAGTCATGGTTGGTTACAGATTTAGTGTTCCATATAGTACTGACATCATGCCTCATTCCAAACAAGTACAGATAAATGTGGGTAAACTGTAGCTTTCTTCTTGCAGATGAGATCTAGGTGTCAGTGAACCCCTTCACAGTATACTTTCCCGAGCCTTTCAGCCTATAAATATAGTCACACTTGTCTTATTAATGGACTGTGTCTTCAAAGCTGTTGGTTTTGATGCAAAAATAGCTAAATATATTTATGGATTTACTTAAGATAATTGAGTAATTGCAGTGTGAAATGGGAAATTCTGCTAATTCCCACAATGCTATTTCTTGGATTAATGGTTCTTGCAAAATAATCTTTCAATGGATCTAATAGAGGCTTTGCAATGGTAAAGCTTTGTTTCTACAAGTTTTACGTCATAATTATGGACAATGTAAGTATAAAGCATTGTAAATCTACAACTGTTCTGTGTTTACCACTAAGTTGGTCAATGAAAATCTGAAGTTGCAGTTCCAAACTTTTGTGAATTGAGCTTTGCTGAGATATTCATTCAAGTAGAACTTTAATAGGTGATTCATTCTGTGGGATGATCTAGAATCAGAATGACTCAGACTTTTGATGGTTTCCTTTTCAACCCAGCCCTAAACATTTAAAATACAGTAAATTCAACTGAGTTCAGTAGTACTTTTTTCTTATAAAATATGCCTAGGGCTGCAGTTACTACTAGGCCTTGTTCTTTCAGACGTCGTACCACTGCAGACTGCAAGTGTGGGCCTCACATGACTGAATCATGCTACTTTATACAGTCTTCTATCCCCTGTCCATTCACACTGGACACAAGCATGTCAGGGAAAAGGTCGGGCTAGAATCCTTCTCCTAACATCTGATTTGCTATGTGGAGGCAATTTTAGTATGGTACAGTCTAGGCATAAGCTTACCAATTTAGTGAGAACTAGGCCCTGTACACACTCGCTTGGGTGTAGATTCTTAGGCACTAGCCACAGTTTTAAATGTATGGGATTTCTTTCCCAAATTTGCTTCAAATAAATTTCTGTTGGATTAATTTTCAACATCCAAATGTTGCTTTAGGTTTAGGTGCATACGTCTCCCCCCCCCTTCAAATGGTGCATCAACAAACACAGTTTCCAGGTTTCTGTTTGCGTAGGGTTTTATGGAAGAGAAATCTCTGAAAAACCTGTGTGTCACTAAGCTGAAACGTTAATTTACCAATCCCAAATAAATAGCATGAAGCAGTTTTTAAAAGGAGGGTATCTGAAATGTATATTTATAGTGCTACCCTTCAAGAATACAGTCTTAATTTTGTGGAACCTACAGGTAAAACATGAGTTGTAAATTTGAGGCACCTTATTACTCCATCATTTAGCGGAATAGTATTTGGCATGGGTATCATTCATTAATTTCAGTGAAACATTATTTTTTAAGGAAGCCTCACTGCCTCCTGCTGGTTGGCGTTTACCGAAACGTGTTATTTTCTACAGAAAGTCCAAGTCCCCTTAATGCCTGTAGGGGAGAGTTAAGTTGTAAGTGGTAAAGAATCCATTTCATACACTGTGCAAAAAGCTTTTTTAAAATAATCTATTTCTGAACCTAAATTGTCCTGGGACCAGCTCTTGATATAAAAATTCATAGAAACCTGTTTTTTTTTCCTGAGTGTGGTAACTCCTTTCCTTAGTGCTGTAGCGTTAGAATTCACATTGGCCAGGTTGTTCTGTAAATTAAACACTGACAGCTCCCCTCAGGGGAACAGCCAATGTATTTATGATGATGTGCTGATTACACAAAATACACTGCAAGCAGAAAACAGCTGCAGAGAACAAACCTCTTAAAAGAATACAATTACAAATAGCACCCTTAGTATTTCTGGTGGCGAGGGTAAAATACAGCATGTTAATGTAAGTTGTTGTGTGTGGGGTTTTTTAAGTTGGCTTTGCAAGAGATTGGAGATCTGAAGCAGCAGGGGGACAGGGACCTTAAATGTATAATTGGATTTGCATGTAATTCCAGGGCAGCTTACGTGTGTACCCTGTTCTCTACAGTGAGGAAGCACAAGCTCGGGTTTGTGTGTTGCCATTGTCACACCTTTTCCTCTAGGTTTTCAGCTAGTCCTATACACCTCCAAGATGAAACTCTGTCATGTATTGGGTCTAATGGCAAAAGTGCAGCTAGTGGTTGCTTTGTACAATGGAGTATAGTATAATTAGATGCCCTGGCATGAGTAATTTGGGGGATGGAAGACCAGGGTATCTTTTAAGATCACATTGAATAGTAAAGTGGCTTAGTAAATATTGATCTGCCTGTGGGCTGCTCTGTATAGGAACTACAGTTGAAAATGCAAGGTGCTAGGTAAGAGGGAAACCATTGTTAGCCTTAGATATCTTGACTTTATTCTACTGATAATATACCTAAATAAAATTTCATAAAATTCCAGGGTTGTTGTTTTTTTAACATAATAATTCTCAATCCGTTAGGCATCATAGCTCTAGTATAAATTGCTTACTTCAATTTACATAATAATTTCCTTTGTATAGGATAATTTCCAGTCTCTCTTATTCCATATTAAATACATTAATCTAATTTACATTCACAGTTGTTCTAAATACTTCATTCTTAAATTTCATCATGGTAATTAAGCATTTATAAATGAGTGACTCAAAATTCAAAACAATAATTAAAGAGTATTCCAGATTCTTGTTACCAATGCCTCTATTGGAGCTGGAGCTTCCATTCCTGACATATGGTCATCTAGGCTGCTGTTGAAAGATGGGTTGTCATCTCAACATCTTCTTGCGGTGTGGCATCTAAACAGTATACCTAAAGGTGTGGTGGGACTGCAGCACTCACCTGACCTCCATCCCGTTGAGTTGTTGCAGCCTATGAGGACAGAAAGGATGAGGGGTACGACAACAAGTGCATGATGCTGGAAACACAACAGTCCTGCTGGCGTGTTTGCACTATACTGACCTTGCTGCTGCTGCTGCACGCCTCCCTTTTTCCAGTCTGGTATGCTGCAGCGACTCAGCAAGAAGGAGGTGAATGGCGCACCCCCACGAATGATGCCATCTACGGCTGCCTGAAGGGTCTTTGGTCATTTGCATCCAGTGATAGCTCTTATTTCCATCAAGACTGAGTTCCAATGTTCTAGTTTTGGACATGTCCAAACAACAGCAACAGCAACAACAATGGAGTGGTGTTTGACAGCACCAGCACTTAAGAACAGCTTTCTGAATCATGCCAGTGGCCCATGTAGTCCATCATACTGTTCTAACAGTATCCAACCAGATGCTTACAACCACATATTTCATACATTAGAATAAATTATATTTAGTCTTGTGGACATTGAGTACCTTCTGAATAACAGGAATGAAAAAAGGAACCATCAGCCAGTGTGTCTATCTGTCTCTGTTCTCAACCACGCTCCTTTCTTTTTTATAAGTTCAGTGACAACATTGCACATATAATTTGTTACAAGGTTAGCAAGTAAACAATGTCAGATGCTTCTGAACCCAGTACCAGCCATTTCAAAAGGCACACTAAGCACCTTTTTTTCTTAGATTTATACTGCCTTTCTTCCACCATGGAGCCCAAGGCCATGCACTGAAACAGACCTCCTTTGCAAGGTGGGCGTCTCATGTGCCTGACATACCCTAACCAAGACATTTAGAAGGTTATCCTTTATTGTGGCAGCCTTTTGTAAGCTGCAGCCTACTTTCTATGCAGGAGGTTTCCTGTCTACTGTGCTCATCTGATGTCATTGATTGGAGTCTACAAAGGCTCATGTTGCACTTCATCAGATACTCTCTGTGGCCAGGAAACTTCCTGCATTTGAAGTAGGCTGTGGCCTACAAGTGCTTATGCCACACCAAATTTGTCATTTTGGCCGCAGCTGGCTAATTTAACTTCTTTCCTGCACATTTGTTTCTGCACATGGCAATTCAAGGTGATCAGCTGACGCATCCCTATAGAAATGAATTGCACTTGAATCTGTTCAGTGCTTTTCAGCGTTGGATTCCAAGGGGAAAGATGGAGATTTCCTGAGATTATAGATTTCTTAAATTTAATCTGGACTGATGAATTGATTTACAATAGCAAAATGTGCACCAAATGCTTATTCAACAAAGCTTACTATTCCTAAGAGTTTTAAATTCAGAAATGGTAGAATAAGAAAAAATACATGAAGAAGCCTGAAAAGAATGAGGCTGACTCAGCCAAGGTTATCACATTGAAGCTTCATTTGGGGGTTGGGTGATCTGCTAGATATCCTCTTGCTGAAGTGTGAGTCTTCAAGGAATTATTTAGCTTAAAATAAAGCTTTTGGAATCAAGATGTAAAATTTCTGGTAACGCTGAAGCTATTAACATTTTGGGAATGGGTGAGATTGAAGTATATCTCACACAGTAGTAAAGTATGTTGCAAATAAGAACATGAAATGAGTTATGCATAATTTAGGTAGCACATGATATCTTTCATTTCATTTTAATGTATGCATTCTTTAAGGGTTATTTTTAAAGAAACTCAAACAATAATTACAAATATACCTAGTGTTAGAGAAGGAATTCTACACTCTTCAGGTACCTAAGTGCATTATCTAACCATTTAGCAAATAGGATGGAAAATAGAAAGTGAAAGTCATCTATATTGTTATAAACAGAGAGGAAGGTCTATATGTGTTTATCTGTAGAAATAGACTGTAGACCTCAATATGGCCTTGCCCAAATGAAAGAAACGTCTGCCCATGGAGAAATTCTGAAAAGGAATTAACAGACCACATTAATTGAATATTTTGTCAAACTGTTTAACCATGTTGTTACAGCAATCACACTAAGTTTTTAAACAGAAAGCGCCATCACATAGTAATGGTCACACTAATTGCAGACAAAACTAGCCATCTTGAACCAGTGCGTCCATATCCATATATAAAGATTATTTCTCCTCTGACTGGAATTTGTACATTGAAAGACACACAGTTTCTGGTTTATTTCTTGTTCCTTTCTCCAGATTTTGTAAAGTTAACCCCCCTCAACCCCCCTTGGGCCTCAGAAAAATGGTGGTGTGAATAGAACCTCTTTTCCTGCTTTTTTTCCTGGACTGCAATGCAGTGACTATATAGCCCTCCTTTTTGCCTTGCTCTTGCCCCCAACTACTTTATGATGTCACTTCATTACTAAAATCTGATCAGTTTTAAAGCTCAGGTTTCCCCTGCTTCCAATTACAATGCGTGTGAATCTTTGACTCAAAATCCCAATGACCGGAAGGTACATATGAGTGCTGTAAGATACTTAAGTACTTGTTTGGGCACAAGAAATTCTATATCTTTCATTATTGAACCAGCATCTATGAAATGTATTCCAGGATTAGTTTTCTATTTGAATGTGCGGGAAAAGATGCCTAAATTCCATGACATGCATTTTTGTAAAGCTTCAGTTGAGATAACCACACAGAGTTCTGATCAGAAATGCTTCTGTCACCCTAAAATAAACAAAGCAAAATCAGTTTTCTCATCTGTGTGCCTCAAGTGAGTTGTAATGAACTCATATTGGTCTCTTGGCTTTCCAAAACTGTTTTGAGCCTTCCGAGTTTGTCTTGCTCTGACGTTTATCCCATGTGGCAAAGCAGAGTCTTGCATAATCACTCCACTTTAATCAATAGAATAATTGATAAACCAGCTAAGATTTAAACTGATTATCTCCCCAGTGGAACTCCCCTGAGGGCCTGGGCCTCTCTAAATTTTTGACGTCTGTTGTGTACCTTATGTATGAAGTGTGGTTTGAATTATCTGTTTTTATTTGCTTAATGATGGGAGGGTGTTAAAGTCAAATGTTTAATTAACCCAGCAATGGGCTGCGCTGTCTCTTACACACGCACCCAGCTGATTGAGATCTCTCTCGGAGAATACTGAATAGGAAGGATAATGTGGCACTCAGACGGAAGATTGCTTTTTCAATCCATTTGCTGGGTCACTGCTTTGAATGTCTTATTGGATGAAAGGCATTCAGCCCAAGGGAGGGGGGGAGCCCTGCATTTAAGTACATTTTGTTTCTCTCCTGGTCCCCTCCCCACCCAGAAGTTAACTAAAACAGATATGTTGTAGGTTTAATAGGCCATTCATGTCCAAGCAAGGGAGTGTGAATAGTGGCTTTTAATACACCCTGGCTTAAAGCTGTACAGTTTTCTTTAAAAACCAAAAATCTGACTGGCCTTTAGGTACAAAAGCTGTTCTGTACAAATATTCCTGCCTTCCACGTTGCTGTAGTTTGATGGAACCAAAGGGAAACTAACATCCCTGTCTCAGTCAGTGAGGAAATGTTTATTCCTTTGGAAACCATTCTTTTGATGGATAGATTGCTTTCCAAAGTTAGATTTTGTTAATTGAAACCCTTGTTTTTAAGGATTCGATCATAGTGATGTAGAGGGGGGTACACCATAGTAAAATAGCAATGGATAAACAGCACAATAGAGGAACGATGCATCATAAGTTGGCAACATGATTTGATCCGCTTGTAATTTTGTTCCATGCTGGGTGAAGTATGTTTGATTCCCCCCGCAACTTTTGCTTTGGAATCATCCATGTGCTGTATCCTGAAAACAGAGTACAGTATGTTAGAACAGGAAAGAAAAGCTACCATATGTGTTTTGTGGTTGCTTTTTTATTTTATTTTACTTTATTTATTTTACTGAGTTTTTGTGCAAATGCAAACAAGACTCTACCTAACAAACAAATCTACAGAAAACAAAGAAACAAAGCAAAGTTTCTGTGGTTGCTTTGTAAATGTGTCTGTAAGCAAAAACCTGTGCCTTTTGCGATGGTGATCTGCCACATCCCCCTAGCACAATGCATTAGTAGTCTGCTGTCTTTGTAGCTGGGTGTGGGGGTCAGCTGCTCCCTTAACCTGGCCAAGCAGCCTCTCTCAATCACTGGGCAATGAGCAAGGTGAAGCAGTAGTTCTGTTCTCTAATGATATGTAGTAGCTTCCCCCTCAGTCTGTCCCCCATTCTTAATAGCAGGTCTCACAGTGAATCTTAAATTACTGTGGGGTCTTTCACCCTGTTATAAAACTTTGTAGGTGGCTCTGCTGTGTTAGGATTTATACACACATCAGAATGGGATAGAGTTGCATACAGTAGGTTATGGACTACTTATTTCAAAGAGCAAGAGTGATTTCTAGACTGCAAGCTTTGAAGGAGTGATAATTACACACTTAAATGATGGGCAGTAACTTCGGTGCAGAAAGCAGGTAGTATGCTTCATTAGGAAGAGGGATGAATGAGAAGGGTGGGAGGAGAGGAATTGGACCACCCCACATTGTTTGACCATCACAAGTTGAGAAACTGGGAACAACAACTGAAAGCTATGGAGGGCTTCATATTTTTGTATAGAGGGTAGCTTCTGGTGTGAGTCAAGGGTTCAGATAATAAGGAAAGGAGCTTGTGGGTCAGCAAAAAGCTAGACTGGATGGATCGGTCTGTTTTCAAGTCCATATCATATTCATGCACAATTCTTTAAATATGCTTTAAAATTTGGATTTGAATTTTTTTATCACAAATAAGTATTTAAATACATATTTTATCACAGTGTACACATTTTTAAATGTATGCTATATTTAAATACTTTTTAACGCATTTTGGTACTTTTTTGAATTGAGAACTTCATTAAAAAATTGAAAAATATGCAAAATCTGAAACATGATCTTGTTCCATTCCACACATTAATCCAAGTGCAGATCAGAGCGGGTCATATTGGAATTCACAGAAATTGAATTCCTCAAGCTTCTGTACCAGGAACTCCTCAAGAGGAACTTATCCCTGTGCTTATTTCCAGCAAGGAGCCACAAGACATTGTTGATCAGCTCTGTAAAAATTATTTTTCTTGGCTACTTCAGCTCTTCAGATCACTATGCCGCAAGTACTTAGGTGTGACTTACAAAGAGATAGTCAAGGAAAGAGGTTAAACAAGCAATAGGCTTCAAAAGGATTCCATATGTGCTTGAATCATACAGTTCATGCATTTCCATCGCATAGTTTTACCAAGATCTAAGTTTGAATCCTCACTCTCACTTTTCTCCCAACTGGTTGCTGTTTTCAAAGGGTCGCTTTGGGTCAGGCCCATTAATGCCCATGGATCTGAAGGTGATCTTGGCATTAGGTCATCAAGCAGGGAAGTGGGTTTGCATAACAAGATCATGAGGACCTAAAGATGGTATAAGATGTATGGAGTTCTCAGAAGGAATGCTGGGTATGTTTTATGGGGTAGGATTGGTAAGAGAGTTCTGGGTTCAGCTACTTTTAAGAGACATTGGATCTGGCTTTGTATAGCAGATACAAATACAGTAGTACCTCTGGTTACGAACTTAATTCGTCCCAGAGGTCCATTCTTAAGCTGAAACCGTTCTTATCGTGAGACGTGCTTTCACGAGTGGGGTTTCCCGCTGCGCGCGCGCCTCCAGCGCACAATTTCCGTTCGCATCCTGGGGCAAAGTTTGCAACCAGGAGCAGCTACTTCTAGGTTAGCGGAGCTCGTAAGCGTTCGTAGCCAGAGGTACCACTGTATTGGAGTACAAGTTAGAAAGCTGTATCTGGAAAGATTGATACAGAATGTACAGTGAAGCTAGCCTACCTTATAATGCATTTTTCAAGTGCCTGCAGCTCCCATGCAGATTAAGCTATAATATTGAGAAGAATCTGTGTCTAGAGAATTTTAATAAATAAAGTGTTTAAAAAAGAATGCCTTCCCAGACCTTTTGACTCCTGCTGCCTCTTGTTAGTGATAGAAATATGTTTTTGATACCCCTGTGACATATCACTATTGGTTCAAAGTCTGTTTTTGTGCTGTTCTTTCTCTACTCGGAAAGTGTTCTTAGACAACTTGTTTTCTTCATGAAAGTTTTAAATTACATTGCAGAGGGGAGAATGAAAGTGACCAATTCTTGAATTTGATGCTTCTTCTATGCTGGAATCCAGCATTTTAAAAGTATTGTGTGTTTAAACCATGGGTAGGCAAACTAAGGCCCGTGGGCTGGATCCGGCCCAATCGCCTTCTAAATCCAGCCCATGGATGGTCCTGGAATCAGCGTGTTTTTACATGAGTAGAATGTGTCCTTTTATTTAACATGCATCTCTTTATTTTATTTGTGGGGCATAGGAATTCGTTCATTATATTTTTCCAAAATATAGTCTAGCCCCCCACAAGGTCTGAGGGACAGTGGACCGCCCCCCTGCTGAAAAGGTTTGCTGACCCTTGGTAAACAAAGATATGAAAATGGAGCAAACAAGCAAAGATTCCTTCCAGTTGCATATGACCTGGTTTCCCTCTTTGATGTAGCATTGTTGCAAGTTAAAGGGGAGCCCACAAATTGTACCTTCCAACATTTTGCAATTATAGAAGGCCAAAGCTGGATTTACATAAAACTTCAAAGAGTAACTTTGGGGGGAAGCGACAACACAGTAGGGGAGAACATATGAGCAATGTAGAGAATAGAAATAGAGATTTCAATAGATAGTAATTTACAAACATTTCTTGGTTGGTATTGCAGTTTAGCTATTGTCCTATTATTCTATGTGTTGGTAAATATAGTCCAATGTCCTTTAGCCATAAAATTGTATAGTCAAAAAAGGTAATAAAAATACATACTGTATTTAAAAAGAAAACCCACAAACAATTCCTTAACATTTCTGTAGTTCTAATCTTAACTTCTTGTTAGGAAAATTAAGAAACAGCTCCGCTTAATGCAGATGTCTGAGTTATAAAAATAACCAGATGTCCTGATTAGCAGAAGCAAATGTTCTTCACTTAATATGTGGAAAATTATACTCAGGAACTCTCTGGATATATACACTTGTATAAATAAGATGCTATCGAAGTGAACTAGTTAACTAGCTTTTAAGGTTCAAAACTGTGAATATTTTAAAATGTACCACTTTTGTTCCTTTTTAAATTCCTAGGAAATAAATATGAGCCAGGAAGACTTCCTTCTTTCGTAGACTCTGTTTAATAGATAACTTAGTGCTCTTAAAATAATCTAGGTTGCTTCTTTTTATTTTACAAGAATCTGGCTATATTAATCTTAGATGATTTTGAAAATCTTTTATCATTTTCATGCACATGGGCTTTTATACATGCCGTTGTATGATACTGAAGTATTTTAACTGTAATCTTTTCAATAAATGAATAATTTGAAATTAAGAAAAAGAAGTGGCCATTGACTTTGCTTTGTGTTTTGGTGAAGTTTTGATGCCCATCTCTGCAGTGACACATGCTGTTGTAGCATTTTTAGATATGGCTCAAAATAATAAATAGATAGGTTATATTATGAAGTCAATACTGTGCTTCAGCATGGTAAGAAAAGTACCGTTTCATATTGTCCCCTTCCTCCACCCTTATAGGAATTGCTTATTTGTTTCTTTAAAACTTGCCTTAAAAGCTAGAGTTAGACACATGAGTGCCTGTATTTTTAATTTGTAGGAAACAAACTCATTTCCTATAGCACTGGATCAGATGACTAGGAAGACTACCTGTAAAGATTTTTACATTCCCACACTATCCCTTTAATTGATGATAATGTAAATTACTGCCATATTTGTGTAAACATAAGCCTCTTACAAATAAAATCTTCAGTTACATGAAACTTCTTAAAAGCTAGGAAAATGCAGTTTGCATTGCTGGTTTGTTGCAGTGTGTTTGAATGTTCAGAGAGCAGATCATTGAGCAGATCATTGACACAGTTCTTCAGGGCTCAAGCCATTCTCTATAGTTTGGTGAACTAGTCTGAGGTTTGTTTCTGTTTGGCATTGCTTCCTGATTCTTATCTTCAAAACCTTAACATTGCAAAAGTTGTATTTTGGCCATAAGTGTGTTATTTTTCTTGAGATGAGAGAATGGAGTCTGTTAAATGATTTAATTGGGTGTTGAGCCCATAATTTTTGTAAAGAAGTTTACATTTTCTTTTGCACGAGCTATGTCAGTTTTCATACTAGTGCTTTTTGAAGGAGCTGAGATTTATAATCTGACAAACTGCATTTATGAAATCGGGATGCTGACGGTCCCTTTACAGTTGCAAGGCTCTTGAACTCATCTATCACTTACAAAGGTTATTGGAAAGGGACTATAGGAATTTTACTCTCCTGCAACCATTAGATTGGCATTTATTTCCCTCCTTCTCTTTAATCCATACTGTGGCAGAGTCGCAAAAGTAATTCAAATGAATTTTTTCAGCCCTTACTTGCTTACCCCCTGCAGTGTCCCACAAGATTATGAAATCCAATTTGGGCACAAAAACCTCTCCCCTGGACTACCAGGAAACTGAACATCAGCCTGCCAAAGTACCTAGAATGTTGTGTTTGACCTTATAGATTGTCCTTGAGGTACTTATGGAATTAGTTGCAAACTGACTCTGCTGCTTCTGTGTCTCAGTTTTATAGACCAGAAATGCTCATGTCAGGCTATACATGTTTAATCCCTACCAGCTCATTTCATTTCTCTTCTCATCTCCCTCTGCCCCTGTTCCAGATATCCTTGTCTATTCATATACATTGGCTTGCATAAGTCCTACTTGTTTGGAAGAGATTTGTTTGTCACCAGAAGCTCTGCTAAAATAGGGAATGCACATGACAAGACATTTGTAACTGCTTTTCTCCCCCAAAAGCAAGCATGCAATTTTCCTTATTGGTTGCAGGTTTTAAAGGCAATAGGATGTTTTAAAGACCAATTCTGGCCTCTGGGATAATGACAAGTGTTTTGCCTGCATAAACAATATATATTTTTCCTTTGAGGTCTCCACACACCTAGTTTCCCTCAAGCTCATCATCTCTGTCAGGTTAATCAATAGGCACCGTATGGCAGAGGGTCAGTAATCAGTGTCATCATGCCTTTAAATCGTGTTGAAAATTTGCTTAAAGCCTGGGCCAATTAACATCGAGATGATGAATGGATGGGTAGATGGGAAGAGCCTTGCGCTTGGGGGCTTTGTGCAAAGGAGATGCTCAGCTGTTGAGCAGCCGACACCAGCGAATAAAATCAGCCATTCATGTGAGCTCAGTCCACCCACTCTTAATGATAATGTCAATCTAGCAAAATATATACACATTGGAGTTGTCATGAGTTCATAAATCAAAGGAGTTTGTCAAAGGCATTCAGATTAACGAGGCAGCAGCAATAACAAGTCAAATTTGCATAGAGAATTGCCCGAATCTCAGTAAATTATGATCCTGTTTTTCATTTGATTATTTGCTAATGTCTCAAGAGGGAGAATGATTATATTAGCATGCAAAATCTACTCCAGAAGTAGGAATTGGAGGTACAGCCGACCAGCACACGACGACAATTAATCAGTTTCTGCATACTAGCATGAACGCACAAGGCCCAGAAATGAACTCCTTTTATTATTATTTCTCTTTGCTACTGATCCAAATGGTTCAGCTTGACAGCGACTTTATATTGCTTTAACAGTGTTCTGAATTGTGCCTGCAGGCAAGACATAGTTATGCAGCTATAACCAACCTATCCATCTGCCAACCAGATTGGAATTCTCCTATCCAAAGCTTCCATTAACCCCCACTGACAGCTCCAAACAGGATTAAGGATTTGAAAGCATAAAAAGTGCTCTCTGCATAGACATGGTTCCTCTCTCACACACAGATAGACATTTGAAAAAGTGCTGCATCTGTATGGCTTTATAATTAGTGCTGGCGAGTACAGTCTTTTCCTCCTCCCACCCTCAGAAGAAGAAGAAGAAAAGCATCTCCGTAGTTGGCATGGTTATTGTGATATCTGTTGTGAGATGAGGGGCTGTCTTAAAAGGTGGTTCTGTTCAGCTGATAGTCCTTTGGAATGCTTTCATCCATCCATTGCATCTGATTCCAGCATTTGTTTGGATGGTTTATAGGCATGAAAGTTGCAATATCACAGTTAAGTTGCTTCAGTGCAACTATGAGGACGTTTTAGGTAGGGGTGGCGGCTGAGTTTCCTATGTCATTGATATTAATAAATTGTGTATTGGGTTTAGGGGTAGTACCGAGCGTTGGGGTAGCTATGTTGCCATGCAAGTGAATTCTGTTAATTACAAGTCTTCTCACACAAATGAGATTTGTCAAGGGTCTCTTTTAGACACTTAACTGTCTAAGATTAGAACATAGGATTGTCTCAAAAATATGCTCCTGTTAGCATTGTAAAAGAGAAGTGATCTTTACCTTGCTGCCTAACTGTTAAGATAAGAATTTCAAACCCCATTCACATGCTCAGCTTTCCCATAATTTTCTGTACAAGAATCATGATTAAGTTCCATGGAAATGTTGTTTCACAAGAGAGGCCAAAGAAGCTCATACTTCTTTTCAGACTTTCCTTACAGTTATGTTACATATCCAATGCTTGCTTATAGGAGACATTTTTATTGAGGGATTTTTTGTGTGTCCTCCATTCTTCACTGCCCCACATAATCCCACTGTCTTTCTGATAAGCATTTGGTGATCATGGGATAATTCCAGACATTACCTTCTACCAGTACCATGTGGGTTGAGCTCAAGGGTTGAGCTGTCATTCTGGAAATGTTGGCTTGCTGAGTGTTAGATGTGGGGGAAGATTACCAGAGCACATACTATGAGGTAAACTGGTCTCAAAAAAGACCTGATTAATTGTGCCTTGTGCTTCATGCCTGAAATTGTACTGCTTGTGTGAGAGATTCCACATATCTTGCTTTTGTAAAAATATTTGTCAAATGAGAGCAGCCTGGTGAAAAGAAAGCATTCAATCTAGTACGATCAAGAGCTGTCAGGGTTTTCACCCACATCTTTTGGGGTGGGCTGTGGGGAGGCTTCTGCTTTCTCCCTCCTATGTGATTTTACTGTAGTTTTGATTTCTTTGATGCTGTATTCTGTATTCACAGTTTTAGAATTTCACTCAAAACATTCCTTTATTGGTCAATAGAGGGCGCCAGCAATTCCTAATTTTTGCTTCCAAGGGCCCAGACCCTAGGCCCCAAAGAGTGCTATGAAAACCTGATGAGCAGTTCAGTGAGGAGTGATGCCTGCAGATGTACTTATTTATTTCACCTTTGAAATGCATAGCAGAATCTAAAGATTGCAAAGAATTTCCTGTGTTCTAAAGCTTGTTGTCCACATGGAAACAAGATTTCCAGTTTCCAAGCAATCGGTTCCATCTTTGCTGCTTCTTAAGGAGCATAATCTTTTCCAGTTTTCATCCTTTGCCAAGCGTAACTTAACTTGCTGACAAAAGTGCATGAGCAGCGCTCCTTTTTAATAGTCTGCTGTGTTGGTGCAGTAGAATGGGGCGACGGCAAGCTGTGAGCCACCATATGCACTTGGCAGTCATTGTCTGGTCTTTGTTCAGCCAACCTCTTAGTCTTGCCACCTATAAAGATAATGAATAAAACAAAGGTTTCAAATTAGCTGTTTAGTTTCAAGGAAGAAATTGGTAAACTTGAAGCATGTTGGGACAGGCAACATAAAGGCTGTTGAATTCCATGGCATTTGGTCATGCATTTATCCTAGAAGGAAGGCGAAGGAGAGAGAAAAAAGGGAGCATTTGCTTGGTGCTGCCACTTGTTAGTACTGTATTCAGGTACCACCCTAAAAGTATAATGTATGTACTAGTTTTACTTTTTCTTCTTCTCTACTTGTGTTATTAATTCCATATTTCCCACCCATATTTTAACCTTTTCATGGACTTATGTCCTTCATCATTAGTCAGTCTGTTTCCAGTTTCAGATCGTTCCTTAAAACATACTCTATAAGTAGATTGACCAAGACAGTGGATGGTGCTTTGTCTACCCTTTCCTATCCAGACTCTATTCATGGTAACTCAGTCTTTACCATTTGGGTTAGCTAAAATACTTGTTGGGTAGAAATCCTGTCTGTTTTTATATCCTATATAACATTCTTTATTTATACCAAAGTCTTCAACTGTAAAAGAGCTTCTGGAACAGCTAGTATCAGTACGTAGCAAATATATCAGCTTGCTAAACTATATTGTAACAGTGGCATGGTATTTTGGAGTTCCTCTGTGTTCCTCTTAGTATTTAGGTTGCAACTCACAGGACTAATTTGGGTCTTTCCACAAAGTCACTGCTTCCAGGAGCTGTTTGCATGCTACATTTCTAAGTCCCATAAAAATATTTTTTTCACATTGTGATCCTTAATTTTGTAACATACAGTTGCTAGCATATAAAGTCCGGAACAACTCTGGATTCAAGTACCCTAAAAGGAATGTCTCCCAAATAACTACCCAAACCATGTATTACGATCAGTGGGTGATGCCTTGCTTTCTGACCCATCTGTGGGTGTGGCAGTTAGGACAACGACATGTGACAAGTCATTCTTAGTGACTGTGCCCATTTATACAATATCAGAAAAATAGAATTGTAGAGGTGGAAGTGATTCAAGGATCACTCTAGTCCAACCCCCTGCAGTGCAGGAATCACAACTAAAGAATGCCTGATAGATGGCTAGCTAACACCTTTTTAAAAACTTACAGTGAAGGAGAGTCCACCACCTTCCAAGGTAGTCTGTTTTTCCTAAGCAACATTTGGTTGGCACCCATAGTTGATACATTTAAATAAAGGCTGAAGACATTTTTATTTGTCCAGGCTTTTGGATCTTAATGGAAACATTAAGGATAGGTATTAGGACCTGTTTATAACTTGATCATAAATGATCTAGAGTTAGGAGTGAACAGAGAGGTGGCAAAATTTGCTGATGATACTAAATTGCTCAGGGTTGTTAAAACAAAAAGGAAATGTGAAGAGCTCCAAAAGGACATCTCCAAACTGAGTGAATGGTCAATAAAATGGAAAACGCAGTTCAATGCAAAGTGTAAAGTCAGGGCAAAAAAGATTCATAATTTCACATATATGTTCAGGGGATCTGTCTGTGGCTGACCAGGAATGAGGGATCCTAGTGGATATCTCAATGAAGATGTTCACCTCAGTGTGCAGCAGCTGTGAAAAAGGCAAATTCAATGCTAGGGAGCATTAGGAAGGGAATTGAAATCAAATAAGGTGGTTATACAAATCTATGGTACAGCCACATTTGGAATACTGTGTGCAGTGCTAGTTTCCTCACACGAAATAAGACCTTGTAGAGTTGGAAAAGGTTCAGAAAAAGGCAACCAAAATGATTGTGGTAGCTGGGATTTCCCAATTTAGAGAGAAGGCAAATAAGAGGTGACATGAAGTTTATAAATAGATAGAAAAAAGTTGTTCTCCCTCTCCCATAACATTGGAAGTCATGGATATCCAATGAAGTTGAATGTTCAGCAGGCTCTTCTTAGGTTCTTAACGTTCATTATCAAAGTCATTGAAGTGGAAGTAATTCCATTGTATTAAACCCTAGTATTGTTGTGAGCCAGGGCATCCCACTTTAGTTATGTAGAAGAGTTCAGATCCAGCATTATGGAAGTGCTTGGACACATGCTGGGAATACAAAAAATCTGACTTTGTAATATTTTGAAAGTCTTGTTTAATTAGATGGGTATCTGTCATGAAGGAATATGTCTAGGGTCTGTTTATAGTGGCTTGCTCTTTTCCATGATACTGGATATGTCACAGGCTATGTCTATGGCAGACACTCATTCCAATTTATCCAATTGCGTGCCAGACAAAATAAAAAATATTGATGCGTCTTAACAAAAAGAATTCAAAGGAAGTGAAAACTCATAGGTAATGTTGCTGAAAACATCAGATTTTTTGCTTTCTTAGATCAGTGTTGAAAGGAAAATATCTGAATTAATGATTTGCACCTTTCCCCCTCTCATCTGCATAGAATTCATCTGAGAGAGAAGACTGTAACAATGACGAGCCCCCCAGGAAGATCATTCCCGAGAAGAATGCACTCAGGCAGGTATGCACTGAATTTAGGTGTGCAAAACCCACCCAGCCCCTTTCCTTGAATGACCTAGAGTCCTTTGACATCCCTTGCAACTTGGAAAGATACAAAACACATAAAGGAATTATTATTATTTTTCTCTCCCTCCCTCCCTCTCTCTTTCCTGAAAGAGTATATAAGTTTTCAAGTTACAACAGCCATTCTTTGGAAGGCACCTTGGAGCTAATTCACATCTTTCCAGAGCAGTATGCAAGCTTACTTTCTTATGTATTGTACATTGCTCCAGTAATGTGCCTTAGAGAGCAATCTTGTGGATCAAGCAGGTGGTGTGATTCTTTGCTGTGCTAGTAATGCATGGATACTGAATTCCTTGTCATGTGCTGTACAAGTGATCCACGTATTCTGCAACCACCCTTGACCTCTTGGGGAATAGCAAGTTTGTATTGCTATCAGGCAAGTTTTCAGACCAATAGGCCTTGATTCTTATGTGTGTGGCCATAACTAAAGGAACAAACATTCAGTTATATTCCTAATCTAAACTTGAACCAGAACAGAAGAAAGGTGAGCTAATAGGCTTTTCAGTTAATACAGAATTGGCTGCTAATTTAAAAAGTGATTCTTGGAATTTAGATGCACTCCCTTACACACAAGGGTTATTGATGGTTTATGCCATAGTCTTAACCTTCAGCTGCTGTTACCAGTTTGCAGACAGTAGCATTCTGGTTAGTGAGGCCTGGTAGCTGGCATCAACAGGGTACAGCTGAGATTTTCTTGGACAGTAAATAAAGAAGAGGTATTACTTGGCTGAACTCATTGGAAAAGCAGTCAGTCCAAATTGGCCTGCAGGCTATATCTTTGAGATCAGATATGCTTCCAGCCATGTATTTGTGAAATCAATGCTCCTCAGATATGCATTTTCTTATTTCTTTTTTTTTGCAGGATCCACACAACACTGTTGGCATCAACATTTCAACCAATATCACTGTCCCACCCTCCCTTTAATCTAGATTTTCCGTTTCTGGGAAAGATCCAATATTAAGGGGTTTTCTGTGTGTGATATTGCATAAAGGATAAAGCTGTTGCCATTGATCCATTTGTGATATCTCAATATCCCGTTGGTAAATAAATTCCCTGTCTGGATAGTCCCATAGGGACCGAGAAGGAATCGAGAAAGCAATGTGTTTCTTTTCTGAAAAACAGTTCTATTTTCTTCTTTGAATGCAAACATTGCTCAGGAGAGGGCAAATTTGTTGTTGTGGGGGGAGGGGGAAATAAGGCTGGACATCCAGCCACTCCTTAAACTTCCTATTGTCCTTTTATTTAGTAAAATGACCCTAAAATTCACAACAATCATTCTCACTCATGAAAGGACAGCATCAGTATGTGATCTGCAAGTACATGGGTTAGAGAACTTTTGCAAGCATCATCTGCTTGATCTATGTACACATGGCAAGTATACAGCACTGCTTATTATGCATTGCAGAATGAAAACACATTTCCACATGGAGGTGTAACCTATGGTGGCCTTTATTTTGGCTCCATGCATTTAAAGTGTAAGACTTCTCCTAAATAATCTTGGGAACTGTAGCTGACCTCCTACAGAGCTACAGCTAAAGTTTCCAGGAATCTTTACGGGAAGTCATGTACTTTAGGGGAAGTCATGTACTTCAAATGTTTAGTGGGTACCTTTGGTCACTTCCCATTACTCTTGCATAGAAGCAGTGGCGGAGCTTCATGTTCCGGCACCGGGGGGCGGAGAGCAGGCAGGGGCGGGGCTGGCGTGCATCCTGGGGGTGTGGCATGTCGCCTGCGGGGGCATGGTGCCCAGCACAGGCAGGGGGGCAGCCGCAATGGCACCCACCGGGATCACACTGCCGGGGACGGTGTGCTCCTCCCACACTTCTCTTCCTCCGCCAGTGCATAGACGAAGCCAGCAGAGAGAAACATAACCTAGTTTAAAGCCATGTACCGTTTAGAGAAGTAAATATAATTAGGTCTTATTAGCATGTATTCTGTGAAGAAAGACTTGGGGGGAAATTGAATGCTGGGGGGCCGTGGGTGGGGGAGGTTGTGTGGATGTGTGTTTGCAGCCTTGGAAAACCATGACAAGGGGACAAAGTTTTTGGCAACTATGTTTAAGCTAACAAACGAATTTTCTCACTGCTAAGTTATAAATTAATTTTAATAGGCTGATCCAGATGGTCCATTTGGAAAATGGATAGCTTGATCTGTTGAAAATTAAACTAAATTTATCTCTCTCATACTTCAAACTGAAGCTAGTGTGAAAAGAGTGCCCATTAAGTCCAGTGAATACAGATGGACCGGCAGGTCACACATGGGACTAATCTGATTCATTTTAAAAATAAATGTGTGAATTATTGAATCAGTCTCCTGGTTTGACTCCTGGTTTGTGCATGTGTGCAGTCTTTTTAAAACAGACCCTCAAATGCTTCAGTGCCTTTTTAACCTGTATGTTTCCATTTTAAATTCAACGTTCTTGCCAAAAACTGTAATTAGTTTTCAGTAGCCATCATTTAGTGTTGGATCCGAATAGTAGATTGATTAGGTCAGGCATTTGTTATTTTAAGGGCTTCGTCTCCATTTCTGAAGAGTTGGGGCTTAGTAGCTGAGAGAGAGAGAGAGAGAGAGAGAGAGAGATCGCTTTTAGAAACCAATGAGGGGGAAGCTCCCCAGGGACCTTTGAGCCTTTTGGCTTTTGGTTGTGTTAAACAGAGCCATGAATGAAGATCTGTAAATTTATTGCAGTGCCATCTGGGTTTTCCCGTTCTTTTTTGTAGGAACCATATTATTGTTGGCTTGTATCTGTCTATTGTAGTGGTCACTCCCCAGGAGCTTGCCCTCATCCTCCAAAGGAAAGTGATGAATAGCAAGGGTCAGCAGGCATAGGTCACAGGGCAGCTGTCCGGAGCTGCCCTGAACTTGATTACCCTACTGTCTTTAAAAATATTGGCACAATGCAGGTTGTTTAAAGAAAGCTTCTCTCTCCTGTGCTCAAATGGGGTAATAATGAAGTGCCTTTTTGCTGTCAAGACTTGCTCTATGGGGTGAGTTGGGGGTGGATCTCTGTGGAGAGGAAATCGTGTCAAAAGGTGCCATGGGGATGTGCTGACGGCAGCGGGATTGCAATGATGTGCATTGCGCTTTTCATCGGGATCATCTCTCCTAAGAGCTTCCCGATGGAAGGAAAGTGAGGCACCCAAGACCCTTCTCCACCCCACCCCGTCCCAGCCACCCAGCATTCTCATGAGCTCTTCCTTCAGCAATTCGACACAGAGCTGCAACATTTAGAGGTTGGGGAGGACATACAAAGCCTCTGACATTTTGTGCTGCAGGATGCTTAAAAGTAGGGGCAAGCCAGAGCAAAAGAGAGGCAAAAGTAGAGGAACATCGCTTCCTAGTTACTGTAGAGTAGGCTGTAGATGTTTCTGTGAGGAAAAGAGTTGGTGTCTAAGCTGTACAGTAATTTGTATCAATCTTGAACGCTTGTTAGGAAAAAGCGACCCAGTATGAAGGAGGAATAGTTATTTCAAATGTGCTTATAATTTGCTTTTGTGTTTTCCTATCCACTATTATTATCCCAAATATCACTTGTGCAGAAATCCTTGCCTGTTCAGCAGAAATGTTGTCTTGCAGCCTAAAAACTCTGTGGTTGCCCCCTGTCCCTGTTTCAATGCTAATCGGGTCTGTCAGATGTGCGGCATTTCTGCATTCCCCCGTAATGGAGTAAATTGCTTGCGTTGTCTATTGTCCTGACCTTTTGTTTCCGTGTCCACTTACAGGCCAATGAACGTGGGTAGTGATAAATAAAGCTCGGAGCAGGACTCTCAAGTCTTTGAAAACAGCATGTTGCCATCTCCCTAGTTATATTTCTTTAAGTGTTTACGTGTATGCTGAATTCTTTTCTCTTGTGTGGCTGGAACCCTGGGGCCTCAGAGCCATGAGAGAGGCCAAGAAGCTGACAAAGTAGCTGTCCCCTTGTTAGCTTGTTCCTTTCTTTTAAAAAACCACAAAAAAAACACAAGATGAAACCCATCTGGCTCAGGGCATTACATTTTCCTCCCCCATGCACCTCTATAGATGAAGAGTTTCACCTGCAGTGAGGGTTTACATTGATTAGGAAGGGTGCAGTAATTCAACTCTGGCCATCCACTTCACTGATACTTTGCAGTCTTTAAAGGTGCTGACCCATTGAGTTAAGCTGTCAAGAGGAGGATAAAAAAGGAGCTCCGGCCCAGGAGGTAACAGCTGCCAGGTTTTCAACACCTTGTGCGCTGCTGGAGAAATGTCACCAATTGTCAATGGGGAAGAAAAATGACTGACTTGCCTGCCATCTTCCCTTTTAATGACTAGCCTTATAAAATGAAGGATTTAAGCCTCGGAAGATCAGCAACCACAAGGCAAAATTTTCATTGGCAGGCAGAAAATCAAGAGCATTTTAAGGAGGTGCTACATATGCAGTAGCTCTTTTGGGCGGGGGGGAAGATGCAGTTAGCCTAGGCTAGGCTAGGGCGACCTTTGAATAATGGGGTATAAGTGTAAAAAGTTTGCGGAAGCCACTCACATCCAGCATTAGCTTATCTACTTTAGGAGGAAAGGCAGGAGGGGGAGCTATATTCATAAGCCAGTGAACTGAGAGAAAGCATACTGTATTTCTGCTCTTTGGAGGACAATTTGTTTTCAAGCTGCTACCAGATGGCTAAATACCATGACATTTCTCTTTTGTTTGGGTTTTTTTTTCCTGTTTCAGTTTTTGTTTTACAAGCAATTCAGTACTCCTTGCTTTTGTCAATATTGTTTTACTGAATAAGTTTCAGTGGCTCGGGAATGGGACACAAAGTAGCATTGTCCTTCTCCTTGTTTTGATTGATAAAAGAGGATACAAATGTTGGAAATGGGCTGAGCATTTCCTCCCCCCATTTGTTTTTAGGTTACTCATTTTAATTGTACTGAGTAATTAGAAGGTACATACAGCCAAGGGAGCATTGTTATGGAAATTGCTCAGGAAAACCCATTCCCCATTTGCCATCACCATGTGTCGAGACAATTCTTCCCTCTAGTGGCAAAATTAGGGACTCTGGCTCCACAGTAGGCAAGGTGTAATTGCAATATGACAAACTGAGCTTTGGGGACGTTTCTGTAAATGTTCTTGGTTTTGGCTTGGCTAGTCTATATTTTTTCTTGCTGACTTCCTGCAGAGATCTTTTCCCCTTCCCACAAGCATTCCGAGCAACAGAGACTAGACATTTTACTTTAAATATAGAAACGATAATCACAGTGGATTCTGGGTAATGCTCTGCAGCTTGACTTAATTCTCATCTTCCTTTTTTTTAATTACCTGTTTATAAAAACGCTTTTAAATTTGCAGGCATTTAATACTTTTGGAAGAAGCACCTCATTGGAAATAAATAAATAAATTGCCTTTTTAAAAAATAGTCTGTGTGAAAGACCTTAAGGGTAATTAATGGAGGTCTCATAAGGCCCTGTAAGTGAGATGAAAGCGATCTTTCTGAATCTGCAAGAGTGATTTGTTCGTATAACTTCCCACTTCCACTGAATTCTTCAGAGTCTAATAACTATTTTCTTACCATTTGGCAATTGGCGCTTTGCTGCAAAAGCCCTTGTTTGAACAATGAAAAAAAGAGTTTAATAATCTTGTCTCTGGAAATGACTTGGGGGAAGATTGTGCTCTTGGATTTCGTTGTTGGGTTTTTACTACAATAATATCTTTCTCTGATAAATCATGTAATTATTGACTACAGGGGTGGGAAAGAAATTTTATTGAACATTTAGATTCTCCAATTAAAGTGCTGGTGTGCTGAAAGATGAGATCTTTTGGATGAATTGTGAAATAACTTGCCATCCATTGGTATAGATGGAAAACTTGGAAGCCCTCAGGGATTCAAAGGATTAAGAGTAGGCCCACTTGATCCTGACATTGGAAGGACCTGTGGACCATTTTACTCATTGCATAGGAACTGACCCTGGGCTTGGTAAATGCATTCAGCAGAGAGCTGCACCAATTCCCATCCTCTGAATGTTGTGATACGATGTATGTGTTTGTCATATTCATCCTTTGTACTTTGGGGCATAACCTAAAAATGTGAGACCTTAAGATGTTTGTCAGTCAAAAAGATAGAGTTGTTAATATACTCTGCACTGCTGTGGAACATAGATATGAAGCAGTTTCTGCTAGTTTAAAGCAGGTAAATTTTTAGTCCTTATGGCTGCAGAGAGAAGGTTGGCCAAGCATTACAGTGTTTATTGAAAAGAAGAAAGATCCATTTCATACTTTGCTCATTGTTTCTGTATTTTAGATACTCCCTCCTTACCACCTCAGTCCACCTCAAAATATTCTGATTTCCCCCACAGATTATGAAAAGACAATGTTTTACACTTCATGTAATTTTTAAGTAGTACCCCAGACAGTCTCTCCACATCTATAGCAGCATCTGCAGGTGGTAATTTGGACCTTTGTCTGGCGATAGATGCTGCTTTGCATCGCCGAGCTCCTCTCATTGCATTTCTGCTCCTGACATGATTTGAAGCGGTCATACGTCGGTAGATATTTTTTTCCCATTAGTGTGTTGCTATAGGCTGCTTAACACTCATCTCAAACAGCTTTTGCAAGGTTAAAGGAATGTGGCTTGGTAACAAGTTTGTGTCATTTTAAATATATACCTTCCAGTAAATAAGGAGGAGCCTAGCAATCAATCCCTTTTAGTGTGTTATATGTTTCACCTGACAACTAAACCCTCTATTGATTAGCCATTACTTTGTTGGATAATCCTGTGTCATTGAAGCCACTGTAAAAATTAAACTCTTTAAAATGTTTTACCCTAGCAGCAGTGTGAAAATTGAAAACTTGTTCAGAATTATAGCCAGCTTTCACCAAAAGGGTAGTTTTCAACAAACTGGTTTATGCTTGCATTCTTTATATGCAGTATAAAACCGTATTAAAGCACTCCAACGCAAAGCTATCTCCCTCTGGCTCAGTATCTGGCTGCCATTTCAAACAGTGCTTCCTGTGGCCTAGAAATGGCCTCTCTTGGTGATTGGGGAGGAGATGCTTGGACAGTTCGGGTTTCTGAGCTAGAATTGAATCAGAAATCCTTTTATAGCCAAAACACGGAGTTTGGACTTCTGTAGAATGATCAATAATGTAACAATCCTTTGTGAATCTCACAAAGGAATACAACATGAGGTAATGACAGGGGTGGCAGTGTTTGGGTGATGAAAAATTGAAACCTTCTAATCAATTAAAAAGGTGCCCCTGATTAATTGGGCAGCAGATTTAATGAAAATGTTTTTATGCCTTTTTAAATACTGTGGCTTGCATCTTAGTAGAGGCATTCCTCCTAATCTTTCACACAGAAGGGGTTGCACAAGATATTGCCTGCTTCAACATATGTTACGTGTCTATTCCTCTGTGACTGTGGCTGAAAATGCAATATTATCTGTATGACATACTCTCTCATAGAGATGCTACCCTTAAATTTTACAAAACCACAAACAGCTTGGGGTCAAGTTACTAAGAAGATATCCTTGTTCTGTATATATACCGGTACCTACCTACCTGATCCTTCAGATCCTTCCCAGAAGCCCTGCGCTTCATGCTGTCACCAAATGAAATGAGGCAGACAGTTACTAGGAAGAGTGTCTTCTCAGTGGTGGCACCCAATTATGGAACATGCTTTATAAAGAGACTTGCTTGGTGTCAGCCTTGCAGCCTTTTTGGCAACTGGTAAAAGCCTTTTTATGCATCCAGGCTATTAAAAAAAACCACAAGTTGTTCAATCTGGCCATCTCAGTCTTAGGATCCATGCTTTATTGTTTCTCTTCGAGAAAGCATTTTTTTAATGCTACTTTTATTATTTTACATTTTATTCTTAATATTTTATTTTATTTTTAAAATTTCTGTGAGCTGCTTGGACAACGTATATTGTTGGGCAGCCCATATAAATGCAGTAAGTAAATAAATAATCAGTTGTTTAAGCTTCCTCAAGAATCATTGAGCCCAGAAGCAGAAAAGTTTACATGGCAGTGTTTCGTTTTGTCCTAAGTGAAATAGGAAGGTTCCAAATCCACTATGGAGCACCCTTCCTCATGCTTTGAATTTTTGCTCTTTCACAGGAATATTAAAAACACTTTTGCTTCTTATTGCTGCTGGATTTTTTGGGGATAGAATGCAAAGAGGATCTATTGCTTTTTTGGTTTTTATTTAGATTTGTGCTCCATTGTGTGTTTTAGTTTTCTGTAAACCACGTTGAAATACTTTTGGAATGTACACCTTTGTAAAAATTAAGTACGGTAAATAATAGCTTCGTTTCCCCAGGGAAATAATAACCTTGTGGAGAACAGAGTGTTACCACCTACCCCACATTTTAACAATTGACAAAATGAGCTTTTGCAGGTGGTGGGGGAGTTTGGGTTTCTGCTTTACACCACTGCTGTAGAAGAGTTTGGAGTTGGAATATTCCCCTGCCCCGCCCTTAGATTTCTTAATTTAAGAACTTGGAGGTGCATTTTTTTTTCATGGTCCTTGAAATGTAAGGCTCTTGATTTAAGCAGTACAAATCCCTGTAGGGCAGACTTGACCATTGTGTATGATATCTCTATATGACTATATAATGCAGGCTGTCTGCTTTAAAAGTAGAAGCCCATGAATGCAATTGGCTGCTCTAAATAAATGAAACACCTTACCTTTAGAACAAATACAGTTCCATTATCCAAACCATTATTTTGTTTCTTCTTCACAGACCTATAATAGCTGTGCCAGGCTCTGCATCAACCAGGAAGCAGTTTGCTTAGGGAGCACTGCTATGAAGACTGAAAACTGTGTGGCCAAAGTAAGTAAAGCTGCAGCTGTCATCCTTGTACCAGGTCAATAAGCTGCAAGTTCTCTCTTCATTGGAGAGGCAATTTAATACTGTGCTTTCTGAATGTATCTGTGTAAACCTAATTGAGTCCATAGGGTCTTATGGGAATTTATGTAGTCCTTTATCGATAATGCACATTTTTTGTTTTAATCCTAAGAATCCCTTCCTCATTAGTTCCCTGCCTGTAAAGGAAAAAGGTGAGATATAAATAAATATAATAATTATAACAATAATCGTTAGTTTTTGAAATTAGGATGATAATATGGTGAAAATTTAGAAATGAGAGTTGAAAATCCTAGTGGGTTTTTTTAAAAAAAAAATCTTATGATTTGTTGGGCCCTTTTAAACAAAAAATGTGCCAAATGTATCTTAGCAATAGCCATGGTAATATGAGAAACACATAACTCAACTGTTGCACCTCCAACTGGTGGCTTATTTATTTTTATGCTGTCTTTGTCCAAACAAGTTGTCCATGTTTGCTTCCAGCAGAGAGAGGCAGTTGAGTGGGCATTCAGATTGTGGGGCTGCAACCCTGCCTCCTTTCTGAATTTAAGCCCCTGCAATTTTAGACAGGGAGCATATGATATTCTCATACCCCCCCTGCTGGCCACTGTCTCAAGTCACACAACTGGAGCCGAGGTGGGGGATTTGATTCACATACTTACTGCAGTACGGAGACATTGTCAGCGGGTTGAAGACGCATCTGATTTTAAAACAAAGCACTTTCGGAGGAATGGTGGATTGGGTATGTTCCCTTTTGCATTGCCACATCAAAAGAGACATTCTCAGGGAAATGTGCATCCTGTCTTTGGCTTCCCCTGCAACTAAATATAACTCCCATAAAATAAGAACCGTGTCTGAGGGATTGTGAATGACTGGAAAACATTCCAGCCACGATACAGTGTATATAAAAAGAGCATGTTTAGCCTTGCTTAAGCTTCATGTTTCCATTGGAAGGAAGTTCAGGATAGCCCTGCAGGACAGATCAGTGCATGCAGCCATCTGTTAGCAAAACCAGCTGGCGCTTTTGCAGCATCTCTCCCCCTCCTCTTCCCACCCCCAACAAAATGGCTGGTAGAGAAATGATTGCCCTCTTCTCCCTCCTCATTCCTTGGGATTTCTTCCTGTAATGCCTTTCCCCCAGCATATGTATTCCTGCTCTAGATAGATGCCATATCCAAGAAACCTTTCTTTAACTTTACTCAAATATAAAAAAATAATCCCTTTGGCAGACAGTAATGCCATGCAAATTTTCTCCACCTTTCTGTAAAACTGCCTGTCGCATACAACGTTTCTCCTCAAGTGTGTCATTCTACAGAATCCAACATCCATTTATGTATGGTGCCAATGTGTGAGCAGTCTGAGCAATCGCTCTGTGTGCATAACTCCGTGGGAAGCTTGCTTAACCCCAGACAGAATGAAATTCTCCCTAAGGCCAGATAGATACCTCCGTTTGAATTTTGGCATTCAGTAGTGTACATAATGTTACTCTGGAGGACCAAGCTGTATGGAGTCACACCCTCTGTACAACTGTGCCTGTCTCTGTATGCTTTTGCATGGTTTGCAGCTCAGTGTGGTAGGAGCTTCAGTGAGCTGGTCAGACAAAAGACTAAGCCATAGTTTAGTATTGCAGTAGCAAACCTCAGCAGGCCTTATGCTTGCTTTCTCCCTCTCCTCCTCAGGGGCAGCTACCAGGAAGAGTTTGGAAGGTTTTTGCTTCTGTTTTAGATTAACCACAGCTCGCCTTGTTGTCTAACCTCTGTGAAGCTGTGATTAATTTTAACTTTGGCTTATTTATTATTATTTTTCTAATTCTAATAATTTATACATAGTTTAATACTGCAGTTGTATTGTGTACAATAGGTGTTATGGAGGGATACAGCATAAAAATAGTTAAAATAAACCATAAGATTCGGGGGGGGGGGGGAGAGCCTGCTGAAAGTCTTTACCAAGCATAAAATGTTTACCAAGCATCAGGGAGCAGGCTGCCTTATTTCAGCTTGGAGGGAGCTCCTCAGAATTGGACTCACAATACTGAATGCACAACCAGTAGTTTGTGAAGCTGGCTTATTTCTGCTGATCATCAGTTTAAGATTAACCACAGTTTAGGGTTCAGATGATTCATAAACTGTGGTTAACATAAAACAGTAACAAAAATTTCCAGTGTCCTCCTCGTGTCCACAGTAGAATGAGGGGAGAGTGTGCAAGCCATGACGTACATACCAAGCAAGTGAGTGCAAAGAGCGTAGCTTAGGGTGCAACTAGGTGATTTAGTGGCGTGGTGGGTCTTTTGCAGTAAGACTTGGGAAATGTTGGTTGAGCCCAAGTCTCTGCAGTCCCTGTTCCATGTTCTGTATGAGTCCAGTGGAGCAATTAAAATGTGATGATACAGGGTCAGAGTTCACGCTCATAATTTTGGGGGGGATGGAGGCCTTGTGGTTGTCTTTTTCCTAATACTCTGAAAAATACGGCGATGTCCAGTCCTTCTATGGCAGATGGGGGACATCAGCTCTGTAATGCAAAATGCATCTTCTTAGTTGTGAAGCGTTTTGTGTAGCGTTGTATCCAAACTGATGCCTTGATTCTTACTTAAAAGGTAAAGGGACCCCTGACAATTTAGTCTAGTCGCAAACGACTCTGGGGTTGCGGCGCTCATCTCGCTTTGCAGGCCGAGGGAGCCAGCGTTCGTCCGCTTCCGCAGACAGTTTTTCCGGGTCATGTGGCCAGCATGACTAAGCTGCTTCTGGCGAAACCAGAGCAGCGCACGGAAACACCATTTACCTTCCCGCCAGAGCGGTACTTATTTATCTACTTGCACTGCGTGCTTTCGAATTGCTAGGTTGACAGGAGCTGGGACCGAGCAATGGGAGCTCACCCCATCGCAGGGATCCGAACCGCCGACCTTCTGATTGGCAAGCCCAAGCGGCAGACTTATTTTTCTACAAATGAGTGTTTCTCCCTCCCCCCTTTATCAGCAAGTATATAGCTGTCTTATTGGAAACCCCCTTCAGGTTCTTGGTTTCAAATTCTCAGCCTGAGATTATAAAATAGCTTGGCAGAGTTTTCCCTGCATGTGCTTCCTCTAGCAGTAAACTTTTCTTCTATGCAGAACTCATTCGTTTGACCAGAAGTTGTGTGTGGCTGGCAGGAAATCACAAGGGAGCTGCACTTACTAAAAGTAGTTTGTAGCACCTTTAATTAAAGGTGTGCCCTCAAAATGGTAGCCCACAAAAATTAGAACTCTGTTAATTTCCCCTGGGATCTTGACAAACATCTATGAGAAGAAAGCCGGAGACAAAAATTAGGTAATGAATCCTCGTCTCTGATAAAAGATATGGTCCTTCCAAGCACTGCTGCACCAGAGTGTTTATTCTTGGGCACATATTTTGCATATTTGTGTGTTGCTGGGAGTGGTGTTCTTCTTAAAATGTGTGGGGAAGTATTGAACTCTCATAGGAAGTAGATATTTCTCATGATGGTGTGTATAGACGAGAACTACATTACTAGTTCAAAACCTTTTGAAAGTGGAGTTGACGTGGGATATGCATTGCCAAATATCCTGAAGACTAAACAAACCACTTTGCAGAGATTCAGTATTGTAGTATCTGTGAATATATCACTAGTTTGCTTTATAGGTGAAATTCAGTGGGTGTAAATTGAAACTTAAAGTTCTTGTGGGTCTCCCTTTGTACAGAGGAATCTGTTCCCTTTTGTAGCCCTCAACATCACTCTGCCTTTCCAAAATGAATATTCAAAACTGGCCCAAAAGAATGCATTTTTAAAAAACAGTGTAGGGTACATTTAGATGTGGAGATTGCTGCATTACTTTTTTCTGGTTGCAATGTTAGCACTTCTGTCCTCCTTTCTAATGTTACTGCATTAACTGTTGTGTTCTGAAACTGTGGCTTTCCATATACTGCTGTATATTCTATTCACACCAGTGAACATGGTGTGACACAACCGTGGACATCATCAAACATGCCGCCACTTTTTATGTGCATGCACTCTTCTGTTCCCCTGTGATTCACCCAGGAAGCTGGCAGGAAAGAACTGAGTGCCAGAATACTGCCCTAAATTTCATCACATAAGCAGCAGTGAAAACCACAGGGAAATTTCAGCACAAAACTCCTGTGATTATCCAGGTTAATGGGGTTGCAAACAGATTTTTTTCTGGAAGCATTTTGCGTGCAAATGAGTGCTAAACTTCCACTAGATTTCCTGAATTGACATGTGAAAGATCACCTAAAACACTAAAATTATCAGGTAAGGAAAATGGAATAAAGTGCTGTCTGAAGGCAGCCATAGTAAATGCCTGACACTTGTTGACATAGGAAGATTCTAAGAAGATTTAAAGAAGAATGAAGTAGCTATATAGCTGGTAATGATCTGCAAACCCAGTCTGCCAAATCTTTTAAAAGGGATATAAAATCTCAGATGGAGTTTAAGCTGGTATCTAACCATCAGCATGCATCTGTCAACTGCAGAAACCGTTCAGCATGTTGGCAGTATTAAAATTATAGCTACCATCAGACACAAGGTAGACCAGGCATTAGAGCCAGTATCTGGTTTCCTAGGATTATAAGATATATGAATTTCAGGTTGTAGACTCCTCTGTCTCCTTTAAAGGATCCTTTCATTTAGTTTCAACATACTTCTCTGTCTTACTAATTCAGCACCTTAGAACAGTATGGACTGGCTGTTGTGCCGAACTTTCTTTGATAAGGCATCCTCACAACTTTTTACTGGAGCTCAAGGACAGGCAAGGTGTTGCTTTCACTGGCGCAGTGAAAGCCAGCCAGGCAAGCAGCTGTTCTGTTATTTAGTAATCTTGGCTCTTCAAGCTACGTATTGGTGACTGTGATCACTTTAGCTATCTGGTAGAATGGTACACAGCTAAAAATGCCTGCTAATGAATGTCCCACTTTGGGCATGCAGAACACCTGGACAGATATGAAAAGTTCCAGATAGGGGATGGGGTTCTCAGACAGGTAGACCTTTTCCTTCCCCTCATCATCCAAGACCCAGCTGAGTTGAATGCTCTCTAGCATTGAATCTTAGGAAGTCACTGCTTTCCCACTTGCTCCATCCTCCCAGTATGAATTGGAAGGAGTTGCTTTGCCACAACAGTTTTTTCCTGGTGGGCTGCTTTCCTTCAGAGGAGTTGGATATGTCTTGTTCTGTCATTCATTCTGATGCATGTGTTGAATTAGTTTTCTACTTCGCGGATCTTTTGAACACGTGCAGCAGGCTCTGTGCACTTGACTCCACACCCCCTGCTATGAGTAGATAGTTGGCTGGTGGGGGTGGGTAGGCAGAAGGTAGACTATATTAGAAGGTGAACCTGAAATCAAAAACACTAGCTTGAGAAACTCTGAGTTTAGTGCTCCTGAGATTTTCAGACCCTGAGAATGTTCAGGCCCTTCAATGTGCACATAAGTTCTTGACCAGTCTTGTTGGGATCTCTCTGGAGGTGTCTTGCCAACCTTTTTCTTAACTGAAGTACCTTTTATCTATTGTGACTTTTCTGTGTTCAGTACTGTGGGTTTTTTCCGCTTTTCTTTCTGTTGGACTCTGCTGTGGTCTATATTGTGCCCAGGTTCTTGTTTCCTTTATAATTATGGTTGAACAAACCTAATACTGCCTTACAGGAATGGATGCATTTCCATCGTGATGCTGTACTTGGCTCAAAATTGTTTTTTAACTTATGGAATTAGAATCCAATCTCTCTCTCGCTCTTTCTCTTTCTCTTTCTCTCTCTTTCTCTTTCTCTCCCTCTCTCTCTCTCTCTCTCTCTCTGACACACACACACACACATGCTAAATTATCTTTTGGAGATAATTTCTTAAATGGAAATAAAAAGTGTTATAACTAATGTAAAACTGAAATGAAGTTTACTTAATACCCACAAGTATTCTGCCTCCATGAAGCATAATTAAAATCATCCAAAGGGTTAGGCTTTTCAGTTTCTTTACAGTGGCACGTTGGTCATAATCTAAGTATGAGGCTATTTTGCCTTAATCTGGAATATTTTACATTTTCACAGTTTCCCCCTTCCCCCACCCCTAGTCAGAGTTATTTGCAAAGGGATTGAAGAAAGAATGTGCATGTCTCCCCTCCCTTTCCCCTTCCCACATTCTCCAGATTTTGATAGAAGATTTGTTTTATTTATTTCCAAAATTATATCCGCAGGAAACAAGCCGTTTAAATTCAGATTATGCTGAATCAAAATGGTGCTGGTATGAGAAGCAACGTGCTGTTTTATGAGCACGGAGTCCCTTTTCTCATAACTGATTGATAGTAAATATTTTCCTGAAGAGTTATTGCCAGCCATGAACAGTGCAACTGTTTCCCTGGTTTTTTTTTTTCCTGTAGTACTTGCTGTACCAGCCATTGTCTGTAATTAAGATCTACAATTCACAATGCAGACGTTTGCACTTCCTCTGGGTCTGAGCTATTTATAAGGTATTTCAGCTGTTCAGAGTTTCTTTTGAGTGCTAAACTACATGTAAACAGGCATTTTTCTCTCTCCAGTATGCACACATTGTATATCAGTTGCCTTTATTTTAGCCTCCTCCTGTCTTGGAAGCTACTTTACATGTTGGGTTCATCATGAAATAAATAAGGGTAGAAATAGTTCTCTCCACCCCCAACCCTCACTCCAGCAATTTTCACAAACCATTGCACCCTCCCCCAGCCTGTTTTCAACCAAGGACCTCTTAAATGCTAGGGATACCCAGCCACTTTTGCCATTAATGGTTCTACTGAATTAACAGATGAGTAGCAAAAGAGTGGCATGCTAAAGCTTTCAACCTTATAGAGCTGGAGGTAGAAATAAAAAAATCTAATGATTCAGTCTTCCTTCAACCCACTTCCTTCTCCCTTAGGAAAATATGCAGTTATCTGTGAGTCACTTGACACAGACAAGATTTTCCTTGGTGATCATAGGGAGAAACTATACACATCCTCATGTGCAACGATCATGTGTCTATTTAACGACTTATGTCTGGAAGCAAGCATAATTAAAAAGGCGATATTTATGCATGTTTCATTGGTAATGTACCGTTTGTGGTCTTCTGAACCAAACACCGCCTGTTGACCTTGCAGATGTAGATTTAAACCACAGCTCAGCAGTGGAATTCATGGACTAACAGCAGACAACTTATATATTAATAATAATAATTATTTATTATTTATACCCCGCCCATCTGGCTGGGTTTCCCCAGCCGCTCTGGGCAGCTTCCAACCGAATATTAAAAACACAATACAGCATTAAACATTAAAAACTTCCCTAAACAGGACTGTCTTCAGATGCCTTTTAAAAGTAAGATAGTTGTTTATTTCCTTCACATCGGATGGGAGGGCGTTCCACAGGGCAGGCACCACTACCGAGAAGGCCCTCTGCCCAGTTCCCTGTAACCTCACCTCTTGCAGTGAGGGAACCGCCAGAAGGCCCTCAGCACTGGACCTCAGTGAGCGATGGGGGTGGAGACGTTGTTAGTTGCCTTAGTTTTCCCATCTGTAAAATGGGGAGAACAATGGCGTATTTCATGAATTGGTGGCGAAAATCCACTTCCTGGGTATAAGGTCATCAAGCTGGGACATTTGAGTGACCTTTTTGGATAACAGCCTAGTGTGCTGCAGGAACATCACCAGACCTAGAAATCTGAGGGAAGAATTTTGGGAGGGAAACTCTGTTCTAGCCGTATCCGCTCTTTGGCCAAGTTGAGAGCAAGTTTACATGGGTCTGGATCAGCTCAGAAAGGCTCCTGTGTCTTTGTCCCTAGGAGGAGTAATAATGAGAAGCAAGTTCCTCATCAGGCATGTACTGCAGCAGTGCCCGCTGATGCATGCCGGATCACCCGCACACAGGGATCACGTGACCACTCCAAAAGTCAAACGATCAATTCGCCTCGTTTTGGCTCTGTAGTTAATGCACAAACAGTGCGATCTGCAGGGCTGTAATTGCATTGTTAGGGCCAAGGAACAAGCCTGTGCCTTTTCAGCAGACAGCTGGCAGGGAGAGAGGCATGTTGTTAGGAAAGAGAGAGGCAAGGCAAATAAAATTACTGCTAACGCTCAGAGATCGGCAGGAGTCCTACTTGCCTAATCTTACCGGTGGGAGCAAGCGGCTGTTGTAATCCAATTATAGCAGCATAAGCAATTTGTTAGACACTCCGCATAATGTAACAATTTCCCAATAAACTCTGACTTGTAATAACGTCGGCAAGAGCCCACATAAATCTGCCCGAATGGTGGGGGCTGGAGCATTCGGCTGGGGGCTTGTAATTTGTGCCATCAGCACGTTTCTCCGACTGTGGCATGGCGCACCATTTTCCATGCAGGAATTCTGAGGAGTAAAGCTTGGCAAAGCCTCTCTAAAGAGGAGTCCATTAGGAGAGGAGGGGCCAAGCAGTACTGAGAACCATACTGCTCTGATTTACCCCGTATGGTAGAAAAACTCAAAACGGCTTGTAAAAAAGAAATTAGTCAAAAGCAACAAAGAAAAGCCCGGGACAGAATTTTTTCCTTCTTATTTCTTAAAATTAAAAATAATGGTTAACACAAGAGATTGCTATGTTCTACTAAAAATGAGGTGGTGCCCTAAAGGAGTCAAAACTGCCCAAGAGAGATTTTCTCTCTCTGGAATCCACCAATTTGTATTTTTGTTGCTTGTTGCTGTGCTTAGATTTGGAACCATTAACTTTGAATTTCCCCAGTTGGATTTAACTTTTTTAGTGAAATATTGTGCATCCTCACTCTTCTGTTGGAGCCTTTACAAAGAGCTAATTTAGATATTTGTATAGAATTCATTTTCATGTCCTGTCTGTCACAGAACAAGACTGTTACTACAACTGATGTGCCTGGCATATAAGAATTCTTGTTTTGTTTCTTTACAAATGCTTCATTTAGTCATATGGTTGTGGAAGCTTTGAATCATGGTACACAACCCTAGTTTCTGTCAGTTATATCAGCACTCAGCTTTGCTGTGGAACTATAGTCTCCTCTAACCTCTGAGAAGGTCTCTTTCCATGTATTGCTGAGGCACCAGGTAGCAGCACAAAGCCATCTCTGCAGAAGGTCCTAGTTGAACTTGCTCCCTTATCAATCAAGTAAAGCTGTAGAGTCTTTTGACCTTCAGAGAATCTGCTGGGTACTCACAACAAGATGTCTGACCTTGGGAGCAACTCTTGAGAATGTAGAACGTTATTGATGTGTCTTGTGTACCTTATTGTGCTAGGATACTGCTTAATATGATATTTTGAGTTGCAGAAGTGCAGGGGTTTTTGTGTTGGCTGTTTTATTGATTGCCATATTTCAATTTTAAAGCACATTTGTGTTAAATCTGGTCAGAAGGTTACACAGTTGTCTGCCCTTGGTATTGTGTGCAAATTCACATTCAGATTTGCTGGATGGTCTTTCCTAATGCCCGAACTGCAACATTTTCATTGTTCCTAATCTGCTGTACACATCAAGATGCCAATTAACTGCGTCAGGGCAGCAAGCTTTCTGCTGCTCCTGGAATTAGTCTAATAAATACTGCCTCTCAGCTGAAGCCTCTTTCTTTCTGTTTGAAAAGAAAATGCTATCTTACTTTGCTGGAGCTGCACATCAATAAGCTGCAGTGTCCTAATAAAGCCACTCAGTGTCTAGGTTTAACTAATGACTGATTTTCATGGCTTTGACAGTGAGCTGTGTGCGTTATTTTCTCCTGATATTGTAAAAATAATGAGAGCAAATTAGAACAATCAGTTTACACAGATAGCTCCTGATTGGAGGCGATGGGCAATATGGCAGCAGGTAATCCATCTTCGGACTCCTGTCACATTAACTTCAACCGCATGGAAAAGATCAGGCGGAGCAAACGGGGATCCTGCCCAATCGGAACACTGAAATTAATGAGAAGAGCATTGTTCTGTGATCAACCTTTTAATTAGCAAGACGGGAGACAGAGGGAGTGATGACGCCGGCAGCACAGCTGCGCAGTGACAGGCATGCCTCCTGCAAAGGGGAAGGGAAAAGCACACGCTTTAAATTATCCTGCTCTCTGCTGCTTGCCCACCAGCAGCATAGCTTTGTTTTGAACCCTTTTCTCAGAGCTGTGCAAACAATGCCTGCATTTATAAGAATACTCTAAGCCACTCACTCCCCAGCATTCGTGTCTGCGACCACTCCTGTCGTGGGGAAAATGTGATTTTGAAAGTTTTAGTATATTTCACATTTGAACCAGAGAGGGGTCATTATTCGGTAGCAGCCTGGCCCATGTGCCCCTTTTGCTTTTTCGGCAGCTGCCTCATAATAAGTCTTTCCCGTTCAAAGGACTGACACACCGTTTGTTTGTGTCAAATGGGGTTGGCGATGAATTGTGGCACTATCCTGCTGTCTGAGTTGCTGTGCCTTTCCTCACTATGGCTGTGCTAAAGGGTGTCATAGAAATGTAGGCTGTGGGTGAAAAGTTCAGCCTTGCGAAGTGTGCAGAAGATGCGTTGAGGATTGAAGTTTAATAACTTCCTGTCCAGGTCCTCTTTTTGAGTGAGGTTTGAAGGAAGCAGAGAAGGCAAAGGACAGTACTGAGAGGATGGCGTTGCGGAAGAGGAGAAAAGCACAGAAACGTTTAATATTCTTTTAAGAAATCAAACAACCAGCATTTTAACCAACATCTATAATTAAGCATTAAAGTGGTCCTCTTGTTGTCTCTTGTGTGACATGCACACACACAGAGCATTTATCCTCCCCCCCCATAGTGTTGCTTTTCTTTATCTGCTAAATTTGCCCGTTCTCTTTCTGTATTGGGACTTCAAATGACACAACAGCAGTACTTGGTGATTTTTCAAGCAACTGTGCTAATTGTGGACAATGAACTGAAACTTTATGCAACACTGTAAATGTGTGGTTGCCTCCTCTGGTTTGCATGCAACTTCTGTTTGATTTGTTGAGCATTGTGCGCTACCTGGAAGTACTGAGATAAAAGCGAAACAGGACCCTTCCTTCACAAAGTCCTTAAATGCCAACCAGTTGTGTACTCAATTGGCCTAGTCTTAACTGCTCAAATGAAGCATTTGTCCTTGATGCAGGAGACCATTACTAAATACTGTCTAAGAAACTGACTGTCTTCAAAAGGTTAAAGGTATTAAGAATGCAAAGGTATTCCTAAGGTTGGAGACTTACAACAAACAAAGACTAGATTATTTTTCAAATGTTCCTTTATGAAGAGTTCTCCATAAATGAAGCTTTCTAATACAGTATTTTTAAAGTTATTTTTGGTAAAACTAAAATAACCTATTTATCACTATATTCTTTAGAAAGCTACTTACCTGTGGGCTGTGACTAAATGAGAATTTTCGGTTCTCAGATAACTTTATTTTGAGGAAGCTATAGGCAAGGAGAATAAATGTTTGTTTGAATGCATTCGCTCTTGACACATTGGTGTTGCGTTGAAATTCTGTAGTGAATGTTATGAAACATGATTGGTGATACTGTTTATCCTGGGACTACTTATAGAAAACTTCATGGGGAAACCACTCTTTAACATAAATAGAACTTGAAGCATACATTCTTTCCCCGCTCATATTTGGACTTTTTACTTCTGTTTTATCATTTGGCCCAGTTTGGTGCTTGAAAGCATTGCTCTTTGAGACTCCACATGGCATCCCATGTTTGGGACTGTGAAGTGTCTCTGAAAGAATTACTGTTCTTTTCAAATGCAAGTAATTTATTTTTGTTAGTGGGTACGTTGAGGCTGACGGATGCATTATGCAGCTTTCTGATCACCCATAGTTATTTCCATGCCAATTCTGTTTGGCTGATCCCTTCCCTACCCTTAGCTTGAAATGGAGAAGGAAATAATTGCTGTAGCTTTGTATTAAACAGCAGAAGACTATCAGTGTAAAATATTTAATGCAAGGTATTAACATTTCCCCCTGTTTTGTATCAATCTAGAAAATGTTATTTTGTTAGTTTCTAAAACACTTTTGTGAGAAAGAAATTCTAGTTTACATAGTCTGGTCAGAAAATACAAGGCTTCAGTTTAGGTGAATCCCTCGCCCCCCCAAACTCTGCCCTGTATAATAACGTATAATTTAAAAAATTGGTTGCTATGGCTGTGTTTGCATATAATGATATGCCAGTGACTCTGCTTATCGTGGTTTATTATGCAGTGTGGTAGTGCATGCTGTCCAATCACTCCCAATTTGTTCCTCTCCTGGTGCAAGTGAGATAAACAAACCAGTACACCTTGTGTTTTCATTAAGTCTGAACCAGAGATTGTAGCTTGTTGCTCCCTAACAAGCCCGAATCCATAAGGCAACAACAAACCATAGCTGAAGGTTGGCTAACAACCATTACTTGTTAAGGAGCAGCAAACCACCATCCCTGTTTCCAACATAACGGGAAACGGGGAAACAAACCAGGAAGCCATTTGCTTCACAGCACTCCACGATCAGCCCAAAACTCCAGCTTAATGCTATGTGTGAATGCAGCCACAAAAAGTGGCTACTAATCTGAACTACACTGCATAGTAGATGCCAACATGTAATGAGCTGTTTATCTGAAGCAATTTCGCTAGCATAACATTCAACTAAAAATTAGCTAAACGGTGCATTTGTGCTGATATGATATAACTAGGCGTCTCTCATACGTTCGGTCAATTACCTCACCTCACAGGTGCAGCCAGAGAGCAGCTATGAATCTGCTTCACAGCTTTGACAAATGAGCTCATTGTTTTTTGTTCTTTTCTTAATTTTGGTTCATCTGTGATTCAAGTTTATCCTGGATTTTTAATTTTTCACGAGGTTGCCAAGATTTAAAGTCAGCCATATGAGTTCTGTGGTGGCAGTTCTGCTTTTCCGTACAATTTGGGACCTCAAGACAGTTAACGACCATCAAATGTATGTTAGTCTATACTAAAATGTTAAGAACACATGGTTCATGAATAAAGCAGCAAGAGAAAGTAACTTCCTTTATTTAAAAGTCCAACTTTGAAGATCATCTCCCCCTTCCCCATGTCACATCATCATGAACTAGTATTGTAGAGGCTGTGCGTCAGGGCTGCTTCACAACAGGCAATCTTGATAGCTTCCACATATAAGCACAACAGGGTGAGTTTAGCAGTTTCATTTCTTAATTTCTTGCTTTTGTAGGTTTGAATCAGCCCCATAGTATGTTAATAAAGAGGAAGGAAGGAGTTCAATTTATACTGGTCATTAAGGATCCCTTGGTGCTTATCGCAAGAGTGAGGTTATTAACCCTGATGTTCTTCTGGCCAAATTCAACTCGTGATGATTACATTCTGCGACCTAAATTACTTTTGTAGTTTTCACTAGAGAGATTGACTTTCGTGGTTTCTCCTGGAGAGAGTGACTTCTGCTTTTAAAAATGCTCTCTAACAAAGTGATTACACGTTCTGCCCCAGAAGTGGCGGCACCTCAGTTGAAGTGGCATTGTTCTTGGCACTGCCAAGTGCTCAGCTTAGGTGCCTTTTTGAGGAATTCTGAGCCCTCTGTTTAATAAACAAATGACACTATGTATTGCTGAAGGTCATCTAAAATTTTCATTATAATACTAGAAAACAATTCAGTGCCACTGATTTAATATTTTACTTCACTGATCAAAATTTAACTCTACATATTTTATCAATCTCTCTTTCTGAAAGAGAGAGCATCAGTAGAATTTAAAATATAATAAATTAATAATGCAGAGGAAAGCATCAAAAAGTAAAAGTCTTGCTTTAAAAGCAGAAACTGGCTATGCTGAACCTTAAACAAAAAGTGGTCAAGGGCAGGAAAGATTACCCAGCTGCCTTTTGCTACCTTGAAAAAAATATTATTTCTAAATAGACAGTGCCATTTTTAGCACAACCTACTTGAATAATTATTTAAAAGTATTTTATTATTGTAATTGGTACTTAAGGGAACTGATATGTTTTCCTGTTGTTGCCTCGAAAAGTCAGTCTGGGTGGCTATATCATCATCATTACTATTGCTTTTATTATTAGTATTAGTATTCACATTTGTATACTCTCCTTCTGTAGTTCTCAGGGTGGGTCACATGATACATTGCAGTTTAAGTTGTAGGTAATTGATGCGATCATTAGTATAGGCTTTTTGTTATACATAAATTCTTGCACTGTGTGGTGACCACTGCCCTTGATCTAGTTGATTTTTATATGGAAGTCATTATACCAAGAGCCAAACTCGATTAGACACCATTCATACCATTAGCAATTGCATGAGTGGTTTTTCAAAGGTTAATAGCAGGCATAGAGAAAGGGTGATCCAGACTGAAACTCTAGAAAGGGTTTGCTCATTACTGCAATCCCAATCCAGATTAGGTTTCTCCTGCAATGGGTCAGTGCATTAACCAGAAGGTTGGTAGCTTGAGCCCACCCAAGGATGGCTGTGGGCAAGATTTCTGCGTTGCTGGGGGCTGGACTAGTTGACCCTCAAGATCCCTTCCAAGATCCCTTTATGATTCTATGACTTTTGCACTTCAGGGGAGGGAGGACTTTTATTGCTGTGAATAAAATGGAGGGGAAAACAATATATATAGGGACTACAGAAGATGGTAGATTATTAAACTACACATCCCTACAAGGACCCCTTTCCAGATCCACCAACTTTTTTTTTTTTAAAAAAAGACACGTTCACAATTGCTAATTGTGCGAACAGTACTGGTTTGCCTAAAATGCAAGAATCTGCAATTTGTACCTAGAGAAGCCTCCATCTAAGACACTTTCCCTTCAAAAAACTGTGAGCTTGACTCCTTTGTTCTTGACTTCACTTACTCAATGTGAGTATTGCTGTGAAATGTTAAAACTGCAAGTTGCAGATAGTTTCAAAACATTTTCTGATTAGATAAAGTAACATTGTACTATTACACCACTTATTTTATGACTGTGAACATTGCATGTGCCATGCAAACTCTATACGATATTACAAATATTAACAAGACTATCATACAATACAACACATCCAATTATATCAAGATATAGGAAGTTTGAAAGGAAAATACAAATATAAATATTTTGAAACTTTCAAAATAAATAACAGGAGCCATGTGAGCATTTATACCTGGGGTGAGAAACCTGTAGCCCCCAGTCAGCATGGTGACTACTTCCAGTGAAAAATTGTATAATTCCTTTAGTTGTCAATAAAACTGAAATAATTCATCACTATATAACTTCTCATTGTTTTATCATTTTCATATAGTATCATACAGCCTAATGTTAATGAAAGAACATCTAGGGCGTTGTCTTCAATTACTCTTGTCTCCACTTACTCAAACATTTTCCTGTATACCCAAGGCAACGTAGCCTCTTATGTCTGCCTTCATTATTTCTGGAAATGGCAGTCCAGTGTTTCGGCTAATTCTATGAGAATAGATTTGCATTTGGAAATTTAAATATTCTTGTGTATAGTTACTTCTTGTTGACCTAGGATCTTCCCATCACAGGGTAAAATAAAGCCCCCTTTGTCATTGCCAGCATCTTTGAAACTTAGTTAATGACTAAAATATTTCACTGTTAATTCTCCTGACCTCAGGATTCCTGTTGATTCCTCTGATTGCCTGTGTGCTTGGACTGAGCTCTCCTGTACAACATTAATTTAGAAGATATAAAAATGAAAAATATCTCAATTAGCAGTGACACCACAAAAAAGTTAGACTGTTAATTGAGTGAAGCTTGTAATTCCTTAGCAGAGCTGACTAGTAAACCCTCCTTGTAATGCTTTGATAGTAGGTAATAAAAATGTTGTTTAATTAATGCCAGTGTGAGTTCTTTTTGAAGCTTTGGGTTTTGCAAAACTGAGTAAATCAAAGAACTGAACCAGAATGCTTCTCTGTGCTGTTAATTTAAGACTGTCACTTCCATTTGAAGTCATGATTTATATTCTTCAATATTGATTACTTGGGATGCATCTGAATGCTGTGTTCAGAAAAAAATGCAATTAAACCTCACAGTAAGTTAATGCATCCTAGCCTGTGATCTGGTTTTCTAAATTGTCTTGTATCTCAGGCAGAGTGTAGGGACTGGTTCACAAGGAACATTTGTAGAAAACCATATGGTAAAAAGGACCATATATGTTTAAAAGAAATGAGTTGTGCTTTGTACCCTCCTCTAATACAAGAAACTATGTATGTTTCTAAATAGGAGAAGGGAAAGAGGTCAATCTGTTAGCCCATCCACCTCGGTATACCATTAAAGTATACTAATAATGGTACTCCCAATTCTTGTTGAAACCTTAGGGTTTCTACAATGTAAAGTTTTTGGATACCCTTGGCGAGGGGTCAGGTAACCTGTGGCTGGAAGAAGAATGGGCTGTAAAAAATCTTCAATGAATTTGTCTTGACCTTTCCATTTAAAAAATGTTTTTGTATTTATTATTTTATTTCATGAAATCTATACACCGCTTGATTGCGAAAAGCCTCAAAGCAGTTTGCAGAGAGCAAAATAATCAGTAAACACTTAAACAACTCTTTAAAAAAAATTAAATCAGCAATGAACTAAGAACAGATTAAAACATTATGCATATCAACATTCTACATATCTGAGTAGGCTCACCTAAACAAACATGTTTTTAGCAGGCATCAAGAATAGTACAATGAAGGTGTCTGCCTGATGTCAACAGCCAGGGAATTGTTTCAAAGTGTAGGCACTGCCACACTCAGAGATTGATTTCTTGGAAATGCAGAACCAGTTGGTTGGTTGCTGGCAGTAAATTCCAAACATCCATGGCGGGTATATTAAAAAATATCCTTTTTTTTGTTGTTGTTCTTTTACAAAACCAAAAAAAAAACACACACAATTGGGTACACCAGCCTCCATGTATGCATTTTTTTCATGCAAAGAATGATTTCTACAACGAGGGATTGAAACAAGCTGGGTGTGTGGCAAGAGCATAGTGGCTTCTGTTGGCTTCTGCATTGGCTTCATCTACCTGCTCTATGGACAAATGTGTACAGAGGCCTGCAATTTCATCTTCACATTCCATGTACTTGCCACTAAAACTCTCCTTTAAAGCAAACTAATAGAGGGTGAGATCTGCAGGGCAAGATGGTGTGGAATCATCTGAAGGGACAGGATGTTGCTTTTAGTTTAGCACCAAGTTCGATGGAAGAAAGTTTTCATTGTCTCCACCCAGCACAATGTCTCCTGGAAGGCTTGGTTTTAGCTGCTGTTTTCAGTCACTTGTCTTCCTTCCTAGCAAGTCCTGAGAGGGGTGGAAAAAAGAAAAATGTAATTGTGGTTATCCTAACACAACCTATTGTACTTATCACTTTCTCTCTGTCTCCAGATGGCAGAAATATTAATCATTAACTTCAAAAACTCAGCAAAGTTTGGAAATCCCCTGGTGGTTAAATATCGAACTTGCTGTGATAAGTAAGGTAACTTTACTAAAGTGCTGCCTCTCTAGGGCACTTCTCTGAACTCCAGGAATTTGTTAGCTGGTTTCATATTGGTATTGATTTTAAGGCAGCTGTCAGAATGTAGTGTGTCTATCAGGAAGAATCATGGAACTTCAGCAATGAAAAACACACGGTATGCCATTTGCTTTTAGAGTTCAGGTCTTAGTTGCTCAACAGTCTAGAAGATTGGCTGGCTTAGTTTAAATAATGTGTTCCAGTATAACCTTATACAGGTTGCCATTTTGAGTTAAGGAGCTTGGAGCTATTAGTATTGGTTCTGTACATGACAAATGCCCGTGCTTCAACTTGACTAAGGAGTGGGAAAATACTTTATTATACGGTGCCATCAGTGAACATAACACTCTACAGAGATAAAGCACTGGAGAGGTCCCTGCTCTGATGATTTTACAGTCAAGGATTACACATGAGGGAAATGTGGAGAAAGCAATGATAGGGAAAGAAGAGAATGGTCACATATCAAGATGGTGAGGAAAGCTGTACGTAAGTAATAACAGTAAGGAGTTGGGGCAGGAAGAGTAACAGTTGAAGAAAGGCTTTGCAAAAAAACAACACAAACATTTAAAAGGCCCTGTTGTTTGGGAATGTTAGAAGGAGAATGCTAACATTGTTTGATATATCTTTTTAGGATACTGGCTTTTGTTGATTTAAAAAATGTGCAAGCATTCAAATATACAGAAATCTTCATTGCCAAATAACTAACTCTTGACAATTATTTCTAAACATATTTACACACACACACACACACACATTTCTAGACAGGTTATTTTTGAACTTTTATACATGTAGATACTTTAGGTAGACAACTGCCTATTTAACTGTACTGAAGGTATAATGGAAGTATTTGTTTGCTTTGTCTCAGGCTAGAGAGACAAATTATATTATAATTACAATTATAATAATTTTATTAATAATACTCTGAGGCATAGAGTTTCTGCTGTTCAAAAGCTTGAATAACTTTTTGATATCACCTATTCTTTTTTTAGCTTTCCCCCTATGAATTTGCATAGCAGTAGCTCTTTTGCAATACTATCTTGGAAATACTCGGATAACTCTTTTTATTCTGAACTATCAATAGCCTGTTTTAGTTGCCTTTTGTGTGGCATTGATGCTTTTCCAAGCCTGGCCTTTCTGAAATACCCTATCTTTGGAATGACAAGGCAACAAGATTTGATCATTAGGCTTCTGGCTTTTGTTATATCACCACCAGCAGTACCCTGCATTTACTTACCTGAACTTCAACGGAACTAGTGGGAATAGCCTCTTCATGTGGCAACAAAAAATAAAATAAAAGCAAATTAAAAATAAAAATAGAAGTGTAACATTTCACGAGCAGCTGTAAATTGTAATTTTTTTGGTATATATAGTTCTCTGTTAGAGAAACACTAAAACTTTTCTAGAATAACAATTTTGTGGGTATTAAAAATTTTAATCAATGAACTTCCTTTTTAACATTTAATTTCAGTTCACATTAAAATTGTAACTGCTCTTTAACTTCCAGAAGGCTGAACCGTTTGGAAGTTAATCAAATGCACAAAACTTCTGTTTTCTGCCTTTATAACTGACAGAGTAAAGCCAGAAATGATGATTAGAGAGTAGTTTGATCAAGGAGAGAAATTATGAAGTATCAAAGTAATGGTTTTGATGTATTTTTCAGAAGGCTAGATGATCTAGTGGGTAACCAGCCAGCTGGTTGTGTCCTTGCAAAACATTGTCAGGATGTCCTTGATGGAGAATGGACAACAAACTTAGCATGCATAATTGTTATAACTGATGTTTTAATTTTAGCATCTTTTGTATCTGGTGACTTATGTACATGTAAAAGATGCTTCAGACTCAAATGTTTTTGTTACCATCTTTTGGACAGGTAACATCTTTGTACTAGGAGGTATGAGTGAAGATTATAGTCCCCCCACCCCCAATACCAGTTCTTTTCTCTGTCCTACAAACCCGGCTGACACTCTTAAGGGTGCATAGCACTGTTCCAGGGTGTCTTAGTTGTGTTTGGGCTTGCTCTTCTGGTTTGTAGTGGATTAAAAGGGGATATGTGCTTCACTGCTGAGAAAGGTGCAAAATATGAAGGCTGACTGACATGATCAGTTTTGTCTCCCTGCCCTTCTCCTCAATGACCCGCCTGTGATGCATCCCCATGAAGGATGTCCTATGGCTGCTACTTTGCAGAAGCGAGGTTCTGCTTCTACAGTAATAGGAATTGTCCTGGGAGAGGAAGAGATGGTGTCTATGGGGGCAGGGAATCTGGAGGCAGGATTGCATAGAGGTAACTTGGCCATGTGAACCAACTTTGTAAACTGGAAGCATCTAGGGCCTTACACCTCTAAGTCAAATGTTCAGTTCTTTGTTGCCTCATTTCAGGCAGGTCACCTGAGTGTTTTCAAAAGGCCTTTCACTAAAAGCATTATCTGTTTTTAAAGCATCATAGTTTCCAGATTTTAATCTCGTCATCTAAACTACCTAGGCTTCTCATGCCACGACCTCATGGTTCTCTTTTATCACCAGAAGCGGAACCCATTTTAGATCAACCTCTGTAGATAAACTTGAAGTTTAAAAGTTGGGAAAACCTCTCTCTTTCTTTCCAACCTCACGGAAATTTTATTTCAGTGATTTCACCAGCATTTAAAATCCAAATGGAAGACCTATATCAGAGGAAAGTTATACAGTAAGAGTCACCAGATTCCAGACAATTAAACTTTATTAGTCTGTCTGAAGCATAAAGTAGTACCTCTTAAAAGAATAGTTTTTCATCTCCTCTCCCTGTTGCTGTTTACTGTTTAGCAGTGTGGGAGAGGCGCGACTCTTTTCTTTCAGGAATGCATTTTCCTTAGTCACTGGAGAAATTCTCTGGTATTCTTGGACTACATGTAGCCCACTGCAGGGTGCAACAAAAATTAGTCCCTAAATGTGGTGACTGAAACGTCACTTGTTCCTCTTAAGCCAGTGATTAAGTACATGTGGCTCCAGAAACATTTTAAGTAGCTCATAGGTGTTTGCTAAAACTTCAAGAATTCTGACTTATTTCATAAAAAATAAGTGTTTCTTATCCTCCTGTATTTCCAGATAGAACTTTGATTATGTTGTTGTAAAGGTTTAGAAGAAACAGGGCAAATAAACTTAAAATGCACTATTTAACTCAGCTTTCTTTACCTACATAATGGAAGCAGGTGTTCTGATTTCACATATTCCTAGCTACAGATTTAAGGTATTGGAGAATAAATGGTGCTGAACCAAGGTGCTCATCTTTTCCTTATCTTGTGTGTTGAACTCATTGTAGTCACTTACTTTCTACTGGAGTAAGATTCAAAGTTTGCCATCACAAAAAAATTACATATATGTAAAGTGAGTTTATTTTGAAAAATAATCTCCTGGCAATGTATTGGAGTTTTGCAAAAGCTGAAATTGTTGACAAAGAGGCTGAAGTAGTGGTGGGCATAATACAAAGGATGCTGCCCCCTCCAAAAATAAGTTGAGGACTAGAAACTTGCTTTTTTGAATGAAAGCTAAAACCTGCAAGAGGTCTAGCTCGTTATACCCATGCTGTCCCTATAGTTTAGCAGAGCGGTTGCTCATTTCAGCATAATTCCACAAGAGATGCATCTTTTGTCAAACTTCTTGCTGCATAATTAGAAACCACATGTGGGCATGTAATAAATAAGTCTTTCGGTAGGGAGAGTGAGATTAACTTCAGTGCAACTTTTTGTATTTACTTTTTGAAATAAAATAGCAATGAGATCTTTAGCATCTTTTCACAGTGGTTGTTTTGACACTATCAGGTGATTTACTTCTAAGTTGCACTGGATATTTAGATGTTTCAGTGAGCTCACAATGTGGAAAGGGTGATTCAGCACTGGTTGAGCAAGTCCTTCATCAATTAACCTCCTGGAATGAATTTGCACAAGCTGGGCTGGTAGAGGGAGGTAGACTGAAAATGGTAGCTTGCAAACTGAGTTTCTGAAATAAAAGTAAATGGACTGAGTGGCTTGAAAAACTAGCTCTCTCACTTTGAGTCTGCCAGCTGACATGTTAGCAAGACAAATTCATTCAATAAACTCAAGAAATGTGAGTCCTTTTTTTGGCCTAAACATTTTAAAGTATGGGAATGCCATCTTTAGGGAGCTGATATTGTTCAGTCAGTAGTTTGCCCAGAGCAGAGTGCTAGTGGCTCTCAGATTCAGTCCCAGCAATCCTCCGCAAGCCAGAAGTTAAATTTTCAGTCCTTCTTGGATATAACAGAAGAATCTGTACCTTCTTCAAAATTACATTTAAAGAAAATCACTCTTAACAACAACCTTGGAGTTTAACAGATAAAAGAGTAGGGTAACAAAGACACTCGGTTGCTTTGAATGTGTTATACTTCCTGGAAAAAGTTTGTAAACAAACAAACAAACAAACAAACAAACAAACAAGATGCTATTGAGGCCTATCCCAAAACATTATATTGGGATACACTTGTTGTAACGAGACAGAGGCCAGGGGAGGGGGAGTTTGTGTGACATATAAAAAATTGGTTCCCAACATGTCTCTATCTCTCTCCCTTGTTCTAAAAATCTGGTTTCTAGGATCCTATGCACCATCTCATACAGTAAGAAACAGCTCACAATGACGGGACAGGGGAACATTGAGAGAGAGAAAGAGAGTGTTAATATTTTAAGTGCTCCTTAAAGTATGCCGTTTTATAATCTCTTAAAACTGAATTCATGGCTTAGTCATTGGGAAAGATCCAACAAAGATAAATCATGTTGTTTTCAAGAGAAATATATTAAGCACATTCTTCTCCCTCCTATTAAAACCAGTGGTGTTTAATTTTGGTGGGATCATGTCCATTAAAGTAAAGCTTCTCTTCTCTGTTTAAAAGAATAATATAGTTCCAAAATAAAGCATTGTAAAGATCATATGCTATTTTAGTATTGTTCAAATAATGAATATTTTGACTCCATCAACCAAGCAGCTCAAACACTTTACTATCACTGTGATGGAGAAATGCTACTGTGTCCAGAAACAGCCAGGCTAAGTGAAAGTTCTGGAAACGTAGTCTTCAAGTCAGTGATCTTGCTTAGTGTCCTTATCAATATAGAGAGAACCAAACAGAAATCAATCCTGAATTTTACATCTGTCCCTTTAAGTCAGTATAAATTCTGGGACTTCCGGGTTAGCGCCATCGGCAATGGCGGAGTTCCTCTGACCGGGAGGAACCCGCTCCGTGAAAATCGAGTCTTGCCGCCGCGGCGAAGGCGGAGACCCTTTAAAAATCCCAGGCAGAGGAAGCCTGGGAACGTGGGATTCGGCTGACACCAGGAGCGCCTCCCCTACTCGCAGGGAAACCCCTTTTTGGGGATCCGAAGCGACGTGGGATGAGCGGCGCGGTGTCTTGAATCGACTGCTACTTTTACGGAGTGAAGCCGCACAGCCGTTGCCGGAGAGCACTGACTTTTTCCTGTGGACAATTGGACTCTAAACAAATACCCGTGAGTAAAACGGAAAATTGGATTAAGAAACATTTTAATTTGGCACCGAAGCGGGAAGGTTCTAAACAGGAAGTCCGCCTTCCGCTTTTTGTAAATAGACTGAAGCAAAAATTTGCAAGCTAAAGTCTGGAAAGTCGCATATAAAGGACTAAATTTCCTTCAGTTATAACCATCAAAACCCCTTTTGGAAGCAGGAGAAAAGGGGGGAATTTTGATTGTTTAAGTCTGCAGGAGAGAGAGTAAAGAAAGATAAATTTCCACCGTCTCAAACCTGGGAACGGGGTGCCAGAGACAGAAATTCTTGGGGAAGTTCATTGACTGTGAATGGAACGTTTTTTTGACAGATAGTTAAAAAAAAGAGAAACAAACTGATTCCAATGTTGCCTTTTGTAATCAAAAGATACAAAATATATGAAAAATGAAAGTAATTTTCTTTTGTTGGACCTGTTTACAAAAGATAGATACAAATAGAAATTGTCTCCTCTAGAGGGAGCTTGTTAAATTGTTGCTGGAGTCGATCTGGGGATTTTACAGCTGCAAGATTAGGATCGTGAGACTAGACTCTGGCCTTGAATAAAAATGTGTTTAGAAGAAGTTTTGGTGCTTGCTTTTTGCAAGACAAGCGCTTTGTTGGAGCAGATGCATGAGAAGATGGATTTGATGACTGTTGCAGTCAAAAACTTTGGACAAACGGCGAATACCCATATAGAAACCATCCAGGAACCAACTCAGGAACTTGTTTTGACAGGGCAAGTGCAAGTGCAGAAGATAATGGAGAAGATCATTGTTGAACCTCAAGTAACACAAATGGAGAGACCCGAGGCCCTGCAGGAGCATAAGCCGCTGTTCTTGAAGATTGAATCTGGAGTGGGCCAGGGGGGGTCTGGAGTCGTGGGGGCTTTTAATTTTGGAGGGTCTTTGAAACATGCTTTTAAATACTTTTTGGCCTACAGTGCTGAGTGTGGGGAATGGGACTGTGGGGAATGGGCTGATCTGCTGAGGGGAGTTGGAGATATCTTTGGGTTGGAGTCTCCCCGAGTCCTATTCCTCAATGAGAAAGGAAAGAAACTAAGAAAAAGATCAACAGAAGACAAGGTAAAGTGCAGGTATAAACAAGAAGAAGATCTGCAGAAGGGGCATGGAAGAGACTTAAGAGCCTCGGACACAAGAGCACCAGGTTGATGGACTAGATGGAATGGACAGTAAGGACTGACCAGGAAGAAGAGACGTTGGATGAAGATTGGAAGAAAGTTTTTCTAAAAAAATATATATATATTTTGAGAATTAATGTAAAACTAATGAGTATTAGGAAAAAGGTTGGAATGAAACTATTTGGCTTTAGTAGAAATGATATAAGGAGTTATGTATAAATAAATATTAAGTTTTAAGCTTTAAGGTATTTTATGGTAAGATAAGGTTAAAATAAACTAAGGTAAATTGAATGACAGAACATAGTGAAAGATAGCAAGGATTTGCTGACTGAATTAATATGTTAGACCGTTAAGATAAATTACTTAACAAAAATTGAGAAAAATGGAAAGAATTTGCTGGAAAAATTAACTAAACTAGAATACAAAAAGGGAGGTGTGAGGAGGTCGAGGAAACAAGCAAATGAAAGACAAAGTTATGGAGTATTGGATGTGTGTTTTTTATTGTTGTATTGTTGTATTGGTTTTTATGTTTTTTATTTTCCTTTTTTATGTATCGAAATGTATGTCTTGTTGAATTTTTTGTTGTTTTCCTTTTTTCTTTTTTCTGTAATTTCTAAACCTCTAATAAATATCTTTAAAAAAAAATAAGTCAGTATAAATTCTGTAGTGCGGAAAGCATATAGACTGCATGACCAAAGACTTTGGATTATGATCCTGGGTGTGCTTTAAAGCACTGATGAGCTGAGTTGCCATCTCATGATACCGTTAGAACTTAGTTTTCCAAACTGAGTTTTTAAAATGTGTATTTTAAGGGAAATAGCTTGGTTAATTTCAGATCCACACCAAATCTGCACCCCACTCTGCTGCCACAAAGTAAGTAGTGGGAAGAGGGAGAAGTCAGCCTTTTCTGGCTCTGATTACAATTCAAGTCTTCAAAAACTGGGGGGGGAGGCCATGGCCCTGTTGGGAATGCTACTTGCTTTGGGAGTGCCAATTTCATAGTCCAAACCGGATCATTACAAAGTTCAGCAGTGTAATTAATATAAAGCTTCTACTTAGTTGTAAACAAATATGTTTTTATTTGTTGTAGTAACCATTTTGTATGTGTCCCTTGTTGAGGAAATGTATGAATTGAAATCTGGAGACATAATTTAAATGTGTTCTACTCTGCAGATCCATTCTGCAGATGAAAATAATGCAGGTTACGTAGTGTAGTAAGTATGCTGATACGGACTGGCACAATTTTCAGTAGTGTGCCCCCCTTTATTGAATTGTATCAGATAAAATAAACATACTGCAATATAGGACACAAAGAAGAAGGGACAAAACCTGATTTCCTGCTGCAGAAATTAGGAACGCCAGGTTTAGCTACTACTGCAATGGTGATTCTTTATGAATATTTTTTCTTTACCCCTAAAAAGTGAATGTCTGCCGTCCATTCCTGGAGAGATATAGTGCTGCCCTCCATACCATCCTGGAGTTCTTCCCATCTATGAGCCTCTGTTGCAGCCTTCTTTCCATTGGCAGTTTATTTATTATTATTATTATTATTATATATCACCCTTCCTCCTGCAGGATTCCAGGGCGGCTAACAACAACAAGATAAGAAACATAGTAGAACAATTATTATAATAACCAACTCTGTATTGATAATTAAAACATTAACCAGTGTGCAATAAAGCTTTCCCTTTTAGTTTCCAATTCAGTTATGTTCCAAAGGCCTTGCTAAAGAAATATGTTTTTAATTAACAAAGTCAATCAGATTTCATTTGGGAGCTTCACAGATTGGAGAGCCACAGACAGGAAGGCCCTGCTCCATGTCATTCCCCTATGGGCCATGCCCATGGACAGCAACACAAGCTGGGACTCTCTCCTGTTCTTTACAGGCTGGCAGGTGTTGAGGAAGGCATTCCTTTCAGTACTGGGTCCCAAGTCATCTAGAACTTGGTACATCATCAGCAACACATTGGATTGCACTTGGTGAATTTGCTCTTTCCCTTCTCACTGCCCCACATAATAGCCGGACAGCAGTATCTTGCACTACCTGCGGTTTCTGGAGCCATCTTCAAGGGTAGCTCCGTGTAGCGTGCATTGCAATAGTCCAACCAAGATTCTTGATACCAATTTGTTCTAGTTCGGAATAATCATAACTGGTGAAACATTGTAAACCAGATTTTCCTCGTTGTAGTCAGTCACATTGTATCCTGTTGCTCTTTCCAGTCGTTTCATTGCTAGATTATCTAATGTCGCACTCCCTACAACCATTTCAGTTGGGTTCCAAAGTCTTGCAGTGGGAGGGATGCCTGATTCTCTCCATCACTGCTGTCCCAAATAGCATGAACCATCCAGTCTGCTGCCATTCAGTACTGATCTTACTGTGAATACACAGGAAAGGCCCTGGACTCAGGTATTTTCAGTTACCATGACTTCCCTGCACTGAAACCTGTTGCTACGGTTGTGCCACTGCCTCCTGTTCCCTTGCTGCAGTGTTCAAATGCCCCCTCTAGGATGATCAGCCCCCTTTGTTTGTATGCCAGCTAACCTACTCAGTGCAGTTGATACTTTGGTTGCCAAACCACAAAGCAGTGTTTAGGTCTGACTGCATTTCAGTACCGTATTGTCTTTCTTCCCCAACCCCCAAGTCTCTCTGCCCTTGCCTGTTCTCCTCCTTCTGCCTTTGCTTAGGTAATGTCCCCAATGCTTTTAACTTCACAGCAAAGTTAGAACGCAGGAAGTTAACTGCCTTGAGTCTTTTAAATTTAAGTAACACACACCAAATAATAAGCTGTTGGTTGCGTTTTTTTGTTTTGTTTCTGTTTTGTTGGTGTGGGTATTATTTTTTCCTGCCTGCAAAGAAACATAAACACAGCTCTCATTTCTGGCAGGTTTTTACTGTCAGAGTTTCTCCTATTATATTTATCTTACAATTTGCCAGGGGGTGAAGTTATTAAGTTTTAGCAGCAGCCATCGATCAAGTTCACAAGTTAACACGATAAAGGCTCTGTGCCGCTCCGATCCGGGAAAATGATGATCCTCACTCGGTAATTAACTAAATGAGAAAGTTAAATCTTACTTGAGAGCTGGGAGAGATGCAAGAGAGGTGTTTGTCAGTTTCTCAGTGGAAATTAGAAGCAGTTTTTTTGCAATTCCCTAAGCTGCTGCTCTGTCATATTTTACATAAGCACTGGGAAAACGTCTTGTAATTAGTGCTGTCATGGAGGATTTTTTTTTGCTGAAGGATGTTGGAATAATTCATTAGATTATCAAGAAAGGCTTGTGTCCTGAAATGATTAGCACAGTGAAATTTAAACCATTAACGATAACAAGTTTAGAGCTTGCTGCAGTGCAGAGGCACCCGGGGTATGTCTGTGCCTATTTCAATCATTTCTTATAATTAAACATTATGTCCTCTCCCCCTCCCCTCCCCAATTCTCTTCACTTGGGCCCAACCAAAAATTCTGTTAAGGTGGCTCTGTAAAGATCAGCATGTTTACCAGCAAAGAACAGAGGCAGCTATAGATGAGGAGTGCAGGGGAGGGTTGGATGAATCTGTTCGACCCTGATGCTGACATTGAGGGACAAATACTGCCAAATCTTAATTGGGTCTCAAAGCTAGCACTGGGTGCTGCAGTCGGCTTCCCTGTGGTGGTGATGATGGCAATAACACTTAGCATTTGCATAGATAGCCGTCCTGCCCTGACATTGTGTAAGAGCCTTACAACACCTGAGTCCCAGGCCTTCTGCTGATCTTCCGTATGTGCTGGCAGCAAAAGTCAACTGCATCCATGCAAACAAGCTTGACCTTGCCTAGTTGAACGCTATGGCTACAGAGCAGGGTGGAAAACGGAAGACAAAAGATGAGCGCAAGCAAATAGTATGGAATGGGAAGGTGGGTGAAGGGGCCATTGTTCAGTGCTACAGCATATGCTGTGCATATGGCAGGTCCAATTCTTGGCATCTCCATTTGGAAGGATCAGGGGGGAAATGATGGGGAAGACCTCCATCTGAGACATGGGAGATCCATTGCCAGTCAGAGTAGACAGTACTGGACTACTTGGACATATGGCCCAACCTGCTATAAGGCAGCATCATATATTCTGTAGCAAATCCATACTCTCCCAGGCATGCAAAGCTGAACTGTGTGATGCACGTTTGTTTTTAGGACACACACTAATACATGTTACTATTTGGTTGCCTTACTGAGAGAGACCTAGAAAAGGTGTGCTTCGTCTGCACTATAAGCTGTGCTAGTCAACAATGTCAGCAACTGAATCTTACCAAATCATAGTGCTCCGTGAGACAGACCAAATACAAGGGAAGTGTAGACTAGAGTCCCTCAGTGTACTCAGATGTGACTAGTTAAATGGACTACATATAAAGAAGTACATATAAAAAAGTTCCTTCTCCATAGCCTCCCCCGGTAGCCAGAAGTAAATCATTCTCCAGTACAAAAAAACCTCTCAGGGGAAACCTATAGACAATTGTGCAATATAGGAACAGGTTATTTCCCAGGCTCCGAAGCTCTAAGCTGTTGGCAAATGTATACATGTCCTTGTGTTTAACAACCTTTTTATACTGCATAGAGCCCTAGCAAGCTTCTTTGAAATTTGTTAATATTTCATTATCTGCCCACTTGAAAGCTCCAACAGAATAGCGGTTAGACAGAATTTCCTTGCTGTGAAAAAGCTTTCTCTCTCTTTCCCTCGCCCTATCATGTTGTATCACAGGTTGGATTCTTATAGATGGTACTATTTACTCTGGGGTTAGAGTTCAAGAGTTCATGACCCAATGTGCCTTGCTTCCCTTGTTGCTATAGTGGTCATCCCTGACTATTAGCCATGCTGGCGGGGACTGATGGGAGTTGTACGCCAACAACATCTAGAGGGCACCAAGTTGACTGACCACAGTTTCTTCCTATTAATTTTGTGCTTGCCCAGTGAGGATGGTGTGGGTTTGTTGTTATTATTATTTATGGTGTGGATGTAGTCAGGGGTGAACAAAGGCATCATGACACCCGGGGCATCGCTACGTAGGGCGCATGTGTGGCATTGCTACATGCACTGTACATAGCAATTTGCCACCAGCAGTGCTCCAGCGCCATACGGACGGTGCCAGGATCCCTCTGTTGCCACTACAGCCATGAATGGAGGATCCTCTACATGCGGCTGTAGCGGTGACGGAGGGTTCCCACTGCTATGTACAGCGCATGTACTTGGCCTGTAAAGCGAGATGAGCACCACAACCCCAGAGTCATCTGCAACTGAACTTAACTGTCAAGGGTCCTTTACCTTTACCTTTTTACAGCTGTTGGCAACAATTGGGTAAACCTGTTTTGCTTGTGGAAATGCTTCTGCACATCCAACGAAGTTTCAATTCATGCTTTTCACTACCCAGGCTGCATTGCAAATGGTGTTTGAAGGTTTCCTGAGTTCAAAAAGCAGCTTTTAATATGGGTCACAGCTTTTATGAGGAAAGAACCATTGCATCAGAGTGGGAGAAACACACCACACCCTTCTCTGGACCTTGACCAAGGATTGCATCTTTAACGCTTATGATACTGGGACAGAAAATCATTGTGATTTTTACCAATAGGCAAGTCCGTTTTAGTTTGGTGATACAACAGGACATTAGAACATATTCCTTCCTCAAAAGTTTCGGCATATTGGGTTTATCCTTTTTTATCTTAGCCTTTGCTTCATTGTACCTACTGTACGACCACCACATTAACTGTTTTACCTAAAGGATCTTGTAATAGACAGCTCAGCAGAAACATTGTGTGCCCTCGTTGAGATCAATAGAATGCCCTTGTGTTCAGGACTGTTCAATTGATCTCCAGAAGACACCACTGAGACACTCAAATAAAGCAAAGCTGCATTTTGTTGAGTTAAATTCTAAGAAGAATATATGACCATGGCAAGATGCTGCTCATAGTCCTAGTAGTTTTTCTCACATCAGAAATTGAAGCGGAAAGAGGTAAGCACTTAGGCTAGGTTAGAGAAACCAATTTTTTTGAGGTTCTGGAGATGTGTCTATTGAAAAGTGAAGGAAATTCCATATGGATTACACAGACAGAATGTCCCGAAGCCCCCTTCCCATCCCCCCTTCTCTTCCTTCTGCAGTTCTTCTTTCCATACGTTTTCTAGTAGCCGTGTTTGCATCCTGGGACAGGCCATGTGAGAGAATGGCAGGGCCAGCCACTAGCAGGAGGCAGAGGGTAGTAAAACCTCCATGGCTGTCATCTGACATCCATTGGTAAGGACATAGGGACTCCTCCCCCTCAAGCATAACTTGGAGCAACTGTGTATTCTTTACACCCCATCACTAGTTGTCACAGCTTTGGAAAATGTGTGGAATGAAACACAGGTGGGGAAGGGGCCAGCATTCCTACCTCTGCTTTTTCAAACAGCTAGATGATGATGATTAATTTATTTATACCCCACCCAAGTCACCCTGGGTGGCTCCCAACAGAATATTAAAAACACGATAAAACATCAAACATTAAAAATTTCCCTAAACAGGAACATCATCTCATTTTCCATGTGAATGGGCAGACCTGCTTTTACAATCATGAATTTGCCAGTATCACATATAGTTTGGACCTGACAATCAAGCTTCCCTCTTCTTTCTTTAGTGAGGATGCAGGTGTTCGGTATACCCAATATTGCAGGAGTTATTTTCTCCTAGTGGAATACGGAATAGTTTTGTCAGGATTTTGAGATTGCTAGTCATCAGTGGGTTTCTAAGAAATCACTACTTGATTCTAGGTTTTTGTTGTTTTACTAGACTTCGACAGATGCTTCAAAATATTTTAATTGAATGCTTTAGAACGGGGGGGGGAGGGGAGCTGTGCTTTTACAGCTTTGTGGAGATTAAAGGACATGCAATGAAGTTTATATGTATAGGAGTAGGGATTTTTTTTGTAGTCATAAAGGGTTATACTGCCTAGAAATTACATAGCACCTTCCATAAACTAAGTCAGAGAGGGTTGAAATGACTTGCCCAAAGCCACAAGCTGAACAGCCTGGAACCAAATGGGATATTTTCAGTTCCAGACTGCCACCCTCCGGCATGCATACTCACACATACATTCCCTCCCATATAATTATTATTTCCTTCCATCACCTCATTCTCAGTACTGTGCAGCAGAGTATGCTACAATTCAATTGGTGAGTTTGATTTGAAGTCATAGAAGGAAACTGCACATTGGAGTGAGGAAGGAGGAGCAAGAGAAGCGCTGGGACAGAAAATGGGGGGTCTGTGTTAGGATATTTCCGTTCCACCTTAAAAGAGAGCAGGCTTTGTGAGTCAGAATCTGCGTATTTCCTGTTTCACAGGATGTTTCTGTTGTGTCTTTTGTTTTCGCTCTCTCTGTGTCTGGAGACACTGAAGCAGGCAGTCATGTTTTTCTTTGTTCTGATCAACGCTGAATAAAACTTGTAAATAATGCTATCCTGAGTGCGACTTTTGCTGTGCATTATCTGCTGATAGAGTGTGCATGAGCTCTGGAATGTGGCAAGCTATTTCTGGAAGCTCGTGTCGCTAATTGCTGATACAGTATCTATGGGAGATCGATGGATCGTCCGGCAGCCGGCTTGGGGGCCATGATGGACTTTGTCTCCCTGGCAGTATCCCAACAGTCTGTGGGTGAAGGAAATATATACAGTGGTACCTCGCAAGACGAATGCCTCGCAAGACAAAAAACTCGCTAGACGAAAGGGTTTTTTGTTTTTTGAGCTGCTTCACAAGACGATTTTCCCTATGGGCTTGCTTCGCAAGACGGAAACGTCTTGCAAGTTTGTTTCCTTTTTCTTAACACCGTTAATACAGTTGTGACTTGACTTCGAGGAGCAACTCATAGAACGCGGTGTGGTAGCCTTTTTTGAGGTTTTTAAAGACTTTGGTGATTTTTGAAGCTTTTCCAAAACTTTCCCGGCACCGTGCTTCGCAAGACGAAAAAAATCGCAAGACGACAAAACTCGCAGAACGAATTAATTTCGTCTTGCGAGGCACCACTGTACTCAAAAGAATTTTGTTAACAAGGCTCAAATATTGCCACTCTGTGATAATCCTTACACATGCAAGGCATATCATGTTTTTTCACTGACTGTTTTATCTTATTCACAAGTTCTGTGGAACTACATGTTGGAAGTAACAGCACTGCTGTTTCCTGTGGGACTGTAGAGAAGGGCCATAACTCAGTGGTAAAACAACCTGGACAGCTGCTGGAGTCAGTGTAGGCAGTATTGATCTAGATGCATGAATGGCCTGACTCAGTATTAAAGCAGCTGCTTGTGTTCCTATGCTGCTGTTTGCTTACTTGCTTATGCTGGGGGAAAGAAAGTGTTGCCTTCTGGAAGGAGCCCACCACTGCAAAAGAGGTAGGGATGAGTAAAAGTGGCTTGTGAATTACTCGCCTATCCCAACCAACCAAAATTGTAAGGTGCTTAAACATTGTATAAATCCTAAAAACAGTTCAGACAACTCAACAGAAATGCAAAACCATTCCAGCAGCCTATGAGCCAAACTCAAACAATTCTCCTTCTGGCTCAGATGAAAACTTGAGGGGAGGAGACGTCATTCAAAGAGCTGGTGTCCTTTGCTTCAGGACCTTCCAGACATCACACCTCCATTGCAGCTCTCACTGCCCAGTAGGAGCCAGCAGTCACAGAACTGGGCAGTGGTTCCTTTAGAAAAAGAAATTGCCTCGGGGAGAGCAGGGTTAAAGACAGATTCAGTCCCACCAGGAGACCTCAGGTTGTTGCTGAGACAAACAGCACTCCTTGGGTGAGTTCCAGCCACATCCTGCCACTGTGATTTGTCCAGGGTCCTGACAGATGGTGTTCTGTCTTGTCTGTTGTGCTCATGCATAGCCGTCTTGATAGTGCTCTCTCAAACTAGGCTTGTCCCACCAATTGTGACTCCGCTCTTCTAGACATGAAGAGCTGACCTTTCCAGTAAGTGCCACTGCTTCGACCTGGCCTTCCTGGGATCACTGAGACATGCTAGGACAGGACAAACTATTCAGAGTAACTACTTAAATAAATAGTATTTGAAAGCCACTGAGAGGTCCAGGAGAATCAAAAGGGTTACACTCCCCTGTCTTCTGACTGTGGTGGTCAAACCAGGTGAAGAAGGCAGTTTCAGTTCCCAAACTGGGTCAAGATCCAAATCCAAAATGGGTCTAGATAATCCAGGAATTTGCTACCATCTGTTAAGATATATCATCTAAAGAGGGAAGAATAGCAACTAGTTGATATTCTGACAAATTATATAGGGTGTCTCCAACTACCACCCTCAAGGCAGTCAAAGACACTCCCTTTCTCTATTTGGTTAAAAATAGATCAGTGCATTCAGCTGGAATGCACAAGAAATCCACAGATTGTTCTGATGAAACAAAATTGTCTTCATATTTAGTCCACCTTGTACACATGGGAAGGAAATATATCGTCTGAAACATGCTGGATTCCTATGATTTCCAGTAATTTAAGGCTGGGGTATCCAACGTGGTATCCATCAGGTGTTGTTGAATTATAAATCCCATCATCCCCAGCCACCATGGCCAATAATGAAAGATGTTGGGATAACTTCATTTGAGCTATCTCTATTTTTATAACTATATATTTTAAATCTATGTGAAATAGTTGCCAACGTTGTAGATACCCTGCACATTAGTATTTCGTTGAGCACTTCAGCATGGAAACAGTTTAGAGATTCAGGGAATTTGGGGGTTATCATCTCAGGATGTTTGGTGGTATAGACTGGGCCTCAGAGGTCACCCTTGCATCCTGACTTGTAACATTGCTGCTTATGCAGATTGGTGATTTGGCTCACTTGTGTACAAAATTCAAAGACAATGTTTTTCTGAGAAGGGAGTAGGTAAAAAGGCAGAAGGTAATGATTTTAAAAACATGCTGGATGAAGACAGCCTGCTGTAAGATTGGCTGTGCAGCAAATGAAATGGGAAATGAAATGAGGTCAGGCTTATAAAATACACCATTTATCAACTATCTAAATCTTAATCCAGCGTTTCATTGGTTTTCTCGTTCTGCAAACAACTGAACTGCTGTGAAAACAGCCACAGAATCCCTCCAGGCCAGTGTTCAATAGAGTCCAACCTTCATGCTTTAATGCTAGGCTATCGCCAACAACATTTGTGCATGGAGAAACCCAGCACTTCTACACCAAGGAGCTATGTTTTATCATTTCCATAAAGACTGTTGAGGCCTCAATAGTGAGCGAGAATCCAATTTTGTTTATGATGTTTCTTGGTTTGCCAACCAAATATTTTGCTTGTCGGTCAATTGCTGAAGGAGCATTAGCAATCAATCATAGGTATGATTGTTCTGCATGGCGTAGAATCTGTCTGTGTAGCATACGGATCCTAGTGGTATATGAAAAAATATGTAAGATCTGTTTTCATTCTAACCCTCAATCTGCAAAAAAAAACCACAAAAACAACAACACACATCCTTTATTTTCATATAGTACCGTATATTAGAAAAACAAGAAGTATTTCCAGAAGACTGACATTTGGGCATAAGGGTGAGGCTTCTAGTTCTCAGGGTGCAAGTCTTTATGTATAAAGGACACTGAGCTTTGTGTCCATCTATATTCTTTCCACACTCAGCCATGTAAAACCAATAACTTGGTTCGCCTGATCAAATGCTGCAATTCAGATTAGAGCCCAGCAGTTGCACAGGGAACTGTTTGGTCCCATGAGTTTACTCTTCAGTGCAGTGCCTTTACAAGATCAAGATTGGACTATTGGGTTATTTCTTTTTATCACCATGCATAACAGTCTGTAGCAAGTCACTGCACTATTCTTTAATGGACTGTTACAATTATGTCTAATAACAAATGTGCACTATCTAAACTTCTGATGGCCTGAACTTCTTGGAAGTCTTCAAGACATGCACACTTGTCCTCCCTAGATGTGTTTCAGTCTATTGGAAGGAAATGTCTGAGACAACATATGCTAAAGGACCTTTAGTTTGGTAGTGTTGGAACAACATGGAATGTCATAGGATGTCCTCCATAGCAGCAAGATACTGTTACTTAAATCTAGTTAAATTTGTTAACAAAACATTTGAATTGGCCCTCCTCCTTAAAACTATCATAGAAGAGGTTCATACTTTTTATCCGTCCCTGAAATTTGTCTTTGAGGAGCCGGTTTCATGGTGAGTATCTAACACTATAAAACCAGAAGGTCAAAACACATAGTTTTATAAAATGTTATTTTTAAAGTTTCACTACTGTATGTTCATAGTTTTTGAATAAGACATATTTGTTTCATACTCTACATGATGCTGAACAGCAGCATTGGGGAATTTCCTCCCCTCTTTTGTATCTTATATGTTTTTTTACAATTTTAGTAGCAGTCCAGAATGGACTTTTTAAAAAGGTTTTAGATGTGAAGCATCAGACAGGCATGTATTAGTGCACTAAAGTGGCTGGAAACTTGCAGAAGTTTAGACTGTATAACATGTAATTAGGAGCTGGATGGATTTGTTTGTTCCATCACATGGGGAAGGTTTATGTGTAATGTATTGTCTTCTAAGGATGTCAAATTCTCTGCCCTGAAAAATTCAGTGTTGTACATTTTCTTCTTTTCTTCCATAGACAAAACTTGCCAATGGCACTTCAAGCATGATTGTGCCAAAGCAAAGGAAGCTATCTGCAAGCTATGAGAAGGAGAAGGAGCTCTGTATCAAGTATTTTGAGCAGTGGTCAGAGTCCGACCAAGTGGAATTTGTGGAACATCTCATCTCCCAGATGTGTCATTATCAGCACGGGCACATCAACTCATACCTCAAACCTATGTTACAGAGAGACTTCATCACGGCACTACCAGGTAGTCTGAAAAGCTACTGGCAAACACACAGACTTTGCAGGCTTCAAAAATGTGTAAAAAGACCTTGACTTCTCTCGAACGGCCTTCTTCAGTAGCAGGGTGTTCTGTCCCTGGAGTCCTAGAAAGGAGTTGCCATTTGAGGATATGTCACCTATCATAAAATGTATGCTGTCATGGTTTTTCCCCCCTAGGTGCACTTGTGATGTTTGGTTAGTTGCCTTTCATGGGCACATAACAGTTAACAGGATTTGGACTTTATGATCATAGAAATTAGCAGGGTCTTGGGAAGGGGGTCATCAAGTTCGTGTAATTTCTGTACAGCATATTATTTCCTATGCAACATGTTCAGTTCAGTCTAGAACAGGGGTAGTCAACCTTTTTTATACCCACTGCTCACTAATGCATCTTTCACTTGATGACCAGTGCTCGATGGAAGAAGGATTCAGCTTGTGCCGTAGAACCCCCTACCGCCCACCTAGAATCCTGAAATGCCCACTAGTGGGCAGTAGGGACCAGGTTGACAACCCCTGGCCTAGAAGCTCCTGGGTGAGGGAAGTAAAACAGAAGTCCTCCTTGCCATCTAGAAGGGATTCCTCCCACCCTAAATTGTGGTGTAAAAAAAAGATGCTCTATAGAAGGTGGTGGTTGTCATGTTCTATCAGTCACACTGTACCTGCCACATATGCTCATAGGTAAAGTTTTGACATTTCTTCTTGTCAATGGAAGAATTCTTTGCCTGGAATTTTGCCCAATTTATTTAGCTTTAACATAGTGAATGATGAAAATCTAAAGCCTTAACATCACAGTTTATATTTAAGTATATTCTTCAATAGCTTTTGGTGTTGGAGAAATAATCTGTATCTATCACTGCCTCACTGTGGCAAATGGAACACTGGGCCGTGGTGAGCCCAAACTTGGGACTAACATGGAGAAGCAAACTGATGTGCCTTCACCTCCCATTTTCAGGTTGGAGGTGGATATTGGAGGCAGAAGCTTATGGGCTTATCTCTGCGCCCAAGAGGTGTTCCAAACTTGGAGCCACTGTTGGACACAGAGGCAGATCAAATCAGGATGCCTCTGCCTTCAGCTGTAGATGAAGTGGGAAAGTGGAGGCCCATCAGCTTGTCTCTGTGCCTGAATGTGCTTTGAGCTTTTAGCGCCCAAGGAACACACTGGAAAGCAACCTTCTGTCCTAACAATGAGCTGTGGGCAAGCAGGAGCTTACTTGCTGCCCCACCCCAGCTCCAAACTCAGAGCTGAAAAAAGGAGCAGCTTCTCTCCTGACATTGTGCTGCATTCGAGATGTAGCAGAAATAAGGGACAGCACCCCACTCCTTTGGAAAAGGTGGTAACAGCAAAAAATTTGTTTGGTCTGTTGAGTATTTCTTTTACTTGCTGAAGTTTGTCTTGTCTGTCAAGTGGAATTATGCTGCTTGGTTTATTTTTCATTTTAGGAAAACTCTGCCCCCGCATCTAGGAGTGTTGGGGTTGAAAGAGTTGTCTCTTAGAAATCACATTTCTTTATAAAATTACTTTTCATGAATTTGTCCTGAGAATATGGAGGGAGAAAAACTACTTTGATACATGAGAAGCTCATTGTGAGGTCTTCTGCTTGTCAGCAGCAAAGTCTTGGTACAGCGTGTCCTCTGTAAATCCTGATCAGAATCATCTGATAGGCATCTCACTCTGCATCGTCTGCTTAAATGTAAGACATGTGACCCCAGCCATCCCAAAATGCATTCATGGCTTCCTACGCTCAGCCTCTGTTGTTGACAAATGAAGCTCAGTCTTTGGGGCAGCTGTAACAAGAGCAGGAAATGAAGCATTTGATCTCTCTCTGGATGTTTGGTAGCTTTTTATTTGGAGAGAAAAGTTGCCTGCTATGCTAATCTGGCATGCTTGACTCTTTCCCAAGTGAAACTGGGGATGGGGGCGGATTTGATCAAGCAACTAAAGTAGCCTTGCAAATTGAACATTAATCTACCCACTCAAAAAACCCAGTAGCTCATATTCACTAGATGCCACAAGAAATCATGGTTTACCCACAATTCCCATTGATGATCCTTCATGACTTTAGACAGAAGCATCTCTCCAGTTTGAGAGCCAGAGTCTCTCCCACAAGAGCACTTTGGTCTATGTGCATGTATTTTTTAGGTCTTCTCTGTGCTAGCTCTATGATATGAACTAGCATATATGAAAAGCATTTGTAATGTGGGAGCACTTTTGAGTTCTTGGTTCAGTTATAATATAAGCCTTAAGAATCCAATACTTTCCAACGCATGGCAGAAGGATTGTAGCTCAGTGATAGAGCACATGGGTTGCATACAAAAGGTGCTAAGTTCAGTTTCTGGTATCTCCCAGGTAAGGTTCTTCTCTCCCCTCCACTGTGAGTTGTAGACAGTACTGAATTAGATGGACCCAATTATGTATATGGCAACTCCCAGTGTTCCTAAAACTTTCTAGTCCTGTAGTAGTAGTAATTATTATTATTATTATTATTATTATTATTACTACTACTATTTATTTTCCCAGCCACTCTGGGTGGCTTCCAACAAAATATTAAAATACAGTAATCCGTCAAACATTAAAAGCTTCAACACCACCACCCTTTTTCGTAAGTGATAATTGGACCTTTTATTCCTTTCTTCTTTGCATCAAAAAGTAGCTTTCTGAGCTGGTGGAATACAAGAACAGCTGTAGTAGCAAAATGAGAAATGGTCCTAATATAGCAAGATTGGGGGGGGGGTGCATCATCAAGTGAGAAAAGCCTTCCATTGAACATCCCCCTAGTGCTAAAACTCATAGAAATAGATTGGAAATGACTTCCAGGATTCTTGATCATCTCTAACACTTTCCACTTTTATCTTTAATGCTTTGCTGTTTCTTATCCATAAGAAGCTGCTGGTTTCAGAACTTCACAGGAGACTATTTTCTGCCCAGTCATCCCAGCTCTGCATTACAGGGAAGGGAATGAGCAACAGTGGGGGTGAAAATGTCTGAGCAGAGATGGGCTTCTCGTGAACTCTCCAGTGCTGATTAATTGCCTATACTTTTTCCCTTCCAGCTCGCGGCCTGGATCACATCGCTGAGAATATCCTGTCGTACCTGGATGCCAAGTCTTTGTGTGCTGTTGAGCTGGTGTGCAAGGAATGGTACCGAGTGACATCTGACGGCATGCTGTGGAAGAAGCTGATTGAGAGAATGGTCCGGACAGACTCGCTGTGGAGGGGTTTGGCAGAGCGGAGAGGATGGTGAGAGCATCTTTCATGCAGTTTCCCTTGTTCAGTGAGGGAGTAGGTGCTGGTAATTTACGACTCACAGTGGTATGGTTTTTAAATGGTATGGGGCTGTATTCAACACAATGCTAAGGAGATCATTCCATCAGTGCAAGAATTTCTACTTCTCTGATGAAACGATCTTCCATCGCCTCCCATCACCTGCTGTTCCATGGGTTCTCCAGACCCTCCAGAACAGATTTGGGGATGGCATGGGAAAGGTCCCGTTGTGCTAACAGGAATCCTTGCACTGACTTAGCCTAGCAAAACAAGTAAATTGAAAACAGCTTTAGGTCATCAGTATGACAGTTCATTTTATCTGAAAATTGAAGATTGCCTTTTAAATTCTACCATTCATTCTTCATTTTTTTTCTGAGGCCGTTTTTTGGGAGTATGTATTATTTCCTAACTTGGGGCAGGTAGGCACTTCCCCTTGATCTGGAAGCAGTATCCAGTAATTTAGTTCTACCTCCAGAGATGACTGGCCAAGCTTAGTAACAGGAACAGGGGATAAGTCCTCTCATATATCTGATATATATATATATATATATATATATATATCCAGCATATATATATTCTGCTGCTCCTCATTCTCTTCATGGCAATGGCAGTGGTGGTGGTGGCAGCCCCTCCTCTCCCCCATCAAAATTGTTTTTCCTTTACCAAAAAATGAAGGAGAAAAATCCCTAGATGCTGTATGTTTTTAGAGCCACTGTGGGGTAGTGATTAGTGTCAGGATAGGACAAGGGAGACAAGCATTCAAAGTCCCACATAGCCATCGGGCTCACTGGGTGACCTTGGGCCAGTCACTGCCTCTAACCTTAACCTACCTTACAAGGTTGTTGTGGGGATTAAGTGAGGAGCAGCAGAACTATGTATGCCACCTTCAGAACCTTAGAGAAAAGATGGGATATAAATATAATCACTCAATCAGTCAATAAACCTGTCCCAGCTCATGGAGAATGAAAAACAGCTAATAACAAAACCTAAAGATGAAATAATAAAACGAAATATAAAAATGTTGCAGTCTCAGTTCTCCATGGTGGTGGGACAGGAGATTGAATGGAAAATAAAAACCATGAGACAAAAAAATTTTGAGTGGGCCAACAAAGTTGGGAGATTCTTGGCCTGGCAAATAAAAGAAAGACAAAAACAGAACACAATTTGTAAAATAAAAGATGGGGATAAAATGATTGAGGACCCGAAAGAAATTAGAAAAGTATTTCAGAGATTCTATAGAGATCTTTATAGGAAAGATAAAGAAGACAATAAGAGAATAGAAAAGTATATCCATGACCATAAACTACATCAAATCTCAGAAGAAGAAAAAAGAATGCTTAACCAGGAGATAACAGAACAAGAGGTTACGAAGGCAATAAAAAGAATGAAAATAGGGAAGGCCCCAGGACCGGACAGTATCTCAGCAAAGTATTATAAAACACTATCGCAATACCTGACACCTGTTCTAAGTGAAGTAATGAATACAGTCTTAAGAGAAGGAAAGATGCCAAACACCTGGAAAGAAGCTTATATTACACTGATCCCAAAGAAAGAGGGGGATATATTAGATGTAAAAAATTTCAGACCAATTTCGTTATTGAATAACGACTATAAGCTATTTGCGGATATACTAGCGAATAGACCAAAAATGGTGTTAAATAAGGTGATACACAAGGACCAAACAGGCTTTCTGCCGGGGAGGCAACTAAGGGACAACGTAAGAAACCTGATAAATATAATTGAATATCTTGAAGTCAGAAATGAGAAACAGACAGTACTATTGTTCATAGACACAGAAAAAGCGTCTATGTTTCTTGGCATTTCATGAAAGAAAACTTAAAAGTACTAGGAATTGGTGAAAAATTTTTGAGAGGTATTGACACGATTTATTCGGACCAAAAAGCAAAGTTAATAATTAATAACAACATATCAGATAACTTTGAGATAACTAAAGGTACTAGGCAGGGATGCCCTTTGTCTCCCTTGCTATTTATTACAGTCCTAGAGGTCTTGAATAAGAAGCTAAGAGAATCATCAGAAGTCAGAGGCATTAAGGTGGGACGAAAAGAATTTAAGTTAAGAGCCTTCGCAGATGATCTAGTCTTAACGTTGGAAGAACCAAGACAAAGTGTGAAAGAGGCAATAAAAAGAATGGAAGAATTTGGGAAGGTATCAGGGTTTAAACTTAACAAAAACAAGATGAAAATGCTAGCAAAAAAATTGAAGAAAGAAGAGATGGAAGAATTAACAAGTAGACTCAGGAATCGCGATAGCTAAAAAAATAAAATATTTAGGAATTTGGATGACAACAAAAATATAAACCTGTACAAGGACAACTATGAGGTGGTATGGAAAGAAATTAAGAAAGATATGGATATATGGAGTAGACTAAAATTGTCATTATTAGGCAGAATCTCTGTCATAAAAATGAATATACTATCTAGACTGTTATTTTTATTTCAAGCAATACCAGTGGTAAAGGATAAGACAATTTAAGGATTGGCAAAAAAACTTAGCGAAGTTTGTCTGGCAGGGGAAAAGGCCAAGGATAAAAATGAAGATACTAGTGGATAAGAAAGAGAGAGGAGGTTTTGATTTACCAGACCTGACTTTATATTATGAAGCTTCGTGCTTGGTATGGTTAAAAGACTGGCTGACCTTAGAAAACACTGACCTATTAGATCTAGAGGGCCACAACAATAGATATGGTTGGCATTCGTACCTATGGTACAACAAAGTAAAGGTACATAAAGGTTTTCTAAACCATGTGATTAGGAAATCTTTATATGAAGTATGGGATCGGAATAAAAACCTCCTGGAAAGAAAGACACCGTGGTGGATATCACCAATTGAGGTGCTGACAACAAAAAAAGTAAACATGGAAGGGGAAAGAGTAACATATGAGGATATTACTAGGAAAACAGCCCAAGGGATAAAGCTCAAACCATATGACCAAATTGAAAAGATGTTAACAGGGTGGCTGCAATACCATCAGATCAGTGATTTATTAAAGGAAGACAAAAAGAGAAATGGGTTCGATGATAAAAAATCGAAATTCCAAATCGAGTTAATAGACTGTAAAGATAAAATTTTATCAAGAATGTATAGTTTATTGCTAGAATGGTATACAAAAGACGAAGAAGTAAAGGAATCAATGATAAAATGGGCAATTGATATTGGGCATAACATTGAATTGGATGCGTGGAAAAGATTATGGAAGGAGGGTTTGAGATTCACAGGATGCATGGCTTTAAAGGAAAACTTGCTAAAAATGATGTATAGATGGCATTTGACGCCAGTAAAATTAGCTAAAATGTATAGGAAAAAAGAAAGAAAGTGTTGGAAATGCAAAAAGGCAGATGGGGACTATTTCCATATGTGGTGGACCTGCGATAAGGTAAAAAAAATTTGGGAATCAATTTATAATGAACTCAAAAAAATATTTAGATATACTTTCCCCAAAAGACCGGAAGCGTGTCTATTAGGCTTAATAGGAACAGAAATTAAAATAGAAGATCAAAATTTGTTCATGTATGCTACAGCTGCCGCGAGGACCCTTCTGGCCCAAAGATGGAAAGTACAAGATATACCAACTATACAGGAGTGGCAGGCGAAGTTGACAGAATATGCAGAACTTGCCAAAGTGTCAGGGAGGATCCGGGACCAGGGAGATCAAAGATACCAAAATAACTGGAGTAAATTTATTGAATATTTAAAGAAGAATTGTAAAGAGGTCAAGACACTAGCAGGATTGACATAATACCTCCAATGTATAATAGTACTAATTTGAGAATGATGTGTGTGATGGAAAGAGGATAAATATACCAGTTGTGGGGAGGGAGGGGGGTCGTGACTCGGCAGAGTCAAAGGGAATGTATGGTGCTATTACAATTTGTTGGAAAAGAATATGTAAGGAAAACAATAAAAATTCACTTGGGGAAAAAAAGAAATGTAAAGTCGAAACAAACTGCAGAGCTATCTGATAATAGAAGTCAATCTTTTTTCTTTGCTGTCAGGTGATTTGCAACGACTTTAGTCTCTCTCTCTACACACACACACACACACACACACACGGCTTACTCCCCCCCCACCCCTTTTGATGCTGGTTTAGCAGCAGATGTGCTGGAAAGGCCCTCCAACCCCATTTCCTCTCTCCCTGCCTTGCTGTATGAAGGGAAGAGGTGCAAAGCCTTGCTGGGTGGGAGGTAGCAGGGCTGCCAGTTGTAGCTGCCAGTGCCAGATGTGGACCATCAGCCAAGTCCAGAGTCTGGGGTGGTCACTCTGTTTCACCTCCACCCTCCACCAGTGATGGCCCTTCTTTTGGGTGGGTGAACAAGCAACGTAAGTCCGTGTAACATACAGTATCCTTCCCTCCCGTTACTTAGAGCAGTCTTTGATATATTAATTCATTAGACTTTCAGAAGTTTATGTACTCGCTGTACAACTAAAGTAGGTGCATTTTACATGTTATGAATGTGTTAGGTCACTTTTGTTTTCCTCAGCAGATTTTCACAATTAGAGACCTGTTTTATCTTTAGCCATAAAGCCAAGAGTACAAACCACTGAGGGCAAGCATGCAGAAATTCAGATAGATTAGTTAATCAGACGGAATAGTTTTTTCTATTATGCAAGACTTTCCCCAAGTCTAGAGCTGCTCTGTTAACATTTCATTAGATGCTTCGCTCTCTTGGGTAATCCCCTTAATACATAATTTTCTATCCAAGGAGCCTCCCTCGTATGTTGTCTGTGAGGAAATGGGTATGAATATTTCATAAACAAGACAAAGGTGACAGCTAAGGCATTTTAGCTGCTATTAAAACAAAAATTAAAAATAAGGCCAGAAACTTGCCAAGTGCAAATTCTATTAAGGGCTTTGGCACTAGAAATATGTTACAGTTTAATAGATTATGAGGGCAGAAAAAATGTTTGTGTAATGCTTTCAGCGCTTCAAAAAATACCTAAAATACAGTTCTGTATTTAGTATTGATTTCTAGAGGTACCCAGATTACTTTCCCATGGCAGAATTAACAACAGGCAAGGCACAGACATTACTTTTGCCGCTTCAGAATCTGTAGTGAGCAAAACTGACTTCTGATTGTGGAGATCTTGGTGGGTCATAGTTAACATGTCAAACAGCACACTGACAAAATGTCTAGGCAGTAATGCGAATGTGCTGCTTCCAACATCTTCAAGATGCCTGCATAGAGTTCTCTTCCAGGGAGATGAATGATGCATACTCATAAGATAGAAAGTGGGGAATGAGTAGCTTCTGATACCTTCTCGGCTAACAGTTCAGCATTGGGGTTCTTTTTCTCATTAGGGGCACAAATCTGCTAGTTTGCAGAGGGTACCATTGCTTACTTATAAGGTGTTGCTGAGCTACACATACAACTAGGGAAAGTTTGCAAAGCTTGACATTCTTGTAGGCAAAGCATTATACCTGCCATATTTTAAAACGGAGATTTGTTAAAGCTTAGTTTTTCCAGAAATGTGTGTTTGAAATCGTATGTACCCCCCCCCCCCTTGTATCACACTGCTCAGTATTTTTATTAGTCATTTTGTTGATTCAAATCACTCTTCCAAAGCAGGGTTTACCTTGCACGTGCCCAGGGCATCTCACGCAAAAGGAAACTTCTCAGCATATATTTTCAGATTTGTGGCAAGGAAGGAATGCATAGAAAAAAACCTGTCGGAAATAATGCAACAGTGAAAGGGGGAGCAGAGAGCTGGCCTAGGCTAAATGCCATGCCTCACATGCCAGGATTATACTCAGAGGATTTGTGCCCATTTCTGCTTCACAAGGAATGTTGCCAGGCAGAAGAGTTGTTAGTATGCCCATGGTGGGGTTTACTAGCTTCCGCACAGTGTTAGGTGGCTCCTTAACTTTAGGATGAGGAATTTTAAAAAATTTACACAGCATGAAGTGATTGCCGTTCACTGGGTTTCCCTCCCTTTCTCTGGCAAAAATGTGCATTCCATGACCAGGCTAAGTTGAGGAAGAAGCTAATGCAGTTTACTCAGAAGATTAGAGGAGCAGTAAAATGCTATTGCTGATACTATGAATTGCTTAATTTCTTTTTGTTTTGGAGCAATTAGAACGTGGGGAACATACTGAGGTCCTCTTCTATTCTCACTCTCCTTTGAAGGACCCTTTTATCTATCCACCTTTACTTGCAAAAAGGCCATATATTTATTTAGATGCCTACTATTTTATGAATTGCCACATGTCTAAAGGCAGTAGTATTATGATGCAGACCCTACAGCATCCCTTTTAAATCTGGTCTAGTCATCGATTTTCATCTACCAAACATAAGCTCTACAAGTCTCTCTCACAAATCCTTGAATGAAATAGCCATGGCTAAATGAGCAATGCTGCTTTTCTTTCTTCCTTTCTTTTAGGGGACAGTATCTTTTTAAGAACAAGCCACCCGATGGGATAGCCCCTCCCAACTCCTTCTACAGAGCACTTTATCCCAAAATTATACAGGATATAGAGGTAAGAGCCAGAAAAAAGACTATGCAATTGTATGTGAAGCCCTCATCTGAGCTCCTTTGTTGTGTGTGAAACAATTCAAATTTCCTGCACAGATGCCAGCCAGTTATAGCTTCCTACGGCATCTACTGTAGAATGAAAGAAAAGCCGAATGTGATAGTGTGTACATATTTGTACACATTTTCCCTCTGAGTCCTGTTATAAAAAAAAACAATTTAGTAGTCTGTCTTTAAGACACTTAGGGGTCATACAGTATGTACCAGATCCATTGATAGTTGGTCTCCCCTTCTTTGAAGGGAGTTGAATGTTCAGGCACTTTGATTATACCATCTCACCACAATTAAATCTCAGTGTATTATACCATTTCAGTTCAACTTCCATGATTACACTGAATTAAATTTGGCAACCTTTCCATTGAAGAAGCATCTCGCAGTGTCACATTTGTGATCAAGGGATGTACAAAGTTCATCACAGTAAGTCTTACCGACTCAAACAACTGTTTGAGCTTCTCCAAGTGTCACTGAGACCAAATCAAGGCAACCTGCATTTTTTACAGTACCCACTGTTGACCTTAATTCTGGAGAAGCTGTTCTAAAGAAAAGAATAGAATTGTGGCCAGTTCCGCATTCTTGAAGATCACTGAAGGGACAGATACCTGTGGAGCCAACAGTGTGGGGGAAGGGGGAAAACCTACCTAATGGACAGTCAACACAAGGGGAAATGAACATCCCGGGTTTTATCCAATGTTAGCCCTACTCAGAGTAGACACACTGAAATGAATGGAACTAATTAGCCCACTAATTTCAGCTATATTCTAGATATCTGGTGCATTTGCTTTCTTTGTAATAACTAGAATCATCTTAGAGGGATTTGAAACTTTATGGAAGCTAGGGATTGGGAAAGTGGCAGGGAGAAGGACTTGTTCCTTTTCCTTCTAGCTTGCTCTGGGACTATCTAATGATAAATGATTTCAGCATCAGAGCTGCTTCTGTTGTCCCAGGAGTCCAGCAGGCTTTATTGGTGCAAAATTTCCATGATGTTTGTTCCACACTTTATAATTGTTTCTCTCTCCCCCAGACAATAGAATCAAACTGGCGGTGTGGAAGGCACAGCTTACAGCGAATCCACTGCCGAAGTGAAACAAGCAAAGGGGTTTATTGTTTACAATATGATGATCAGAAGATAGTAAGTGGCCTCCGAGACAATACCATCAAGGTGAGAGCTCCCCAGTGGGCAATGATTGAACACAAAATCCTTTCCCCAGAAGAATGCAGGTGTAACTTCATTTAGGAGGACTAATGCAAGAGAGAAACTGAGAAGGATGAGGTTAATCCTTGTCTTCCTTTCCCTCGTGCCCCCCATCAAGTCTGACTATGAATTGCATTGGTTTTCCTCCCTTTCTTCCAAACAAGGAGGATAAATCTATATTATCTGTTTCATTTTCTTGCATTCTGTTCAGTGCTAGCCACGTTATTGGTCCTTCAGTAATTAAAGTCTTCCTGTTCCCTAATGAGAAGGGTAAAGACTATGTTCATATTAAAAACAGAGATATTAAGGATAGTTTATATTGTTCCAAAGTGCCTGTGGAATACAAAGTGCACTGTGTGCCACTTAGAAGAAGTTCTGCTCGCCTTAGTAAATAAAATGCTGTGTTACAGAAAAACAAAAGAGCCAGTCTAGCAATACAGTTTACCTTGTGGTGAAATCCCAAATGTGTGCCCTTTTTGCCTTCCTAGATTTGGGACAAGAATACGCTAGAATGCAAGAGGGTTCTGACTGGACACACGGGGTCAGTCCTTTGCCTCCAGTATGATGAGCGGGTGATCATCACTGGATCATCGGATTCCACTGTCAGGTAGCTATTTATTTATTGAGAATGTTTATATCCTGCCTTTCTAACAAATACAGGCCTCCAAGGTAGTTTACCCCATAATTAAAACAATCCATTTTAGTGAAAAAATATATAAAAGGCAGAGAATAGAGCCAACAGTCAATAAGCAAAAAAATTAAACAGAAAGCAGTTAACCAACCAGATACCTCTAAAAGCTTTTGAAAATTAAGCCTAAAAGTTAACAGTTTGCATGCAGTGTCAAACCATAGTTTGGAATAAATTATATTGAGATTGGGGGATTATATGATGAGTGTCTTGGCTACCATGCTACTCCTAATGCTCAAGAAGAGGTTGCAAGTAAGAAAGATGGATTTGCTCCACAAGCCCTATTCAAATTCTGCCCTCAAAACAGAAATGGTGGAAGACATGCACAAGGAATGGAAGGCTGTTTCTATAAGTTTTTGTAAAAATAGCCTTCAGAGTCAGCAATTTAAACCCTTGATTCCAGGGTTATCCACACACACACACACACACACACACACACACCTGTCCTTGGGAAAAGATAGCTGTCAGCACGTTTTATTGAGCTTGCATGAAATATCCAATTAAACTGTTTCTTGTTTAGCAGGAATATTTTAAATTCCTTAATACCAGCCATTAATATATTATACAATGCTTTAGCAGGACAAAAGGAATATTTCAAATTGTGGGTGCTACGTGACATTTTTTATTGCTCAGGAATTGTTCAAGTCCTGCGGCCTAGAATTTTTTAAGAAACAGTCACAAGAAAGAGCAGCATATTTGGTGCAGGGGTAATTCTGTGTTGGGAGTAAATGATCCATTTTGGAGGCTTTGCCGATTTGGAGTGTGTTAATATGGATTATTTGAAAGCTAAGAAGAGTGAAATGTGCTGAGGAAGGACCTGCCTTTTGATAAATTTTGCCATTGTTCTTTTTAGACATGATTTTTAAAACAAAGGTGGAAGCGCTCCGCAAACTAAATTCTGTACTAGTTTAGATGTTGCATTATGCCCACAAGCACAGAAACTCAGCACATGCAGCAGAAGATTTCAGTCCTCAGATCTTCTTTCCTGTTAAATCCTTTTGTTTTGAGGTTCTTGCTTTTTCTTACTCTGTTTGGACATTACAGTGTTAACTTTTGTTTGTTGGACTCCGTAGCTGTGCTGTTGACTAAACCCAAAGGAGGACAGTTTGCTTCAAATTGCAGCCAAGCCCAAGATTCACAGTGTGACACTGAGCAAATTACACATTTTCTCATTTCCAGTTCCCCATCTGTAAAATGGATATAATAATGTCCTACCACACAAAGTTGCTGGGGGGAAGAATTAGATTCTTATTGAAATACTATTTGAATTTACCAAATTAGGCGGACAGACTTACTTATTTAGCACATCTTTTACAGGAATGTTTGGCATATTTCCCCCTTCTGCTTAATAATGGAAAATCTTAAAACATCTCTCTCCGCCCCTTCTTTTCTCTCTTCTGTCACAAATTCCAGAGTGTGGGATGTTAATACGGGTGAGATGCTGAACACCCTGATCCATCATTGTGAAGCAGTATTGCACCTACGTTTTAATAATGGCATGATGGTGACATGCTCCAAAGATCGGTCCATTGCCGTGTGGGACATGGCCTCCCCGACAGACATCACACTACGAAGGGTACTGGTTGGACACAGGGCAGCCGTCAATGTGGTCGACTTCGATGACAAATACATTGTATCAGCATCGGGGGACAGAACGATTAAGGTGCAAACCATGAAGTCATGGTGACATTGGACATTTATTTTATTTATTTCTTTTTCGCAATACATATATACTACCTTCCTATACTGCCTTCATCAGGGGGGCATGGTTCCCTTCTTCACACACTTTGATTCTCATCATCATGCTGTTAGTGTAGATTGGGCTGAGAGGGTAAGTGACTGGCTTAAGGCCATCCTTTTAGTTTTGTGCCTGAGTGGGAGTGTGATCCACAGCCTCCTAGTCTTTAATCCAACACTCAGACCATCACACCACACCGTCTCCCATCAACAATGTATGACTTTCTCATAAACATCCCTGTCCATTATTTCCTTCTGTTTGTACTTGTGTCTCTCTTACAGGTCTGGAACACAAGTACCTGTGAGTTTGTGCGTACGTTGAATGGCCACAAGCGAGGTATTGCATGTCTACAGTACAGAGACAGACTAGTAGTGAGTGGTTCATCAGATAATACAATCAGGTAAGAAACACAACAGTTACCTGAACAGCATGCTCTCTCAGAGCCAAACCATATATTACACATCAGTGTTTGCAGTCTTCTCAAATGGCCATTTTTTCACAAAATGCCAATTTGAGACAAAGCAGTGGAGAAGGTGTACTTAAACATGTTCTTGTCTGTTCCCACTCCAAAGGCCCTGCTCCAGCACTTTATCGTTTAAAAAGAAGCAGTCAGTATTAGACTAATGTTGCATGCAATTGTAATGTGCTCTTTAGCACATCCATGTGCCCTCTACTTATTAAACTGAGATTGTACTGCTTCTGATTGCAGGTGAAGGATTGCACTTCTGAATTCTCCCCCGCATACAAAACACAATAAGCTTTTTTATTTTAAAAACAAATAAACTAGTATCGCAGATAGAGGCCTGTTCCTGTGCCTTTGTCCTGTGGTTTTTTAAAATAAAATAAAATTGGGGGAAGATGGTTCGTTATTAGTTTTGGTTAAATGTAGGGGAGCATTCAAGACAGATATCCCTCACCTGCTGTTTGAAGTGATGTGGCTCACACTAGCCCTTCAGGATTATACCACTTTACTCTGTGGTATATGTAAACCAGGCCTCGTTGTTACTAAATAAGGTTTTAAAAAGGCAGGGGGTTCCATATACCTAGAAATGTCAAGATCCGCCAAAAATCTGAGTTCAAAATGAATTCAGTATGTATTTATTTAATTCACATAATACAGTTGAATTAAATATTTGAGGTCTTGCCAAGGGTATTTTAGAAAGAGCAGTCATAAGGAACCAAGAAAGGAGGCTAGTGCACAAATTTGGGGAAGTGCTTTGGATTCAAGAGAAAGTAACCATGAGGCAACAATTCCGTCTTGGTTTTTTGTCATTTTCAACTTTTTCTCTTTAGCTACCAGGAACAGAAATTTCTCAGCTTTGTAGAATTTTCAAAAATCAAAAGTCTGCACTCTATTCCATGTATTCTTAAAATGGCCACAGCCCTGACAGCAGAGTAAAACTTGTGTTCTAAAATGCTTCTGTAAGAAGGAAAAGCTTTTGTCGTTGCCTCAGTTTTCCAGAGTTAAAACTTCCATATCGTCAATGAGCAATAATCCATTTATAGTACTACATATAGTTTTATTTTGCATAAATATTTATCTCCTTTTTTAACACAGCTGCTATTTAGATTTTTGTATTCTGTAAGAGCTAAAAGCAAACAGTAATAATTGTTTAACTTCTCAAAATGTATTATGTGAAAGCACTGGCACAGACTGTTATAAAGGCTGCTCCCCTTTATGGGTTGTGTCTCTGCTGAGAAGAGTTGTATTTGCAACAAGAGGTTTTTAATCCAACCCCAAAACAGTGCTGGGGTTTTGCCAACCAAGTTTTTCTCATGGTGCTTAGCCTCAGGCACCATTTGTAACAGGTGGCCTGGACTCATGGAGTCTGCTTGCTGTCCCTTGGTTGGAAACGTTCCAAGCAGTGATCCATTCCATAATAGAATGAACTGTGTATTTTTGCGTTGGATGAAATTTGACAGTTTTTAGAGGGCGAAGTATAATAATATCATTGAAAGCCATTGATTGGTCAGAACTGAGCAAGTAGGAAGTACTATCTTCCTATACTCTTCTGTGTACCTCATCCTTAAAGCTATACAAGTTGTTGTTTTTTGTGAACTATGGTGATGAGTTGCCTCTATAGCCATGAGCTGCTTCATGGTTCAGTCATCTTGTCAATGCAAATATTTGTGCACTTGCTTAAAGGGTTTCTTCCATTCATGTGCTCTTCTTTCCTGCAAGAAATGAAGTGTCAGCCCAATCCTCATTCTTTTTTAATCGAAAGCTTTGGTCATAGCAGTTTGAGCACCGACTCACATGGACAGTGCATTGACAATCTGCTTTTTTAATTGTCCTCAGCAACAATTCAAGCAAGACAAAAGTTGCCATACTCCTAAAGCTATACAGTTTAGTGAGTGTACAGATATTAAAAAATGGGTAAAGGATCCCTCTTAATCAGACCAACAGAGATCATTCAAATTAATGGTATCATCTTTCCTCATCCGTTGTGCATAATTCTCCGGGTCCAAGGTCAAATGTATGGAATCACTGTGTGTCCAAATAAACATACAAAACAAAGAAACAATTCCTTTCATTAAGGGACTTAAGAGGCTGGTAATTGACTAGTGTAGCTTTTAGAGAAAGCTAGTTACTGAAGGTAATTGCAGTAACATGAGTAATGAAAACAAACAAGTCAGGGTACTGCAGCAGACAATTTAAATGAGAGACATGGGGAATTGTAAGGGGACAGTTGAAGCTATTAACCAATTATCACCTTCACTCAACAGCTGCATTCTATTTAACGCCTTGTAAAGATCAAAAGATTTGCAAATAACACCATGGCTTTGCTTGAGGGGAAAAACCAGGGCACACATACATTGGGGGGGGGGGGGGGTTGGGGGTGCCTTCATGGTATGGCTAAACAAAAGATAAGACAAACTGTGTTTTGAGAAAATTTTGAGTTTAAATGAGTTTAAACTTGGATCCAGCACTCTACTGTTCACCGCTTCCATAAGAAATAGCAACATCAAAGACAAATCTAAAAAGCATACAATTCGGAAAGCACAAACATCGACAGTAGTCCAAACAGGAAATAGTTAAACTTTGCAGAGCTTGGAAAAGTAACCACAAATACTACACACAGTAATAACCAACAAATATAAATGTCAATATGGTAATAAATTTAAAGAGGAATACAATTACTTTTATGCTTACACTGAATAAAATCCTTGTGCTGGAATTTTTGCAGTGGTTGGCAACATATCTCAGCAGAATGCAGGTTAGGTGCACAGTTGGCCCACAAGTTCCCAAAGATCAGTTTTCAAAATTGGCTTGGGGTGGCTGTTTCTCCCATCCTCCTCTCTTGTATTTTCAGTGTAGAGTGTAAACCACCTGCACACAAGCTATCTTTTGTGTTCTGTGCAGCAATTCACATTTGGTCAGTGGGTGATCACAAAAGGTTTAGCATCGACACTGTGGAATGAAGTAGGATTATATCAAATAGCAACTGTAACCAATAGGTGGGAAAACCACTTTGTGATATTGTCATTCCTATTTAATTTTAACTCGGATGAACAAGCATAGGGCCCAGCAAAACCTTCATGACAAAAAATTATGTGAATGGCTTCACAAATTATTGTGCAGTTTTCTTTTGGAGGTGATAGGGGGTGACACTGTTTAAATTTGCCTATATCATGTGCTCTTTCCACACAGAAAAGCAAGGACATTTTTCACCTTCTGTTAGCAACCGCTTTGTCAGTGTAATGTGAAACATGCTTTAATTGACTGAGGCATTTCCTGCTTAAGCAGAAGAAAAAAACAGCGGCCTATGGGTTAAGCTAGATGTTACAGCAGTAGAGAGGCACATGTGTAATAGTTATGCCACATTCATACCATACATTTAGGGCACTGTGATAGCACTTTAAACAGTCATGACAGTCTCCTAACAAATACCCATATTTAGTGCATTTTGGTAAACTCTTTTCAGAGGTTACGAAGATGTGTTGAGAAATGGCAGGTTTTTTCTAAGAAGCTAACATTTCAGATGCAATGTGAATGAAATATGTTTCTGGTAACCACCTGATTTTCTTCTATAGCAAAGCCAGGTCACAGGAAGGATTTCATTTTTTTCTGGAACAAGCAATCTTATCTCTTCAAGTTGACACGGGCCCCCATCTCCATGCTATCTATAATTTGTTGTCTCTTATGTAGCCCAAACAACATTCAGGCAGTAATTCAGAGATAACACTACTACTCATAAATGTACAGTATTGGAAATGAAAATTGTAGAGTTTCACATTGAAATTTGTAATTTTCTAGATACAAAATGTGAATTTAGGAAGAAATTGGGAGATTCTTCAGAGTTCTCCCATTCCTGGATAAATAGGCAGGTTTGATTTGCAATTTGTATTTCCAAAACATTTTTCTATGGCAATTGCATAATGATTGTTTGCCTTGTCTTCTAGGTTATGGGACATTGAATGTGGGGCATGTTTGCGAGTTCTGGAAGGCCACGAAGAGCTGGTGAGATGTATTCGTTTTGATACCAAGAGGATAGTCAGTGGAGCCTATGATGGGTGAGAATTTATTATTAATTTATTAATTAAATTTCTATCCTGCCTTTCATCCAAGGATCACAGAGCAGTTTACAAATTTAGTGATGAAATAGAGATGTCTAGAGTCTCTCTCCCACCCACCCACCCACCCCAAACTGTTACCCTGAAGGCTAGAAAATTAGAAATGCCTTACTCTGTCAGATCCAGTGCTTCACTGAGCAAGTAACCTGTATGCAATTTGGATTTTTAGAAGAAAGAGAGAATCAGTTTTCCCCATTCAGCATTACAAATATAAAATGCAAGAAGAACAGATACCAGTAGTATTTAAAGGAGGAGATATTAAAATACATTGCAGGTTCTGCAAAGACAACCACTTACAGTAGCAATCAAATTTGCTTTCCTGCTGGCCTCATTTGGATAAGTGGAAGGTAGAATTTGCTTATAGAAGTCCCATTAACAGGACCTAAAATAAAAGACATGCTTGGTGAGGTAAACACTACTTGGATTCACCAAATTCAAATTATACATATTGCTATTACTGAAGTCATATCACAGTACAGTACAATACAATACAGTGTAATGTTTATCATTCCTTCCATTATAATTGATGTCATCTTTTTAGTTTTAATTTATCTTTATGTTAACCATACACTTCCCATTAAGATCTGTTATCTTCATATCAACCTTACTACCTCCAGCCAACACAAGAGAAAACAGCAAAGCCAAGTTGCAAGAACAGATGCACATCTATTTTTTTCTCCATGAGGTAGATTGATCAGCTGAGATGGATTAATCTCAGTTTTTTAATATCATGTAGTGCTTACGCTTACTTTTTAATGAAACTCTGGTTCTTCCTTCTTTTCCGTGCCACCAGGAAAATTAAGGTGTGGGATCTGGTAGCTGCCCTGGACCCTCGTGCCCCTGCTGGAACCCTCTGCCTGCGCACTCTTGTGGTAAGAGCTTTTGACTGATCTCGGATAGGAGGGAATATATTTATCCAGTATTAATACATAATAAAACTTCACCTGGATTGTCAAATGAGAGTTAGACTAAAATATGCTCCTTCTTAGCCATGCCACCAAATCTAATCCATTAAAGAATGCAGCTTTGTGTAAGCTTGCATCGTATGCAAAAGAAGTCCTAATATAGGTTTGTCTTGAATTTGCCTTGCCTTAAAACTACAGCGGTGCCTCGCAAGACGAAATTAATCCGTTCCGCAAGTCTCTTCGTCTTGCGGTTTTTTCGTCTTGCGAAGCACGGCTATTAGCGGCTTAGTGGCTATTAATGGCTTAGTGGCTATTAGCGGCTTAGCGGCTTTAAGAAAAAGGAAACAAACTCGCAAGAACTCACAAGACGTTTCGTCTTGCGAAGCAAGCCCATAGGGAAATTTGTCTTGCGGAACGACTCAAAAAACGCAAAACCCTTTCGTCTAGTGAGTTTTTCGTCTTGCGAGGCATTCGTCTTGCGGGGCACTACTGTATGTCTTAAAGTGGAGAATAAGCAAAATACAAAGACTCTAATGGTGGCATTGAGCTTGTCTTCTCTGTGGCAAATGTGTCCATTGTTGTAGCAATGCAGTTGTTCTTTTTCCAAACTAATTCACACGGTATAGGCCAGCTCAACTCCTTCTGCCTGATATATATCTAAATACAGTTGTGCTGCTTTATAGAGAACATAGGACCCAGAGGATAAGTGAAAAAGCAGCCACCTTGTTTCGTTGTTCTGATCCTAGAGGACCAAATATATGAAGTGGTGTAGAATTCATTAAGCCTTAATGAGGTGCTGGGGGAGTCAGTGCTCATTACCCCTGAGTGACTATGTTCACACTTCAGCTGAGACTGACTTGTGAATCCTGCTGCTCGTGGCTAAACCACCACTGTAAACAAACCCTAAGATTTCACTGCCTCATTAAAGTTGTGTCTGATACTCTTACCTTCAAAAGGGTGAGCAGAAACAGGCAAGTTTTAGGTGCTTGCAAACTGGGGAAATGTAACATTTGCTGTTTTGCTGCATCTCCTCAGGATCTAAAATTAAACCTGTCTCTGCAATGAATGCAGCATAGTGTGTGCTGTTTTATTCTCCATTTCCAGATGATAAGAGGAAAGGCCACATAATAAATACTCATTTCACATAAGAGAGTAAGAAATGCTCTGCTGGATCAGAACAAGGATTTGTCTAGTCCAGCATCCTATTTTAACCAGTGGCCAGCCAGATTGGACTAGAATGGCCACAAATGGGACAAAAAGCAACAACTAACTTTTCTAAGTGCCCTCCTCCCTCAAGTATTCCCAGCTTCTGGAATTTAGAGGTTGAACATGAGTGCAAACCTTTTCCTGATTTTTTCACAGAAATGGTTTGTTAGGTAATGAAAGCCTGCTTGTTTGTGCAGTTGGTTCTTTAGGAGGAGGTGTATACTTCTGTAATCAGAAACATACAGTGCTAAGGTCACAGCAACCCTTAATGCTTCTGAATTTGACTTGTCTCCCTTTCCCCATCCAGGAGCACTCCGGCAGAGTTTTCCGGCTCCAGTTTGACGAATTTCAAATAGTTAGCAGCTCGCATGATGACACCATCCTCATCTGGGACTTCCTAAATGATCCAGCTACCCAAGCAGAATCTAACCGCTCCCCTTCCAGAACATACACTTACATCTCCAGATAAATAGCACTACACTGTACCTCACACTTGCACAGGTAAAAAAACAACAACAACACGTTAATGCAGCAGGTAGGCTGCATGGTGGATAGACATGATTTGTGAATGGAGGTTTTGCTGGTTCCTTAACTGAGAGTATTACTGAAAGCCACTGCAGATAAAGGGGTGACAAGGGTGGTTCTGTCCTTTGGCTTCTCAGAACTTCCTTGCCTGTAGGAGCATTAGGAAGAAATGACCATGTAGCTGCAGTGGACCAATAATGAATTAATTTAAATGAGCACAAGCTGAGGAGAGAATGAAACTGAAGTTTGTAATGAAGAACCACTTCTTACTCTAGCACTCTACCTGGGAGGTGCAATTTTCCTACCTCAGCCAAGGATCAGAAACAAGTGATCAGGAAACAGGAAGGAATGTTGTGATCTTTTGTGAGGTTCCTCAAGTGCTCAACCGTCACCCATACTTTTGAAACATCAGAGTGCTCCATCCAGTTTCCTGGGCACTCCAATCAGCTCCTTGCCACTTCTCAGCACAACTGCCACCTGCAACAGAAACAATGTGGAGGTGCTGTCACGGTCTCTCCCCAACATAATTTGGGTTTTCCCTCCTTGCCGCCACCACCTGTCCTACAAGATGAATGTTAGCAATAACTTGGGAAACAGATCACATACACAGGCTGAGGGTTCACACACACACCCCAAATGTATCCATTTTGAAAAATCTAGATTGCCTGTAATCATCTTTTGATGGTTTATAAAATTTCATTAACAAAAATGTGGATGACAAATAGTTCTTGTCTTTTCTTTCCTAGGACTCATTTAAGCTGCGATATTTAAATTACCTGCCAATGCCAGGGCAAAAGAATTATCCACATAACAGATATAACTGAAGAGAGAGGCTCTCAGACACACTTCTGGAACCAAGTCAGCGCATGGTTGATCTCGGACAAGGTCTTCTCAGCGCAGCTGACTGCTCAAGTGCTGCTATATCAGAAGATTCCTTTTATCTTTCCTGAATGACTGATGTGTTACACCTCCCCTCTTCACACACTTCTCCCTCCCATCTCCTCTCTTGTCCTGAGTGCAGATGTCCTATAAATATATTTAACATGTTGCCAGAATTTCTTGCTTCGCTCTTAAGCAGAAAAATCCTTGCCACCATTCGTTCCCATGGGGGAATCACCTTGTGATGTGTTGGTAGGTGGGGAACAGCAGGCTGATGCTTCTACCTTTGGGGACTTGTGATAAGGATGCATCTACTTTTTTGTAGATGGGCCTTGGACTTTAAAGGAGGGCCAACTTGATGCCAAATGAAGGCCCCGGTGGCCAGAAACCAGTCGGGAGATAATGATGAAGTCTAAATAATTTCAGCTAAGCCCTCTGCAGTTAGTCACTTGTCTAAAATCTTCATCCGGCGGATGCCAGTAAATGAAAGGTGAAGCCTTCTTCTGCCAAAGTCTAATTTACTTAAGAGGTGAGACTTACTGGTGATCACATTGGTGATGGGCAGTATTTCTGCTGTCAAAGTATATGAATATATTTCCATGTTCTTCTTCCTTCCCTCCCCACATGGTGCAGTATTGCACCTCTGCTCCTTGCCCCCCCCCCCCGGAAGAAGAGTATGGTATCAACAGTAGCAACCACCCTATTCCCTCAGCACTCAGTCAAGACTTCAGACTTTTCCTGTTAACCTGATTGTGTCATTATTCGTTGGCTGGCATTTGTGCTTTGTTGCCATACTCTGTTGGAAGGGAACTCCTGAAAGAACGGGAGATTCTGATGACTCCACATCTTAGTCTGTAAGCTGCAAGGTCATTTTGTGGTGGAAGGGATAATAGTAGAGGAGAACAGTGGAGGGGTCTTAGCTAGGGACAGAAAAGACCAAAAGCAAACCTGTCCTATGGTACTACATAACCTCCCTTCATTGTGTGGGAATAGCATAACGCTTGTCTCCTACAAGGAAGGGTTAACTTCTTTGGCCAAGATTCAAATTTGGAAGTTAGGGGGAAAGAGCTTCACTTTTATGCTGCTAAGCAGGTCTCCTCTGGCCTGTCTCCTCTTCATTCACTTGGGAGTTGCAATTTCCCTCCAGTGAAGTTTGGTATTTGCCATGGCGGGCTCAGAAAGTCAGTGGAAACTAAGAATAAACGGGCAGCTGGTTCTGTCCTGTAGTTCTCTGCTCTGGTTCAAAAGTGAGAGTTTTGTGCAAGTGCTCTGCCTTACCCATGGATTCTCAGCCTGCGTATCATCCAGGGCTGCATTAGCACCAAAGGCATAGTCAGAAGTATTTGTTCTCTTGGGGTGGGGATAAACATGCTGATCTTGGTCTGCTTTTCTTTTTAAGTGTTTCTTTGAGCAAAGGCAAAGGAAGTCACAGCTGCAGCTAGAAGGCTTTCCTTAACTGTGCTATCCTTCAGAGTATGGAAAAGGTTGCCTTGCACACTGAATTGCAAAGCAAGATGGAAAACAAGAGACAGATTGCCACATACTAGTTCTTCATTATGTTTGAAAGCTCACTGTCGCCCCAGCCCTGTTTCATCGCTATTACTCGGATTCCATTTATACTTTGTAGTACAGTATTGACAATGTGTGGAACAGGACTGTAGATCCACTACAACTGGAGCATCAACAGGTTATTTTCTCTTGCTCGCTGGCAGAGCTGTGAGATCAGTATTTTCTCCCGTGTGTGTGTGTGTGTGTGTGTGTGTGTAGGGAAGTGTCTTTGGCGGTGGCTCTGTCAAGCACATAGGAGGGTTGTTTCTGTTATGTGGAGTTGGAGATCAGATAAGAGACAATGTCATTTCTGGTGCAGCCTTTCCTTATTGTCATAACCCTTCTCTTCCCTGTTGTTGTTCCCAAACACACCTAACTGCTTTGGGGCTTTAAAACAAACAAACATGGTACTGGAGAATTAATTCTAATGTATAAAACCTGTCACCAAGGGGAAAGTAGTGAGGTTTTTTCCTGTTAAGTCATTTCAAGGAAGAAGCTGAAATGTTGCTTTTCCAATAGAAGGAGGGCCCACCATGCCTTGGCATGGAGAAAGGCCACTGCAAAAAGCAAGACCTCCTCCCTCCAACTTCTACCCCACTCAAGTTGCATGAAGTTTTACAGCCTTCAGCCTAATGCATCTCCAACCATTTGGCGAGGGCTTTGGTCTTCACTGGAAGAGAAAGGCTCTAAAGCATCTCCGTACATGGACATTTCAAGGGTTAATTTGATATGGGTAATTCCAAATGGATCTGATGCGAAAGCTGAAAAGGGAATTTTAATGACGTTTCTGAAGAGGGGCTGAGCCCTAATATCTTTCTTTGCAATGAAATGCTAACTTGGAATTGCTAATCACAAATGGCCTTGCCTTTCACTGGTGTGGAGCGGAGAGCTCCACAGGCAGGTATTTACAGAAGGAAAAGCAGCGCACAACTGGCTCTGAGCCATAGGAGAGAACCTTGCTGTAAAACTGTGCATTTCTAACCCTAGAGCAATTGAGTAGTTTAAATAACATAAGCTCAGCCTGGGCACCCAGCTGAATACGTAGCATAGGACCCCACCCCCCCACCCCGGCAGCAACGCTAAGCCACTTTCACCGTTCCTGATTAGGCTTCTGAACAAGTTGGACCTTTTGATGACTATTTTAAGACTTTATGCTTGCTTCTGAAATTAGAAGATGGGAGAGAGATCCTGCTGCCGCCAGCAAAAAACAAACCTATATTGACTTCATAAAAGAAAAGGAGAGTGGTACATATGTGTGTTCCCCTTCTCTGGGTTCATATATGAATCTGCCAATTTGAACTCATGTGCTTGGTACCTCTCCAAATGAGGTCTTCTGGTCCTGGGGGGTTTTTCCCTCCCATGCTATGCTCAGACATGTTTAGGAGTTAACAGTGTTATCAAAAGAAGTGACTACTTGTGTGCTGTTTTCTGCTGTTGCTTCATACCAGGAAGGAACTATTCTATATACAGTAGGAGGGTAGGAGGAACATTCAGTAGTTTTTAGTTACAAAGGCTTATACGGCTTGCATGCCTTCCCAAATTCTCTTGGATTCGGGAAGAAAGAATTGGGGAAACTCTAGGTGGCACAAGGCATATATATGGTCCCTAAGTGGCCTACATATATGATGCATTTTAACAATGCTGAGCTGTGCCCTAATCCATTCCTCTTCCTTTAATCAAGTGGTCAAATTAGGGGGGTTTGGGGGGGGGGTTTCCCTGAAGAAGGAAGCCTTTTGGATTTTTCCTCAAGCTGCACTTCTGGGTAAATCTCCTTTTTCTGAAATCAATCTCACATATCCAGCTGAGAGTGAGCCAACTGGTTGTGGAAGCACAATTCTCACTTTAGGCCATCATGTCCTGGGCAGTTTCCACTTGGGTTTAAATGCTGCATCCTGGGAACTGCATGCTCTGGAAGCAACACTTCTGTATTGTAAGTCACCCTCTGCATCTTTCTGATTTATAACATGGCTGCTGGAATAAAACATGGGTGCAGCCCATGCTTTATTTATAGGCTCCCCTTCACAATTGTGATTGACTAGTCCTCAATCTGCTTGTTAAAGTCAGAGCTCTTTTCAGGACTGCAGCATCCTATATCATGGGCATAATTATACATTATATCTTTGGTCTGCAAAATGCAATTGGGCTGTAGCACACGAATTTAGGTCTTCAAAAGTGGCAGTAATCATACAGAGATTTACAATTAGTGACCTTTCAGTGATGCAAGGTATGCTCAGGATGTAGACCTTTGACAAATCAACAATAACCTTCACAATGGAACATAACTATGAGGTTAACCCCATTAAGAAACCATTATTACCTGGCTCTAGAGCTCATGCAAATTCACTGATCTACAGACACCACTCTAGATGCAGAAATGCTTTCCCTAAAGTGCTACTCAGCTTTTCTGGAGAAAGTATAAGTAGTGGTCTGTTCTGTAGGTCTACTTGTGTACATTAAAAAACTAAAATTCACTGCTCAGTGCAAATCAGTAAAACACCCAAATTCACTTAATTTGTATTGATTTGCATGCTTTCTTCTGAACTCTGCATTTGGGCACTTGCACAAGATCAAATGCACAATGAAAGTTTGGACAGGCAAGAGGGTTGTGAAAAGCTGTATGAGTGTGAGCAAAACAAGGTTGCAAGGGTAGGCTTCAAGAAACTAAAGCTTCAGGTTTTGACCTGAGCATTTCACAATGGTTCTTGTGTGATTTCAAATGTATTTTCACTATAACGAGGGCTAGAAACTTGCTTTTTAAAAAGGGAAGCTGGGATTCTCAGGAATCTAATATGCATAAATCATTGTTGTGCACGCTGCCCAATCTATGATGCCCAAAGCAGATGCTTTAGCAGAAAGGCACAGAAGACCATTTCCTAAATACTCCATGTTTATTTTCTCCATGTTATTGGCTGCCTTTACTGGTTAAAGCAGAGCGCTTTTTTTCTCCTTATCTGTCTGGGACTAAAATGGTCATAGATGGTCAAAAAAATTCACTTCCAAATTATGAATTTAGGTTGAGTAGGGAAAAGTAAGGTAGCTGTTGATCCATACAAGAGGAAATGCTCACAATATAAATTGCTAATTCTAATATCTTTTTGTACAGCACATTAGTGTGAGGGGTGCAAGTTTAAAATCTGGCAAAATTGAATTGGCTCTTATGACAATTTATTCTCTTAACAGCTTGCTGCTCCTTTGAAAGCAAACACCCGCTAGACCAGTGCATGCCTTTAGCAACTGCAGGAAGCTCAGATAACTGTGGGCACAGAAGGTTAAAAAGAAAGCACATGATCTCTTATTTTTATTTGTAACTCTGCTCTCTTTGTTCTCTAGATTCTAAAAGTAATGAGTGCTTTGGAATTTTTGTGATTATGTTCTGGTGATGTGTAGCTAACGTACTAATGTTCACTTGAGCTAGGGTCATGGTAATGTGTGGTTTTTTTAAGAAAAAATATTTTAACTGTTCAGAAGATAACTTAAATACAATTATAAGATTAAGCTGTGAACCTGCTGAGCGTGTTTTTTTTCTTTAATCTTAAATGAATGTTTGTTTCCCAGGCACTTTGACAATGAATGAACTAGTGCAGAACTTCAACCTCATCTCATTAAGTGCATTGACTGTCATTCATTCACACTGGGGCAGCTTATTCATAAAATCTCAGCGTACTTTATAAGAGTTCCATTCATTAATGATATCTTCCATCTAAAGCACTGTAAATTGATCAAAACGTGTGACAGCAAAATAAGTGCTTTTAAAAGGGGAAAAGGGATCCTAAATGGATCCTACAGGATATTTGTGACATTCCCTTATTTAGAAGATGCACAGAATGCAGCTATTTAAATGTTTTTGGTTCAAAGAAGATGACATACAGAATAATTCAAATTCTACCTTCTTACTGGACCCACCATGTTGCTTTGCCACCTTCACCTCTGGCTAACTTTTCCCATTAGGTATATTTTTATTTGTGCTTAAGGCCAGTCCATTGTTTTCCTGACCTGGATTTTCTTTGCAATTAGAAAGTTTGCTCTCCAACAGTTCATTTAGTCCACTGAAACTGGCCTTTCGGAATCTTGGTTTAAAAAAGAGAAAATTCAACTAACACACTACACATGAATCCAACAAAACAAAATACTTTAGGTGGTTTGGACAGAACCAAGGATGGAGATCCACACATCATAGAATTATAGCGTCACAAGGGACCACAAGGGCAATTTAATCCAACCCTCTGCAATGCAGGAATCTTTAGCTCAATATGGACCTTATCCCCACAACTCTGAGATTAAGAGTTTCATGCTCTACCGACTGAGCTAGCCAAGCCTCGTCTTGGCTTCTGCTCCTCTCTTGTCTGCCTCACATTTTCAATAAGACTAGTGTGTGTCACACTATGTTTTAGATGTCACTGTACCATATATTCCAACAGACCTGCCTACTACTTTCTCCATGATTTTCCTTCAGGAAGGCTGGTGGGAAAGCAGATGGAAAACGTAGGCACCTTGGAGGAACCCTCAAAACAGCAGGGCCTATATTAAGTAAAATCTGTTCTGTGTATCATAACATCCTTGTCCAACTATGCAAAATGCCTGTAAATTGTGCGGCGCTTTGTGAGAGAAAATACAATCTACAGTTGCAGAGCAAAACCATGAACCAAGGGCAGAGAGGGGGGAAATGGTTATTTTCCAGTTAGAAATCAAACTCCAAAGATTGCTTGTTTGCTGGATGCTTTAGACTGCAAAAAACCCAAAACTATCCAAGTGGCATTTCATTTAAGAAATAATATAAAAATTTAACAAAACAAATTTTAGACATTTCCAAGCATTTGAGGAGAAATTAACCACAATATTAAACTTGAAAGATGATGAATGAAGAAAAAGGGGTTCTGGCATCACCAGTTAAGGAAACCCTTCAAAACAGTATTGCAGACCATAAAAGTTGCTAGCCCTCAAAATTATTTACTAGTAAAGAAGTAGATATATGCTGCCATTTCTCTAAATTTTACAGCATTGCTTGCTACTAGTGCCTTCACTTTTTACTTGCGTATTTGGAAGGTTTGTTTGTCCCTATTTTGTTCTCAGGCTACTGGACCCCTCACAGGGGACTGCCTGTTGCTCTCCCCTCTTTTCACCTCCTATTCCTAATACGCCAAAGGACGTATCTCCACTAGGTTTCCAGCTCAGTGTGGACATTCGCCTTTGCATGACTGGCTTTCTAGGTAGTATATACATTTTATCTTTTGGCACCCTGCCTTGAGGAAAGGGAAGTGGCTAAATCTGGACTACGTCAAGAAGTATGTTCTGGGCAGTTAACTGCTGAGGTCATCTGCTTCACTCAGTCGGCCACCCAGGATGCTGTTTTGAGGAGCAGTGAGAAAACTGAAATCCTAAGGAGGCTTCCCAACTCCAATGATAAAATGTGCTATGAGAAAGGTATGAGAAACATAAATACTATGCTGGGCTGGAAAGACTAGGCTTGCTGCATCACTCCCCAAATCCAATGATCTACCAACAGGAACCAGGTCCAAAAGGCATGTGGTTAAAATTTAAAAACTGGGAGCCTTCTGGTGCTTTCTGTACAGAGGGATTCATTTTCAGTACAAGAACTGAAATGAGCCTCAAGCCATTTCACACAGAAATCCACTCCGGATGAGCTTTCTTCATTTCAGCTGCCTCACTGAGGTGAACAAAGTTTTGGCAGTCGAAAGCATTTGCTGATCTGCAGTAGCTCACCCAGAGATTGTCCCTAGATTCTGATCAACTTTCTGCCCACTCCTCTGCTATGAGATGCCCGTGCATTGGAGCTGTCCTTAATCATGCATTGTTGTACTAAAATTGTAGAGGGTGTCTTTAAATTGTCCTGAGTCTCCTTGCTCTCAACCACCTTCCAAATCTGCTCTGGACAAAGCTATGGGCATGCATCTCATGTACTTTTGCATCATGATGCACATCCAATGTTGAGAAATCCCTCGAGCCAGGACAATGCATTGACACAACAGGTTTATGAGACTTGCTTGAGGTCTCATGTTACACACTACAAATGGTGGGTGCGATGTCAGAATACAAAAGTTTGGGTTCTGCTCAAAAATCATTGGACAGATAAGTGTAATGTCATCATGCAGGGAAAATTGAAATTTGAAAATGAAGTGCCTCTTCTGAAATTGGCCCACAATGCGAGAAGCATGTCAGCTGGGAGTTGAAAGGCAGCATGGATAAATGATCCTGGAACCTGGAATAGCACTCAGTTACTAGTGTGGTACTGAAGAGAAGCAAGATACTTGTGCATCTTCGCCCAAATGCTGGTGTATCAGGTAGGTGGGAGAGCTAGAAGTGCTGCAGATTCTTTTTCTGGGGCAACAAGAAATATCCAAGCTTGGCAGAATGCCCGGTTTCTGCAAAACAAATTCCATCCACCAACTTATAAGAATACAAAAGTGTTCTTTCATGGCTAGAGTGAAGGCTTGGGAAGGGGTGGCCACCCAGTCTAGGAAAAAATGATTCTTTTGCTGCCAAGAGTTTTCAGTCTTGTGCCTTGTAGGCTGCCTCAGCCTCACAAGCTCTTCCAAAAATGAAGACTTCTGACCGTAAATTGAATAACTGTGGCCGGCTCTTTGCTGCTTTTGCCCTCCTCTTGCCAACTCAGTTCATTACCAAACTCTGAAGGTCTCTGCTTCACCTGCTTTACTGCCTCATTTTCCAAAAGGGAAGTATTTGTTCTGAGTAGCAAAGAACAAGGAAAGAAATTTGGTTTTGTTTGCATTTTAATATGAAACTAATTCACCCTACTCAAACTAATGCACAAATGCATTTTGCGATGCAGTTTTCCAGCCAACTTTTACAAATATGCATATATTGGCAGGAAGCATGCATAAAAAAATGAATACATTTATGAAAATAACATACAAAATTGTCTTGTGTCAGGAAACTGCAAAAAAGTGCATTAGTCAAAAGGGCAGAAAAATGTTTTATTTGGATAAATTCACACTAAAATGCAGACAATGAGGATTTTTTAAAAATTGCAAATTGCTGTGGAAGTGTGGAGAACTGAGTGTAAGATTGGAAAAATGAGAAACAAAGAGAATTGAAATTGACATTACTGATTTCTAAGGAGCAGAAATCACCTTTCCCTGGCACTGTTTCCTCAGTTCACAAATACTGCTTGGGCATTGCTAAGCAATGAAAGAACCAATTTTATTCCATGTAACATGGGCAGTGTGGGCACAACTGGTTTTCTCCTCCTGATACTGGAGACTAATACTGAACACACCCTGTAGGAAATATGCTTTTAAAAGCCTAAATATTGGCAGGACAATAGCTCCATTGATGAATATTTGCATAACAACCATATCTCCCACTGCTCCCAAAGTGAAGTGACTCAAGACTTCAAGACAGGGGTAGGCAACCTAAGGTTCATGGGCCGGATGCGGCCCAATCGCCTTCTCAATCCGGCCCGTGGATGGTCCGGGAATCAGTGTGGTTTTTTTACACTGTAGAATGTGTCCTTTTATTTAAAATGCATCTCTGGGTTATTTGTGGGGCCTGCCTGGTGTTTTTACATGAGTAGAATGTGCTTTTATTTAGAATGCTTCTCTGGGTTATTTATGGGGCATAGGAATTTGTTCATTTCCCCCCCCCCAAAAAAAAAATATATAGTCTGGTCCACCACATGCTCTGAGGGACGGTGGACTGGCCCATGGCTGAAAAAGGTTGCTGACCCCTGCTTTAAGAAGTTGGTACAGGCATTGTGCTAAGCATCAACAGAACTCTTTAAAAGGGGAAAATACTCCAGAGGTCACCAGTGATTTTGTGTGTGTGTAAAAACGTTCAATTCTATCCAATATCAATTAAGGCCACTTGTATTATTCTAGTAAAGGGGTAGGAAGAATTCAGAGTCCCAGGATCTACTCTGGGTGTAGTTGTGGTTTTTTACTAAAACCTTAAGATCTACCAACTGGTGCCTGGTGCAAAAGACATACACTTACAGTGTAACCCTATACTTGCCTACTCAGTGTTCAATAGGACACATGTGTTCCCAAGTAAATGTGTTAGGATTGTTGTCTAAAAATTTACAGGGGAAGTGCCATAGCTCATTGAGAACAACTGCCAGCATCTCCAGATAAAGGTAAAGGTACCCCTGACAGTTAGGTCCAGCCGTGGCCGACTCTGGGGTTGTGGCGCTCATCTCGCTTTACTGGCCGAGGGAGCCAGCGTACAGCTTCCGGGTCATGTGGCCAGCATGACTAAGCCGCTTCTGGTGAACCAGAGCAGCACACAGAAACGCCGTTTACCTTCCTGCCACAGTGGTACCTATTTATCTACTTGCACTTTGATGTGCTTTCGAACTGCTAGGTTGGCAGGAGCAGGGACCGAACAATGGGAGCTCCCCCCGTCGCGGGGATTCAAACCGCCGACCTTCTGATCGGCAAGCCCTAGGCTCTGTGGTTTAGACCCCAGTGCCACCCACGTCCCAGATAAGGGATGTCCTATACCTGTAATTCTGGAGAACTGCTGCCAGTTGGTGCAGACAATGCTGAGCAAAGTGGACCAAATGGTCTGACTCGGTATAAGATGGCTTACTATGTTCCTTAAGAACTTTGAATCTAGGAATTTGGTTTAAATATCAGAACTATTCTCCTGGTTCTCCAAAGCACTGGGATTTACCACTCAAAGTGCTTTAATGCATGTCAATAAATTCTCCACTTGATCTGAGGTTTGCCAGATACTGGCTCCGTCAACCCCTTTCCCTAGACTGTTTCTTGCCTTATCTCAAGGCTAATAGGCTTAAGCTGGGGTCAGTTGCAGCCCTTCAACTCTTACCGCTACACTGTTACTGGTGTGAACCCAAAAGACATGGGCATCTCTCCAGATGTGTGACTGCATGGTGTGCCAACATGGTTTTAGAGCAAATTTAATCACACCAGGAGAAATGATTTTTTGAACAGAAGGCAACTTGTGTTTTCAGACAGAAAATAAATCTCCATGCTTTTTTTTTAGATTGAGGTTGAATCCTGACAAGACAGAAGTACTGTTTTTGGGGGACAGGAGGCGGGCAGGTGTGGAGGATTCCCTGGTCCTGAATGGGGTAACTGTGCCCCTGAAGGACCAGGTGCGCAGCCTGGGAGTCATTTTTGACTCACAGCTGTCCATGGAGGCACAGGTCAAATCTGTGTCCAGGGCAGCTGTTTACCAGCTCCATCTGGTACGCAGACTGAGACCCTATCTGCCTGCGGACTGCCTCACCAGAGTGGTGCATGCTCTGGTTATCTCCCGCTTGGATTACTGCAATGCGCTCTACGTGGGGCTACCTTTGAAGGTGACCCGGAAACTACAACTAATCCAGAACGCGGCAGCTAGACTGGTGACTGGGAGCGGCCGCAGAGACCACATAACACCGGTCTTGAAAGACCTACATTGGCTCCCAGTACGTTTCCGAGCACAATTCAAAGTGTTGGTGCTGACCTTTAAAGCCCTAAACGGTCTTGGTCCAGTATATCTGAAGGAGCGTCTCCACCCCCATCGTTCTACCCGGACACTGAGGTCCAGCACTGAGGGCCTTCTGGCGGTTCCCTCACTGCGAGAAGCCAAGTTACAGGGAACCAGGCAGAGGGCCTTCTCGGTAGTGGCGCCTTCCCTGTGGAACACCCTCCCACCAGATGTCAAAGAGAACAACAACTACCAGGCTTTTAGAAGACATCTGAAGGCAGCCCTGTTTCGGGAAGCTTTTAATGTTTGATGTATTATAGTATTTTAATATTCTTTTGGAAGCCGCCCAGAGTGGCCGGGGAAGCCCAGCCAGATGGGCGGGGTATAAATAATAAATTATTATTATTATTATTATTATTATTATTATTATTATTATTATTTTAAAGGACAATGTGATTGGGTAGGGAGAGGCACAAATTTATGCTAGTGGTTGGAGGGACTTTTTATTACTTTTGGGAAAGGTTTGGGACAGCAGACTCTTCCTTTCAACACCATCTAACTGGAACAGGAACAAAGATGTTGAGAAGCCTGGAGACAGACTGTTGCTATTTGGGGGTGGGATTCAAGCACATACCACCCAATTCAGGTTGTGATAGTAGATCAGGAAGACTTGCACAACAAACCCACTTTCCCAAAATATCAGATTTTTGGGAAATATGGAAAGTAATGGGGAAATGCACTGGAAACTGTGGAAAGTGTTTGATGCAACATTGTCTAAACAAACTCCCCGCAAACAGATAGAGATGAATGCTCACAAGTCAGCATTGTCTAGCTGCTCTGTGAACAAATGAATCAGGATAAGTGCTCAATCAACAGCTCACTTAGATGCACCTCAAGTTTTATGAGGAATGGCTGAAGGAACTGGTCATGTTTAGCCTGAAGAAAGCACAATTAAGAGGTAATATGAAAGCCACCTTCAAATAGATGAAGCCAAGTTTGTCTTCTGTTGCTGCACAATGTAGGGATAGGAACCAAAATCAATGGGTTCAACCTAATGAGTGGATTTAGACCACACCTTACTAAATATTGCCTGGTGGTATGAACTGTTCAACACCCTTGGAAAGCAATGAACTTTCCTTAGTTAGAGATTTTAGTTAGAGTCCACCTAGCAGTGGACTTCCCCAATCAGCAAGGAGTTAAACTACATCCCCCACTTGAAATCTCTCCCAAATCTGTGAGGCTATATAGACTCACGATGCATCACTACCTCATCCTCCTCTAGCACCCGACATGAAATCCTGAAAGAAAAGGATTCCATTCTATGTTCTCCATTTAGGGAAGGAAGTCCACATGTTGCTGGACTCTCAACTTCCATCAGCCCCAGCATACACTCATTGAAATGAATGAACATGGCTAAGGTAGCCAATTAATTTTGATGGATCTACTCTAAACAAGGCTGAATTGAATACCACCCTTCAGCTCTACAATGGCCCTTATTGTTATACATTTCTAATGTGCTAATCCCTTCTCCTACAACCGTTATCCAGGTACAGAGAGAGTTAACATTGCCCTGGGCAGCTGCCAATGCTGGAAGGTCCTAGCGGCTCCAGGTTCTGAACTATGTATCTCTTTCTCAAATAAGCGAAGCGAATCACATCAACCATCATGTGATTGAGCACTGCCTCCAAGGGCTTAATGAAGCAGAGCTTTTCTTGCGTCTCTTGCATCTTTCTCTCCCTATCTTCCTTTTACTGCCTTGGCCCAATTGCTTGTGGCTTTTTCTGTCCGTCATTTGGCAAGTTGGTGGGGGGGTGGGGAGGTGTGTGTCTGCGTCTCCGTAGCTGAGCCTCCAGAGGGTCTTACAGCATCAAGTATTACTTTGCTGAGTTTTTCATCTCTCCTGGACAATCCCATCATGGGTCACTGAAATGAGCAAGTGGATCTCAGCCAGGCAACTTCACTTCTTCCTGCTGAACCTTCATTGTATTGTCTGGACGTAAAAGACAGAGATTGCCCAAATGGACAACAACCTGCGTTTTGACTTCCACAGAAAGATCACCGGGGTAAGTGTGGGTTGATGTTTTTTTGGAGCTTTCTATATGCCACAAAGGTTATCTCCCTTGAGCCTGGCGTGCTGCAGTGCCCAGCATTCCTTAAGGGATTAGCTGGGATTTTAATTGCACACGACTTGAGAAGGCTGGCCAAGACTATAATCTCAGCTACTGTGCTCTGGGATATGTGGAGTGACAGTTTCCAGCTTCCCAGGGTATGGAGTTTGCTGTGCTGGCCTAAGGAATCAGGGCCAAAACTGGGGTGGGGAACTCAGTCCAGAAAGACATTTCTAAGTCTAGTAGCTTTAGATCAGGCACCCCCAACCTGTGGCCCTCCAGATGTTTTGGCCTCCAACTCCCATGATCCCTAGCTAACAGGACCAGTGGTCAGGGATCATGGGAATTGTAGTCCAAAACAGCTGGAGGGCCGAAGCTTGGGGGTGCCTGCTTTAGATCTTTCCAGCTGCAGATGCTACTGGGTTGGGGGAGGAAGGGTGCTGGAAGTGGTCTAGCTCCTTATAAAATAATGTTTCAACTGGGGTGCTTTGCAGCCACCATTTCACTTGTGTCTGTTGCATGTTTTCCTGTTTATGAGAATGAGGCTTAATCATTCCTGCTCTAAGTTTGCCTCCTGGCTATGTACTTTTTTTTCTTTTTGGGGGGTTTGCAGATCGTTGGTGATCTGTATATGTTATTAAGTTATTGCCATATGCTAATGAGTTGTGACAAGGCTCCTCCCCCCTCAAAAAATAACTACACTGGTACCTCGGTTTAAGAACAGCCTTGTTTATGAACTATTCCATATATGAACACCACAAAGCTGGAACTAGTGTTCCACTTAGCAAAGTTTACCTCGGTCTACGAACGGAAGCTGAACGGTGGAAGGGCACCAGCAGTGGGAGGCCTCATTAGGGAAAGCGCACCTCAGTTTAAGAACGGCTTTGGTTTAAGAACGGACTTCCGGAACAGATTAAGTTCGTAAACCAAGGTACCACTGTATTAAGGGACCAATCCTGGTTACTTTCTTTCAGCATTTGAATGCCTACATCTTTCCACAGGGAAAAGTACTAGACTGCAAAGGACTTTCAAGCCAACATAGGCAGAATAGGAAGAAATGGCTGACAGTAAATGCTGGGCCAGTTTCAGTTTAGAAATCATGTTCCCCTGAGCCTGGAATGTTGAAAAGTCCTGCCTGTCTACAGTTCAGAAGAAAATAACCCGTCCATTTCCCACAGTCATAGGGGGTAATACTGAATTATCATTTCAGCTCAGGCAGGTTCTATAATGGCCAGTGTTCTGTGTCTCAGAACACGAGGCACACAGAGCAAAGTAAGCCAGGAATGACAGCATGAGTGTGGCAGGTCCAGTCCCTGGCATCTCCTGGTAGGGCTGGGAATGTCCCCTGCCTGAAACCCTGGAGAACCACTGCCAGTCAGCAGTGGTGCAGCACTGGTTGCTGGCACCCAGAGCACGTGCCAGCCCAGCCCTTGCCACTGGAACAACCCCACCCACATTGGAGCAAAACGGGGCTGCACTGAGCTGCTCGCTCGTCCACACTGGCGGGAGCCTGGCCAGCCAGTGCAGCCCTTGGTGGGCAGAGAGGAGCATTGGGCTGCACTATGCTGGGGTCACCTGCATAGGGACACCTGGTTCATGCCACTTCCAAAATTATGCACCTGGGGCCACAGCTCCCCTGGCACTCCCCATGCTATGCCCCTGCCAGCCAGGGTAGTTAATGTTGAGCTAGATGAATGCAGCTTCCAACGTTCCATTTAACAGCATAGTGAGCTTGACGTTCTTGTATGGTGCCATGTTGGAAGAAGTGGCAGTAAACAGGGATGTTGAACCAGAGCATCACTTTCCCATCTGTCCACCACACCATGTGCCCCTTTGGCTTCTCCCTCCTTCACTGTGTGAAAGATGCATGATGCTGTAAACACAGAAACAACCCCAAAGTCTCTCCTTAATGGCTTAGCTGCCGTCCTCTCTCATATGCCACAGAGAGGGATAATGGGAGGAACCACTTGAAGGTCCATAGGAGAATGCTCTGCTATCCATTCAGAAGGCCCCAGCTTCAATTTCCAGCATCTCCAGGAAGGACCAAGAGACTCCTGCCTAAAAACTTGGAAAGTCACTGCGTATCAGTGTTGGTAATACTGAGGTGGATGGTCTTGATAGCAGTGGAGGTTGGTCTGTTGGGGTTACTGGAGTGCTGTCCCACCAACCTCAGTCTGCTCTCAGTTAGCCCTCAATTGCCTACCTCCTTACTTGAAACCAGTTCAAGGGGTGGCACTGGCTGTCAGCTTCCTCCTCCCTGGTCTCAGCACTTGCAGAACTCAGCAGGGAAGAGGAAAGGGGCAATAATTAGTTTGTTCTGGCTCCACCTTCTGTTGGGCTCCCTGCCCTCTACCCCACCAGTCCCAATGGGCACCAGGCAACTTCTGATGCTCCACTGTAGGATTACAGCCATTTCCTCCTCTCATTTCTCTGCCTGATTCTTAAAAAGGAACACTGCTGCTACCATCTGCCTGGTCTATTTTGGATGAGCTAAGCTAGGGAATCCCAGCCAGTTATTCCAGTACATATAAAAATACATTTCACCAGCGTATCTCTATATGTGGAAATTCTGGGGAATCCACCTCCTCTTTGGGTAGCAGTAAAAATTCTCTTCTAGTTGCTACTATGGTTTTTCCAGGTTAAGCTTCCTGTATAGCAGTATTGCAGGGCTGTGCTTTTTGTTACTCTGCTATTTTGCGGGGGCAATGTGGGCTCTTCTGTATTGTCCAATTGCTTCACTTTCAATAATGCGTGTTTATGGATTCATCTCATTTTGCTGTCTGTGCCTAGCCACCTTGAATTATTTTTGTGATAGAAAGTCAGTATTGCAAATATTTTAATAATAATAAACCTTTAAGAGGCTGGGTGATAAACTCTTGTGCAAAAATAAGAAAAGGTTCCTTGGCATTCACTTCTGACCTCAGATAATTTATTATGCCTTCCCATGATATTCTTACCCTAAATAAGTGTCACAATCTGGGCCTGCATTCACCATGATTTGATTTCTAAAGTCCTACCAGCTTCCATTTTCTCTGGAATCCACATTCCCTTACAGGACCTACCTGGACTAGCAAAGCTGGAAGTATTTTTAAGATCGCTTTATGGATCTGTTTCTGTGACAAATGAGAGATTTCCTCCCTCTACCACACTTCCTGCTAGCTAATTATGGTCCTGTTGCCCTTAATTACAGTACCATGAATTGTTCTAAAGAATCCTCCCCCCAAGGAACCCACCCATTTTCCAATAGACTAGCTTGCGACAATTTTATTAATTTCCATGATGAGTTTCTCTTTTCATGTTGTTTTGCTACGTTTATTAGACACTCAACAGCTTGTATTCTCTGGATGCAAGAAAAGACTTACAAAATCCACATAACAGCAAAAGCTTATCTGATAGGCTTTCACATGCTCTGTCTGTGCAACATTAATTGGTTCCAGTCCTTAATGGGTGTGGTTAGAACCCTTTGTTGATTGTAAATGTTTCTCTGTTAAACTATCCTGGGGAGTCCAGTTCTCTCTCTTCCTGCTGGCTCTTCCGCAATACCTAACGGAAGGAGGCTTCTGGCTGGAACTGCTCCAAACCACAGGCAGCCCAGGAAATAATTCCTTGATGTCACATGATTCATAGGAACAGCTTAGAGTGATAGCCAAAGTGGTGCCCTCCAGATACTGCTGAACTACAGCTCCCATCATCCCTGGCCATTGGGCATAGTGCCTGTGGCTGGTGGGAGTTGTAGTATCCAGTGGGCAAAGTGTTGGCTTAAAGAAAACAGCGACTCCCTGAATCCCTTTTAATTGTGTGATGCCGTTCTCTGTACTCTGGAGAAAGTGCAGTCATAGGCAAATTTGGAAGCACCTTTTTTATTTCCCGAATACCCTGCCATTCTGATTTCCTTCATGGTATGGTGGTATTAACCCTTCTGCTACCTTGAAATGCCACCCAAGAGGGGTGCTGGGTCTTCCTCTCCCATGCAGCCAATGCTGGTGTCCTCCAGTGTAATTGCCTCACTAGCCACCACTGGGGTGAAAGCTGCCTATATTTATTTGTTATACAGTTTCCTCAGCCCTGGTTCGGCTTACCAGAAGTGTGTTCATGTGCAATGTCTTCTCATCAGTGGAGGCTGGCCCATTAAGACTCAGTCTGCCCTCAGTCAGCCCCCACTTGCTGCCTTCTTACTTAAAACCAGCCAGTGAGCAGCATTGCTTGTTAGCTGTTATTCTTTGTAGAAATAAGGGAGGAGGAGAACAGAGACGAAACTATATTTAGCCAGCTCTGCCTGTCATAGGCTCTGACTCTGTTTCTTGTTGGCCCCCTTGCTGTCTGCCCCTCTGGTCCCAAGGGGCACCGGCCACCACTGATTCTCATCAACTTCTTTTACCAGCTGAACAAATCCTTCAGTAAATCTCACCGAGCTCCAACACCTGGACAAACATGCTTAGGAATGTTTCTGTTTCTTTTCTTTTTGGGAAATGGAGGACTTCCTATGAGTATCTTTGCTGCCTTCTGCTACCTCTGGAATTTTGCACCAACTTTTGAACCACTGTTGTTATGTACCGGTAGGTTCACCAATCTATAGCAACTCTTGGTGGCAAAACAATGTCCCATGCTTGGTATGTCTCATGACCTACTTCCACCTCCTCCTTATCTGACATGTATTCTTGTCCTTCCTAGCACCTCACCTTCCCTCTGCTGGCTGTCACACTGCTGTCATCGTTTGGGTCTTCCATGCTGTATGGCTACAATTTGGCTGTGGTGAACTCTCCAGCAGCGGTAAGATTCAGACAGAAAGTGCACACACTGACCATCATAGAGCCTTCCATCCTCTGCTGAGCTAGAATGCCCCTCTCTCCACTTCCTGGCCTGATACACCATGTTGAACTGACCCCTTTCTGTTCCTCCCAGGCCCTCACTTGGGTTAATACTGTTTCCCACAGACATCACAAGACTCCAAATAACCTGTGGTTAAAATCTGATGATGGTGAACACAGATCTAGAACTCTCACAATTTTATTGCATGTTGTGTCTTCCTCCACTGCAGCACATCAAAGCCTTCTATAACACAACATGGTTTCGGCGCTATGGAGTGGGCCTGGCTCCAGCACGGCTCACTCTCATGTACTCACTGACTGTCTCGGTCTTTGCCCTGGGAGGCCTGGTGGGATCCCTGCCTGTGGGAGTACTGGTAACCCAATATGGAAGGTAAGGGCAGGGCCAAAAACAGAGTGAATTTCCAATTCATAGCCAAGATGTGTTGACAGATACACCACCCATTCAATGTGGAGGGAAGCGAGGATGACTGGCACTGAGTTCCACATAGCTGAGCACCCACATCCCTCTGACCAACCCCTAATCCTGCTGCAATTGCTCCTTGCCACTATTGCCTGCTCTCCTGTCCCTTCTAAGCCAATGAACAGTGACAAAAGAGGAAAGCGAAAGAGCAGAAGAAGAAGCCTTAGACCACATTGACCCATCTCCCACTGGACAGGTGTATGGACTGTGGCCAAAGGGAAGGTGTAAGCAAAAGTGCAGTGGCAACAGCAATGAGGAGGTAGATAGGTCTTCTCTGAGAGGAGGCCCATAGAAGGTATCATGCCCAAGTCCCCCCACAAATGTTACAAAACACACATTAATCCCTGTAGAGTTTAGACAGCAGGAATGTACTACTACGTAACCCAGTTCCGTTTTGGCATGCAAGCCAGAAACTGCCTCTCTTCCCAATGAAAGCTGCAGCACCCATGAATGTGACCAATTCATTAGCCTTCAACCTCATGACCATTAAGGACAGAGATAAAATTGAGCTGGATAATGTGATCAAGGCAGGAGTGATTCTAGAATTCAAACAGTTAAAAGGTCAAAGAGGTTACAACAGTGCAAGATGCTGACGAGACTGACCTTTGGCTACACTGGTGAGACACTGGATGCTGCCTTATTCCACCCAGCTCAGTTTTGTCTGCACTGCCCGCAGCATAGGCTTCAGGCAAGGGTCACTCCCCATCTCTTACCAGGAGATGCTGGGAACTGAACCTGTGACTCTCTGAAGGCAAAGATAGATGATAGGTATAAAAACTGTCAGTTAATTTATGGTCCTCTTTGACATCTCAGTTGAGACATGTTCTTTAAAAGTATTTATTTTGTTAGGGCATCAGGAATGAACTGAATCACTTGGAAGCACGATTATTCTTTACCGTGGGTTGTTCTGAATATGTTTTAAGCTGACACTTTAATTGTCCCTGAAGCTCATTGGAAACATATTTTGTTAAAGAGGGTGTATAAATAATAGAAGGAAATGTAGAACAGTTGTGTCAGCTGGGATAACGCTATGATTGTCAAAACAGAGCTACTCCTTATGCCTGCCTCTCAACTCACATCCCAGATTTAATTTGAGTTGAGGCTACTTGCCAAATCTCAACTCTACCATCAGAACAATTTCCATATGCTCTAGCAAACAACCGTGTCTCCGTTTAAACTCTGGATATCACAACAACTCATCCAGCTGAAAGGTTGCTCAGTGATCATCTACATCAGGGATGGAGAATCTGTGGCCCTCCAGACATTGCTGGACTCTAAGTTCCATCAACCTCAGTCAGCATAGCCAATGGCTAGGGATGCTGGAAGTTATAGTTTAGTAACGTCTGAAGGGCCATCTCTGATCTACATCCCATTTGGCTAGTCACTCCATCTCTGACTACAGGCCTTAGGATCTGGCAAAGCAATTCTAATGGGGAAAGGAGTTAGAAGCACCAAGGAACGAAGGGGACAGAGGGGCAATTATGGGGATGCCAGATGGGCATTTTGTTGCAACAGAGAGCAGAGTGTTCAGCAGGGCTGGCCCAAGATACTTTGGCACCTGAGGCGAACCAGAAAATGGCGCCTCTCTCCCCGGTAGGGAAGAATGGGTGAGTGAATATCTACCTCAGAAGCAAGGAAGTAAGATCTACATCGGGATCAGCTGCCCCTATGGATCCTGCCATGGTGCCACTTGGGGCAGTCACCTCACCTTGCCTCATGAGTGAGCCAGCCTTGGTCCTCAGGGAGTGGGGATGGAACAAAATGTTTTATTTGGAACTTTTTGTAATCAAAGAGGTTGGATGACCATCTGTCATGTGTGTTCTAGTTGAGATTCCTGCATTCCAGGGGGTTGGATTAGATGACCCTCTGTTCCCTTCTACCGCTACAATTCTATGGTTCCATGATTCAATGAAACCATCTAAAATAAATGACCTCTCTACCAGGAATGGCACCTTGGTCCGTAGCAACGTCCTCGTCTTCCTGGCTGGCATGTTAATGGGATTCAGTCGCTACTTGGAATCACCTGAAATGGTCATATTCGGACGCTTCATAACCGGCGTTCACTCTGGTAAGAGAAATGTCTCTGCCCAGACTTCCTCACTTTGTGTGTGGGTCTCCTCCTTCTCTAGTGTAGTTCCTTCTCCTCTAGGGTCCAGGTAATGCACAGCCACTGAAAGCTACGTATTCATCTCAAAAAGCATATCTGTACTGTATATATAGATTATTAGAGCCACTGCTGCCTCTGTTGCTCATGACGTTCCACATTGATTTGAAAAGCAAAAGAACGTGCTTTTTAATTTAGAGAGTTAGAAATGAGTTACCACCTACAGTGAGTGAATGGGAACATTCACAAATTATTGAATGTGGATTCACTGCATGCACTTTCTGAATTAGGCCACTGCCCATAAAATCTCGTTCCACAATAAACTAATTGCTAAGATGACACATTCTGCCTCTTTGTAGCAACAGAACTTATATGACTACTTTGCGGGAAGTTAATATAGATTTAGTTGTTCCTGAAGATATTAGCCCTTAGATATCTGAGGTTGCTGGCTGATTGCCATGTCATTCACCACCTTCCTTCCCTTTTCTTTCCTCTTCCTACCAGGGATCTGTCTCAGTGTGGTGCCCATGTACCTGGGAGAAATTGCCCCTAAGAACCTGCGTGGATTCTTGGGCCTTGTACCAAGCATTTTCATCTGTCTGGGGGTCTTCTCTGCCCAAGTCCTGGGCCTTCCAGAGCTGCTGGGAGAGGTAAATGCCCAGGCCTGCCACTCTTTGCATGGAATGCCCAGGCCTGCTAGCTTCGTTGCTGTCAGAATGTAAACTGATGACAGGATGGGAAGGGCACCACTGGGAGCAGCTGAGAGTCCTAGAAGAGTGTGCTAGCAAAAGGTGGTGTAGTAATGAACATGTTGGACTTTGGATGGGGAGACATGAACTTACAGACATGAAGTTCACTGAATCACCTAAGGCAAATCACTGTCTGAGTCTAGCCTACCTAACAGACTTGTCCTCCAATCCTCAAGCTCACACTGTTGCTAAATACCACTCTAGCAGATGACACCATCACCCCTGCTGTCAAAAAGAGCAACAAAGCTGCATTTCATTCCACTGCCCCCATTTCTCCTACTAGTTTAGAAAGGCAGACAGGCTTTTGCCATCTTGAATCCAAACATGTGTTTTTTTTAATGCGCTTCCCACTTCTTCAAGTGGTGAGAAGTTCTAGGAGAATGACTTATCCATCTTTTATTCTCTTTGGGAAGAAGAGATGGATGGCGAGTTAATATGTTTCTGCTATATTGATTTACAAATATTCAAGTTGACCATAGATGGAGGTGAACATGGGGCATAGATGGAGGGCTTCCCCTCCCAGAGGTGTCTCCAGTTATTTCCTAGCCATTCCCAGCCATTTTAGCTCTAATTTCCCTAACAGAAGATGTGCCTGCTGGTATGCTTGGCCTCTTGGCCATTAAGGAACCTTAAGAACTCATTCTGCCTCCTTTAACATTAACAAATGCTAATCCCCACAGCAGAAATCAAATAGCAAGACCATAACAATGTTAAAAGAAATCTGGCCATTATACAGGAGAAAAAGTCTCTGCCATAGAGGAAAGAGGAGGCATCAGGGATTATGTTGGAGAAAGTGCGGGGAGACAGATGTGGTGGAGGAGGGGAGTATCTTGCTCAGGTCATTCTTGCTTCTATCCATGCACCCACCACACCCAAAATAATGCAACACCTAGGTTTACTACACATTTGGAATTTCCTAGACATATCTGGAATACTGCATTCAGCAGCAGCATCCAGACGGAAATTGTTTAAATGCCTGGGAAAATCCGGACATATGGCAGTCCATGTCAGCAGTGTTATTTGCCAATTTCCCATAAAAAAAGCTCAACAACTTTGGCCAAAAGTTTGAAATATGGCAACCCTAGCTATACCCTTCAGGACTAGGCTTTCCTATATAACCCTGTGAGGAGAAAGATGGAGAAAGGGCTGCAGAAAAGGAGCCATTAATCTATCAGTGTGGAGCCAGTGTGGTGTAGTGATTAAGAGCGATAGACTCATAATCTGGGGAACCGGGTTCGCGTCTCCGCTCCTCCACATGCAGCTGCTGGGTGACCTTGGGCCAGTCACACTTCTTTGAAGTCTCTCAGCCCCACTCACCTCACAGAGTGTTTGTTGTGGGGGAGGAAGAGAAAGGAGAATGTTAGCTGCTTTGAGACTCCTGAAGGGGAGTGAAAGGCGGGATATCAAATCCAAACTACTCCTCTTCTTCTTCTTCTTCTTCTTCTTCTTCTTCTTCTTCTTCTTCTTCTATCAAGTCCTTTGTGTTTCACAACCTGCATAAAGTATCCTCCTTGCCAGAAAGAAGCTGCAAAACCCCTCTCATCATGGGGGGGGGGCTCTCTCTCCCCTAGGATGCCTACTGGCCTCTCTTCCTCTCGCTGGTGGTTGTCCCTGCCTTCCTGCAGCTGATCCTCCTGCACTGGTTTCCAGAAAGCCCCCGTTACCTTCTTATTGAGAAGAATAACGTCCTTGGAGCTACTGATGGTAAGGGAAGTGCAAGGATCTTCGTTCCTTACCGCTTGGAAATATTTTGGGGGTGGCCATGAGAGGCCAGAAAAGTTTGCTATTGTGTGGCAGGGCTACCCACAGCCTCCAGGCCTCCAGCTGGCCATCCCTGTCCTGGATACTTTTCTCACCCGCGTTGTCTTAACCCTACAGCACTGCGCTGGTTCCTGGGCAAGTACGACGTGCAGGACGTAATCGAAGAGATGCAGGAGGAGAAGCGCTCGCTGGCTTCTGTGGAGACGGTGTCTGTGTGGCACCTGCTCTTGGATCGCTCTGTGCGATGGCAAGTTCTCTCCGTCGTGGTGATCAACATGGGCATGCAGCTCTCAGGGATTGACGCGGTAAGGGCTGCAGGGTCGATCATGCCTGCCACAAGGCCGCTGGGCTGGCCTGCGCCTCCTGCACCTTCATTCAAGCACAACAGTATTCCAACCTCACTGCTCTCTTCCCCTGTTTAAACCTCTGGGCGTATTTCCCCCATGTATCTGCAACACCTTCGCTAATTGGAGCCAAATAACTCTGAGCTAGGTGCCAAAAGTCAAGAGTTACTGTTGCTCCTCCCAAATCATGAATATTATTTAAATTTCCGTACCGCCTTTCCTCCCAAAATGGAGGCAAATTGCAAAACAGAAAAACAATGCATAAATAAATAAATCTAAAACCTTGTAAAACAGTCATATCCCCTCACAGCTAGTAATGCCAAGTTTGCAGGAAACAGTGCTTTTCAGCCATTAAATGCCTGGAGGAACAGGAATGTTTTAAAATTCCACCAGAATGTTAATAGTGGGAAACTACCACCATGGAGGCTCTGTCACAGGCAGCCCCCAGCACTATCAACAGGCTGAGATGGTTGACATTCTTGAGTACTTTGGTCCCAAGCCTTTTAGGGTTTTGTAAGCTGGTTCCAGGCTTTGTGCACCTTGAATAGAGCCTTACTGACACCCACTCTGCTTGCAAAAGGAGGGAGGGAGAAGGGGTCCGCATGTACTTTTCTCTCTAGCCCTGCCTACCACTGATATGCAGCCCTTAACAGATTACTCCCAAGCAAATACAGCCCATGGCAGAAAAAGGCTCCCCACTCATGTTTTACATCATGCATTAAAATGATTTACTCTAATTCATGGTAGAGCATAATTAATCCCAGGAGGGAGGGGTTGGGCGATTAAAAATGAGGCACTCATATCTTAATAAAAGTGCTGTTAGTACCAGCATACAAATGGTTGCCATAAGCAGCCAAAAAAGGTGATTTTTCTTATTTTACAAGTGTGCTACAGAACGGAGAAAAGTGGCATGCCTCCAGCTAATTTTGATTTGAACTCAGACCCTCAAACTGTCTTTGCTAAGTCCCACTGGCATGAAAGGAGAGGATAGGCAGAAATGGTCTGCGGGTGCTAACACGCGCAACTCTGCAGCAGTTCCCTGCATACCCGTCCCCTGGATTTCCTTGCAGCCTCACGAGGTATGCCACTGTCCTTCCTACTCTTCTAAGCCACACCTACCCCCTCTGCTTATGATTTCTCCTCTTTATTGACAGATCTGGTTTTACACAAATGTCATCTTTGAGAATGCCGGCATCCCTGACCCAGAGATCCCTTACACTACGGTCGGCACGGGTGCGATTGAGGTCGTTGCTGGCTTGATAGGCGTAAGTGTGGAAATCTCTAGTTTGCGTTTGGCATGTCCTTTAAGAGGGCATCATCCTTCTGCTTTCCTTTTGCACTGAGAGAATAGATTTGTATGTACTTTTCATAATGAGACAGGGCAATAATTTCCTAACTCCTTTCCAGTGTGGAGGGCACACTCTTGGTTCCTTCAGGATGCTCTCTACCCATTTTCAACTGGAAGGATATTGTTCACAGCTGGGATCTTAGAGAAGAGAACCTGTGAGGTTGCTTGTCACTGCCTGGTCCTAGCAAAGAGCCTTTTCTTGCACTCATTCTCTGCTCTCCTTGTGTTGCCAAACATAGCCACCAGAAGAGAACTGCTCACTTGCCCTCAGCACTCACCAGATACTGTTTATGAGGCTGGATACACACCATAAGTCTAAAGCACCTCCTGGGACTCCTGGGAATTGTAGTTTACCCCCACAGAACTACAATTCCCATAACTCTTAACAAACTACCATTCTCAGGACGGTGGGAATGTGCTTTAAATGTACGGTGTGTACGGAGCCTAAGCTAGCAGTACTTTCCTTCCTGTCCTAGCTATGTTTCTTCTGGGCCTTTCCTGCTGAGTGGTGGCAGTGCTCTCCTTAACAGAGCATCAGTCAAGGCACAGGCAGAATGAAAAGCAACAGCTTGGAAGATCTCTCCAGCTGCCTCTCTTTCTCCACTGGAGGTAGGGAGTGAGGACCATGCAGCAAGTCTACTTATAGGTAAAGGGGAACTGTGTTCCATGCCTTTCTTCCTCAAGTGGGTAATGTGGGAACTGGGCCATAGGCTGCAATCCTATACATGGAGGCAGCCAGTGTGGTACCTCCAGATGTTGCACTCCACATCCCATCAGCCCCAGGTAGCATAATCAGGGATGATGAGCGTTGTAGTCATAAGAACATAAGAGCCCTGCTGGGTCAGGCTAAAGCAGCCTTTCTCAACCTGTGGGTCCTCAGATGTTGTTGAACTACAACTCCCATCACCCCTAGCTAGCAAGGCCAGAGCTCAGGGATGATGGGAGTTGTAGTCAAACAACATCTGGGGACCCACAGGTTGAGAACCGCTGGGCTAAAGGCTCATCTAGTCCCACACAGAGTGGGACTTACTTCTGAGTAGACAAGGCACTGCTAGATTCTCTGTGATCAAAGAGCAGCCAGCACACAGAAGAGTGGAGCATTTTGCCTTGTGGCTTGGGAGGCCAGAGGGATCACAGAACCAGCCTCACTCAGCATGGTCTCTCAAACTCAAGGGTTGAATCATTATGCAGACTTAGTCACAGCCCCTTGTCTCGTCACCCCCAGACATCTTACCACAGAGAGGAGGATAATCAATGGCACCTCCTGTCTGTGGAGAGGGACTCGCAGTATTGTAGGAGGACAGAAGTCATTTATTAATCAGATTGCTTGCTTCCCACAACAGACAGGCATTTGTAACACTGATGATTTGCCTTGGGAGATGAGTCAAAAGGACCCTTCTGATTATTGCTAATAGCTCGTATGTTTGCATACAGCAGACTCCGGCAAAGGCTTCTGAGGGGTGCAAGCATAGTTACATAAACAACAGATTTGCAGGACACATCCAGTATGGCATTTGGTTTGTTGGCTTGCTTGTTAGACAAGAGGTATAAATGGCAGGACGATCCCATACCTAATGCATCTTTTAGCTGTCTTATTGCAACAAGGGTGCTCATTCCAGCTGTCACCGTCCCTTTGACTCCAAATTTTAGCCTAGCTGGGGCAGATTTCCAGCTGGATATCACCCAGGGCTGCCCATGTCGGACCTGTGCCTCTCCCTATTACACAGGCACATAGCTCTCCCGCCCACCAACCGCCTTTGCTGCCCATCAGCAACGCCTAACTCCGGCAAGCTCATCGCTCCATCAGCGTGATTGCTCCCGAGTGCCGACAAAAACGGCCCCCAATGGATGCACTGAGGTTGGTTATAAAATTACAGGCATTTGTTCTGCTGTCAGCAGCTTTCCTGCTTTGGCTTCCTTCTGGCAGCTTCTCCACACACACACACACACACACACACACACACACACACACCATCGCAACCATAGGCTTCTGGCTCCCAGGATACCCTCCTTCCTTCCACAACCAGTGCACAAACTGCTCCCATAGCTGGAGCAGAGCCAGGGGTACATCCACAAAAGTTTGTTCCTGAACCCCCTTTCCATCAGCTTTAATGAAAACGACCTCACTTCTTCTCTTAGGGATGAACTTAACGGTTCTGCTTTTCAATGGCAGCTGCCCCATAATACATTGGATGAGAAGCCCTTCCCAAAGCTAGGAATAAAACCAGGACTGTGTATTTCCAGGCTAATGTTGTGCCTTCTATATGTTGACCTCCTTTGTAATGTTTTATTTTGAAATCTTTAAGATAATGTTTAGTTTCCTGTTAATTATGTTACTCTGAACATATACTTTATATTTGAATTTCTTCAGTAATGTTTATTCTGGATTGTTTTATTTGATGTTTTATTGCACGTTGTAAAACGCTTTGTTTCCCCCCCCTTAAAAATATAAAGTGGTATAGAAATAATAATAAGTTGTTGGACTACAAATCTCATCATTCCTGACCTTTGGCCATGCTGGCCCTGGCTAATGGGAGTTGGGAGTCCAAGAGCATCTGGAGGGTACTATGTTGGCTGCCTCTGACCTAAACTATTTGATCTTGGAAAATAGAATGCAGGAGACAATGCCAAGCATAAGGAAGATGTCACATAGTCAGGCTATTGGTTCATCTTGCTTAGCCACTGTCTATGGGCAGCAGTTCTCTATGGGCAGAACATCAGACAGGGTGACATTCCCTGCTCTACCTGGAGATGCTGGAGAGTGAACATGGGAACTTCTGCATGCAAAGTGGATGTTCCACCAGTGTCAGATCTATTGCTCTAAACCACCACCACATGTGTGTAGAAGCCCAGTATACAAGCTATGCCATTGGGACACCTGCACAACCAGGTGCCCTAAAAACAAGGAGCCCCTACTCTTGAGCATGCACTCACAAGTAGGGCTTCCTTCTCACGCACCTGCAGGGAACAAATGTTTGTGGGGCAGGGGCAAGATGTTGCACTGGGGCACAAACTTATGCCCTGCATTTGACTAGGGCATACTGGATCCCATATTGGATCCCACTCTCCCCTGTTAGTTTCTGTTTTGCCACTGAGCAGCTGCTTGGAATCACAGGACTCTGTTTACATTCCAGAGACCTTCCAGTCTCACAGGAGGGGAGATGGGATGTGATGTTAGTGGTTTCCTGTTTCCTTTGTTCCTTTGTTTCAGTTGCTCTCTGCTTTCATAGAGAGAGGATGTCTTTTCTGACTGCGTAGCTTAGAAATAAAACTCTTTACAATGTAGCCCAAACCTCTCGTCTCTTCCCTGTGCTGGGAACTCTGTTGAATAGAATGTGCCTTGGAGCCTCATCAAAGGCTCGAGGTCGTTAATTATTTGTCGGAGGCGATTCTGGAGACTCGGCTGGAAGCTGAGGGTTTATCAGCTTGGCCGAGTGGAGATTCCGACATCCCCTAGCTCTGGAACCAAACCCAGAATTTCTAATGGTTGGCATTCCAGCCCCAGTGATGGCCAAACTTGGTCCTCCAGCTGTTTTTGGACTACAACTCCCATCATACCTAGCTAATGGGACCAGTGGTCGGGGATGATGGGAATTATAGTCCCAAAACAGCTGGAGGGCCAAGTTTGGCCACCACTGGTATAAGCAATGGGACAAGATGGTTCTGCATCCATGCACTGTCTACGTAGCTAAGAATGATGTTACTCCATGCAGTACTGTTGGCGTCTATGCAATAAGCTTGTCTGTATACTTTGTGTATATATTTGGGGGAATCGAAGAGACCAGGGATGGAAACCTCTGGCCCTCCAGACATTATTGGACTCATCCGCCCCAAACAGCATGGTCAATAGTCAGGGATGATAGGGGTTGTAGTCCAACAACATCTGCAGGCAGTGCTGGCTCAGGATACTTTGCTGCCTGTGGCAAGGTATAAAATGTTTTCCTCTCCCATTCCACGTTCAGAAGCCAACTGGACCAGCAACTGAATCTTACTTCAACACCAGCAATGAGGCAGTGTCTTCCCTTGCCTCCAAGAAAGGCAGGTACAGGCTGTGAGGCACACATAACTTCAACTGAAGAAAAGGCCAAGGCTGCATCATTCTGCCTAATGGTAGAACCAGCCCTGCCTGGAGGGTCACAAATTCTCCATCTCAGAACAGACAGAGACACATGCAAAACCCTAATACAACTAGCCAGCAACCTGTCTCCTCGATTTCCCCCTTTCTCTTTGACAGTGCTTCACCATTGAGAAGCTGGGACGTCGCCCTCTCATCATAGTTGGGTTCTGTTTCATGGGCATCTGCTGTGCAGGCATCACCCTGTCCCTGATTCTGCAGGTAGGAACAGCCCCATAGACACATATACCCATGGATGGCTGACAATGTCTCTGCAGTCCGTCCCACCACCCCCCACCCCCAATCGCATATTAGATTTTGTGCTTCAGTTTGCACAGTGGGATCAGAAGTGCTGGTGGATCCTCAGAAACTCTATCCTGCTATATCTATACCACTGGTTTCCTTTTTCACACCCAAATGCTAAAGTGTAAACATAAGCAAGGCTTGGTCCTAGTTCATAAAATTGGTGCAAGTACAGGTGTGACCTCACACAGAAACAGGGATGAGTGCAAGGGGGCAGGATGAGGGGGGCAGGTTTATTTGAGAATCATGAGATGGAAGAGAACTACCATCTCTGGAATATTGGTCAAGCTAGGTGGAGGACACCAGCTAAGTTAGGAAGCAAACAGCTAAGCTTGGAGCTATGACAGCAGGGTGTTGTGCCTCAGCTGCTTGGAACGGAGGTGTCTACTCAAGCAAGGGTCACAGGATTGGCACAGCTAGCAGTCTGCAGACTGGGACTGAGTGTGGGCAATTGAGCTGTAGGATGCAGGCCTGGATGTAGTGGTGGAATCTCAGAACTGAATGAGCCAAAGGGGCCCAGCTGCATTTATGTAAACCTTCTATCCTTCCCACAGGCAACTGTGTCCTGGATGCGTTACGTCAGTGTGGCATGTGTCATTGGCATCATTGCAGGATTCTGCATGGGACCAGGTACGTTTCTGGTGCCAGACAGAGGCATCCAAAGAAATAACAAGGCGACAAAGCTCCTCTTCAAGATCCCTGGGCACCAGCAAAGCTGTGGATAGGCTGAGATCACAGGAAACCTGGTCTGAGCTTGTGGCCCCCAAGAACAGGACTGTGAGGGAATGTAAGAAGTTTGCTGATAGGATTCAGGTTATTTTGGGTCTTACAGGAGATGCAATGAGTGGTGCAATGAGTCTTCTTCTTAGTGGGGTAGGAGAGCTGAAAATAATGCCAATATATTTCACATCTGGCAACCAATGTGCCCTTTTGGTTTGAGATAGTACATGGGAAGGCGAGTCTAAAATGCCTGAGGACACAAATTTTCATGGCCCTCTAGCAGCTATGGTGGCTCATTTACCAGAAGTAATGCACCGTATTTAGCGTTAACTCTGGTGTATATTTTGCTCTAGGAGGCTTGGTTTGGTCAGAATTGAGTATACACTTCCAGTGTTTAGGCTAAATACATGACTTCTGGAAAATGAGCCACCATAACCGCTAGAGGGCCATGAAAGCTTGTGACCTGGGCTTTTTAGACTTGTCTACCTGGGCACTAGTGGGATGTGGCTGGCACTGTGGTCTAAACCACAGAGCCTAGGGCTTGCCGATCAGAAGGTCGGTGGTTTGAATCCCCGCAACGGGGTGAGCTCCCGTTACTCGGTCCCAGCTCCTACCAACCTAGCGGTTCGAAAGCACGTCAAAGTGCTGTGGCAGGAAGGTAAATAGCATTTCTATGTGCTGCTCTGGTTCGCCAGAAGCGGCTTAGTCATGCTGGCCACATGACCCAGAAGCTGTCTGCAGACAAACACCGGCTCCCTCAGCCAGTAAAGTGAGATGAGTACCGCAACCCCAGAGTCATCCGCGACCGGACTTAGTGGTCAGGGGTCCCTTTACCTGGGTACTATCCAAAGGGACACATTGGTTGCCAGATGTGATTTTTAAAATCTCTCCTACCTCACTATTTGAATTGTCCTAAGTGCTGAGGACATTTATTTATTTGATAACAATTCTACACTGCTCTTGACCAATAATATGAGAATATGGACTTAAGAACGTAAGGAGAAACCTGCTAGATCAGGCCAATGGCCCATGTAGCCCAGCACCCTATTCTCACAGCATCCTATTCTCAACCAGATGCCTGTGGGAAGCCCGCAAGCAGGACCTGAGGGCTAGGACCACAGCATTTCCCCCCCACTTCTGATTCCCAGCATGTGGTATTCAGAGGCATACCCTGGCTTGGTTCTGGCATTTTGAGTACCCAAAGGATCATGGTCAGCAGGCCACTGGTGGGAATCTGAATCTGTCACCACCTGCCATGCCCTAAAACTGGTGCGGCATGAATTGCCTAACGGTGTCTTGCTTTGGATTTCAGAGGCAACTCCTGCGATTTCTGCTAACGAAAGGGCCAAAGCAGAGCTCTCTAAATATGATGGACGAGGCGGCTGCTGGTTTACCCAATTGATGTATTAGTATAGCCGCCAACAGATCCATAACTCATTGTCGGCCCAGAATTTATTCGCTGTAATTACATCTTTAATTAGGATTTTAATGGCTCATTGTTCACAAACAATGATGAATCTGACTTTTAAAATATAAATATCTCTCTTCCCACTCTGGGTGATCTGTGAGCAATGCTCAATCAGGGGTTTTTCTTAACAATCCCTGGATGGATTTCCCCCCAGTATTATTAAGGCTGGTGGTTCTTTTTAACAACAACAACAACAACAACAAATATTATTATTATTTCAAGAAGCAGTCCCTTGTGTTCCTGAAAGAAAGTGGTGCTGCCTAAACTACCACCATGTAAAGAGGGCAGATCTTGATGCACTAGGGCAGATAGATCTGAAACCTTTCTGTTGCAGGAGCACAAGGTCTTGGCTCCTTCTGTTAAAGAAGTGTCTGTCATCAGCATCACCATATATATTCAAGTGTGTAGGGCTACGCTGAACCAGAGAGCAGTTTTGTGAATATCTTTATGCCCCTTGATAAGCAGTCCTTCACTTACAGCAATTAGAGGGGGTACTCAAAAGCATGCAGAAGTGTTTATGGGTTGTGGGGGGAGAGGGAACACATCTCTGTTGCCTTGGAAACTAGGCTGATAATCCTGCTTTGCTGCAGTTACGCTGCTTTGCCCTCACTCAGAAGCCCTCTTCCAGCTCTGGATGCACCAGAACATGTGTTGGAATGGGCATTCATGCTCGCAACCTACTGAGAGCAACGTAGTGCAGACAGGCCACATCTTCACTCAGATGTGCATCCTGGTATGCATCCAAGTGCACATTCAGGTGTGGGTGTCACCTATTCAGCTGATCTCAGTCGGATGTGCACTCAAACAAACATTTCCATGTGACTTCTGGCAGCCTAGATAGAGCCTGATTAGAGCAATGCAGCTTAGCGGGGCCTCCTCACTGTTTTTGTCACGTAGCCAAATCTGATTGGCTCCACAACATCATCACTTTTACTGCATCACCCGTGATTGTCTGAGATCTCTTGGGGTTTTTTAAAGGGAGTGACAAAGCAGCAATGGATTGAGTGAAAAGAAGTGCAAAAAGTAAAAGACAGGGAGTTTGATTAATGGCTTTTGCATCCTTTATAGTATGTGTTTTGCCCTGTTCTGGGGCCAAAAATGTGGCACAATTCTAACTTTCTTTCTTTCTTTCTTTCTTTCTTTCTTTCTTTCTTTCTTTAAATCCATATACTGTTTGGTTGTAAAAAAACAAAAACAAACTCACAGCAGTTTATAAAAAGATAAAAATGTTAGATGAAAATTTGCAACCATGCTTTAAAACATGCAAAAGTTAAAATGCTAAAACAGATTAAATTTAAGTGGTTGTCTGTGCAGGTGGTCTTCCAATTTGTCGCTGCAGGGGGCAGCAATGAGCAAAATAAATGCCCCCTCTTGTGCAACATTATTTAATGTCAATCTTAATAATTAAGATTTATTGCTGGGTTGTTTTTTATTTTTATTTTTATTATGTGTTTTGTGCTTTTGTTTTGTAGCGGCCCTGTGGGTATAGGGTGGTATACAAATTTAATAAATAATAATAAACATCTTTGGGGAACCTGATGATTTGAAATAGATTCACCCCTGCAAGGGTTATTTGCAGGTTCTGACTTTGATAGTCTGGCCCCACTAGCAGGGGCTCGGATTAAAAGCCTAGCCTGGCCTATTTGATTCTGAGTGCCGTCTTTCCCATACAGCTGGGGTTCCATTTCTGATGACAGCTGAACTCTTCAAGCAATCGCATCGGCCATCGGCCTACATTGTGGGTGGGTCCCTCAACTGGCTCTCCAACTTCACTGTTGGCTTTGTGTTTCCCTTCCTGCAGGTAATACTGGGCCCCTTTGAGAGGCTGGTAGGCTCTGGGGTCCCCTGACTAGCAAGGCAAGAGAGCAGAATGCCTAGTGAAGGCATAGGCAAACTCCAGCCCTCCAGATGTCTGGGGCTACAATTCACATCATCCCTAGCCAACAGGACCAGTGGTCAGGGATGATGGGAATTGTAGTCCCAAACATCTGGAGGGTTGGAGTTTGCCTATGCCTGGCCTAGTGGTTCTCATGGCAGGTTCCTTCTAGCAGTGGTTGCAGGACACAGCACAGAGGAGAACCATATGCTGTATTTCTGTGTGACCTAGAACTTTCTACTAGAAATGGGGAAAGAGCTCCATAGGTACTGCATAGCTTAGTTCTTTCTCAGTAGTGGCGATGGGGTCATGCTCCAGCATTCTGAGTGGCAGAAAACACACGTTACAGTAGACCAGCCTTCCCAAGCTCATGCCCTTCAGACGTTCTGGACTGAAGCTCTCCCATCATTGTGGTCCATGCTGGCTGAGGCTGACAGGAACTGTAGCTCAAAACACCTGGAAGGCACCAAATAGGAGAAGACTGCCATAGCAAAGCTGGTGATGCCCCCATGGTAGCAACAAAATTAGTACCAAAAGAAACTAAGAGAGGGGGCAGTGTATCTTTCTGAACCTTTATTATATATTGCATAAAGCAGGGGTGGTCCTCCAGGGTAGGGTAGTGCCTTGCATGCAGTAGGTCACAGGATCTGTCCCAGGTAGCACTGAGAGTCGGGGACTGCCCACACATTAGACAAGGTGAAGCCATTTGCTTCAAGTAGCGGATCCGACCCCCTTGCCCTCTCCACCCTCCCATTGCACTGCTGCCAGCCCCATTGTCCTCATTGCTGCCACTACCCCCTTGTCGTTCCCCCATTTGCTGCTGCTGCTGCGTTCTGGCAGCAGCATGGGCACAACTGCAGGTGAGGGTGCTGTTGCTGTGATGGGCTGGCAGCAGGGAGGGGTGGGGACCTGGATCTGTGGAAGAGGGAGCGGAGCGTTTTGCCTATAGCGGCAAAATGTCTCAGACTGACACTGCTAGGAGTGACTCTGACTTGAAACCCCGGAGAGCCTCTGCTAATCAGTGTAAATGGGTCTGAGCTGGATGAATCAATGGCCGGACTCAGTGAAAGGCTGCTTCCTATATTCCAGATGTTGTCGAACTCCCCTCCACAGCCAGTATGGCCAATGGCCAGCAAGATGGTGGGAACGGTAGTCTAGCAACATCTGGAAGGCCACCACATTGTCTACCCTCTGCTCTAAAGAAACACAAGACCAGTTGTGATCTTCGTCATATTACACGGAGAGAGAGAGAGAACCAGCAACAAAGCCATTTGGTCTTGACAAGTTATTCCCTAATCTGATCGCGTGGATGCGCCAAATGGCAAACCAATTCCATTGCTTTGTAAACACCATTCCCTGCCCCAAGACATGAAATCATTACATTCTGAAAGTACCAGGCCTTCTCTTATGTAAACAGCGCTGGAAAGCCAAAGTGAAGGTTTCCTGTTGAAGGGTCAGAAAAGTAATCTAGCACTTCTTGACATACCAGTCGTATATGGTGAAGGTGTGTGTATGTAACTATGCTAATTCACTTCAGTCACGGAATTAAGAGTCTTCTGGTACTAAATTTTAGAACTGTGTAATCTAGATCAGGGCAGTCCAACTTTTTATAGCAAGGGGGCTACAATTGTGGTGTGACATGGGACTCACAGGCCACACACTGCCTTGTTGCATGGGGGGAGGAGAGTGAGGCCAAAACCCCTCCCCCCTCGTGCTGCCTTCCCAAAGTCAGGTAAGCGAGGCGCCGGGCTTGGGGATAAGGTGCAAGGCTCTGGCCAGGTCCTAGAGCCCTTCTACCTCCTTCCCAAAGCCCAGCACCTCACTTAACCAGCTTTGAGAAGGCATGGAAAGGGCTGGGGGAGAGCATTAAATGTTGCCAAGGGCCATCAAAAAAGGCCTCAATGGCTGTGCATTGAACCACCCTGATCTATATTATTAAATCCCCCACGGAGCCAGAAGGAAACACATTAAGAGGAAGGGGAAGAGCAATAGCACAGTGGTAGAGCCACAGATTGGTTGCAGAAGGTCACAGGTTCATTCTGCAGCATCTCCAAGTAGAGCTCAAGGAAAACCCTGCCCAAAACCCTGAAGAGCTGCTGCCAGTCGTAGACTGGAGTGAGGAACCTTAGTCCCAAGGCCCAAATGCAGCCCTCAAAGCATTTCTGTCTGGCCCTCAGAACTCTTCCCACACCGCACCTGATCCCCAGCCACACACCTTCTTCCCATGCCCTGCCTCTCACAAACTCTGCTTCACACCCTCTTGGGGTGTTTTTGCTTATACCCTGACCATGCCTTTTGTTGCCTGGATGGAGGATAGAGAGAGATGTATAAGTATGTTCAGAAACTAGCCTACTGTACAGTGGCAATATTTTTATTTGTTGCTTCACTCACTTTTGCCTCTTCACACCAAACACCTTCCATGTGGCAATATTTATATTGGTTGCTCTACTCACTTTTGCCTCTTCACACCCGACACCTTCCATGTGGCTTCCAGGAGGAAATGCTGGAAAGGGTTCTCCAACCCTCGGTGTAAACAATACTGAGCTAGACAGACCAATTGCCTGACTTCATGTAAGGCGTCTTCCTATATTCCTAAGAGGCCTTAATAGGTAAGAAGAGAACCTGTGATGGTGAGGAATGGGAGATGCTGGGGTTTGCTAACACAGAGGGTGCCCTAAACACTCAAAATGCTGGAGGCTGCTTCTTAGTGCACTGAACCAACCAAATGGATGAGGACTGGGTAGAGCCTGTTTGTGTCCCTCTGCTTATCTGGACCCTTCTTTGTTTCCATTCCCAGATGTCTGCTGGTGCCTTCTGCTACTTGGTCTTTTGTGGCGTCTGCCTTTTGGTGGCACTGTATGTCTATTTCATCATCCCCGAGACCAAAAACAAGACGTTTATGGAAATCAGCCACATGTTTGCCTCTCGCCCCTCCTTCCTCTCCAGCTTGCCGGATTCTGTCAAGATGATCAAGTTCAATGGTTATGGTGCCCTGGAGAACAGCTCCCTGGAACTCTCTGGCTCAGGATCCAACCCTCCATGATGATCTCCCATTCAGTGTTTTGGGGGTTCCATTTCTCCTATTGTGGGGAAGCCACCTCAGTGAAATGGCAAAGGGAGACAATAATACTGATTCTCTTCCTGTAACTTCTTTCATCTTGCCTGGACCAGCAGCACAAAAGGGACCGGGGGGAAGATTTGGGGAGAAGCATCTAATTTAAACCTAAGAAGTCTGACTCTGCCCCCAGGTATTTTGGGTGCACTTCTGTCCCAAATCCTTTCTTCCTCCTTCACTGTCTTCTTCTGAGGGCCGGAAATTAGTAGCATTGAGGGATAGCTATCCTCAGGAACTTGGTTTATACACACAGTTTTTTCAGAATGTCATGAATGGGACTCATCCTCTTTCCTTTAAGGCATTTTGAGGATTTTTTGGAGATCTCCTCACCTGCTTCCTGATTTTTCTGGTAGTCATGCCAACACATGACTGGAAATCCTATTGAGAGATCACCAATAACAAGTCTTCCCAGCAGTGCTGCAACTAAACAGCAATGTCTGAACCACACCAAAAGACAAACTCAGTACCTGTTAGAGCACATATACATTCCACATGCCACTATGTCCCAAAAGGCAAAGACAGAAGTCAAATGCCCATCCAGTCACTGATTTACTCCCTAACAGAGCAAGAGCGATACACTGCTGGGACATTCCACTCAACACTGATTCATTCATAACAAAACTATTCCAGGGACAGGGAACTTGTAACCCTTCGAGCTCAGTATGGCATACACCAGAGATGAAGAATCTGTGGCGCTCTAGATGTTGCTGGACTACAATTTCTGTCACCCCTGACCTTTGGCCATGCTAGATTGGACTGATGGGAATTGGAGTCCAACAACAGCAGGCGGGCCACAGGTTCCCTCATCACCTCACAGAACCTGAGGTTATTTCCAGACCACCTGGTTATTGAGGATTCATTCTGATTTGTTGTACAATGCTTCCGAGTCATGTTTTCCAGGTTGCTTCCCTCCAACCCAGCCCTAGAGATTGAAAATAAAGAGGAATCTTTTGGGTTTGTGTTCTGAGAAGTGTGAATTTTGAAGGATAGCTGTGACTTGGTTCATTAATTGGTTAGAGATGGCAGATTAGGCAGTTTTTCATTAAAATGCAAGCAAAATTGAATTTCTTCTTTATTCTAAGCTGGGCCCTGTCAGTGCTTGAATGGAATCACCTGAGAACCATATGTAGGCTGCCTTGAGTTCCATGAAGGAAGAATGGAAGGGAATCCCATTAATAAATTAAATTAGGGTGGTGGATGGGGAAAGGGTTAAGCACACCCTCCCCTTGTAGGTTCTCTGCTTTATATCACCTGTTACCAGAACAGTTTTTTTGTGGGAGCCAGAGGTAGAATTGTTACATGCACTTCATTTAGCATCTAGTTCAGCCAGATGAACTCTTTCCAGAGTTGTAGTTATTATTTTATTAGAAAATTTGTAATCCACTCCGTCATAAAATATAACAAGGTGGCTTACAGTAAAATACAGTAGAATCAACCTATAAATATAAGTGAAGCATAATTAAAAACATCAGTACATACTAGTTCATTTAAAGAAAAAAAAATCCTGTCATGAAGTCCTGTCTATATAGTGCAGTTTTCAGGAGACACCTGAAAGATGGCAGAGACGATTCCAGTTGGAGTTTGCAGGTAAGGCGTTCCACAGGGCTCAGTCCCTCATGGAGGCCAACCAAACTTAGGTTTACATCAACCCTCATGTTATCATTAAGCGAGAGACAGGGTGGTGTAATGGTTGGAGATTGGAGGTTCAAATCCTAAAGTTCTGCTGGGTGACCTTGGGCCAGTAGCTCCCTCATATATATCTGCTTCCTAGGGTTGGTGTGATGATAAAACGGAAGGCGGGCCAGACGTGGCATTTTGTACTTTCTGGAAGATGGGTGCATTTGGGTTTTTGGGGGGTTTTTTACACAATAAATAAATAATTTGTACACACAGAGAATGGAAAGTTTTACAATGAATGACCACTAGATGTCCCTGTTGGTCAGTAATCTCAAGTGGATGCTTTCAGTAAAACTGAGCTGCCTGAAGCTGCAATCCTAACTTTACTAGCCTACATCTGCACCATGGATTTAAAACACTATCATACCTCTTTAACAGTCATGGCTTCCCTCAAAAAATCCAGGGGACAGTAGTTTGTTAAGGGTGCTGACAGATTTTAGGAGACCCCTATTTGCCCACCCTCCTACAATTTCCAGCGCTATTTTTCTAGAAAAAGAGGTGCCAGAACTCACCATGATTTCTTCCCTTGTTCTCTCATAATGGCGCCCACCTGAGAGATTCCAGAACTGAATTCCAGTGAGTTCCGGCTTTAACAATCAATCCGTCTTCACAGGGAACTGGGAATTCTAAGTCTCTGAGGGGAATAGGGTGTCCTAACAACTTTAAGCATCAAACTACAGTTCCCTCCCAGCGCTCTCTCCCTCTTCCTCACCTTGGTGTCCAGCCCCAGCTTCTATTCAGAATTCTTGCAGATTTTCTCCTGTGGTCAGCACAGAATGGGGAATCCTCAGGAGATGTTGACAAGTAGGAAGGAGAGACGGGGACAGATTCCTCACCTCTAGACTCTGAATTCCGTCTAGTGTGTCAGGAAGATGGAGAACATGACTGGGAACTTGATGGGCCATTGTGGGTGCCATGGCACCCATGTCAGTGAAAACAGGGGCCTGACTGGGTCACAGGCAGCTTCCCACATTCTGTGCACAAGGCCCTAGGATTAATCTTCAACACTGCCAGTTGAAAGGATCTCAGATACAGGGCCAGGGAAGACTTATGCTGTAGTGCGGCAGGGACATGGGATGGAAGCTGAGGGAACACCTCCTCTTCCCTTTGGGGCCTTTTCTTGGGAGCACAACAGAAATGACATCCAAACCCAGGTCTTTGTGGCTTATCACAGCTCACATGCTGACTCCTATGCTTCACTGAGGAGCCCTGAGGGAGGGAAAGGTTGGCAACTCAAGCAGGAAGGAGTCAAACCAAGTTTCCCTTCTGGGTCTATAGTTGGCTCAGCCCCAGCTTCCCTTGAGACTCCTTTTCCTCACTCATTCTCCCTCCCACTATTAACTGCCTTTTCCTGCTCAGCCATCATGTTCTTCTGTGACATCCCAGGCAGTCCACTGTCAATGGCAACAACTGGGGAAGCATCAGTACGAACCCCCCACCCCAGGCATGATCATCATTTTATTTGTATGCCGCCTTTCCACAGTTAAAACAATGCTGAAGGCGGCTTACGATATGAAAAGATTTACATAATTACAAACATAGCAAAGTAGTCCTAAAAATAAACACATTAAAAACTACATAACCAAACTGAACAATTTCCACATAAAAATAAAGATACAAAAAGTTAACATCAGTAATATCAGTTAATATCAGTAAGAACAGCAAAAGCTCCCCCCAAATACCCCAGTTCTTGCTGGGCAGCAGCCACAGTCCTTATGAGGCCAGGCAAGCCCCACCCTGGGCCACGTGGATAATCGTGGGAGGACACCAACAGTGATTTATTTGTTTATTTCTTATTTATTTCTCACCCAGCACACCCTTCATGTCTAATGATACCAACTCAAATGCATGATATCCCGTTACATGAGGAAAAATATAGAATGACCAGTATATGCATTTAGAAATATAAACTGGCTTGTTCAAGCCCTGCAGTTCTCTCCAATACTTTCGTGGGTGGTCTTGAGAAAAACTCACTGGCTTCAGACATCCCTGTAAAAGGGATTTTGTAACAACCAGAAGAAAAATGGACAATGAGTGGACTAGCTGCCATCTGGCAGCATTGCCCAGGCACCTCCACTCCTAGTTTCTGCCTGGTGACGTCATCTGCTAACTTCAGTCTGCCAACTTCCAGGGCTTTCATCTATTCATCTTTCACACATCTCATTCATGCACATGTACACACCATTTCACCTTGACCACATTCGAAAGCTCCTATTCATTCATTCATCCAGAGAGACATACACCAGCCAACATCCATGAAGAACACCAGTAAACACATCCAACCCTCATTCATTTACTTTTGTGCCCTGGCTTTATTCCACAAATATCCACCCGCTGCTGTTAACTGGCTCCCGAAGGTGAACTTCAACCAGCTTATATTCACAAATATCAACCTGTTTCAGCCTTGCAGCATCCACCAGCTTCTGAATGTGAACTTCGCCAGCATCTACCCACTGACATTTGCCAGCTATTGTTAGGTCCACTGCTAGACATCAGTAAGCCATGGAAATCAGCAGCCTTCAAGCTGCAATCCCACCTAGCAAACAAACTTGCCTTATTATTTCTCCATAGCATCCTGCTGCTAGCCTTCTATTCTCCAGTGTTCCTTCTCCAAGTGGGAAAAAGGGGCACTGCTGAATGTCACAGTTGTGTCCTGCTGGGGAACAGAGAAGGGCTTTCCCCTTGGCCTGCCTTTATATTCACTCAGCTGCTCAGTGCTTTTGTGACATCATAAGCAGTTTGCAACCAATGGCAACAGCTGTGCAGGTATCATCTTCATCTCCTCAGACCTCACAATCGTGGGTGCACCTCAGCAGTGATTCAGTTGTGTGCCTGTCTGTATGTCAGTGTTGGCCGGGTACAGAAGTAGAACAACAAATGTTTCGCACACACACATTTTCTTGAGTCCTAAAGATCTGGGCAAATGAGAAGCAAGGTGGGCCTGAGCAGGAAAATGTATTCCTCTCTCAAAGGATAACATTGCACAAGATTGCTGTATCCCCAACCTCTTCCCACCTGTATCAATAATATACACATTATGAATGTGCATTGGGAATGACACTGATGCACAGGAAAATCTGGCATGGATGGGAGCGAGGATCATATTTGTAACTTTGGCCAGGTTTTTGGTGTCATCATACCAGAACTGCCCTTCATTAGAACTGCTTTGTATCATTTTAGGCCAAGTTCCAACCTGTTTCAGCAACAGAGACATAGCATTTGCAATAGTATTGGCATGCCTAGGTAATCATGCTGATGAGATAGGGAAAAGAGAAAATGTCTGTGTCTTCCAACAGAAGTGGTTTGTTCCACTTCAGAGAGAGATACCTGAAGAATGCCACTGGCTCGACTTGCATCAAGCCAGATGCCTGCTTCCAATCTATATTAGTTCAGAAAATAGACCGAATATCTTTTCTTCCTTGCCTATACTTCCCTGAAGATCTGGCTGTCCCCTCTGGCGTGGCCTTGCTCAGAGGGAAAGGGGTGGGGTGTCAGAGGAGCAACCCCTCTCCTAAATCCCTTTGTTCACCACCAAGCCAAGCGGTAAATATGTACAACATTACGTATGTATAATGGAGTGTAAATAATCCCAAAAAGTGCCTTGTAAATAGACTCCAAGTTTATCCTTTATTAATGAGCCGCTGAGCATCCTGCTGCTTTAGAGCAGCAAGGCTTTCATAATATCAAACCCTAAATTACACTTGGTGTCTCTCATTCCCGGCAAACGAGAATCATTTCAGGCCTCTTTGCTGCCTGTATTTATTTATTCATTTATTGATTTTTGCGAGAGTGAGCCCAGCATTCTCTGTGCTGCCATTTAGTAACGTTGAAGCCCCTGTAAATGGGAACTCTACACCCAAAAGCAAGCACAATAAAAGATGCCAAGGGGAAAATGGAAATTGCTGCCTTCCAACCGGTGCCTCCTCCTTGCTCCTGCCCCTCCCTGCAAGTCCGAAGCTTATTGGATCTTAGGGTGTGCTTTACACCTTCCACTGAGGAAGGTGGAAGAGGGAGGCAAGGTCTTAAGAGTACTTTAAAAACCAAGACCAATCTGGCAGAGGTAGACTTAGTTCCAAGACTTCTCCAGGCACCATGCCAACAGGGAAGTTGCTTTGCTCAGTAGTGGGTCACTACAGTTTTGAGGGAGGGCCATCAATGCTAAGCAGGGATGTCAATAGGATATCCTGACACACTGTATGAGCACTGGGGCACCTGTGCACACACGCATACTACCATCCATCTTTTGGCAAGAACTGCTGCTTATGTACATATATAAACTTCACCAAGCCAACCCCACAGGGCTGTTGCAAAGGTAAAAGGCAGAAGCGGAGCATAGCATGCCCAACCTAGAACTCCTGGGAGCAAAAGCAATATACAAATATATAATGTAATTCACAGATCATGTAAAGAAAGCTAGAAAACCAGCCTCCTTGCTTTAACTGCAGCATTTCACAGTCCTGATATTTATAGCAAAAAGCAAGAGAAAAGTTTGTCAGCCCTGATAAATAGCAAGATGCAAACCACCACCACCACCTAAGTATCTGTAGTTTCATAACTTTGGCATCTGATCTTGGAGGAAAAGCAAGATACTAGTAAACAACAGGAAGATAAATACTCTAACCAATAAATACTCTAACCATGTGCAGTTTCACAAAACTCTCATCAAAACACAAACCCACAGACACATTTTGCCAACTTTGATAAACAAAAAAGTATTGTGTTAAGAACACTATAGGAATTTTAACTTGCTGCAGCTGTAAGGTGCTTGGTGATTTTTTTGGTTATATTTTCTGTTTTATTTTGTATTATATGTTTCTTTATGGTTACTGCATATTAACAAATGACAGCCAAGTGATGACATGCAGACCAGTAGTGGCTGTTTGGGGGACATAGAAAACAAGGGGCACACCATAGCAATATCACTATGTTTTGTCAGCAGGAAAAAAGCCTCATTTATTTCATGGGAGTTCCTTTTGAGTAAGCCATACCAAAGCCAGCCATTGGTGTTTTACACTGCAGACACAGCACAAAATGAAACAATGTGAACACAGAGCAAATTGCTTGAACAAACTTACCCCAGTACACAGACAGACAATCTTCCTTCACCCAGCATCAGGCTAGCAGCAGCAAGCAGCCATAGACTTCTGTTTTCCTCCTGCTCTGGGAAATGCTCCTCTTGAGTCCCAGGTGGGGCTGATCAGTGTTTCTTCCTGTAATTGCATAGCAACAGGGATTAAAGGTGGTATCCAGCTAGGTTTTACTCACATCAGACCCATTGAAATGAATGAATATCCCTAAGTTAGGTCCATTAATTTAAATAGATCTACTCTAGTACAACTTAGCTGAATGCCATCTTAAGTGATAGGCATCTTTAGCAACAGCAGCTTCTCTGTATCTGCCTTAGAACATTTTGTTTTCTAACTTTCTTCAAAGGTTTTCCAATTGACTTCTTTTAAAATGAAGGCTAAGGATCTGGCAACACTGCTGGCTCAGGGCTTGGTATGTGGGTATTCCCTGTACTCTTCTTACATCAGCAGCCCTGATACTAGACTGCAATGAAATTTCGCACCATTGGGAAATCAACCAATCAGTCAATCAAAAGTGGAATGTTTGGAATTTGAACATAGTTAAATGTTGCTTTTGAATTGTGACTTGTGGAGACTTAAACACAGGAAGATTGGTAACTTGATGACTTTTTAAAGCAGCGTGTTAATGATCAGCTTGCCAAATGCAATGCATTCATACTTTGTTCTTTTAAATCTGAAATATCTATAATTTGGAGGGGGTGAATTAAGCAAATGAATTAAGAGAATTTGCTTACAATCCTCTCAGCTAACACCCCAAAACTGGATCATCCCCTGTCCTACCTCAGTCTTGGGATTCAAATTGTACTGTAATTTGGTTGAGACTAAGATTAAAACAAAAAACAGAAGCGCCAGAAACTGCAATAAAAATAAGATATAGAGAAACTGAACACCATTAGGTCCAGCACCCCTTCTAGTATGCAACTGTGTTGGGTGCTTCTCCCCGCCCCCGCCCCCACTCTCAGGAAAAAAGAAATGTCTTACAATTATGCAGAATGAACTGGTAAAATTATGAACTTAAACTTTTATATATTTTTTTATGTTCCCCCATGCTTTATTTCCACAAGATTGTCAGATCGTGTGCCTTCAGACCAGGCCATGGGACTTATATATAAACATGTGACAATAGAAAAGTTTTTTTAAAAGACGGATCACCTTTCATGCATTAAGAGGAGTGGTGGTAGCTTGAATTTGCCAGCTGCCCACCCCTCATGAGTCACATGTGTGTGTGTGTAGAGCTTGTGATTGGCTCATGTGGAGGAATCCCACATATTTACATCTATGCAAGGTAGGGTTGGGACGCGGGTAGCACTGTGGTCTAAACCACAGAGCCTAGGGCTTGCCAATCGGAAGGTCGGTGGTTTGAATCCCCGCGACGGGGTGAGCTCCTGTTGCTCAGTCCCAGCTCCTGCCAACCTAGCAGTTTGAAAGCACGTCAAAGTGCAGGTAGATAAATAGGTACCGCTCCAGCGAGAAGGTAAATGACATTTCCGTGCATTGCTCTGGTTTCATTGCTGGCCACATGACCCAGAAAAACTGTCTGCAGACAAACGTCGGCTCCCTCAGCCAGTAAAGCAAGATGAGCGCAGCAACCCCAGAGTCGTTCACGACTGGACTTAACTATCAGGGGTCCCTTTACCTTTTAAGGTAGGGTTACCATGTTTCAAAAAATTAAAATCAGGACATCCCAATGCTGCAGAACTTTTTCTTACAAAAACACAGAAACTGTGATTTTTTTTTATTGATCCGGGACAAAGCGCCACCTTTTGGAAATTCCCCCCGGACGTCAATTCTACCTTTGAAATCCTGGTATGGCAGGCCTAATATAAGGCCTTTTCTTGTGCTTGCTAAATGTGTGGCTAGCAAGAGGATGATCAGTACACATGTGGGTGGGGCTGGTTTCTGCATCCTCCTCAAATATGTTTTGAATATGTGACAGTGAACTCTGTCATGAACTCTTATCAATTTCCAAATCCATATGTGGACTCTAACAGTTAAAGCAAAACGGAAGGAAGAAAGGGTAGGAGGTGGTCACTACTTAGGGTACCAACTGGCTGCAGGAAAATAGCTGGACTTAGAATGACCCCTTGCTGCCCTCTAACATCTCAGTGGGAAAGAACTGGAATCACCATAGAACATCCTGGCTGACACTTAGTGTAGCTGGCATACTTTTACCTTGGTATTCATATTTTTAAATTTCCCAACCAACTTTTCCTGGCAAATTGGCAAAACTACTCATGTGTGGTTTTGACAGTTGCAAGTGCTCTGAAGCAGCAGCCAGAAAATGTGCCAAACCGTGAATGGAGATAACTTCTTTCCACGACTAAAAACAATATTGTGAAAGCTTAATAATAGATTATGTGTGTAAAATATTTCCTTTGTAGCACAAAAAAAGAGAAAAGACAAAATGAACACTGGAGGCCAGTTGCCTCCTCACATCCCAAGGCCTTGCCTGAATTAAGTCTTTGGTCTTCCTGTGGTATCAGAATATTCCCTTCCTAGTATTAATGCCAACCCAACACTGCCATGTGCTCATCATTGAAGGCTATTCTAAATCACAGAGTACCTTTGGGGGGCATCTAGAATGGTGTCAGCATGGTCGCCATAGGCACTGGCTTCTGGGGGTCGGGGCTATTTGGGCCCCCTCAAACTTTTTTGAGAGGGCCAGCCCCTGCATTGTTGAGGCTGAAGGCTGAGCCAGGAGCGGAATGACATCAGGACATCGCACAACATCAGAACGTTGTGTTGGGAGCCCTCAATCTTCTTCCAAAGATGGTCCTCTGGTGGTTGCAAATGTTTCTCTGACAGAAACAAGGACATCTGCTTTGGTAAGCAAGGCATGAACAGCTGGACCACACAAAATGTGCCTCCGTCCCCATTCATTGGAGTAAGCACATCTACATCTTGCTACTTCTTACTCAGTTTCACGCTTTTCTGGAAGGGTAGCATTTGCCATGTGTTGCTGCTAAGGTTCCACAGACAAGGAGCTAGAGAGAGTCCCATCCAGGCTAGACATGTATCCATTCCAAGAATCTCTGGAACCGCTACATTTCCGAGTCATTACCTGTGTGAGCTATCTTGAGCCTTGTAATGGCGTGTGTAGGGAGTCTCTTCTTTCTCCATCCCAGTCAATGGGAGGCCAGAGGCACCATCCTCTGGACATCCTGGTGGTGGAAGAAGGTGTATTTACCTAGTGATCTCTTGCTGCTCCCCCCCCCCCAAGGTTGTGTACCAGGCAGACAGCACTAAAAGGATTTATTGCTACACCAAGATGCCTCTCGGAGCTCAGTCATGTAGGAGATGTCCCATTATATGGGCAGTTGACTTTAATAGTCATTGTGTGCTTAAAGCACAGCAAAACAACAGTGGGGGGGGGAATCCCCACTCCACTTAAGATTGCCCTTCCCCCTTCCCCCCCCCCACTCCGCAAAGCCCTGCTAGTCTATTTGCACAGTAAATTAAAAATATGAATCACTTCTCTGTACTGCCTCCCCAAACACTCATCCTGTCAGGCTCTGGGTTGTCTTCATTTGTATTACCTTAATTTAATGTTAATTATGTTCTTCATTTACAAAGAACAAGCATTTACACTCCCCGTCTGGGGATATGCCGCACTTACCATCTCCAAGGATTTGGTTCGTGGAAGGGGGAGGGGGAGGACTCGTTAGCACACCCTGCAAGGTAAAGGAGGGGACTGGAGGGGCTACACACACACACACACACACACACACACACACACCACTCTGCTCTGCAGCTCCCCCCCCCCACTCTGCTGCTCTGTACCACAATGGACTTGCCTGATGAGAAGCAAAATTACCTTTCAATTTATGAATTGGTGTGCTATCCTGTCTCTTAAAACTGGATTGTGAAGCTCAGTCAACGAAAAGAGATTGATTGTCCTGGGGAAAGCGAGTTAGGTGATGCTCTGTGGTCAAAACAGCTTATCACTTTGGGTGTGTGGGGTACACCGAATGGTTCAGATGATGTTTTAAGCAGAGACTCTGCCAAACAGAAAAGTTTGGGCGGGCTGTGCCACAGCTATCATAAATGAGGAAAGGCACCATGATATCTTGCTTCTGTCCATCAATAGGCAAAATGAGGGTGGAATCAAATGCTGTGCTATTACAAACATTTCATCTGCACTAGCATTTCAGCTTGCTAGAAGGAATGGTGCTCCCACCCCCCACCCCGGGCACATTGTTTTGGAAGTTCTCCTGACACACACACCATGAATATGGGAGGCATGAGAGAAGGAGAGAAAGGAAAACCCCTTTGCGCAAGCAGAAGTCCCCCATCAGGGTTCATTAGGTGAATCCCACCCTAAGTATTTGTCACCTCTACCACCCAAGGTGGTAGAGCACCAGCAGGTAGGCCAACCAAAATTACTCACAGTGGTTGTACTCCACCCACTGACTATGTGGTTTGGAGGCTGTTTTCTAGCTGGTTGGGCCTCCAGGTGTAAATGATTTCCATCCCGGTGCCAGCGGTCAACAGGCTTGTTGGATGCTGGTTTGGAGGTTTTTAACACAGTTGAGACTAATATTTGAAAACTGTTTCAAACACTACTCATTTATAGTTACTAAAGTATTTATAACTAGCCTTGAGGACCACTTCAAACATATAGAAAAAAGCACATAGCGAAGTCCTGTCAAGATATATCAAGGCAAGAAACAGGTTAGGTAAAGGTAAAGGGGCCCCTGACCATTAGGTCCAGTGGTGACCGACTCTGGGGTTGCGGCGCTCATCTCGTTTTATTGGCCGAGGGAGCCGGCGTACAGCTTCCGGGTCATGTGGCCAGCATGACTAAGCCGCTTCTGGCGAACCAGAGCAGCACACAGAAACGTCGTTTACCTTCCCGCCAGAGCGGCACCTATTTATCTACTTGCACTTTGACGTGTTTTTGAACTGTTGGGTTGGCAGGAGCAGGGACCGAGCAACGGGAGCTCACCCCTTCGCAGGGATTCGAACCACCAACCTTCTGATTGGCAAGTCCTAGGCTCTGTGGTTTAAACCACAGCGCCACCTGCATCCTTCTAGCCTTGAGGACCACTTCAAACATATAGAAAAAAACACATAGCGAAGTCCTGTCAAGATATATCAAGGCAAGAAACTGGTTAGTAATTGAATACATAAAATGTGCATCTTCAAGTATAAGTTTGCAGGCATGATGCACATGCAAATGATGTGGTGATGGGCATAACACCTCTGAGGTTATAGATACATCTGTGAATAATAAGCCATATTTGTGACGGCAAATCACTTACTGGGATTAATGTTGTGGTGTCATTTTTTTCCAAATCCCATTCCCAAAAAGCTGGCAGCCATTTCCAAATCCACCATTATTTTGCCTACAGTATTTTGCTCCTTTCGTGCCATAATCCTCATCCCACAAGTGAAACACGCCCATGCAAGGAATTGCGTAGCCTTAATAAAACCATATTTTGTGGGACAGAAAATCAGAAGATGTTTACATAATGAAAGAGATGCCAAATGCCACCTGCTGACTTTGGACACTTCCAGACCTGCTGTTTGGGGGTAGGGTTCAATCATATACCAGTAAATCCAGGTTGCACAATTCTGGTTGACTGGGAAGTCTTGTGCAACAAAACCCTGTTTTCCCCAAAATATACTACTTCTTGCAATAATGAAAGTTAGGGGTAAATGCACTGGAACATGTGGCATAACAGTTACAGTTCCCTTAGTCTTTCAGGCCCAAGTTCAGATGGGGAGGATGGAGTACCTGCTTGGGGCTAGCAAAGATGGCCAATATCATCCTGATACTGAATGACCTTAATACTCATCTGAGTCTTACTGTATTTCTAGCGGTATCCTCTCATAAACTGACCTGTTTATTTTAGTAGGGTTAGGGTTTGTGATAGTGAACCTACAGCTGGGACTGTCAATACAGACTGAACGTGCCCCTGCAGATATAGGGTTGATAGTGAGACAAACACACATTTAATACCATATCTAGTTCGCCTTTCACAGAGAATTGACTTTGTACAGTATTTCCCTATCTATTTGTGATACCAGATTAAACAGCTGCTCTTTTCCCTGGCTGCAGCACTTTCATGCCATGCATAAGGGATGTCTTGTGCAGCACACTATCGCATGCTTCAGAATCCTTCGTGGCAGAACCATCTGTTCACAACCAAGCGTTCATTAACACATTGAAAATTCTCAAAAGGGTTCACTTGGGGAGGCAGTAGGAATATATATATATAGGCAGAATTTGAGACCCACTCTTTACACTCTTAGAAGGAGCAATCAACAGGAGCTACCTGATGCCTGACAGGACCTCTGGATGCAGCTCAAAAAAGGGGGGAAAGTATGAGGCAACTTGGCCATCTCCTTGTATCAATTCAGTGTGGCAGCCAGGAGCCTATTGACCATCTAATTCCCATGTCTGCATGACATTGCTGGGAGAAGGCACCCAGAAGTTTGGGCTGATGACACACTGCTCTACTTCTGATTCCCAAAGGAGGAAGTGGAAATCCTAAAGAGATGTTGGGAGGTTGTTCTGCAATGGATGAAAGCATAGAAGCTGAATCTGAATCTAGATATAAAGAGGTGCTATTGACCGGGAGGACCTGATCTACTGATAGTTTGCCACCAATTTTGAATGGAGTTGCACTGTAACTAATATGTCAAGTATGGAGTCTGGGGGTTCAGGTTGTGCAGTCTATGGAGACACAAGTGGTTTTGGCAGCCATGAGCACCTTTTAGCAGCTTAGGCAGGTTAGCTGAGACCCTATTAAAAGAAAGCTGACTGGCTTCAGTTACCCATACCCTGGTTACAGTCAGAGCAGTCTACTATAACACTCTATAACAGCGGGCTCACCAGGTGGCCCTCGGCAGCAGCGGCTCCACCTCTGGCAAGACGCTGGACCTGCTTCTTCTTGGCTCGTCCCCAAGTCGCACTAGGATTTATGCTATTTCCGGCAGCCACCAGGCCTGGCGTGGCCCTCCTGGGGCCTCACATCATTCAAGAGCAGGAGGCCGAAGACAGCAAAGGGAAGAGAGGGGAGGGAAGGAGGGAGCAAATAGGCAGATGAGGAAGGGGTGAGTGGCAGGGAAGAGACAAGTGACAGAGATGGGGGGTGGGGTGGGGGGTTGCTCCGAACGTGTTCAGGTTTTTTTGGAATATGTCAACCGTACTTTATGTGTTCTGGGAGACCAGGAGGGAAGGAAGCTGGCTGCAGCAAGAGGAGAAGACTTTCTGGATTCTTCAGCAGCCTGCCTCATTTCTTTCTCCTGCCCCCACTCCTGCCTCTGATTCTGGACTCCTTACCAGCTCCCCTCTTCAAAGTCTCTATGCTGCCCTTGTAGCAAAGAAGAGGATGGTAACAATGCTAGAATTAGCTTGTTCTGGATATCACTGGTTCCAGCTCCTGCCTGAATTCCCGGCCCTAGTTGTCCCCAATGAGTCCCAGCAACACCCTGTAGGTTAGAAAGTATAATTATTCCCATATCACAGTGTTGGCTGAAGCTGAGTAAGCGGCTTGTTTTAGGCCACCTAGTGCATTTAATGGCAGAGCTGAGATTTCAACCAGCATGTATACAGTGCTGGCTGCAGTTACTGTTGAGCAGCTCTGCCACAAGAGCCATTCAGCCTGAACTGCATCCCTAATACTGCCCCCAATCCCATTGTCTTGTCTGCAACCACTGTGGTGAAATTAAGAGAGAAGGAAGAGCCTGCTTGAACAGACCAAAGGCCTATAGAGGGACAGCATCCTGGTCCTTGCAGTGGCCGACCAGATACCTAGGGAAGCCCAGAAGCAGGACATAAACAGCAGTAACAGATCATCATGGCATTTTATGGCCTTGGTAACTCACATTCAGCTTGCTTTTGACTAGGAATGAGTTGCTCATGATACCTACACCTTGGATTCTGGGGCTGACAGCCTTTTGATCTGTACAGGCAACGACCATTTTACATGTGGGTTATGTTCCAAGACACCACACGTTTAAGTGAAATAGTGTATATTGGGAATGCCCATTGAAAAAGCCTGCAAACATCCTCTAAACTTCTGAAAACCCTAGAAAAACCCTTTAAAAAACCAGCAGCACTCCCCAGACTGGCATGAATGGTGGCAATTACTCCCTCCAAAACTCCTTCCTCAAACTCCAAGTCTCCACAGACCTCAAAGGTTGGTGCGAAGGCTCCTGGGATTGCACTTATAAAGGCCTGTGGGGTTGCAAGGTGCTGTTTTTGTGGCATTTTTGCCCTTTTGGCGCTCTTTTAGGACTGTTTTTGCCCTTTTTCTAATCACTCCCGGGTTCGCGGTGATGCGTGAGCACACAGCTGTACACCTACTGAACACGCCTAAAATGGTTGTTGCCTATATTGGCATCTTCCCATTGGCACTATGGCTGCCAAGCACCTGACACTAGGATGTCTGCGAATGACCAACCACAACATGCCAGAGGAACAAACACACTCTGGGGGGAGGAGTGGATAAGATACACACACTGTGGCTTGCTGGTTACACAAGAGCACACCCCTCCCTCGCTTATTAACAATGACCTTCCTATTCACCATGCTCTGGATTCCCCAGCCCCAAATAGCTTTTAAATGCACTTCATGATCCAAGCTTGTGCTTGTTAATAGGGGACATGTGACTGTAGGCCAGCCGGCCCACTCACGGGCCACGTCACGCTCGCTGCGTGGCACACTCGGGCAGGCGGCACGTGCACACGTCTTCATATCCACCCTAACATTTTAATTAATGACAATGGCGCTTTTCTCTCCCGTCCTCTCCTCAGCGCTTTAATGTGTGTCCGTAGCCCGCCCGGTCCCCACAGCCATGGAAATATTAGCTTGACGGATGTGCTGTGTCGCCGGTGCTCCCTCGACGGGCCTGGCTGTCAGCTCGCCGATGATGACATTAACACAGGCAGAAAGTGATGACAAATGCCCGTTATCAGCGAACGAGGCCTGTGACAAATCGAACGCCGCCTCGCGAGCAGCCCCATTACGCTGTAATAAAAAAAGATGGATGGCTTTGCACGCCGGGGCCTGGTGCTAATGCGATTTCGCCTGGTCTCAGAGGGTTCCAATTAAGGCAGAAAAGAGAGAGCGAAGAGGAGGCCCAGAAAGCTCGCACACACGCCCGGCCTTCCCTGCCAACATTGCACTAATCGAGTCAGATCACCTTGAAGGAGAAGGAGCAGATATATATATACAGAGAGAGAGAGAGGCTGGAGAGATTCCCAGTTCCAAGTGGGGTTCTGAACTGTAGGGTATAATGGGAAGCAAAATGGACAGAAGGATGGCACAGATGGGCCTGGGAAATGTGTTTGTATACTATCCCCCTGCCTTGGCCCAGTTCTGGCAGCTCCCACTGCATCTGGCTTGCTCTGCCTCCATCAGGTGAAGAGCTTAATCAAATCATCGCCTCCACCATCCATAGCAATGAGATGGGAAGGGGGTGGCGGTGGAAGGGAAGGATGACAGAGGCTTCTCTCAGACAAGTGTCACCTCCAGGAGGTGCCTCGCTAGTCTGCGGGCAAAGAGGGGACAGATCTTACATTGCTGGGATGTGTATGGAGAAATAGTTCAACATGGGGGCGGGCAGTGACCAACCAGGCCTAGTTGGTGAGGAGGAGAATGTATGCCTGCCCCCTCGGAAATGGACTGATCCTGTTTCTACACACCCTAACCCTTGCTTGCATTCTTGCAAGATCCTAACTGTATGTTTAAATTATTAAAGAAAAAAAGAAAAAAAAAATTATTTAGTGCTATAGGTTAAGGCTTTCGATCCCCTGAATGGACAAAACATTATTAGCATTCAGATGCATGTAAGAACATGTCTGGGGTGATGATAACAAGCAATCTGGCCACTTTTCATTTCAGTTCATTATTATTACTGCCGCTGTTGTTGCACTGCCATTAACTACACTGGAAACAGAAAGAATCCATTCTACATAGAGGGTTATCTTCAATTAAGTCATAAAGTAGTCCCATTGGAATCAAGGTAGCCTAGCCTATTGGTTTGAATGGGTCTGCTGCTCTGAGTATGACTCAGGCTGTGTATACGCTAAACATTTAAAGCACAACCAAAGCACATTCTTTCCCTCAAAGAATCCTGGGCACTGCTGTTCACCTCTCAGAGAGTTACAATTCCCAGGGCCCCTTAACAAACCACATTGCCCAGAATTCTTTGAGAGGAAATAATGTGCTTCAACTGTGCTCTAAACATATACTGTGTACACAGCCTTGGTTGGATACAACTCATAGTTGAGCGCTAGCTATTTTGTTGTTTTACAACAAAATGGAACAAAGCACTAACTGATGAGAAACGTTGGATAGCCTAACTCCAGAAAAGAATTGGCTCAGCAAAAATTGATCAACTTGCCTGTCTTTGAAGTGTGTGTGTGTGTGTGTGTGTGAGAGAGAGAGAGAGAGAGAGAGAGAGAAAGAAAGAGAGAAAGAAAGAAAGAAAGAAAGAAAGAAAGAGAGAGAGAGAGAATGGGGGACATCAAGCTAGATGTGAAGTGTGTGGTCTGCAATTTGGATCTCGTGTGTTGTTGTTGTTGTTGTTTTTAATTGTTTCAGGGGGTGGTGGAATGGAATTGCAGAACAATGGTTGGCTGGGTGGATAAAATTCCCCCATATATAGGGAGCTTGTCGCAGAGCAAGGGGAAGTCGTGAAGTAACACACCCCACACCTGCAAATAAACAAGGAATAAATCCAAGCAAAGACTTTCCCATGTTGTTGTTGTTTTGAATGCAGTTTTTAATTGTGTGCTATAGTGAATACTGCATTTCCCCCCGTTCTGTATCTAGTTGATTTTCCTGAATTGCAGGGGGCTGGACTAGATGACCCTCGGGGTCCCTTCCAACTCCACAGCTCTGTGATTCTATGAAGTCATGTGTTTAAAATGGGTTTTATATATACATACATGCATAATTTTAGTTTGTATGCTCCCTTTCTATAGTTCAAACCATGCTCAAGGCGGCTCACAACATGAAAAAATACATAACTACAACATAACAAAAGTAGTCATAAACAATAAATAAAACATTTAAAAATGCAGAACCAAACTGAACAATGTCCACATTACAGGCATAACAAACAATTAATAAAAATAATAAATTCACTATTCTACTCTATTCTATTTTATTATGACACCAAAAGAACTAATATTTAATATGATAAACTAATGCACATGACCACATGAGAGGAGCAGGTAAAAGATGACATTGATTGCTAAGTTGAACCTCCAGTTTCAGAGGCAGCCAGTGAGCTTCAGCAGATGAATGGGAATGCATAGTGTTTACACAGTTGCAGGGTTAGGGAGAGACGCATGTCTGAAGCAGGTCTGTGCTTAATAATTTTTAATAAATGGATTTTTAAAATCCACGTGGATTTTTAAAAAAACCAACCCACACAGATTGCTGCAGAAACGTTGACAATCAAATTTAAGATAAAACAACAACAGAAGAGAACTGAAACTGACAGATCCCTCCACCCCTAATCAGCAATAGCAGCAGCTACGACAACAATCCAGGAATGGATGTGAATAAATATGTTACTCAGGCTTCATTTCAGCTGAGGATGAGGTCTGAAGACCAGACAAAATGCAGGGCTTCTTAAGATGCAAACCTGACACATTCACTTTCAAAGCCAGTCAAAGCTCCAGCCTCAGAGACAGAGATGTGATTCTGGACTCCCACTCCCCTAGAAACTTCCAATGCTCTGGCCCAATTGAGGACCAAAGGGGGGGGGGGCATGCCCAGTCTGGGAGCAGTTCAGGAGCAAGCCAGGGTAGAAGTGGAAGCAGCTAGGATGAGCCAGAGGTTCCAAAGCCATCCCAGTTTACTGACATGCCCCAAAAACTGAGGAGCAATTTAGACCAGCTCAGGGGCTGGAATCTTTCCCATCAATGTCAAGAGGGTAACAGTTGAACAAAACAGAAGTTCTGTTATGCATTGAAGTTATCACCCTGGCCACCAGGGGTATCATGTATATAGTTTTCACTCAGGTCCACGTCAGTTAATTTAGGCGGGAAACCCTGGGTTGTTGTTGTTACAATGTTGACAGCTGGCTGCCTATAAAAGCAGGCCGGCTGAGCTGTTGGCTGTTCAGTTCAGTTCCAGCTTACTTATAAAGAACTACTTGGAGAAAGCTCTGTGTTGCCTGCTGTGTCCACCCACTATTTAATAAGTTCAAAAGGTGGAGGACCACAAGAACACGCCTCCGCCCTCACTTCCACCCTACTTGCAAGCCCCTGAAAGGGCTTTGGGTGGTTGGTTAAACCACTTTGGAGTCTCCCCTCAACAGCCTTAGGAATGTACAGTTTGAGAGCCAAAGCAGCACCAGGAGGTGAAGCCCCTCCTTTCTGCAAATGTGCCCCTCCTCCTCCCATGTGAACCTGGAAGGGAGAAATAAGATGGCGGGTGTGGGGGGAAGGGGAAGCTTGTGATAAGGAAAGGGGAGTTACAAGTGAGAGAATTCACAGTTCCAGCCTAAGACATTTTGGGTGTCTGAAGCAAAGCCCAAATGCTGCCTTGTCTGGCTAGGCCCAACACTTGCTGCATCATTCTGGCATCCATTCCTTCCGTTAACTATCGCCTCATCACTCTGCTTCATCTCACTGCATCGCAAGGCTGTCCCTGAGTTCAGCACAAATCGCTGTCATACTCATTTTTCCTTTTAAATTGCACCTACACACACACACACACACACACATTTCCGTTAGTTTAGCAATTGCATTTATATCCCACTTTTTTCTCCAAGGAGCTCAAGGTGGCATACGTGCTTCCCCGTCTCATTTAAATCCCCATAATATCCCTGAGAGGTAGATTACGTTGACAGACAGTAACTGGCCCAAGGTCACACACCCAGTGAGCTTCATGGCTGAGCAGGGATTCAAACCCTGGTCTTTCAGTTCCTAGTCCGACAAGCTAACCCCTACACCACAGTTTTATATGAGGATGGGGCAGCCACAGGCCTGTCACCATCACAAATAGCTTGGGCCTAAGGGGGTTAAGCTGCAGGCTTATTTGCTAGATAAGGTTGGTTTTGAGAAGGCATTTGAAGGAGGGAGATAAAGAAGTACAGTGGTGCCTCAGGTTACAGACACTTCAGCTTACAGACTCCGCTAACCCAGAAATATTACCTCAGGTTAAGAACTTTGCTTCAGGATGAGAACAGAAATAGCGCTGTGATGGCATGGCGGCAGCGGGAGGCCCCATTAGCTAAAGTGGTACCTCAGGTTAAGAACAGTTTCAGGTTAAGAACGGACCTCCAGAACAAATTAAGTTCTTAACCCGAGGTACCACTGTATTCTTGTGAGTTATTTCTCATATAAACAAAATTCCAACATAGAAAGGTAAATTTCGCACAAAATGCTAAATCACAGGTGATACATTTGTCACTTCTGATTGACTGGATCGATACGTCCTCTGTCAAGATATATCTGTATTAGCAAACTGATTTCCAGCTTTACATTTAATAATTAAAATGATGCGACTGTGACTGAACCACTGTGGTGCAATAAGCTCTTGGATGTTCTCTTCATTCAGCACTGGTGATGTAAGGACTGTTGTCCACCACATGCCATTTTCAAAGGGTACAACCCTATGCTTAAGAGATATCCTTAAGGTAGCCTAAGTGGTGGTGTCAGATTATTTGTTCTTTGGGATCTTGACATACATGTCTACACTTTTCCTCAGGGCAGGCCTGGATTCTTGCCCTCCATGAAAACGGTAGGCCACAATTTATACACCACTTGGTTGTAAAAAAAACCAACAACGCTCAAAGTGGTTTACAAGAGGTAAAACAATAACATCACAAAAGTTTTATGACCATACTTTAAAACATGCAAAAGTTAAAAGAATAAAGTTACCTCAACTTTCTTGGTACGCTTGAGGTATGGGCCTCAGAACAGTTGCTCTGAATACTGGAAAATATCACAGTGGCACTATGGTTGGAGCTACTGCCAGGGGCTGCTGGATCCATGCATATATGTCCCATGTGGTGAGCCACTGGACAGCATATGGCAACTTCTTTTGGCGCTAGACCGACTTTGCCCACCAAGGTCCTTCAGGACAGGAAAGAGAATAAAGGGCTTCATTTGCCAGCTGTCCTTGACCTTTCGTTAATCCTGACCTCTGGCCTGCCTTTTGCCCCTGCCTCCTTATAAAAACTTGCTGCTCACTCTTACTTCTGGTTGCTCCTCAGCACTGCCTGGCCATGTGCCCTTTGATCCCAACCACTTCTGCCATCCAGGCTACTGACTTGTCCCATGACTTCCCACTCATCTCAAACTGCCTCCTGTGGCACTGCCACTAGGGCACAGATCTGTCACCCACCTATATTCCTGCTGAGTAGAGAACCACTTAGAATGGTCCTCAGTCCAAAGTCTGCTGCTTGGATTCCAGAACGCACTAGCTAGTCTCTTTCTGGTTTGGCAGAGCTAGGCAATAGCAGGTTGAACTTGCAGGTTGAACTTGCCCTTCCCTTGAGTACCTGTGCAGGCCTTCTTGCCTTTTTTGGAAATCGCTTATCATCAGCAGTATCATTAGCATCATTTTATTTGTATGCCGCCCTTAAACCCATGCTCAGGGTTTTACAACATGAAAATATTTACATAATTACAAAAGTAGTCATAAACAATAAATAAAAAACACCAAGAAGCACACAACCAAATTGAACAGTTTCCACATAAATCATAAGACCGAAAAATAATGATGCAATTTTTTTTATAAACAACAGCAACAAAAAATCCCCAAACAACACCCCAGCCCAATAGCTTGATCAGCAGCCTCAGATTTTCTAGCTGGAGTCAGTCCAGGCCCCGCCCTCCCAGGCCAGGTGGGAAAAGACCAACAAGGCAGGGAACAGGTCTTCCAGGACTCACAGCCAAGATTTATATATATTAACTGTTTTTATATGCAATTGTTTCATATATGTTTTTACTGTATTGTGAAATCGCTTCAAGGTGCTTCATAGAAAGCTATCAATAAATGAAATATAATAATAATAATAATAATAATAATAATAATAATAATAATAATAATGTGGTACCTTGGGTTAAGAACTTTATTCGTTCTGGAGGTCCGTTCTTAACCTGAAACTGTTCTTAACCTGAAGCACCACTTTAGCTAATAGGGCCTGCCGCCAGGCCGCTGGAGCACGATTTCTGTTCTCATCCTGAAGCAAAGTTCTTAACCCAAGGTACTATTTCTGGGTTAGCGGAGTCTGTAACCTGAAGCGTATGTAACCTGAAGCGTATGTAACCCGAGGTACAGTACTACTGTAATAATAATAATAGTAGTACTACCTTAGAGGAGCTCTGCTGCAGCAAGAGCATGGGTGATTAGAGAGGCAGTGGTTTTACAGCACTACCCTGTGGCAATGGCAATGGAGTCTTCTCTGCTACAAATTGCCGATCCTGGGGATGGGGGTTGCCATATGGTCTGGTGAACCCAAACAGAGTCGTCACCAGTTTGCTGTCATGCTTTTGGCATCAATTTGCAGATGAAGCTGTTAATATTCAGCAGCTGGCTTGGAAACCACTCATTTTATGCACAGCCAGAGTTTTAACATATCAGAATTCTTATCTTGTCCATTTGCATCCATTTCAATTTATGTCAGTCATCTTTAAGTGCTGTTAATTGGCTGACTATTGATAATGAGCCTCTGCAGATATTTATTAAGCTATGCCTCTAATAAACATGCAAAATATACTTTCCATTTGGTATCCAGCATCATTTACATGCTTTCATCTTGCCATGCTACATATTTTACAAGTGAACATTCAGATGAAACCTATTCCATACAAACTGCAACGCCTTAAGAGTTTTCCAGATCCATTCTTCTCCCTTTTGCATGATGTCATATGGAATAATGTATTATTGAATACCCTCCCCCCTTTTGCATATCCTGACATTACATCCAAATGGTGACCTTAATTCACCTGATATATTTGAAGCCTACATCGAACATTAGGAAGTATTTGACACCACAGGAAAATGTGTTGAAAGGCATTTGGTAGAGTATGAGACACTTCGGTTCAGGGTTGTGGATCTGAGCCCCACGTTGGGCAAAAAGATTCCTGTATGGCAGGGGTTGGACTAGACAGCCCTCATGGTCTCTTCCAACTCTACAATTCTATGATTCTATGTCTTGCATTCAGGTTCTCTCTAAAGAACTCAAGAACAGTGGTCTCTGGTGGTAAACCTTAATACCTGATAGGTTTCATATTTGCCATAAAAATTCATCCTATTGTGATAATGCTCCTTCTGCAAAATCCCACATTGTGACCTCAGTGGCCGCAATTCAGAAAAAGGCCAATGGGAGCTAAGCACAAGTCACTTTCTCTGGATTGGGAGCAGCAAGCAGGGCTTGTAGGCAGTTAGCACCACCAGTTTATTGCATCACTTTCTTGGGTTAAGTAAGAAGTACATCTTGACTATGGAGCCTTTTTGGATTGATCAGAAATATTTTGAATTTGACGACTTCATGGGGTTAAAGCGCTCATGTTAGTATTTACTTACTCACTTTCTTGATTAGCAATCCATAGACCATTTAAACATTTTAGAATATAAATTTACATCAGTTCAGTGCCACATGTAAACAATACTCTATTTGGACTTCAAAGTATGGAAAAAGACACCAGGGGTGTAAGTCATAATCAGAATTAGGGATGGGAGATAAACTTGATTCAATTAATATTTAAAGGCAAACCAGTTTAGTAATTTGCACTCTACAAACCCAAACACACCTCCTTTAAAATTTGTATTTCTCCAGATTTTGCAGTGCAGTACAAAGTAGGTTTTATTTATGGTATCCAAATTGTGTTGAAATAAATAAAATTTGCCCAAACAGAACAGAGAAATCTTATGCCTTCTATTTGCTGTTCAATTAGGACCATGGATGCTTTTAAATCCTGTACTTCTAGCCAATGTATGAAAGTGAACCAAATTGTTTCCTAGTTTTTTCATTTGGATGAATGCAATGGATATAATGTGCATATGTTTGCTCATTTTTCGCATCAGCTTCTGCTAGTCACAGAGAAAGTGTACTGAGCTATGCACCAAAGCCTCAATCCCCTACTCACGTCAATCCTATTGAGTTCCCATTTGGCTTCACAGATTTAACCAGCCTTTGGCCTTTGCACTTTCTAGCCTACTTTTGAAATTGCCACTACAAAATGTGGTGCTTTTTTCTGCTGCTTCTAGCCCAGACACAGCAAGAAGTTTCTGCTGAAAGGTTGCCCAAGAACAAGAGTTAGAAAGAGGGAAAACTACCTGGGGGGAAACGTAGAAGGATGTGGAAGAAATGTAATTATATCTGGAATGGGCAAAGGAAATCTAATTTGTCCCCCAACATAATCTTGTCTTAGCAGTAACTCTGAGTGAGTATCATGAGGAATGACACTAAAGACTGAGGTAGGTATTGGGGAGACTTCTAATTAGTAACCACAGTTGTGCCTAATCTACCTTGATAATAAGATATGGCCAAATTAAGGCAGATTTACCAAGAAGCTCTGTGGCATTTGCAACAGAAGTCTTACTAAAATGTCAACTTTTCCCTTTTCTTGCGAGGAATCCTATTCGGAATAAGGGAATTTCCCTTTAAAAAGCTATGCTGTGAAAGAAGGTGGTTTGTTGTTACCTAGAAGTCTATGGAATATGGGCTATGCTTAGATGGTGTTGTTTCATTTTTATCCTGTCTTTCTGCCAAAGAGTCCACCTCTTATTACCTGAAATAACAGGACTTGAAAACACTCACCTCTGGAGGCATGATCCATCCCAATGTAGGCACTGGGCAGCGCTCTGAATGCATTGTTTCTTCCTGTGCATGTAAAATGGAGAATAGAAGAGTTGTGCCTTTTGGGGGGTGGCACTCAAAATCCACAGATGGGCTATACCTTTACAGTATTAGTACGAACAAAATTGTTGCAAAATAATGTACAAGCTTTCAAGTGGTGCAGAATGTTTAATCAGGCTAGATGTTATTCAAAGCAGGGGTTAGGGGCAGAGACAAAATTACCCAAAATTAGACTGGATTGTGATGTGCTGAGGTCTGCATTTTAGACTGTGTCTAAAGTTGGAGACTGCAGACTGGATTCATCTCTGCTAGGTGGTTGCTGAATATACTTCAAATTCTGGGAGGAAGAGGCAACGACTGAGTCCCCATTTTTGTAAACATAAGGGCCAAGTACACAAGTTTCTGGTTATGCAGAAAGCAGGTATAAAGAGAAATATAGCACTCTTTATAATAGGAAAGTCAGAGATTAATTTTTGACGGTGCACAAAATAAAACTGCTCCATTGAAACCAAATTGCATAGCATTACCTAATGTTTGGAGGGTGTCATGATCTGACAGGATGACGGGGAGGAGGAACAGGATCCTGGAGAGGGGTGTAGCCAGGACTGGGACACACCAGGACAAGCAGGGGTTGGGGGAGGAAGTACTCTTTGAGGCACAGAGAGCAGCAGGAGGGTTGCTCTAGGAGGCTGAGGTAGGCAGGGGCCCACAGGCCAGCTCACTAACTGGCCAGGTGGGCCTCATCAGCTGGAGGAGGCTTGGAACAGGTGAGGGTCACCTGCCTTATCAAGCCCAGATGCTGTAATCAGCATGCAAAGTACAAAAGGGAAGCAGAGCTGAGGGGCTTTGCCTGCTCAACTGCCCATGTGGATGGACCTTGGCTTGGATGCTCCTGGATCTTTAGGGGACTGTACTTTGGCTTTGATTCTGGACTGTTTCCTGACTGCTGGATTTCAGACTTGGCTTACTTGGACTGACCCTGGACTGCGTTTCCTGAAATTCGGACTTGACATTCTGGCTCGCTGCCAGGTAGGCCAGGGATTCAGGACAGAGAGTAACTCTCCAAATGCAAAGTGAGGTGGTAGAAAATCATCTTCCCTGCAGGCATGTGCACATGTGGATTGTCTTTCTACCCTGCCAGTTCTCTAACCCCTAATACAGTTGTTGTTCTTCTGACTGTCCCTTATTATTACCCATCAACCCAAGTGCAAGGTCATGACAGATTGGTACCTGCCATGAATCAGTAACCTACAAGCAGGGGGAAAGAGAGGCCCCAAGAAGATGCAGGGAAAACATGGATTGCCTAGAGATGGAGGGAGCTTCATTGTAGGTGTAATCTTCTTGCACCATCCATTACCACAAAAAGATGAGAGGGGAGGATGAGGAAGTACTTGTGGTCTCCTTATAGCAGGTTAGAAAATGTCAAAGGCACCCTTGGTGTCTTCTTCCCCTACCCTCAGAGCTATGCTGGGGCAGCCTAGTACGGGAATGATCTTGGAACCTAGCAAAGATATGGCCAAGAAGGGCTAGCACAAGACTTAAACTAATCCCTTACTTTGTCATGCTTTCTTGCCTTCAAATTCTGAGGTGCAGTGGCAGAGAGGGCAGGGAGGTCAATAAATTAAACTAGACCTACATATGACTGTTTATTCCTGTTATTGTAACCTGGCTGTGACCGAAAAGATGGCCATTGATGGTCTATTATAAGGAATATGATGTGATAACTGGGATTTGCTGGCACAAAGACAAGGGCGAGTTGCTGACTTTGCTGATTGCTCACTATTTCCTTGTCCTCTAGTTCCCTCTGCTGGCTACTAAAGCTGCAAGCAATTTCTCCTTGGCTGCATCTTCAGAGTGAGTTTGTTTCTGTTTTTCGTCCTCTGTCAGGAATTGTTTGGGGGTTTTTAAAAGCATTTCAGTATTCAGCTCCGAGAGGAGAGGCAAAAATCTCAGTCAGTTCATTCTGGATACAAGCATCTTTGGGTGGATCTTTTCCTCACAACCAGTAGCATCAGCTGGCTGGGGCTAATGGGAGTTGTAGTTGTGGATGGAGGAGAAATTTGGTTCAGCTCACATTTAAAGGTGAGCCTACCTAATTCATGCTGTCTGAAACATGAACTCATGTGTACTTCACAATTCACACTTCTCTGAATTTTTCAATGCAGCCAAATAACATGTACAAAAGTACATTTACTAAGGTTAAAAGTTTGTTAGTAAAAAATAACACATAGAAATGCCTTATACCAGGGAAAACTGCAGTGTAAAAATGCGTAAGGCAAAGCCACATACAAAAATGTGGATGTTCGGAGAAATTCGTACCAAGGTCTGATGAATTTTCATGAGGTCTTTAAAACCAGCAGTTGTGGAAATATGGAGAATGGAGACATGAGCAAAAGAGAGAATCTGAAAGTGGCACATTTGCCTATCCATCCCTACTTGTAGTCCAAAATGTGGGGTTCACCAGGATGGGAAAGGCTAGTGCAGAATATTGTAGCAGAGCCACTAAAAGATAGTGGATCTGAAAATTCATATTTAAATCTTGCCTCGGGCATGAGCCCCCCCCCAACACACACAAACACCCCTTATGGGAACGACCATAACGACCCATTTTACAGGGCCATTGTTATAAAGATTACTGAGATTATGGAAGTGAAGTGCTTTGAGCACTCTAAAGCCGCTGTATAAATGCAAAGTGTTTTTGTGATGGGGCAGTTTCAGGAATCACTGAGACCATGCCATGAACCTGGTGCCATAGGATGCTGCATCTACTTTCCTGCCTGCCTGCCCTTTGTGGCTTAGGGCCCTCGTATTCACGGGACCGCCTCTCCTGGTATGCCCCACAGAGGACCTTAAGGTCCATGAATAATCATAGTTTGGAGGTCCCGGGCCCTAAGGAAGTCAGATTATCCTCCACCAGGGCCAGGGCCTTCTCAGTGAAGGCTCCGACCTGGTGGACTGCTCTGTCCCATGAGACCAGGGCCCTGCAGGATTTAACTTCCTTCCACAGGGCCTGTAAGACAGAGCTATTCTACCTGGCTTTCAATTTGAACTTAGCCTGATCTTTTATTGCCCTTCCTTCCTTCCCTCCTCTTCCCCTTTTTATGAATATTACCCACTCTGCGATCCCACAGCTAATTCTCCCCTGGTCTCCTCGCTGGCCCAAATAGGAATAATTTAGCCAGCTAGCCCTGGTGAGCATCTAATGTTTATTGGATGGATTTTCCCCCAAATTGATTTTTGAATTCTGAATTTATTGTTATTCATGTTTTATACTGTATTTTATGCTGTTTTTTGTTGCATCAATTAAGTGTTTTAAATTTGTTGTTAGCTGCCCTGAGCCGGGAATGGCGGGGTATAAATAAATTATTATTATTATTATTATTACAGCAGTTGTTGCAAAACTTCTAAGTGGTGGGGTATCTCCTGGGGTATTCACTAAAGGATTATATTCATGCAGTGTGGCTAGTTCAGGTCCATGACCAAACTGAAAGAGAGGAAATGTTATGATTCTAGACCTGCAGAACTTGAAAGCCTCCCCCCATATGAATGAGAGCCCCCACCTGGAGCCTCAGCGACCTTCTGCTTTTGTTGCCTGGCTGAGACTGCAAAGTCAAGCCCCTGGCAGGCCATAGGATATAGCTGGTGGGCTGAAAATTCCTCGGTAGTCACAGGTGATTTAGGCCTATGTTAGATGTGACAGGTTATTTCGCAACAACTGTTGGATCTAAAAATATTGAGGGGGCACACTGGTCTTCTGAGATTCCACACCTCACACCCTCTTGAGGCTTCCACCTTCTTTGGCCAGGGATAGGACAATATAAAAGGGCTCCATTCTCAGTATAGATATTGAAGAGCATCGCTAAGTTTTTGCTAAAGAAATGGTGTGCCTGCCAACAATTGGGTGCATCTACAAGCATCTCTGTGATCAGGAACATGGATTGCACAGGGTTCCTGATCACAGGGAGTCCTGTACACAAGTTTAAGCAAGCCCATTTCCTTCAGAGCCTACTGCGGCAAGCAGCAGGTTGGGAGTAGAGCAGGCAGGGCTGGTACATACAGTCCTGTATCATCAACACAGTTTGAACTTTACTATTATTGCAGAGGGCTTGATGGTTCAGCCTGGACCTTTGAATGATCTCAGCCAGCAGTTTCACTATAACATTAAAAAGCATGGGAGACAAGACAGATTCTTATGGCACTGCGTAGGGTTCAACTGCAGTCTCTCGGTGCTGTCACCTAGGGATGGGTGAATCTGTCAGTTTCAGGTCCTCATTTTTCCAGTACTAAAGTGAGTTATTCACATTTCCATATTAGTCTGAGATTTTCCTTTTTAAAGCCAGCTTGAAATTTCATTTTATTGCAAATTTCTCCAATTAGATACATTTTTGCAAAACAATTTCCCCTGATGTACAAGGCACAATGATTCCAACATTTTCCAGATCAAACATTTCTAAATGGATTTGGTGTTATTTTTACAGACAGCCATAAATATGGTGGAACAATGGAGTTAGAGGACTCTGTTTTTTAAAAAACAACAACCTTGGCATTCTTTTTTTTTTTTTAAGAGTGTGTTGCTAGTTGTGCGTTCTTCCAGATGTATACACAGAGCGAGAGACTCAACAGATGCATAAAGCTGTTCAGTGTTATTATTGAGCCATGGTCTAAACAGGTAAATTATACCCCAGTAACAGATTTGCTATGAGACAGGGGAACCATAAGAAATATTGCTACAACCATCATCAGTGCCCATATCATAGCCCCATTTCCGGCAATGACAAAGTGCTGAGTTATTGTCTTGGCTTGAAAGGCAACGAGTTTGTAAACTCTCTTGTTTGTGCCACTTTCCCAGCAAAATGAAAAATCATTCATCATCACTAGGTAGGTACACTGTCAGAGCAAGGAGCAGAAAGCAAAAGGGCTACAAAGACCAAACAAAGCTATTGGATGCTGGCCAGATTTGAGAGAGAGGCTAAGTGGCCAAACAGGTTGCAGGGCTGAGGTGTTAAAGGCTTCTCCAGATGAGCTATTTATTGAGCATTCATCCTGATTTGCTCACAGAAAGCTGACATGGAGGTTAGATTGTAACTGCCCAATAAGGTTATAGGACAATAAGCGTTCCGTCTTACATTCACCTTTGATTTGCTTGTGGAGTGTTTATGCATCCCACACTTTTCTGTGAATCTCCCTGACACTTTCCCGACCACAAAAGTCCATTTCTTTCTTTCTTTTTGGCTCTTTGGCGAGAAAGCACTTTCATCCAAACAGGCACTGATTGGAAATGAAGCAGCATGACCAGCCCCAAAACATTTGCCAGCACCAAAAGCATTGAAAGCAGGATCAGATGTGACTGCCCCAATAGCATCACAAGCACAAATCATCACAAATGTGCAATAAAAAAAGACTCCAGGAGGGGCCCTGATTGTGACAATCAATAGAAAAATGTCCAAGGTAGGGATGGAGGAAGAGCCAAAAGCCCTTGCTCAGAATGGGGTGGAGTGCGATGCTTTCCCATTTCTCCACCTGCAGGGAGAACAGCCATCAAACCACTCATTTTGCCCTATTTTTACTGCAGAAATTATCTCTCTGACCCACCATTACCACCCTATTTCTGCCTTCCCATCTATGTCTCATTGCCGCGACATTCTTTCCAGATTGCGCCAGTAAAATCACCCCACACCCATTTATGTCACCTACCATAGCAACATTTTGCAAGCCCCACTATATCATTAGCACTCTCCACACCCAGTATACCCATTCTCACCTTATTCCCAGGTATCTGTTGTCACCTGGAGAACAATACATGTGGGCCACTTATTAATGCTGCTTTGCAAGCGTTGGGGTCCTTAACTATTGCAAAGGCCTCTAAGACCAAAGTAAATGCCAGGAGGATGAAAAAGTGCATTCTAACAAGGCATAAGGGTAGATAATCTGAAGCAGCTGGGGCACTCAGCTCTGCATAAGAGCTCCACCCACCCTCTCCACCTGCATCCCTCTGCCATCAGAAATCTGGTAGATGGTCACATGAGGCTTTTTCTTGGTGGCACTTAGCTTTTGGAATGTCCTTCCAAGGGAAGCTCACTTAGCCCCATCATCTACTCCCTCCTTTTTTACCCAGCTAGTGAAAATGCTGTTTTAGGATGTCTTCAGGGAAGTAACAACTGAGGGTGTCTCCAGAGACAGTCGCTGTTTTGTGGGATGGATTCAAACATGTACCGGAATTTTTGGTTTGCTCAGTCAAAGTGGATCAAAAGGCTCTGTTGCCATGTAGACACCCCACAAACAAATCAGGATGAGTGCAGGACAAATGCTCATTGTTAAATAACTGCCCTGCAAATAAAGCAGAACAGTTGCTCAGTATAATCTAGCCTCTATGCAAGCAAATCAGGGTGAATGCTTGATAAATCAGCAATCTCTGAAATAGCCTTGAAAATAGATCTGGATTATTTCCTGGCACTTGTTATGGTGTTCCTGCCAAAGTGATGTGTCTCTTTTGTTTTGTGGTTCCTTTAATATTTGTGTTTGCTTTTATTTTGTTAAATTGTTTGAGGATGTGCTTTGATATTGTGCCTTGGTGGTCTTGAGGGACAGAAAGGCAGGATGAACAATATTTTCAATTAAATAAACTGCTATCAGGACTTCTCAGCATGTGCTATGTCTGTTGTTCTTGGCTGAGAGGATAACAAAACACCAGACCAAAAGGCAATGCCCGCTGACCAGTTTCTCCTGCTTTAGCCACACCTGGTTGAACCTGTTTCATTGTTGGTGTCCATTCTAAAGAGCACTCCCATTGCTGCATGGAAGGAGTACATTTGGTGGGCTGGTTTTGTATGTTGTTGCTGGCATCCGTCTGTCTCGAGAGACAATGGAGTGCGCCTCTGGGTGTGAAGGCAAACTGCTGGCGATTCACAGCACCTGTTGTAGCTGCAGAGACTGGTAACTCGCAATGTTGCCTCCAGTGTTGTTTTTGCTGTGTTAGCAACGCCAAAGTGACCTTCCTGGGGCACAAGCCTGGGCAGTGTGTACGGAGTCCTGGGCTGCCCAGATGACGAGGCCTCCCACTCTCAGCCTCACTGATGTGGTCCAAAGGAAAGCAGAGAAATATGTTTGGCATCAGCTTGGCTGCAGGAGTTGACAGAAGGAGACGTACACCATCCAACTGTCTTAGGGATTCCACTCTGGATTGTAGGGTTTACTCCTTAGCTTTCATTATCCAGAATATGTCCCACAAGATTTTTCCTCAGGTTTATTCCTGAGGCCTTTCTCATGAATGAGTATAGCCACAAAGCAGTGGGGGTTTCGGACCAGAGATTTCCTTCTGTTGTTGTTTTCCAGTACCAAGAAAGTGATGGTGTTCTTATCAAACATCACAGAATAGGGAGCTAGTATTGGTGAATATTGGAAGAGAAACAAGGAGTTTAAAACCATCATCCAGTCGAGACTGTGCACACCTTCACCTTTTATTTTTAGTATCCCTTTCCAGCTCCATGGCCCCTGGGCAGACACTGGCAAAGAGAAGGAGACTTGTTGGAGAACATGTCAAAATGCCCATATGAGGTTTTTACACACTGGATAGCACACAAAGTTGCCTAGGCCAACACAGATACGTGAGAATCCTACCCTTTACCACTTTCTTTTTTAAGAATGTAAGAATTGTTTTGGGAGATCTAAGTCCAGCTATTCCAGTATTCTGTCTGCAGCAATGACTGTCCTAGGGAGCTCATAAGCAGAGCATAAAAGCTGATGGCCCTTTTTCTGATTGCTCAGCATCTGGAAATCAGAAGCTCTGTTGTCTCTGAAGATGAAGCTTTAATTCAGCTCTCGTAGTAGCTAATGGCCACTTATTAGGCCCATCCTTTTATGAATTTATCCAATCCTTTTTTGAAGCCATCTTAGCTGGCTTTAAAGCTAACACATCCTAGTGCTAGCTTTAAAGAACCAGCTAAAAAACAAACAAACAACTAGCTAGTGAATATCCTACAGCAGCCTTCCACAGCCTGATACTTCCTGGATGCTATTGGCCAATGGTTAGCATGGCCAATGGCCAGCCCATAGCAATAGTTTTGGCTTGGGATTGGCTGAGCAGTGGAAAGAGCTGATTGGCCAAAGAATAGGAGATTGACAGAAATGGCTGCAGCAGTTCAAACTGGAGCCTTGGGAGAATGTAGGGAGCAATAAATAGTGTGGGGGCTTTGGGGGGGGTGTTAGTTTGGAGGAAAAATCAATTTCTTTCCCTTTTAAACTCCATGTGATGGGACAGTGCACCCAATAAGTGACCAGTCTTGACTCACTATTTAGCAGTGCTGGACACAATCCACCCAAAGTCAAGCATTTGTCTGTGCAATCTTATACATCTATAGATGGGTTCAGTGGGGCTTACTCCCAGGTAAGTAGATATAACGTTGCCACCTTAAAGCCGTTTACAGTGCAATCCTATGCACATTTATTCCGGAGCAAATTATTCAATGGGGTTTATTCGCAAATAATTACGCATAGAATTACAGTATTAAACATTGATTTAGGTAGAAATCCCATGCACATTTACACAAAAGTAAGTCCCACTGTGTTCATTGAGGTTTACATCCAAGTAAGTAGGCCTAGCAGGGCAGCCATGAGTATTTTACTGTGCCTGGATTGTGCCCCTTCGTTTCATTATCTTAACTCTTTATAAATTTCACTGGTTTCCCCTTTTATAACTATATTTTCTTTTTTATCTCCCATTTTTATAAAAAAATATATATTTTGTATATTCTTTGCATTTCTTGTTTTCCCTTAACCACTTCTTTGTCCGCTGCACCAGTTGTATATACAGTTAAACCAAGTTATTTTACTTCCTGTTAGAGCTTCTCTTATTTGTTTTTTTTTTTTTAAGATATTAAGATTTTCAAAAAATTACAAAATAAAAAAAAAGAAAAAAGAAAAATACAAAATAAAAATAGTTAAAAACAATTCAGTCTTTCAATCACTTATCTTTCATTTGCTTATTTCCCGGACCTCCTCATGCCTCCCTTTTCTGTATTCCAATTCAGTTTGTTAGTTCAGCAAATCCCTCCCCTCTTTGTTTATCCTAGTCTTCAATCTTAAAGTATTGTAACATTATATTTTTACCTATTAATAGTCCATTTTTTAATATTCCCTTATAACATTACAGCTAAAAACCACTTAGTTTCTATCCAACATCATTCTAACATTCATTAATTTTACAATATTTCTGTAAATAATCTTTAAACTTTTTCCAATCTTCTTCCACCGACTTTTCTCCCTGGTCTCAGATTCTGCCAGTCATTTCTGCCAGTTCCATATAGTCCATCACCTTCATCTGCCATTCTTCCAAGGTGGGTAGATCTTGTGTCTTCCAATACTTTGCAATAAGTATTCTTGCTGCTGTTGTGGCATACATAAAGAAAGTTCTATCCTTCTTTGGCACCAATTGACTGACTATGCCCAGCAGGAAGGCCTCTGGTTTCTTTAGAAAGGTATATTTAAATACCTTTTTCATTTCATTATAGATCATCTCCCAGAAAGCCTTAATCTTTGGGCACGTCCACCAAAGGTGAAAGAACGTACCTTCATTTTCTTTACATTTCCAACATTTATTATCGGGCAAATGATAGATTTTTGCAAGCTTGACTGGTGTCATGTACCACCTGTATATCATTTTCATAATATTCTCTCTTAGGGCATTACAGGCCGTAAATTTCATACCTGTAGTCCACAACTGTTCCCAGTCAGCAAACATAATGTTATGTCCAACATCTTGTGCCCATTTAATCATAGCAGATTTCACCGTTTCATCCTGAGTATTCCATTTCAACAGCAAGTTATACATCTTTGACAAAATCTTAGTTTTGGGTTCTAAGAGTTCTGTTTCTAATTTTGATTTTTCCACCTGGAAGCCAATTTTCTTGTCCAAATTGTATGCCTCCATTATCTGATAATAATGAAGCCAGTCTCGCACTTTGTCTTTTAATTTCTCAAAACTCTGCAATTTCAATTTGTCTCCTTCTTGTTCCAAAATTTCCCAATATTTCGGCCATTTGGCCTCCATAATGAGCTTTTTCTGAGCCTTTGCTTCCATTGGTGACAACCACCTTGGGGTTTTATTTTCAAGTAAGTCCTTATATCTTATCCAGACATTTAACAATGCTTTCCTAACAATATGGTTTTTAAATGCTTTATGTGCTTTAACCTTGTCATACCACAAATATGCATGCCACCCAAAAACATTATTGAAACCTTCTAAATCCAAAATGTCTGTGTTCTCAAGAAGCAGCCATTCTTTCAACCAGCAGAATGCTGCTGATTCATAATAAAGTTTAAGGTCTGGCAGGGCAAATCCACCTCTGTCCTTTGCATCAGTTAATATTTTAAATTTTATTCTGGGCTTCTTGCCCTGCCAGACAAATCTAGAAATGTCTCTCTGCCACTTCTTGAAACAGTTCATTTTGTCCAAGATTTGCAATGATTGAAACAAAAATAACATTCTTGGCAATACATTCATCTTTATAACAGCAATTCGAAAGCTTCAAGTTTGACCATATCTCTAGGTCCTTTTTCACTTCTGACCAACATTTCTCATAATTGTCTTTAAATAAATTTAAGTTCTTAGCGGTCATATAGAGCTTCTCTTATTTGTTCTTTGCTTCTCATTTTCTCCACCCATTCCATTTTTAAAAATACTTTATTGAAATAATACTTTAAAAACAAACAAACAATAAACAAATCACAAAACAATACAATACAGTAACAAAGAACAAACAAACAAGAAAAAGCATCACATATTCCTTTGACTTCCATTCATCCCACTATGTTTTCCAGGCTTCATTTTCGATTTCACACTTTGTATTATCACTTCTTAATGTTTAAAATCACTTAATTTATTCATGTTCCATATTGTCCTGCAAGGTTCAGTCTAGACTTGTCAAAGCGTTTGTTTTTACAATGTAGCCATAAATATTCTATAAAGACATTCCATTCTTTATTTAATTTCTGTTTTGAATCATCTCTTAAACTTCCAGTCATTTTGGCTACTTCTGTATATTCTATCATCTTCACCTGCCAGTCTAATTTGGTGGGTATCACTTCTCCTTTCCAATTTTTTGCTATCAAAATTCTAGCCGCCGTTGTTGCAGACATGAAAGTTCTTCTAAAAAATTTTGGTATTTCATTATATATGATTCCCAACAGGAAGGCTTCTGGGGTTTTTTGGAATGAACATTTAAAGATTTTTTTAAAAGTTCATTATATATAATGTCCCATAGTTCTCTAACTTTCACACAGTTCCACCATGTATGTATCATTGTACCTTCTGACTTCTTACAGCTCCAGCAAACGTTCAATTTTTTTAATATACATTTTGGCTAATTTGGCTAGAGTCAGGTACCAACGCTAAAACATTTTCATCAGATTTTCTTTCAGATTATAACATGCGGTGAATTTTATGTCTACCTTCCAGAGTCTTTCCCACGAATCCATTTGGATATTATAACTTAAGTTCTGGGCCCATAACTGATTTTACCACCTCCTCCTTGACTTTCCAATCAAGGAGGAGTTTATACCTCTTGGATAAAGGTTTTTCTTTTTTTAATCTTTTGTCCACCCTTTCCTTTATTTTAAATATTTGGTTTTAATGTCTGTCTGCCTTATTTCGTTTTTCATAAGTTCTTTTGTAAGTCACTGTGAGTCGCCATGGCAAAAAAGGAAACTAATAAATCCAGTAAACAAATAATCATAAATGTCTGGCAACCTGAATGAAGAGTATGTTCACATTAATGGCTTGAAACACAGTGAGGTCATTCCCCTACCCCACTGCATTTCAAGCCACTTTTGCACAAAGTTGTGCACTGTGCACACGAAAAAGGGGGCAGGGAGGTCTTCACCAGATGCACAGACCTTTTTGGGATCCCCACCCATGTAGCCCCCCCGGCACTCCTGTTCACTAAACTGTCACCTGTGTATGCTCACCTGTGCCAGTGCAATGGCTACTGGGTATGTTCAAATTACCACTTACTCCACATCGTTTTCTAATTGGATTGAAGGTGGTTTGAGAAGAAAAACACATCACACAGGACTATTTGCCAAGAAACTACGGGATCAATATGGATTGTGTGAATGCAGCTTAAAAAATGAGCAATGCAAGTGCATTGGATGTGGAGTAAGCAGTAATGGAACCCCCTCCAGTGCCATATAACTAGCAACAGCAGGTGGGTAGAGAGCTTGTACAGTATTCAACTGCCATGTCTCCCATCAGTACCAAGATTTCTGCTTCTGCAATCTCCTCACCCTACAGGTGCCTCACAGCCTCCCTAAATCTGCTCCAGAGGGTTAGTGGAGCCCCTAGAACAGATTTAGGGGGCACACATGGAGTATGTTTCCTTCCTCTAGCAGAAATCCTGGCACTGATGAGATGTTCACATAGCACTACTTTGGATGCTCCCCATAGCTCAATAGCAGAGTGCACTGTTTACATGCAAAAGGTCCCAGGCAGGTTGAGTCCCTGACATTTCCAGCTACAAGGGCCACAGCTAAACAACTAAAGTAAATGATATCAGATAAATTATATGAAGGGTCTGTGCCTGAGACTTTGGTTACTCTGCTGCCCATCAAAAAAATCTGGCCTGGTAGAAGGCAACTCCTGGTAGAAGGCAACTGCTGCTCTGAAGTTGTGTTTGTGCACGTAGGTGTGCACATTAAGTGTACATAAAAGGTAAAGGGACCCCTGACCATTAGGTCCAGTCGTGAACGACTCTGGGGTTGCGGCGCTCATCTTGCTTTATTGGCCGAGGGAGCCGGCGTACAGCTTCTGGGTCATGTGGCCAGCATGACTAAGCCGCTTCTGGCGAACCAGAACAGCCCATGGTAATGGCGTTTACCTTCCCACCAGAGCAGTACCTATTTATCTACTTGCACTTCGTGCTTTCAAACTGCTAGGTTGGCAGGAGCAGGGACCGAGCAACGGGAGCTCACCCCGCCATGGGGATTTGAACCGCCGACCTTCTGATTCGCAAGTCCTAGGCTCTGTGGTTTAACCCACAGCGCCACCCACGTCCTAAGTGTACATAGGTGCACCTTAAATTCCATTGGTGAAGCAGCCCTTAACTTCCCAGTCTCAGGAGCAGACCAGTGGTTATCAACCTGTGTGCCGTGGCACCCTGGGGTGCCTTGAATGATGGTCTGGGGTGCCGTGGGTAACACTGGCTTCTACCCTTCTTTCCTTCCCTCCCTCCTCTGATGCCCTCTTGCATCTCTGCCTCCCAAAGGCTTGCACAGCTGTTTGTGCAGCAGCCCTGGCTACAAGCTCCCCAGGTGAATGGTGCCTCTGCGGCTGGCCATGGGGTGCTTCCAAGGCCCCTGTGGGGCAGTGTGACGAGGCACCTCTCTTTGGGGCATGGGGGAGGCAGCTCAGAAACCAGGGGTGGCAGCTGCGGCTGCCCAGAGGACTCCCAAGAAGAGGGGAGAGGAGAGGAGGCTGAGGGAACACTCTACAAGGAAGGGTGTTCGAAAAAGGGTGAGAGGCTGCCAGCTCCTGAGCCCCACAAGGGTGCCACAGAAAGAATGTAGTTGGCTAAGGGAGTCATGAACTCAAAAAGGTTGAAAGCCTCTGACTTAGACCTTACTCACTGGATGCTGAGCCCTTGAGAATGTCCCCAAAGATTGTGGGGTGTAGCATTCCTGGGTGTGTTCCTCGCAGGACATTGCAGCCCCAGCCTTGTGGTTCCCAGCTGTCCTGGGTTGCCTATATCAGAGTCCCACACATCGTGGCTCAGTTTTTAATTACAAGTGCTCGGATAGGCAGAAGAGATGGCACCCGCTGGTTTTGCATGTTAATGAGGGTGCTTAATATTCATGAGTCAATATTTTAGGGCGGCGAATGGCTGTGCAGTAGGTGCACATATGAATGGGAGTTTATCATGATTAGGCAAATCAGGAGGGAGAGCGAGCGGCAGGGGAAGGGAAGATGAATTTCTCCAATAAAATTAACTAAGGCCGCCACTGCATGCTGCTCCCCTCCTTCTCCTTCCCGTGTGCTTTGCTGAGCTCTCTCTTTCCTCAAATTTATGAGGCCAATTACAGAGATGAGCTTGGAAGTTTCTGGGAACTTCACTAAGTGCAAACGGCGCTCCCTGCTGTTCCCATCAAATTAATTAACCGAGTGCTATTGATGGCTGTCCGGCTCCAGCGAGAGATTTAGCTGCAGGGAAACGCCAGCGTAGGATTCGTGGCGAACGGCACCATTTGGAAACAGGAAGATCCTGGCTTGTGCTGCTACCACTGGGAAGCTGCATGGCAGGGGGGTGGCCCAGGAAGAGCGGCCTGAGCTGCAGGAACCAGGAACTGCTGCTTCAAAATGGAGAGATGACCCAGGAAATGGTCTGATGGCCATGGTGGCTGGTGCCCATTGGGTCTGGTGGGGCAGAATGCAGGGAGCCCAACAGTAGGTGGCGCCAGAGCCAATGGCAGGCAGTGCAGGCTAATTCTTGCCCCCATCTTCCTCCTTGCTGAGTTCTACCAGGTGCAACACTGAAACTAGGGAGGAGGAAGCTGGCAGTTGCTGCTGCCTTTTGGACTGGTTACAGGTAAGAAGACAAGGCAGGTGAGGGCTGGCTGAGGTAGGTGGGGCAGTGCCTCATTTGGCTTAGTGGGTCACCTTCCACTACTTGAGGGTGGAACATGACACAGATACTTTGCTGAAGTTAAGAAGGTGTCAAGGTTGCTTTCCAGCCAAATAAATGCACACGGAGGAGAGTGAAGTATTTGTTGTCAACGGTAACACTTAGGTGGAATCTACACACATATTAAAAAACGTTCTGAAAATGGTTTTTTTTAATTAAAAAAAAAACATTGAATTTTCCATAAGGCTCACCATTGCCATCTGGTGTCACGTTGTATATTGCACTTAAAACACACTTAAAACGTTTTATTTGCAGCTGTATAGCTGAGTCCTTATAGCCACTTCTACAGCTCTGGATACCTATGCCCACCAGTCTAGTGTCTAGGCAGCTATTCCCAGCTCCGCCCTCTATGGAGCAGTTGCAGCAGCAGGGAACCAGTCTCCTCCACCAGTTTATGTACCTTCCCCTGACGAGCTGCACACACGCAGCCAGAGACTGTGCCTGTGTGGCAACTTCCTCTGATCATCCCTTTTCAATCCCCTCCTGGTTCTGGGAGACAGTGGTGCAGGAGAAGGTGGGGAAGCAGCTGGCCCTTCACTTGCCTAACCTGACTTTTCCTCTTCTTCCGACCCATCCTATGCTCCAGCTCTGAAGCTTCCCCTTTCTCCAGCTCTTGCCTCTTGTCCAGAACAGTTCACCACAAATCGCTGATCCCCTCTTTCAAGACTCTAGCCCCACTTTCCCTGATGCACACTCTTCAGCATTCTGCCAGTCCTTGATAGCAGGTGATGGGCCCTACCTTACAGAGCCTACAGTCACTCTGGAGACTTGTTCTATTCATTGAGGTGGAGGGCGGGCTTCTCAGAGCTGCACCGGAGATAGCCTTTGCCTAAGATAGCAGATCGGCTGTGCATCAGGAATGAGGGAGAGCAGCAGAAAGAGGACCCTGCTCCACAGCCTTAGGCTGCCCCAGTGGGAGATTAATGGTCAATGCCCAGTTCATCAGAATCCTAAGGCCCTTAGCACAGCAGCCTTCTCCAATCTGGTGCCCTCCAGATGTTTTGGACTGCAACAGCCCCAGCCATAGTGGCACCCCAAGTTAATGTAGACTTGCCAAGAGTATTGCATTGGGTTGCGACCTTTTTAAAGAAAAGGGCTAGCAGGGGATTGGCAAAGGTATTGATTTTGGTTTCTATCTTGTCATTTTTGCAATCTTAAATTCGATTCTCCACATTTACACATCAGCATGTTTTTTAAAAAACAAGTTTTCATGAAAATTCATCAGAATTGTAGTGCAACTTTCTCTCAATATATACTTTTGGTATGCAATGTTTCCTTGTGTACATTTTTTTTGCAAAGCATTTTTCCTTAATATAATGTGTTATTTTTACTAAAATATGCATTTATATTCACATCTAGTATATACATTACAGAACAAGCTACACGGCTGGGGAACTGAACTGCAAAATTCAGAGATGGGCAGATTTCAAAGGATAGCTGTGTTTCAGTCTGCCCGTTTCAAAAAAGTGTGAATTAGGTAAGTTCTCCTTTAAATGCAAACTGAATCAAATTTCTCCCCCATCCTTTGGACTAACACAATGACAACAACATTTATTGCAAGGTAGGAAATGTCACCTTGCAGTATTTTTTGAACGTGGAGCGCGTAGCTAATGCAAAGGTACTTAAGATGAAAGCAATATGCAGCGCTGGATATATGCAGGAGCAGAAGCAGCAGTTTTCTCTGGGACTAGAGTTGTAAGTGTGGTTACTCCACCCCAGGAAGCCCCAATTCCCATTTCCTTGGGCTTCTTCGCCAACTAATCTGCTGCAGCATTTAGCTGAATTTTAATTTTCAGGATCATCAGACTCACAGTCTATGCGCAGGGGTAGGAACTTCCCAGAAAAAGAATAACCCAGCGTCAGAGGCCACCTAGTGAGAGCCTGATACCCATCTTAAATTTCTGAACGTGCTTGCAGAGGCACAAACTATGTGGCTCATACCTGCTCCTAATGCCAAAAATCAGTGGAGCAAGATCAACATCTCTTAAATTCACATTTTTCCATTTGGGAAAAGTAGTAGTCCAAAAAGAGCAGAGAGAGCCTGGCATTCAGACTGGTCCTCCTTCTGATCTGGCTAGCTGCCCCTGACACTCTCCCAGAGTTGACCTGCATGGGCAACCTCATAAATACCCCTAGCGGTTAAGAGTCCTCTACCTCCTTACTATTCAACATCTACCGCAGGCCGAAACATAATTCATGATTACAGAACCTCTGAGGTAGAATTCACCTGCTCTTTATATGTTCATCCTTTTCATCCTATTTCCTAGGCTTTTCGTTTCATTTATAACAAACTGCATTTACCAACCACTAAATGAACAAACGTACCAGAATGTGTCATGAAATTCTTCCACACCCTATTCCAGAAGGTTTCACAAAGTCCCTTACAACCCACACATTATCACCCTGTGAAACTTTAACTGCTTTATCCAAGGGTCTCCTTCTACAGAAGTCCATGCACTGAAGGAGGTTGACAATTATGCTCTGTGTGTGCCAGTAATTTGTTTGAATTTACACAAAACACCATCTATAGCTGTGAGATGATATAATTGCAAGAGACGTGGATTTCTTCCATGCTCAGCTGCACGGTGCGCCATTCCTGGGCAAACATTGCAGGCTGTTCAGCTGCATCTCAGAAATGATATTTTGCTCATCTAACTTTATCTCGGTGAAAGAGGTCTTTGCGCAATTAATTATGATGACAGGCAGGGAATCTAGGGGCTATAGGAGGTCATAAGCCGAACATGAGTCAGGCAGGCGATGCTGCTCCCAGAAAGGCAAATGCTGTTTGGAAGATGCATTAGAAGCAATGCTGTACTGGAGGCGCAGGCCTGCTTTACAGCACTTGTGCCTGCAAAAGGAGGGAGAAAGCACCCAGCTTTGATAGTCATGTTGTGAATGGATATTAACACACTGAAATAAATTCAGAGGAAGAAAGCAGTGGGATGCGAGACATGCGGAGAGGTTGAAGACAATAAAACATATTTATTGTAGACAAAGGCAGATTAAGTTGAAACGTGGTTTTAAATACTTATAAGCTGCTCTCAAGGAGCAGGAATGACAGCTATGCCTCACTGTGACAGAAGAAAGGGTGAAAGCAACAGTTTCATGGTGCAGTGGTAGGTATTTAGTGGAACTCAAATAATAAAACAGAAATGAGCAATGGGACAAGTTACCGAGAAAAGTTAGGGGATAACCTTTCATTTTCCAAAATATTTTCCCTAACTTTTATCAGAAAAAGAAGTATAATAGGTGGTAGTCAGAAATGTCTTGGAATCCCTGCTTTAGAGCAGTTGGACGAACCTTTTAGAGATCCCTCAGGCTAAGGTGGTGTGTATGCTGCAAAGCCATACAAGAACAGAAAATTCAGAATAGGTCCCTGGCCATCTGAGAACTTCAGTTTTCTTCCCCTTGTTAGAAGCAAGTTTCTAGCCTATATGGTTGTGAATATATGGTTTCCCTCCCACTGGGAACCATGGGAAATTCACAGATTTAAAGCAGCTCCAGAGATTATCTAATTTTTTCTCTGGCTGGGGAAAGAAACTGGAATGGGTTGCAGTTCTCCAGCATGCACCCCAAACTGCCCCAATGTGGATCACCCTCTCTAACATCAGAACTCTGCTTCCTTATTGAGAGGAGAGCTGGTTTGTCCTACAGTTCCTAAGGTGCCTTCCCAAGAGCCATAGTATTTCATGCACAGGGACTTTCCTGGCCACCGAAATAGTCCTGCAGTCTACGAAAGAGTGGAACCTTCTGAGACCATCACAGAAACATGCACTAGAGATTCTGCCTATAAAAAGGGAGTTAGCAGAACATGTCATTACATGTCCTGACCACAAGAGGGCCCCCTTATTACACAATGTGCATGATCTGAATTGGGGAGCCAAGCAACTTGAATGGAGATGCATGAAAATTGCTTGTGTCAACCCAGGGTAAAAAGGGAAACTAGTAGCTCTCGATGGTACAGGGTGAGCTTACCAAGGACCAAGCAAATAGTGTAAAACCCAGCCCAGAAAGCAGCCCAGGAAACATCCTCTTCCAGAGGATGTTGGACTCCAAGTCCCATCTGTCTCAGCCAGCAAAGGCCACCGTCAGGGATGACGGGAGTTGTAGTCTAACAACTGGAGGGCCGCACGTTCCCCATCCCGGTTATAACATATGAACACTGGACAACTGCTGAGATGACAAATTTACCTAAGATTGTTCAGATTGTAAGAGTGAAGAGGAATGGTTGCTGTTTTGAGAACTGCATGATGTCTTTTGTAAATTATTATTATAATTGTAAACATCAGTATAATCTTGATGTAAACAGATGTAGTTGTCATATTGTATGAATAATGTCTCATAAACTTGTGCTCATTCAAGATTGTGAGAATACATGTTCTGATGTAAAGTCAAATGGACGAAAGGTGTGGATTAGCTGTAATTAAGGAGGCTGGTGGAGCAAAAGCTTCTTCTCCCCACCTGCTCCCCCAAAACCTCTTGGAGAGGAAGCTCCGGAACAATGTGGAAGGGGGTCTGAGGAGCTGCTGGGTAGACTCACCCAGAAATGTCCTTTGCCCAAGAGGGCCCCCAAACACCTGGAGAAGCAGGTGGCTGCATGGAGGAGGGGGGAACTTTCCGTCCGTTACCTTATCTTAAGATCCAAGTTATTCGTCTGTACTTCAGAAATCATGCCACCAACTTACTAATCTCAAGCACAGATCCCAGCACAACTGGATACTGTGACCTCAAACCATGGAGGTCCACCTTTTTTTTTTAGTTTCTCCTATGAAGCAATTACGTTAACTTAAATGCCATGCCAGATTGCTCAAAGTAGACAGCACTACAAATCTGGCCTTTCCCCCATAGCTCACCATGACATAAACCGGTTGGTCTAGTTCAGGCAGCAGCTCCAGAGTGATGAGCTGCAAAAGAAGGAAAGGCTCTTGTACCTTTAAGAGAAGAGGGGTTTGTGGCAGGTGGTTCTAGTCGTGCAGAACCAAAAGAGAGCAACATTTACTCAACACTAATATTTAACGGCACAGGAGCTCAGTCCTCCCTTGCCTCCTGTCACCTTACAGGTAGGCAGCATTTCTGTAGGTGTCTGTCCTCCAGACCTTTAGCAACACAGACTGAAATATTCAGTGTAGGGCATATGGCTTCTCTCTGCATTGCAGAAGTGAGGATCCGTCCAGCAGGGCTCAAAACAGGGATGGGCAACCTGGGATAAGTCAGTTGGTAGAGCACGAGACTCTTGATCTTAGGGAAGTTTTAAATGTTTGATATTTTATCGTGTTTTTAATATTCTGTTGGGAGTTGCCCAGAGTGGCTGGGGAAACCCAGCGAGAAGGGCAGGGTATAAATAATGTATTATTATTATTGATCTCAGGATCAAGCGCTCAAGCCCCATATTGGGCAGAAGATTCCCGCATTGCAGGGACTAGGGAACTAGATAACCCTTGTGGTTCCTTCCAACTCTACGATTCAATTAATGTAATTGCACCACAACGCCTATCAACCCTGACCACTTGGTCATACTAGCTGGGACTGATGGGAGTTGGAGTCCAACAGCACCTGGAAGTCCAGAGGTTCCTCATCTTTACCTTAAGCACTGTGTTTTGAGAGTACAGACTTTCAGGAATGAGGGTCCACTTGAAACTGCGGGACCGGTCCAAGTGTGGGGTGTATCTTTAGAGACACACCTGGAGGAGAAGGTGGTGGGGTTGTTCTTCTGACTTACAACAACACCCATGTGAACCTGCGCTGCCAGTAAAACATCCACAGGTCTCATTACCCTAGCAAGCATAAGGAGCATCTCCTTGAAGAGCTGGGGAGGGGAGGCCTGTGATACAGTGAAAATGCAACTAGTGGCTAATGGCTTTGACAACTACATGTGATCTAGCACTGTGAATTTTCTCACAGGGGCCAAGTCTCCCTTCTGCTCTCCCCACAGGCTAAATCTCTGGGAAGGAAAAAAAAATCCATTATAAAAGAAGATTACAGTCATCAGGGTTGAATTGAGACCCCCTCATAAACTACAGTGCAGAGGCTCCATTGAGGTTTAGGGAAGCTGCAAGTATGCTGCTGCCCTGAAATTCTTACCACCTGGTTGCCCAAGTGCCCACCCCAATCATTGTAAAAGAAACAACACAGGAGGAGGGGGACCCTTCCCTGCAGGAGCAGGAGGCTTTGATGATTTGGAGCTGTGGTTAGTGCCTGGGTGTGAATTGTGGCTCCCTGCCACCAGCACAAAGCTACTGACAAAGGGCAGGGAAAGCGCTGTGTCTCCTGAACTCAGATCAAGGGGGGAAGAGCACTAGCAGGATTGTGGTCCAGCAGTTCCTCTGGCTTTACCTTTAGGCAGGCCAGGAATTGCCCTCCAAGCCACACTGTGACCAACATATCCTACTGAGTTTGTCTTCTAAAGCAACAATACAGTAAGTCAAGATGGAGAGCACTTCAAACGCTTTTACTTTCCCATTAACAGTTCCATCACTCGCCAATAGGCCAATCCACAGAATCCTATTGCAGACCAGCACTGATCTGAATTAGTCCAATTACTGTATAAAGGGTCTTGTTCTACATCTCTGTGACAGATCAAAGAGTCTACTGGCTCCGCAATAATATTATATTAGGAAAAGGTGCCCCCCCCCATACCAGATCAAGCCACCTTTCAATTTAGTTGCTAAGTAGGTTGTATTCCTTCTCCCTTTCCCCTCAAGTTCTTCACTGCATCAGCAGTTTCAAATTCCTCTATGGGAACACTACACAGCATCCAGGCGGTACTTACAGCGAACATGGAGGCAGCTTTAGAATGCTATCCCTGTTGCATCATTAGTCCAACCAAGGATCTAATTCATAACAGAACTTAAAACATGTTAACAGGTTTTATTGTCTTTCAGCAATCACAGCAATCCTTCGTTTCCAAAGGAACAGAGCACAAGGGGACCTTATTGTGGTGATCCCCAAGTGATACACTGCAGAGGTACAACATGGAGGTGGGCAAAGGAGCCTGTGCGGCTAAGGGGATAACTACAACTCACTAAGGTGTATTTCCCTAAGGGTCACCTAGTCTAACACAAGAACTGGGAAGGGCCCATGACTCAGTGGCAAAGCACCTATCCTGCAAACAGATGGTCCCAGATCTTCAGTTTCTAGCATCTCCTACTTAAAAGGATTATGTAGCAAGAGACTGGGAATATCCCTGAGACCCTGGAGAGCCACTGCCAGTCAGAGTAGACATTATTGGGCTAGATGGGAAAATAGTCCGATCTGGTATTAGGCAACTTCCAATAAGTTCTGACTCATCAGCTAAGGCAAAGTGTATTCTGCTGTTTGCCTCCTAATCAAGCCATACAGATGCAGGATGTGGTAAAGCACTGTGTCACAGTTCAGTACCCTGAGAACTGCAGCTTCATTTTTAAAAGGGGGGAAAACAAGTTTCAAGCCTTTAAGGCTGTGAAGGCATGTTTGAAAGTGTGCAGGTAGCGCTTCAAGGAGTCTCAGTAGTGTACGGGTGTTTCAGCAGCATTTCTGGGTAGATGGACCTCAGTGAGTGTATTTTTGTGTTTTTATATTGTAAACGCCCTGTGATCCTTGGATGAAGGGCAATGTAGAAATTTAACAAAGAAATAACAAATTAGTACAGAATTATGTTTACCTTGGCACAGAAGTTTGATATTTAACTGCAAACGATATCTGAAACGTTCTTGAGAGATGCTGATTCAACCTCTTCTTGGTACTCAGAGAAGCATATACCCCAAAGTTGTTTCACTGCCTGATTCTTCTTAGTGCTAGAAAAGTACCTCCAAGTTATTCCTTCCAAAGCTACCCTCCTGCTGTGTCTTCACTTCATGCCGTTCTCTGCCCCTTCCCTACTGGCTTGCTGCGTTCAGTAGCTCCCTCTCCTTTATTCACCTCCTGAAAGTACTAACAATAAGTTCCAAATCCTGAAACCATACCAAGCTCTACAGTTAGCATAAATTACGCAAATAAACAATCCTGTGCCACCATTTGGGGAAGGGTAGGATTCTAAAACCTTTAAAACATTTTCCAAGGCCAGCAGCGGGGTGGGAGGGAGAATATAATGTCAGCTAGAAGAGATTAATCCTGAGATGGAAATCCATGACACTTCATTTCTTGGCAAACAAACCACAACCCGCCCCCCTCTCAAATGTACAGCCTTAGCAGAAAAGCAGCCTCTCCAAATAAGGGAAGATAGCAGCCTTAAAAGGATGCTACCTTTGCAAAGGTGTATTTAAAACCCATTCTTAAAAATTTATTCATTCCCCCCACCACTCTTCCTCCGCCTTTCATGGAGAGTTTCAATGTGCAAAATCACTTTACAAATTTTCTCATTCATTAATTAAAACTGACTGGTGAGGTAGGTTAATTGGCCCTTAGTGCCTCTCTAATGGCAATCCATTAAAAAACTGAATCCATTCAGGGCCTTGGGCTTTTCCTCCCAATAGCACAGAGAAGGACCAGCTCCCCTTAATCACACAAGTCCTCCTGTCTTTAGCACCTGCAAGAATTTGCCAAGGAAAGCAGACAAGTGCAGAGGCTGGAAGGTCCCAAGTGAGTCACATGCAAGCACCAAGAGGGCATCCTCAAATAGCTCTCTTCCTGTCCTTTGTCACCAGTCCCTCTCGGGGGGCTCCCGGTAAGGCAGCCCCAGGTGAATGAAGATATCCCTCTCGGTGGGAGTAGAGAGGGCCACGCCAGGCACTGTTTTGAGGCCACCGGCTCCACGCACCACCCCGCTGCTGAGGGCATGCTCCGACAGGCTCATGCCCTTGGTCTTGGCCAGAGCTCGCATGGAGCGGTTGAAGTGGGCAGAGCCAGTGAAGTAGAGCAGGGCACAGGCAAACTCACTGTAGGGCACCACAATGATGTCAAGGCGCCGGTGGCGCCGGCCTGGTCCTGGCAGACGACAGACCCCAAGGTATTTCTTCTGGCTTCCATTGTCTTCCTGACTCACCAAATCGTCTGTCAGGAAACCTGTGGGGAAAAGCACAAGTCAGGGAGTTTGGCTGGCAGAGTGCCTGAACATGTGCAGGGGACGGCGATCAAGATGATCTGGAAACCAAGCCTTATGAGGAGCCATTGAAGGAGCTGGGTGTGTTTGGCCTGGAAAGCAGAGGCTGAGAGAAGATGTGACAGCCATCTTCAAATATCTCAAAGGCTGTCACATGGAGGATGGAGCAAGCTTGTTTTCCCCTGCTCTGCAGGGTAGGACCTAAACCAATGGATTCAAGTTACAAGAAAGGAGATTTCAACTAAACATTAGGAGGAACCTTCTGACAGTAAGAGCTGTTCGATAGTGGAACAGACTCCCTCAGGAAGTTGTGGACTTTCCTTCCCTGGAGATTTTTAAGCAGAGGTTGGGTGGCTATCTGTCATGGATGCTTTAGTTGAGATTCTTGCATTGCAAGGGGTTGGACTAGATGACTCGGGGGGGGGGGTCCCAATTCTATGATTCCTGCAAGGATTGTTTTCTGTCCCCACTCAGTGGTAAGCCTGTGCTGGAGAGCTCCCTGCTTGCTAGCATCAGTACTGGGCTCCTGGCTCACCAAGATGATTGGTAGGGAGTCTCCTGGGATCTGGCGGACCGCTGTTAAGTACTGGCCTGATTCTGCAGGGGTCTTCTTATGCTCTTATCAAGATTGTGCAACACCAGGACAATTCATGGTGTTCAACATACAAGAGACCTGTACTACCTGATCATGATCAGCATTCTGGTCTCTCAAAATATATATTCTCTCCTAAAAGAACATCTGAGACATAGCTAAACCAGTATCTTGGAGAACGGCAAGAGTAAAGCCTTTCACCAAAATTTGGCTAGAGATAGTGGCTCCATTGCCCTTGTATGTTGGCACTAAGGGCAAAGAGTCCAAAATGTGAGCAAGAAGCTAATCAAACCTGCTATATTCATTAGGTTGTGGCCTCATATTTACAGTATAATAGGTGAGAAGAGGCTCTGACATTCATACAGAGAAGTATGTCAAGAAACAGAATCACCCATGTTGTTATATTATGGCAGGCACTATAAACCATTCCTTCTTATAAAGTCCTTCATGCAGGGAGCCCAACTATATACACGGGGGGGGGGGGAGAGAAAATGGTTTCTTCCAAAGAAGTCCCAGATACAGGCACTTTTAGTGCTAAGATGAACTGCCAAGACAAGCTCAACATGGCAGTGCCAGATACATATTCTGGATTCCCATTCTGCTGATTTCAGAGTGGTGAAAAGGTTCAACAGTGTGACCCCTTACCCTGCCCTGCCATATTCCAGCCCCACAGGTACCCTCATACCACTTTTCCGGAGGCTATCAAGCAGCTTGCTGAACACTCCTTGGTGCGAGTGCCCATCAGGGTGAGTCACCAGCACGTCCACATCCCCACAGGTGGACTTTTCCCGCCGGAACGAGCCACACGCAACACACACCAGCCCAGGATTGATCAACTGGGCTGCTTCTCTGACCTGCAGTGAAAGACAGTGTAGAGGAACGGGCAGAGGTGTAGTTGCTGATTTCAAGTATCTTTCCATTCCCATCCACTGTGGTGATTCAATTACCCCCAGCAGTGTGGGTAAAACAAAACAAAACAAAAAACAAAACAAAGCATACACCATAATTCAAATTCTTTTGTCAAGACAGCTGAATTCTTTTGCTTGTATGAATCATTAAATCATTAAATTTATTCTGCTTCTGCTGGGAATGAGGGAGGGCAAGGAGTCCAGCCCCTTTGCAACAGAAAATTGTACTGAGCCCAACTGGGGTTTGGGAGTTTACTTTCAATTATCTATATGCTTGCAAATTTAAACTTCAAACTCTCACAGTGGTGATAATGAATGCTAAAATTTTCAGGATGCTGAATTACATGAGTTGTTACGTATGCAGGTTAGCTAACTTGTGACCCATTTGTAGTTTGGGTTATAGGTGAAAAAATAACCCTTCAAAATTATGGGATGTTAGTCTGCTGCATAAACAAAGCATTCTGTCCAAAGCTGTAATGAAGCAGGTTGGAAAAGAGTGGGACCTGGGACCTTTTAGCAGAGAAGGGTGGTAGCAAAATATGTGACGCAGCAGAACCAGTCCTAAAGTCACCAGGACATCCAAAATTCATAAGGGATCAGTATTTTGGGCTGGCGTAAGGCTGGCTGACCCTGGCACTCTCCTCCTGCAGGGCTGGGCCATTTCCCATTTCATGGAAGGAAAACTCTTGGCAGTGAAGAGCAAAATGTCCTGCTGGAGCAGCAGTCAAACCCTAGACTGCTGGAAATCACATCCCAGTGGGTGGGTGCCCAAAGAGTCCCTCGCCCAAGAGCTTCTCTGCACCAGCATACTTCTGATGGCTTTATTTAAAAGCATCGCTTGAAGGTGATTTCAGAATTCAGGATTATGGGTATCACGGTGCCAATAATCCACCTTACTAAACAAAGACATGATTGCTGGTTCAGAACATAGAGAGTGGCATGGGTAGAGGGAAAGGAAGCAGTTGTGGGGCTGGGCGGTGGTGGGGGGGGGAGGGTCTGAGTGCTCCTTGTCAGTCTCCAGGATCATCCTTCATTAGTGAGGGATAAGCTCATTAACCTTTGCCCTGCAACATTTGGGAACAGCTTTCATGGCTTTTCGAATGCAGATCTGTCCCTCTGCATCCTCAATTAAGTTTTCTTGAAAGCAGCCAGCCCCACACAGCACCTTGGGTCTCAGACGGACAGCAGCTAATCCCCTCATTCTCTTGTCTACTCCCTGAGGTGGGCAAGAAATGGGTAATTCCATCAAACCCACAATAGGTCCACTCCCAAGGGCAGGGGCTTCCAAAAGAGCTTTAATCCTGTGCGAGGAATGATGCCCTACCTGGCAACGATGCATTCTTCAGGGGCAGGCACTGTGACTGAGTGACAGTATCATGCTGCCCAGTGCTGCCATGGTGATTTCAATGTACAGGAGAAGCAGTGATAAAGGATCACGTAACTTCAGCCTATAAGTCGACAACTTGCAACCCAAAAACAATTTTATGAACTGCCTATTGGCTTCTATGAGCACCATCCTGGTCAAACCCACAAAAGGAAGAGAGACCTGTTCAGAAAGTTAGAAAGTTCCCTTTCCCTACCATGGGGGGGGGGGACCACAAAGATTTTCAAGGTGTTATTGCACCACTGTTCTGCCATGATGCAGTCTGAGGGTCCTTTAAGAGAAAGACTGGCCTATCAGGTTGGGAGCTTACAAAAAAAGGGGTGAGAATTGCTGGTTTGTAGCAAAAAAAATAGACAGGTAAGATTTCTAGGCTCTCTTTAGAGCTGGGATGTGGAGCCTGGGGTCCACCAGATGTTGTTGGGTCTCCAAATCCCATCAGCCAATGGTCAGGGATGATAGGAGCCAGAGTCCAACCACATTTGGAGGACCAAAGCTTCCCATCCCAGTTATACATGTTTGCAGAATCTGGTATGTGCCAAATCGCCACCTGGAGAGAGGAAAGGCAAAACAGGCAGCAGCTTTGCTCATCATCCTTCCCCTTTGAACTGCCAGGAAGTCCAACTATGTGGGACCTACCAGAATCGTGGCTGCCTCAAGAGCTGATTTGATGAGGTGTGTCATGTGACCTGTTAAGCCTCAACATTGCCCTGCCCAGAGTCCTCACAGGGGTACTCACCGTCTGCTCAATTTGGGCAGCTTCTTCACGTGGCATGCGCTCCAGCAAGTCCTCATAGTGCTTCAAGCCAATGGCCTGCTGGCTGGTGAGGGAAGCCTTAGTGCGGATGTCATCCAGAGTGCGGAAGCCCTGCCCAAAGGACACATGGGACATGTATGAAGTTCCCTCCTCTAGCGTATTAGCAGGTTTTTCCATACCAGTTTCAGCAATGAAACTAAAGAATTAACTCACATATAGGGTCCTTGTAACAATACCACAATACAAGCAAAACTGCAGCACTTGTTGACAGCAGAGGAGAGAAAATTACCTGCTGGTACCACATCTGAGCAGTCTTGACTCCTGCTCCCCAGATATTGGAAAATACTTCCAGCACTGACACACTCTCACTGATGTGGTCCAGCTTTCGAAGGTGCCCACTCTCCAGGATCTCCACAATCTTTTCTGCCATCTGCTTCCCAATTCCAGGGATTTTGCAGGCTTCCTGAAAAACAGCCACAAACAGACAAAAGGCTACAATGCTGATTTAATCTGGAAATACCATCTGTTTCCAGCTTGGAGATGACTAGGCTCAGCTTGGGCAAGGGGGAATTGGTTCTTGACTCCTGAGGGTATCTAACACAGACCCTCCTATCCAAGAATCCACCTTCCTAAATTGGGATTTAGAAGCCTATGAATTTTTTGCAAATAAAATCTGATCTTTATTCTTTGACTATAAGATTTTTCTGTCTTTCTCTCAGTGCAGACAGAGGCTTCCTCTGCATTCCTTTTAAATGACCAGAAGCATAGTGTAGGCTTTCATACTTAAGAAATCTCTCTATACAGTGGCCCAAGTAGAAATGGAATAATGCTGCCAAGCCCAGGGAAGTTAAAACACAAGCAATTTGGACCTTACAACTGTCCGGTGCAACAAAGCTACTGGCTAACCACACAGGATGCAGTGCAGCCAGGAGTTGCAAGTGTGAGGCAGGAGAAGAGAGGCTAGTTGCTCCATAGACTTAATGGCTGCTCCCAAGAACATTAAGCTGCAGCTGCTTTAGAGAAGACAAGAAAGGATTTGCTTTAGAAGAGATCTATCTGAGTTACCTGATAAGAGGTGATTGGCTTGTGGTAGCTCTTGAGGGCGTTTATGGCTTTTGAGTAACCCAGAGCCCTCCACTTGTCCCCTTGGACAGAGTAGGCTTTTGCAACCTGCTCTAGCTTCTCTGTAATGCTCTGGTTATGATTAATTTTCTTGCTTGCAGAGGAGTGGGCACAAACCCACTTGCTAGTGGGAAGCGCCACAGAAGAATCTCCTGGCAAAGTGTTTGGGTCTTTGCCTGACCTCAGTGCTTCCAGTTCTCCCAGAGTGACAGCAGGCTCTTCCCCTTCAGTTCCCTCGTTGTCCAAGATTGTCTTTGGAGAGAGGTAGAAGAGGAAGCTGTGAAATGTAGCCATTATTTATGCAAGCAATTGCAAGGCACTGGCTCATAATGCACCAAAGGCAGGGAGACTCTGAAACATTAAAGGGGATTGGTAGTCCCTGTGAGATCCACCACAACCGTTAGATAGGTTGAGAGAGAGAAATAAAAAGGTGTCAATCATGTCCACAGTGACAGCAGTTCTCTAAGATTTCAGGCAGGGCTTTCCCCCTGCCTTACCTGGAGACGCTGGGGATTGAACCTGGGACATTCTGCATGCAAGGCAAATGCTCTGTCACTGAGCTACAGCTCTTTCCCAATAAAAACCCTGGCATAACCTACAAAAATGCTCGAAAGCACAAAAATGGGAATCCGCTAAGTGGGCTCACCCCTTTAACTTCTTGCTGTCCTGAGGAATTTGCTGCACTACAGGGAGTGCTGGAAACCTCTGCCTGAGATTCATCCTTCAGTGTCAGGACTGCACTCTCCATTTGAGGCTGGACCATCACTTCATCCAGAAGTTGTGATTGCTGCTTTGAAGCGTCTGACACATCCAGATACCTGCCAAGAATCAAACGTACAGCAAGGTGCAATCACTGCTTCTGAAGGCAGCCATTCTATCCATAACAAGAGTGTGAGAAAATTGAAAAGAACTGAGGAATTCAATTCTCTTTCCTCTGTGTCCATTCCCAAAATAAGAAATGGATTTCCACATAAAACTTGCCACCACATGCTGAAGTAAGAAAGGCACCTACTTCTCCGGGATGAAGAGGCTGTAGCCAGTAGTCTTCAAGATCTGCTGTGCTGCAATACAGGAACTCAGCCAGGATGCCTTCACCAGTTGCAATCCCTGGGGTAACTTGGCTAGTTTGAGAAGCCGGAAAGCTCGGTCACAGTCCATGCCTTCATCCACTATAACATGTGTCACATCTGGGGAAAGCTGGCTGCAGACAATTCCCCCGTTCTGGACAATCTGCTTGCGGAAGATCTCAGCCCTGGCCTGGCCAATTCCTGCTTGCAGCACATAGGCAGTGATTGGTTCCAACCATGCTGCTAATGAAAGCCAGAGAGAAATAGACTCAGCAAAGCAAGAGTGGGCTTCATGTCTTATCTGAGTGATGGGAATCTGACAGCCTGAAGCCATAACTAGTATGGAGAAGACCAGATCTATTGTAGCACACAGATAAGACTTCAAAACTCAATGCTTCCATTTGATTGGAACCTTCCAGGTTTAAGTGATTTCTCCCAAAGTAAACCTCTTGCACTAAAAGCTAGGCCATAGTAATCTCAAGCAGAGCAGGCCAGGCTGTCTCATAGCTTCACATGGCTGAGGAAGCAAACAGAAAACTCACCTTGCTCATTCTTGGTTTCTTCTTTCAGTACCTTTGTAGGCACTGCCTTCTGTGAATCATATCTGATCTTCTTTCTTTTGGGGAAAGCTTTGACAATTCCTTGGGGCTCCATGGAACATGGATGCCTCCTGCCCAGGCAGGAGTAAGCAGTCTTACTGAGGAAGATGGTAAAGATTGCAAGAGTTTGAAGTGACTAACAACACAAAGGTATTTGGAAACCTGAAATGAAAATCAAGCTATCATATGTCCCATGCCAACAGGTGAAACGTAACCTTATACGCAACTTTAGCTAGCGGTGGAAATGAATGAGGTGCAAGACTCTGACATGCCAATAGGGTAACTTCAGTTTCTAGGAGGCATGCCTTAGCTTGTGATCTACCTTAATGACAGAGAATCCTCTAGCAAAAGGCACTCCCTATGTTAATTCAGTTGTGTGTTTAGAGCTGGCCATTTATTTTTCTGCAACAGGTGAAAGGCTCTGGCAGATATCCCACCAAATCATTAATAGGGTCTTATTCACCTCAATTTGCAAAATGTGGTACATCCAAAGACCAAGAGACTTAGTGCTTCATAGCAGTAACATAAGGCCCCTCCCTCAAGAATTCCTGAATACACACCAGCTCCACAGATGCTACTTTTTATTTATATAGCATCCTCAGTGTGCATGGTACTTTACAGAGTATGAGGGCAGGCCCCTGGCCAGGGGAGCTTTCAATTTAAAATTCAACTCAGGATAACAGTTTGGCTCCAGTTGTTTTTTTAAAGGGGGTACAGGGCAGGCTGTCTTCAGTAGAGCCCCCAGCACAAACCAGAACATACATTCCAGGATCTGCTGCCCCTTGGGCCCTCTAGTGGTGATGTTCCTGCAGCCACCAGACTTCCCTCACACTTCTCCACAGTGGCACTATAACAGGCAAGGTCCCAAGCAACCACTCAGTTCCTGGCCCATTACAGAGCTGTCACCATCTCTGAGAAGATCCATGACAGCACGCAGGGAGGTGCTGGAGAAATTATCAGCCTCCTCCTGGCTCACCTGTTGTTGTGCTGCTGCAATGGGCTGGGAGTAGAGTGACTGCTCAGCAATTCATCCATTACGTCACTGGGGTCTCAGGCAAGCTCACAGGCAAGCCTGTGAAGGGAGCAGGATGCTGGTGACCACAGCAGTGCTGCCACTAGGGAGTCTAAATGGTGGTGGATCAATCCTGGTGGCCCTGCTGGGGCCCTGAGAAATAAAAGTGGAGGCGAGGATAAACAGGGAAAGAGCACACAATTGTTTGAGCTGCATGTGCTTAGGCTCAGTTACAGCAAGGCATAGGAACTAGGGAGCTGAGCCAAGGGCCTCACAGAAAAAATAGGATTTGAGGAGGAATTTGAAAAATTAGGAGACACCACACAGGTATTCTGGGAGACAGTTTCAAGCATAAGGGGAGAAAGGGTAGAGTATTTTGAGGGAGCAGGAGACTTTAGGATGGCTGAGGGTGGTGGAGCTGGAGGAGCCAACGTCACAAGCAGAAACCTAACAGGGTGTTGATTGTAACAGGGCTAAAGAGAGCGGAGGCAAGGGACGTGGAGCTTGTGCAGAATGCAAGAAGAGACAGGAAGTCAGAAGGAAGTGTCTCACTTCCAGAGTGGAGGGCCGGACAGATGTGAGGAGACCAAGATGAGACAATGCAAGACCGTAAAGGAGAATACTGCCGTCGCCTCAGGGAGAGGTAAACAGAGCCTGCTGGACTACGAATCCCATCAGCCCGACCAAGCAGGCTGGGAGATGGGGCTGATGGGAGATGGAGTCCAACACCGCCACAGGCCCCAGGTCCCTCTCCACGTGGCAGCGAGGCTTCGCGCCGGCAGGAATGCAGGTGCGCCGACTCCTCCTGCACCTGTGCGCTCGCTCTCTTCTGAGCTCCCCTCGGGTAGGATGAGGCCCACTAAAGAGGGAGGGAGGGAGGCGGGGCTAAGGAGACGCGCGGAGAGGCCTAGAAACGCCCCTCGGGCGGAGGAGGGAGAGCGCGCGTGCGGTGGGGGCGGGGAGCTATTTCGCGTTTTATTTCACTTACCCGGGGAGGCGCGGGCGCGAAAGAGGACTGGGGGAGGGCGGGGGGGAGAAGCAGCAAAACTTCCCCCCGCGCCGCGTTTTCTTCCGTGTCCGGTCAGGAGAGGCCGGAAGTGTAGGGCGGTTGCCCTGGCAATGCGTCCGGCGGCATCATGGCCGGGCCGAGTTGGCTGGAGCAGCTGCGCGCGGCGCGGAAGACCGCCCTGCTCGGGGACGGTAAATGGGAGCGGGGCGTCCTCGGCAGACCTTCCTCCGGGGAGCTCGGAGGGAGCGGGGAGCGGCGAGGCCCGGATCCTGACGGGCTGAGGACGATCACCGGCGAGGGACGGGGGTGGACCGGGGCGAGTACGAGGAAGCGGGGAAGGTAGAGCCCCGGGGCCAGTGGGGTGTATGCAGTGCAGGGCTTAGGACTGCCGGCTGCGGTCCACGAAAGCCTGTGCCACAATAAATTTGGTTACAACACTCTCCTGTCCCGTGTCTTCTCCGAAATAAGACTCATTGGTTCCAGTGGGGCTTGCTTCCAAGGTAAAGGGGTCTAGGAGCGATCCAATGCATATTTACTCAGAAGTGAATCCTACTGTGTTCAGTTTGGGCTTGTTTCCAGGTGAGTGTGAGTTGGGCTGTCACCTTTGCATTAAGGCTGCTTTAGTATGCGGGCGGCGCTGTGGGCTAAACCACAGAGCCTAGGACTTGCCGATCAGAAGTCGGCGGTTCGAATCCCTGTGATGGGGTGAGCTCCCGTTGCTCAGTCCCTGCTCCTGCCAACCTAGCAGTTCGAAAGCACGTCAAAGTGCAAGTAGATAAATAGGTACTGCTCTGGCGAGAAGGTAAACGGCATTTCCGTGCGCTGCTCTGGTTCGCCAGAAGCGGCTTAGTCATGCTGGCCACATGACCCAGAGGCTGTCTGCGGACAAACGCCAGCTCCCTCAGCCAATAAAGCGAGATGAGCACCGCAACCCCAGAGTCGGCCACGACGGGACGTAATGGTCAGGGGTCCCTTTACCTTTACCTTTAGTACGTACAGCCCAAGGGCTCGACTGAGGCGGCAGCCCCTGCTTGTGCTTATCTGGGAAGCAGCCCCAGTGAGGTGCCATGGGAACTTGTTGAAGGGTGGGGGTATAAATCCCTTAAAATAACAATTAAAACTGAACTTAACTAAGAGTAAATTTGCAAAGGGTTGGGCCTTAGTCATTTACGCTTGGGTCAGTCCCATTGAAATCTCTGTCCGCTGTCCCATAAGATCAAGCTGTATGATTTAGGGTGGCAGCCTGTGAAGGCCAGAATGCCACAGATGCTGTGGTCTAGACTTTTGGCTTCTCCAGCTAAGTCTTGGGGTAGCTGAAAACAGGGTCAGGGAGTGTGTCAGTAGGTGGGACTTTTCTCTACATTATTTCTGTGGATTCACTCACCTCTGCTCTCCTTAGGTATGCGAAAAATCCATTACTTGTTTGACAATGGGAAGGAGATGGCAGAGGAATATGACCTGAAGACAAACCAGCTGCTTTGTAAGCAAGCTTCCTTTCTTTATTAGGAGTTTAAAACTAGTCATAACAGGGGCTTGGCCTATTAATAGTACAGGTTGATGAGAAGTAGGAGTTTGCATCTGACAGTTGCTGTACATAGCACAGGTCCGGGTTTCATGTTGATCATAGCAAAGGAAGTTCCCAGTCAAAAATGCTTTTAGTTATAGCGCAGTTTTGAATTAGGCCACTTGTGACTCATTCATTTCATCCTCCCATTCAATTTGGTAATTATTTCCAACATAGGAGAAGTAGAATAGAATTGTACACTGGTACCTCGGGTTAAGAACTTAATTCGTTTTGGAGGTCCATTCTTACCTGAAACTGTTCTTAACCTGAGGTACCACTTTAGCTAATGGGGCCTCCCGCTGCCACCGCACCACCGCTGCGCAATTTCTGTTCTCATCCTGAAGCAAAGTTCTTAACCTGAGGTACTATTTCTGGGTTAGCGGAGTCTGTAACCTGAAGCGTCTGTAACCTGAAGCGTCTGTAACCTGAGGTACCACTGTATTTTGAGTTAGGAAGCAAATTCATACTTGACAGGACCACAGGAAAGAATACTCTTCTAGAATGAGCTTGCATGTTACATATTAGCAGTGATGCAAGTAGGAAATTTTCCCAATACTACATCTATCCTTGGACATTTGTTTGTTTCTAAAACTGCATTATTCCATAAAATTCAGCAGTAACATGCATTAAGCATGTATGTCTGAGCCAAAAAAGACTCTGTGAGTATATTTCCATGAAAGCTGAAGGCCTGATTGTTTTGACCTTGCCCCTGAGGCCTCATGATCACACTCCCAACATCTGCATATTGAGTGTGAACATCTGACCTGGGTAAGGCCACATATATCGACTTCTATAGGAGCTGAAACTCTGAGCATGATAGCCCCACCCTCAAGTTATGTGGTTCCCCATACCCATGTGGATCTCATGGGTGGGGAACTGTGCATGGCTCTGCTGCCCCTTTCAGCATGCGGGGCATAACTGAGGATAAATTAAAACTTAAAGTATAAATAACCCACCATTGTTAAATCAGCTTCAATTGGTTTTTAGCATTGGGAAATTTTCTTATTTCATTTTTTTCCAGAAAACCTACACCATGCCTAGTGCAGTTTCTTGTTAATCATGTCTTACTCCTATATCAAAATTCTCAGTCATGCAACATCTGAAGTTACTCCTTGAAATGTCAAGAGAATCCCATCCTCAAATGCAAATTTACTGAGGCTGTTTCCCTGAAAAAGCAATTGAAAGAGGTGCTTCCTTTCTGTTTCTTTGCAGTGAGGAAATGGAGAGAGAAGAATGCCTTGGGTGCTTGTGGCGCTTGGCAGGTTGAGGTGGGAGAGCCAAACTTGCTCGCATCAGGACCTCTGGATCGTGAGCTCATTAAGGAGAGCAGTACTAATGTAAGTAAGGCAAGTTCCTTTCTACATCACAATCACCTCTGAAATTGCTACGGGTCTCATTTTCCTAGGTTGTTGTTGTTTAGTCGTTTAGTCGTGTCCGACTCTTCATGACCCCATGGACCAGAGCACGCCAGGCACTTCTGTCTTCCACTCCCTCCCGCAGTTTGGCCAAACTCATGCTCGTAGCTTCGCGAACACTATCCAACCATCTCGTCCTCTGTCGTCCCCTTCTCCTTGTGCCCTCCATCTTTCCCAACATCAGGGTCTTTTCCAGGGAGTCTTCTCTTCTCATGAGGTGGCCAAAATACTGGAGCCTCAGCTTCAGGATCTGTCCTTCCAGTGAACCTTTCCTAGGTTACCTGTTCTGAATTCTGAGACTACAGTTTGGCTTCTTAAGATGAGTAGTAATGCTTCCATTGCAAAGTAACATAATGTAGCTCATCTTAGCTTTGGAACAGAGAAAGAGGTAATGCATGGTTTCTGTTTCCTTGGGATGTATCCTGGTTGAGAAACCTTACGTAGTACTCTGTTAGGTGACTTTACTTTGTGACTCACTGGAGAACACATGCCTATGACATTAGTGCTGGTATAAACTTGTAAAGCTGTCTCACACCAAGTCAGACTATTGGTCCATCAATATTACCTGACTGGCAGCAGCTACTTACTGAATTAGGAATGTTTCCAAGTGCTACTGTTTAAAATAATTTAACCAAAGGTGCCAGATCCTAAAACTTTCTGCATGCAAGGCATGTGCTGTCCCACTATGCTATGGCCCTTCCTTAAGATAAATAGCTCTCTCCATAGAATGACCAAGGGAGATTCATGATCTCACCACCAGCATGGGGTAACCAATGTTCCTTGTTGAACAGTCTCATGATACCTCTACCAGAGACCACATTGTTCCTCATCTATGAGACCTTTGTTTTCTTTCCTGTTTTCTTTCCTTCTGGCTTAAATCTAATACAGCTTTCTTCCTCCCCATTCCTCCAGATCAGTTTCATTTGTGTATCCTGAAGAAGCCTCTGACTGCTTGGAAATTATATAAATGACTTACAGACTTATAGAATTCCTGATACATTTGAAGAACTATAAGCGAGGGTGGGGGTGACCTCAAAGAAACTCCATCCTCAGTACTGCTATGTGGGTCCACATAACTAGACCAAGCACCTGAATGTGCAAAGCCAAAAACTCCCCACTGCTATCTATTCCATCTGAGTGATGCCAGGATAACTGAAATGTGCCTTTTCTCTAGCCTATCTTTATGCGCAAAGACACCAAGAACAGCTTCCAGTGGCGGATCCGGAATTTGCCCTATCCTAAAGATGTCTATCATGTTTCAGTGGAGAAGGATGAGCGCTGCTGTGTGGTCCGTACAACAAATAAGAAGTCAGTAAGCACAAGGTTCCCCTGAGGTGGGGTGAAGCTGAGTGGGGGGCTGCAGATTTTGATAAAGCCCAGGACCTGGAGAAAACTTATTGCAAAGTTTCATCACTTCTCCTCTTCCTGCTTGACAATAGCATTACAAACAGAAGCAAATGCATTTCTCAATCCCAATTTTTGATGAAGAAGTCGGGGGAAAACCATTGATTTTCCCTTCCGTTCTCTAACCTATTTTTTGTGCAATCCCTGAAAATTACCTAGAGGTGGTGCTGTTGGCAAAGAGCTGCTTCGCTCTCTTTGGCCAGTTATGTTTTTAAGTTAAAGTTCTTCTGAGGGCAAAGAATACTATTAATCAGTGACAGTAAAGGACCATGGTTGAGACTTGTCGAACACTTCACAATGAAGGCCAGGCTACATTGACCCTGTAGGCCTTCCACTTAGCATCTTTGCTATCTGACTGCAATTGGCAGGTGCAAGATCAAGTTCTTGCTGCTCAATGGCCTCCTCTTGATAGGTATGGAGATGCTTAAGTACTTCTTGATTTAAGCAGCCCTTGACTAGCCTCGACTTTCTGCAGAAACGCATGGTGCATCTTATAACACAGGTATTCAGGGTCAACCAACAAAGCTGATTACCAGTAGATTGAGGCCACACAAAAGTGGGGACTTATTCACACTTATAACTCATAAAACAGAATGGACCGATGATCACTGGCTTTGATGGCTTTAAAGGAAACATGACAAATTGATAGGGGATTTACCTTTCATTGGCTACTAGATATGATAGTTAAATGGTATCTCTATGTCCAAAAGCATAGCATCTCTGAATACCAACAGTAGAGAGCCGTTTCATTCATGTTTTGCTTGTGGGCTACTGGTTAGCAGGCCTGTGAAGAAGGGAGATAATTTTGGTTTTCACAACTGTGAGATTACCAAGAAGGGAAAGATGAGGTACATCTAGGTACATTAGATATACCTGGAGTGAACTGTTCTTAACTGTGTGCAGGATCAAATCCCCAGGATCTCCTCTTCAACAAGCAAGACATGTATTGTGAAAGGCAAAAGTGTTGGGTTGGCATCCACATCTTGAACTTAAAAGGTGACACATAAGGAGGAGTGTCTCCTGCCCTGTAAGCCTCTCTGTAGTTTAAGATTTACAGGAGAGGGCTTGCTCTCTTTTGTAGCACCTCCCTTATGGAACTCCCTTTCCAGCAAGGCCTGCCCAGCTGCAGTCCCCACCCCTGCTACTCAGAATGCCGGTGAAGTCCTTTTTCAAAAAGCTTCTGGGACTACAGATGGCTGCTAATATGGTGAATAGTGGTGGTGGGGATAAAATAATCTGAATTCAGGTTTCCTGCCCTTATTGCTAGTGGTATATTATTTAGAGAGGAGCAGAGATGCTGTGTGTGTTTGATCTTCTTTACAATTGTTGTACTCTTAGTGCTTTTACCAAAATCAGGCTTTTGTTTAGGCTAAATATAAACTCCTAAAAACCGTGTCAATTCTTGTGGCTGGGTAAACAAGTCCATGCCTGCACTTAGGAGTCCAAAGAGACTACAGTTAGGGATATCTTTATGCCTCCAACAGCTGCATGGCAGGCAGAAGTTAAACAGATGAAATCTCCACACAGGGAGATGCACTGAGGGAGAAAACTAAACCTATTGAACATTGACTATGCAGCTGTTGACAGCACAGGAGCCCTGCCAGAACACACAGCTGCCCCGAGGGACCTTAAAAAAGAAAATATTGCCATCCGCTCCAACTCATTCATTGTTGGCCCCTCTAGCCACAGCAAAAGGCTGCTCAAGTGGGATTTGCTCTAGCCCTCTTGCTGTAAAACAAATCCATTAAAGCAAACTTTCCAAACAAACAGGCAAAGCCTCTTCAGCCACAGCAGATTCAATTATTGCAGGGCAAGGTAGCAGTTAACATTACACTAGAAGGGGGCAAAGCAGCAGATCTGTTTTCCTTTGATCTCTCACAGATTTTAGTTGGAGACCATACCAGGTATTATTTTTCCCACTACTTCAGTCCTGGGGAAGGCTGGGGGGCAAAGTTGGTGTTCCCAGTGCGGGCTCCTTAGGCTCTTTGAAACACTGGGCTTTTTCTGGGACCTGCTTTTTTATTGTCTCAATCAGTAAGAAGTTAACACTTCCTTAACATGTCTTTGTGTTCAACTAATCTTTGCAGTTTAACCTTTGACACCCCTATTATTATCCATGTCTGCCACCTTTCCCAAATTTACGCAGAAGGCTCCGAGCCCTGCGGTAACATTCCTTGCTAGCAGGCAAAGCATCCAAGGCTGGTTGTCCTTTGTATGCATTTTCGCTAAGGCTTGGAAAATAAAGGGTTCATGTTTTGTGCAGCAGTAGTTCAAGCAGTCGACCTCTAAGCAGAACGGGCTTAATGGAGAAGGATTGCTTATGGGCCTGACACCAGGGAATAAATTCTCCCATTCAGTTTGGGGCACCAGAAACATGTCCATGTGATGGAGGGAATTTCACAAGGGAAGAGTAACAAAGGGGCTAAATGGTAGTAGTGCAGAGGGTGGGGTAGGGGGGAGATAAGAATAATGTTCACTCAGTTTTGTTAAGTCATAGTTGGGTAGAAGACAGACTGTTTAGATCCACCAGATACTTGGCAGGACAAAGGTGTATGAACCAGTACAGATTCAAGGTAATTGAAAATAAACAGCCCTTCAAACTGTTAGGGTTCTCTCCCACTTTACCCAGCACACTGCAACCATATTTGGAAAACACAGCTTTCACATGATTAAGAAATCTTAAGTCAGTTGGTGTTACAGTGGTACCTTGGTTTTTGAACGTCTCGGAAGTCGAACATTTTGGTTTTCGTTACAGATAGGTAGCCGTGTTGGTCAGCCATAGTCAAAATAAAAAAAATCCTTCCAGTAGCACCTTTAAGACCAACTAAGTTAGTTCTTGGTATGAGCTTTCGTGTGCAAGCACACTTCTTCAGATACACGTGTATCTGAAGAAGTGTGCTTGCACACGAAAGCTCATACCAAGAACTAACTTAGTTGGTCTTAAAGGTGCTACTGGAAGGATTTTTTTTATTTTGATTTTGGTTTTCGAATGCCGAAAACCCGGAAGTAAATGCTTCCATTTTCGAACGCATCTTGGAAATCAAAATTCAATTTTCTCTATTGAATTTGCAGACCACCCTTTGTGCCTCGGGTTTTCGAACGTTTCGGAAGTTGAACGGTCTTCCAGAATGGATTATGTTTGAAAACCGAGGTACCTCTGTATTCATATTGACTTATTAATAAAAATAAAATTCATTAATAGAGCTAGTCCAACCTTAGCTGGGGTGTGGGACAGAATGGTGTAGCCACCACTGCACCCACTCACGCTGGCAGGAATGGAACGCAGGGCACACAGGCAAACCTGTGTGGCAAACGCTGCACTATGCTAGTCTGGGGTTGGTGTAGCAACTGGACCCATATCTGGACCAGTGCCATCAACTAACACCAGTGGTGCTGACTCAGCTCCTTCTGCCCCAGAACACTCCATCTGGGGGCTTTCTGTGAGTTAGTGCCAATGGGAATCTTGCAAGCTGTACCCCTTCCTGCTCACAACTTTGGTAGGAGGATATAGAAGCTGCACACTGGAGGAGTGGAGCTGCTGGAGCTGTTTGGGACTGGGCAGAGGGAGACCTGCACAGCAAATCAGGGAGATAGTTTGCAGCCTAAATGTGCACATGAGAAAATAAATCTAAGGGGAAAACAAGCACACTTCATTTTTGAATGATGCTGTGTTGTAGTAGATTTCATCTGTGGAATCCCTCCTCTCTCATAGCAGGTGGGATATCTTAAAATGGTGCTTGCCATTGCAATTTATATGTACTTGCATTAAAAAACCACTATAGTCCCAGCAACCAGGGACATCTTCAGAATCAATCAAAATGTGTGCTTTTAAAATTAATTAAACATGCAGCCATGTTGGGAGAGTGATCAATGTTAAATATTGAAAATGTTTCTGGTCAAAACAGAAGTATGAATGCATTTCTGTTTCTCTAACTTGTAGATTAGGTTTTATGTACAGGATTACATCTTAATGAACTAGCATTCCAAAGATGACAAAAGTAAAAGCAAAAAATAGTCTTACCCTCAAATTCTCTCTCATGCTTATCTTCAGATATTACAAGAAATTCTCCATTCCTGACTTGGACAGATTCCAACTGCCCTTGGATAGTACTGCTCTGAGCTTTACTTATGCCAATAACACATTAATAATCACGGTAGGTACCTATAAGACTAATTTGTCAATGTAACTCAGAACTTTTCCTGGCCTTCCTTTTGGTATCACCACTTCTGTGAAAACTGGGGAAACAAATAGAAAAATAGGCCCATAAGTACAATGGAAAATTACAAAATTAGGAGCTAATAAGTCTCTTGAGGCTTAGCAGGAAAAATCCTAATCACTATTTCTGTTTCTGCTTCAGAGTTTAGAATGCCATAGGATTTACACATTTCCTCCTCTCCCATGAGTAACCATCTTTTTCTTATGGCTGTAATGTTTAGTGTAGATATTAAAAACTGCTTGGGTATATGAAGTAGAATGTAATAGCCAGCAAAGTTAAGTGCATAGTTTGCCAGGGGAGACTGTACAGTCCAGTAGTCTAACCAGGGTTAAGTTCCAATATGAGATAACATGCATTAAATCAGATGCATTTGAGATACAGTTTTATGCTATATTTCCTCTGTAAATTCTTATGCTCAGTGTTATTGAATTTGGGGGTGACTGCAAAGACTTCGCAAGTGTGAGAATTTCCAAGGGCTTGCAACCATGACACTGTGTAACAGCTCTGTTTGTGCTAGAGATATATGCGGCTTATTCGTTTTCACAGTACCTGAAGCCAGCAGAGATTCTGGCTGCAGAGGAGGAGCTGCAAAAGGAGCTAAAGAAGATCAAGGCAGCTAATAATGGAGATGGGGAATGCAAGACACAGTAGCCAGCAGTTGCAGAATCTCATCTGTATATATTTTACTACTTTTATTTAATAAAGGAGATGATTGGAGACAAACTTTTTGGGGAAGGACTTAAGTTACCTGAGTTTGTAGATTCTGAAAGAGCTTTCTCGCAAAACTTTTAGAGCTCCCCATCAGCCTGCTGGTGTCCAGCACAGGTGAGAAGCACCAGTCTCTTAGGAGTTGACGTCTTTGTATGTGTGCTAATTACAATTCTCGGGGAGCCAAAACTCCCATATTGGCCTGAATATAAGCCGCACCTTTAAAATTGGAGGGGAGGAAGAAAAAAAGAAAGAAATGCCCAAATATCAGCTGCTCCATTCCTCGTTGCTGCTGGCCGCATTCTGGGGGGGGGGGGGGGAGCCGTGCTGCGTTGCCAGTGGCCTTTTCCCTTCCTCCCTCTCTCCCTTCCCAGCCTTGGGGGACTACATATGGGGCGGGCACCACTATGCTGCGCTCCTGGCGCTGTTTGCCTCACACTCCTGGTTGCATACTGTAAGGTCGTGAATATAAGCTGTGCTTTCACTTTTCACAGTCGGAATTTGGGGGGGAAAGTGAGGCTTATACTCAGGCCAATATGGTATATGCATCCTCTATAGCACTATGAATTACTTTAAAGGTTCTAAAAACTTGTGTCTTTGTCTTCAAGAATATGGCAGGAGAGAGGTCCCAGAAAAAAGATGAGTACCATTACTTCTCCTACTGCATGCAATAGCATTTAAAGTTGATATAAAGGGAAGTGCAAGAACCAAGTAAGCATATCTTACATAGTTTCCAGCTGACAGTGTCAGCTGCCCGCAGTTGCCCCTCAAACTGAACACCCAACCTGTTTCAAACAAAGCATAAAGGATTTTTTCCCACTGCCTTTGCCCTAGAACGTGTATATTCTGAGCTCTCAATACTTTGACCTCTCTCAGTATATCATTTATGCCAGTTTGTACCACTATTGAAGGTATCAATTTCATTTTAATAAAAGCAAATGTTCAAATTTCTGTGCTGGTTTCTCAGTCCCGTATGTGTGGAAGAATAACCTGATCTTGTAACAATATCTGTCCATTCTGTCATTCTTCTATGAAAACTATATCCCTCCCAGCCTGATCCCAATTTTATATGTGAATAATGGCTAGAATTTTTTAATTAAACAACAACATAGGCCAGGCACACAACAGGCAAAAGGTAGATGATTATCTTTAAGCTGCAGGTTCACAAACCTTAAAAGCACAGCCTTTCCTAGTTTCCATAGAACTCTGCTATACTAATGGCAAATAGAACCAACAAGCTTACTTGCAACAAAATGTTATAGTCTGTAGAGCTGCTGTTCAGCGGTCCAGCCATTTCCCCCTCATTGGACATTCAGTATTCTTTGGCTAGGCATGCTCAGTCCTCAATGAGTTGCTGCTGGGGGCTGCCCTATAAATTTTTGTATTCCTGAAGATCTTTTAACCTTTGGGTTCTCTCCTAAGCATGCTGATTTCTCTGTCGCTCACTGAATTTGTTAGGACTGTATATCTTAATGGAAGGCTGGAGATAGGATGATCAAGGAACGTGTCACAAACACAGATGTTTGTTGGGAGTGGCTGACGGGCTAGGGTACTTGGCTACTTTCCCCCTGTTGTGTCCTACTCTTAGAAGTAACCAGGAATGGATATTGCACAAAGTTCTCGGAGGAAAACATCCTAGTAGATTGCGGTCAATCGCAGGCAAGTAATGTCCCCTTAATGGACTGCAGGTGCTAGGTCCCTTCGTTGGCACCGCAGCAGCAGTGACTGTTGCGGGAAAGCGAAATTAATGTTAGCTGTATCACAGTGTGTGATATGCACCTTTTTAATAATTTTCCCCCCTGATTGTCTTTTTTCCTCCCCCCTCAAAAAAAAAGCTCAACACCTCCATTGACAATGGGTAGATCATTGCCAGTTATTTTATACTGGGAGTAGATCGCAGTCTCTTGGGAGTTGGATGTGCCTGATGTAGTTCATTGTTTCAAAAGTTACAGCTGTAGAAATAACTTTATTTTTAGGTAAGCAAATCAATGCATTTGATCCTAGGAATCTATTCAAATTATACAGCTATTAGTCAGTCACTGGTTTTGAACTCACATTCTTTCTTCCCATTGTAAAATTTATTTAGCACATTGACCTGACAACACTCTTCTAGTGCAGCACTCCTTGTATGCAGCCAGTTAAAAATTGGTACAATTTGCACAGAGTAATCTAAGGCTTTGGTCTTATAGCCCAGTGTCCATTTATGTGGCAGTGATGAGAGTCAGTGAAGTAAGCAGCTAGTCCCATCCTCCTAAACTAAATCCAAAACATGAAGAATGGTTGGCTTGCAGCATTCAGAGGCCCAAACAGAATCTATGCTGATAGCAAAAGAGAATGCACAAGTTGCCAAGCTGAATAATGCCTTCAAATAAATTAAAATGCAACACAGAACCCCAAAATGTGCAAAATAAAATGAGGCAAGGAGACATTAGCCTTTAATGGAACCAGAAGGCAGGTGAGCATTCCTTCCTTGGGTTCCCCCATAGCACTTAGTGTGAGTTTCAGGCTGCTTGTTCTGTCAAGGTAATCATTTCCTTTTTGTGCTCCCTGAGCTGGGTATTATATCTGCAGTCCAAGCCAATCTCCATCAGGAGGTAGTAAAATCAAGGGCATACAGGGCAGATGCCAGGGTGGCATAGAGATGAGTGGTGCTGAAGCGCAGGCAATACACAGGACTGCTGGTGGGTGATGACAAGTAGAAGCTCTGTAAAGAAGATAAAAGATAAAAGATTCTCCTAGATAAGTGATTTCTGTTATTCAGGAATAAGAGCCAGTGATAAGATGGCAATCATCCAGCACCCACAAAATTCCATTGCACCCTGTAAATCTGCATCTGCATCATAGCAAGAAGATAACAGAACTGAGGTGAGGCAACAGTGAGGGCACTGCCAGTTGTCTTTCTGAACGAGACCAGCTCAAAGTGGCAGCAATAGCTTGAGAAATCGCCACTACACAGATATATCCCTACTGACATCTTTGGAGTTTGACTGAACCCAAAGCTGTTGTATCAGATCCCCATAGGCAATTCCTTGCTCTCCCAGTTAATTTGCATTCATTTATTTAGAACACTTCTTGATTGCCCAATCAACAAAGTCCCCTGGGCAGTTCACACAGAGTTCAAACAATGAAAACTTTAAAATTATTAAAACATTAAAAATGAATCAGTTCAGTTTCCTGCCTAAAAACCAGCACAAAACAGCATGTCAGCATTTAAAACCTGTACCTGGTCTCATGAAGTCATAAACACAATTCCTTGTCCTAGTACCATGACAATAGGGAGCAGCTGGCAGGCTTGTTTTGGTCCTGTAAGAACATTTGTACCCCACCCTTCTGGAGCTCAAGGTGACAAACACAATTCCCGTCCCCCAGCCAAAAATTAGTGTGTAGCAGGCTTATGCCCCAGGGAAGTCACTTTGGTGCTGCTAATGCAGTGGTTGGACTTCACCCCCAAAGGCACACTCCACTGTGTCTCGAGACAGACGGATGCCAACCAACCAGCACTGAACAAGTAAGCTACTAAGCTTCATGGCTGAGTAGGTATTTGAACTTCCATCTATTACTGTTTACGTAAAGCAATCAGGAATGAGCAGAAGTGACACACATCTCCACACCCTTAGTCCTTGTACGGGAAACTTGATATAGTTCCCCTTTTACCAACTTTTGAAAAGATAATGGTGATTCCTTACCTGTAAGCACCTGGTTTGTCGCTTATCCCAGAGACGGACCACGCCATAATAAGAAGATCCACTTGCAATCATGTGATTCCCATTGCTCCTAATGCAGTACAGGGCACTGTCGTGAGGCTCTTCCCATTGCTTGACACATTCCCTTTTGGGGAGAAAAACGTCACAAAAGACCTTTATTTTTATTTTTTTTAAATAATATTTATTACTTTTCCAACAATTTAAACACTACACACACACAAAAAATAAACAATACAATACAATACAAAAACAATACATAACACTAACACATTAAACTAACAAAACAAAACAAAAACAGTTTAAAACACATCAAACAGTTTCAATATCTTATCTTTCATTCACTTATTTCAATGACCTCCTCGCACCTCCCTTTTTGTATTCCACTTCTGTTAATTGTTTCAGCAATTCCTTTCCATCTTCCTCTGCTTTCTAACCTTTAATTATCTTAACACATTCTAACCTTATTTTTCCCTTTAATACTCTATTAATCTATTTATACTTAATTCCTTATAACATTTCTACTAAAGCCATATAACTTCATTCCAACATTTTCCTAACATTAATTAATTTTACAGTATTTCTGTAAATAGTCTTTAAACTTTTTCCAGTCTTCTTCCACCGACTCGTGAGGCTCTTCCCATTGCTTGACACATTCCCTTTTTGGGAGAAAAACATCACAAAAGACCTTTAAAGCATTCTTTTCCACATACTGGATCACCAATCCTTATGGATAGCCTGGAATGTCAGAGCAAGACACCTAGGAAATTAGCAACCAAAGCTGGTATTCCCAACCAGCTTTGATAAATAGGCTGCAAGACTGACCTTGTGCTCGTCCGTAAATCCCAGTATCGGATATAGGTATCATACCCACAAGACAGCAAGGTGGAAGGTGTTTCATAGAAAACATCCAGGACTCCAGCTCCTCGATGGAAGTCTGTCCCAAGGCAGGTGACTAGTTGCCCACTGAAAAGAGAACCGATTATGGTACTGAACATCTTTTTATTACATATGTTAGGCTTCTGTTTTGAAGCAGTTCTTCTGTCAGGGAAGATTAATGAAACGAAAGTGTTGAAAGATCATTCAAATGCAGGTTAGTTTGTATCCAGTTTTTTTTAAAGAAAAAGAGCACAGGTTGCATACCAGGACAAATAAATAATAGCCATTTTCCCTCTGAAAGTATAAAAGCCGAACTAGTATGTTTTTCTGTAAAGCAAAGAGCATTGGTAAGCAGCCCTTATATTAGCAAAGATGGAGATTAATTTAGATAATATACTAGTTGTGGAATCCATAGACACCACATTAGTGGTCATTAGAAGATCTCTGTAAATATGAAGGGGTATATATGCTTGGCTGTAGTATAGTTCTCCCTCTGGTGTACTTATATTATTTTCTTAGCACTCTGCTTCTACATCTAGCCATAACAATTTGGGGCTTCCTTGGCAAGAGAGGGCAACCACTTTGTGAACAGCAAGACATACAACTGTGTCAGAAAATAAATCTTTGTTGAGAGCACTACTATCCTTGACAAACAAAGACTCACGCAAAAGACCTCCCTGGTAGACTGAAGGAACACTTACTTGATATAGTGGAAAACAGCATGTGCTGGAAACAATTGTGCTTCTCCAAGGGTTCTATGTATTTTGTCTTTGTGCTAATAGCCCTAAGCAATCCTCTCTTGTCTACAAATACCAGCACAGCAAGGAAGGAGACACTCAATCAGTGCAATCCCACATTATGGCTGGAAGATCACTGATCAATTGTAAACGCAAGAGTTCAGAACGGAAAGCAGGTTTTCATGAAGACTGTGGACCATAGCAGTGAGCTGCATTCTACAGCTCAATTGTTTAGGAAGCTTTTGCCTGTTACTACTCCCCCCACCCCCCAGCATTCATGTAAAATGGTTACTTGTATACCTGAGAATGTAAAGCACGAACATGGCAAAAAAAAAAGTCCAGTGTTTGGAAGCATGTGTACCCTGAAAATCGCTAGGAAGCCTTGACTCCCTTTGTTGCACATACATGGCAAAAACGATATTTGCTGCCATGTGATGAGTAAAGCTGCCCTTGGTTTCTGATCTGTCCAGCTCTGAATGAGTGAAGGATTCTTCTCATGGGAAACATTTTCTGGCTCACTGCATTTTTAGGCAGCATCTCTGCAGTACTGAAAAGCAACTCCAATTTTCCAAGACTCATTTCCTTTTTTATTTTGTTCACACCTAGATGGGTTGTACTGCATTTGTACTCCAGATATGCTTTATGTTTTCAGTAAACCCTTTCTTTCAGTTCACCTAGATTGGTTCCCTTCTTCCAGCCAGCCTCTTGCATGTAATGTTAGTGTTAGAGATGACAGCATTCACTGCACTTCCATCATTATCATGAAAGCATTTCAACCTGCTCTGTCGTGAACTCTTAGCATTGCAAGACAACAATGCCCAAGGGAACTATCTAGACTTTTTCTAGTGCTCAAATTACACAGGATACAGCAGTCCCCTATCTTTCATGTCAGCTTATCTCTCATGGCAGCCTTCGGGGGGAGGTGGGGAAGCATGATACGGCTAAAATTGGGGAGGACTGGGGATGGACCATATCGTTGTTGTTTTTAAGTGTCCCCACATCACACAACCAACACTGAAAGGCAGGCTGTGTTCATTCCCATCATCTGAATCAGTCTATTGAGCAGGCTCACTTTAGATGAAAAGCCATCTGAGGCTGCTTTCACAGGGACCCAGTCTCACAGACATGGCTCGGGTTGCAGAACTTTCTGCAGCCACTTCCCCATGGCTGGAAGGAGAGGAGCTGCTTCTGCAATGCCCCACCTTATTCAGGAGGCATTTTCATAAAGGAATGAGAATGCAACTTTATATCAGGAGACAGTTAAGGACCAAATGGGCACGAAAGGCAAAAGGATTGCAAGGAATAAGAGGCTGAATAAGACAGCTGAGTAGTTCCCTTCCTTCATTACAGCTACAAGGTCTGTCTAGCACAGGGCTCTCTGATTAATTAATACATGCTCCTAATCCACCTCCCTTGCAAGAGAAAGCTGGGCTGCCACAGTTCTCACTACCACTCAGACAACAGTGTCCAATGAAGCCCATTCAGCCACTAAAGACCCACATGTTCCCAGCCCTTCTCCTCCTCCCTAACGGTCTAATCAGAACTGGTCACAAAGCACCGAGCGCCTGCTTTTCAGGCTGCCGCACTGGCTCTCGCTCCGTGGGACAATGCAGCCCCACTCCCTGAAGCAACTAGTGCCTCCCCCTCCTCCCAGTTATTTTGTTACTTTCTGCTCCTTGATCCCATATCAGTCTTTCTGGGGCACCCGAGCCAGAGGCCTTAATTCCATCTGTAATCTGGGCTAAAGCCCCATCGGGGGTGGGGGGGATAAAGACCACACAATAGGCGAAATAGAGTCCCGGGAGATGTTCAAACAAGTAAACACCGTTGTGTCAGAGGAGCAAAATTGCTGAGAAAGCAGATTAGCACCAGCAGCACTGGTGTCCCCCAGATCAGAAGGTGAGCCCTGCCCTGCTCGCCAGAGCCAACACGCTTCCATGATCACAGCACCGGCGGCCTGCTGGGGCCGGCCCATCTCCCCCAGTCACTCTCCAAAAAGCAGATTACGGAGAATAACAATTTCTTTGTGGCTGTGTAATTCCCTCCGTGACCGTGACTGTGGAACACTCCATCGGGCCGTAATGCCAAGGCCTTAGCAACCATTTAACACAACCAGTCGGCCCTAGCGATGCTCCCCCCAAGGCAAACCTCTTGGGCAAGCTTTAACATCAAGTGCAGGAATTAATCCTCATCCCTCCCCCCCCCCCCGACCCACCCACAAAACCTGAATCCAGGGGTGCTGTGTTATTGCACTTTGTGTTTCTCAAGGCAGGGAATTGCTGGACAAGTTCTTAAAACATTAACCCTTGGAGGGAAGGAGTGTAGCCCATCTGCTCTATACAATATGCAGCTAGAGGTAGATGAGGGGAAGACGTTTGCAGGATCAGGGCAGGAGTAAGAGGCAGGGGACCCATCATCTAAAGAAAGAGAGACTTCTAGCCAAAACAAAAACAAAGAAAACTGCCCCGCTTTGCAATTCGGAGGAGGAGCTGGGGGAAATGAGGTTAGTGGGAGCTATACTTAGGCACCCTACTTAGGGATGCTGGCCAGATGTATATGGAAGCATACAGAGGCAACTATATCACCACATACTGGGAGCTCTCCAGAGACCTGGCTTTGCTTCTCTGGCTTTGCCATATTCCTCAGCCTGGCTCTTGAAATGCAGAAACTCAAGATATGAAGAGGATTTCCTGTCTCTCAAAAGGAGGAACACCTGAAAGGATGATCCTTTAACTCCTGGGCAAGAACATCCTGATAAGTTGAGGTTTGCCTGTCCAAACTGATCCAAAAGTCATAGAATTCATAGAAGCATAGAATTGGAAGGGACCCTGAGGATCATCTAGTCCAACCTCCTGCAATGCAGGAATATACAGTTGTCCCATATGGGGATCGAACCTGCAAACGTGGTTACCAGCACCATGCTGATAACTGAGCTATTTGACCACATATGACTGCGATTATACTGCAGTTGTGTGACTGACAGAGTTGTCTGAAAAATGCTCCTTAGATCATGGCTGAACTGCAAATAAGCTTTCCTCTCCTACACTCACATTAGTGAAAAACTTTCCAAGTTGTAAAAAAAGAAGAATAAAGCTCTTGACAAATGCCAATAAGCAGAACAGAATTGGAAGCACATCATCTATAGAGGTGCTTCTATGCACATTAGAAAATCTAGAGATTACTTGGGCAGAGAACATTTATCAGGAATTGAGACCATGGCACTTAAGTTATTCATGGTTATAAAGTAAAATAATATTGTGTAACATTAAAATGAAGCCACCCTAATCACCTCACAAAAACTTTTTTTAAAAGCAAACTTCCAGAAATTCTCATGGGATGCTAAATATTTAACAGAGCTTCTGTCCTTTCTAATGAAAGCACTTGTGGTTTTTCTCCCTTGATACAGCATGAGTAGCACTTCATTTGGATGGAAGAGACGTACAGGCATAACACACCCTAAGCCAGTGGTTTTCAAATCTTTTTGTTGAGCAAGCCCTGTAACAAGCTCCCCCTCCTGGAAAGTGAAATAAAAACATTTTTAAACTTACAAAATTCAAAGGCAAAAATTTGCAATAACTAATCATTACTTGGAATTATTCAACATCATGGGACAAGAATGTTCACAAACATATTTCCAAGACTTCATTAAGCTTTCAGTGTCAAGACTTGAATTTGGTGAATTTTGCAATATACAGTATGTCATGAGACAGACTCAGGCCATGTGTTATTTGTGGACACTTCCCACTATTGAAACGCAGATGTCTGGCCAGCATGAGAGGGCAAAGCAAAACGCCTAAGATGGGAGGCTGTAACATTTTGCAGAATCCCATGGGGATGCTTGCTGAACCCAAGGTTTCTATGAAAAATGCTGCCCCATGTGGTACTATACTAACAGAGCCTTCCAACAGCTCTTTTTGTGTGAAACTGTAACACTGAGAAGAGACCCAGGGAGCTAAGGACATGTTGCAAGGCACTTTTGGGTGGGGGTGTGTGGATATGGAGGCATTTCAGTCTGAAAGCACTTCTAAAGGTGGTATAAACTACATTCCCATTTGTAAGGAGGATCTGCTAGTGCAAATGAGCTCTCAAGTCCGCAGATGCATCCACAGGAGCTCTCCACCCTTTATCCTGACATGAGATCTGTAGCACTTACAACTGCTACATTTACTTACTCACCCACTCATTCTCTTTTGTGTCTGAGACACGACTTCTCCATCAGCACCTCACCTACCTTCCAGGCTGGGGAAGGATAACATCAAAATGTGCTGGCAGATGGGGACTGTTCAACCTCTTCTGCTTAGACTTGACCCTGAGCCCTCTCATTTATGAACAAAATGATTTCCAAAGGGGTGCCCCTATCACTCTGTAGCAACAAACACTAGAGTCTCTCCCCTGTAAGAACTATATTGTGTCGTCACCTTTCATAAACTTCATCAGATGCATGGAGTAGTCTGAAAAGTTTAGTAGGCCTATACACAAACTGATTCAGATAAAAGCAATCAAAAAACAAACAAACACACATTAAAATGTAGCCACAAGGCAGAGAAAATGCAAGGGGTGTTCTACCCAGAGTGCAGGGGGAGTTCAGAATTCAGTTTCAGCCAGTTTCATCACAAAATGAAATCTGAATGGAAAGGGGCAATCAACAATTATAAAAGCAGTCAGTGATCAAAATAATTGTTTAATTCTGTTCACTCTTTTTGTATAAGAACTGGAAAGACCTTTCTTGTATCAGAGACTGTGGGGTTAGAGGCAGATGAAACAGAGAAGCAGTTTGCCATTTCCTCCAGATAAATGACGAGACAGCTTTAGAATCTTATTTTGGAGGCTACCTATGTGTCTTCCATAGTGTCAAGGTATTCTGGGGCAAGAGCAAACCCCAACTATATGTTCCACTGTAGCTGGTTTAACCACAGAAATAACTACATGTGTGGGTAGATTACTCATTCCACTACTTGTTCAAGTAGTAGACCATTTGTGTGAGTGGTTATTTCTGCAGTAATGTCTGTCCTGGCTCGAGCAATTCAATCATTCTGCTGCCACCCATTTCCCATAAAGATCACCTTTCAACTCCACACATCATAGAAAGGTTGAATGGCTTCTGGCTAGGTTTAAGGAAGCCAAGAATCTTGACGTTCAACTCACTGTACCCTCATCCCGGAAAAGCTTTTCTGTTTGCAACACTACAAAGAGACATTTCGACTCTAAACAATGCCCTTCTTCAGTTGGCAAGAGGCTCTTGTATCTCTTGCTACTACCCAAGCCCCTTCCAAGTGGCACAAGCATCATCTTACTAGGGTGAAGGCTGCCTGCTCAACAATTTGACTGCTGAATACACAAGGTCATCTGGCAGGGGGGAATAGAATTTAGTTTGCCAGCAGCTCTCCTGTTTTGTCACAATACCCTTCCTGAAATAGTATTCTAACCACACTACTAGCACTAGGAAATCAGCAGCACAACCAAGATTAAAAAGGCAGAACAAAATGAGATGACCTGGAAATTCTCCACTGGGTTGCTGTTGTTTTTTACCCAAACCCGGTCTTCCATTATTCAAGTTGGGTTGAGAACAGAGGCCATAAGAAGTATTGTAGCACTTTCAGGTCCAGCAAATTTAGGAATGAATTCTCAGAGGCAAGAACCTATTTCAACAGCTGCAGTGCACTAGAACTGACATGAATTTAAATTTACAAATTAGATGTATCAGAAGCTAATTTTGATGCTGATAAGTTAACGTATTCATCTCTTTCTTTTCCAGAAGTTTAGACAAAACAGAAGTGGCTAACCTTTTCAGGTCTAACAGCTGCATCACCAAGCAGACCTCTATTTCACTGCATGCACATGTATTAAAATAAAGTGGGGAACCTTTTTCAGCCCGAGGCCCAGATCCACAGTTGAGACGCTTTCCATGGGTCATTTTGCATTTCTGGCAGGTGGGTGGGGCTGCTCACCTGTGATCTCACAGTGCTAAGATCTGAGAAAAGCCTCTGCTGCTGGCTTTTACCATCGAGGAGCAAGCAGCACTTGAGTATTTAGACAACAATCTCCACACCTGATGTCATATGACTTCAGGTGACTAACAGATGGGCATGATTTGTCCAAAATGGCCTCACAGGCCAAATTCAGAGGCCTGGCAGGCCTAATAAAGCTTGCAAGCCGGGGGCTCCCCACCTACTGATTAAAGCAAACTTGTGCATGATCTTAACCCGGTATATCATCCATGCACGATCATCTACACTGGTAGAAAAAAACATGCCCAAGGCAGGCTTAATGACGTTGCCAAAATTTGATGGAAAGTTTCATGCAGTTATGTTTGGGCATTGTTCGCAGATGTTGTTTGGGTCTCAATAGCCAAATGCTTTATTTCAATCAACTGCAAACAGCATGCCAACAAAAGTCAGAAACTGGAATGTTCCAGAGCCAATATAGAATTGTGGTACCAGTAAGAAATGACTGGGTGCTTAATTTTAACCAGAACTGAATTCGCAAAGGTAATTCCAAGATGGTGTTGCCCAAAATTATTAATTAAAACGAAGCTAGGATTCTCTAAATACTAACAAAAACCTGTGAGTCCCAGAAAACTACACAAATGCTTATTCCTGCCACTGCCCCCCCCCAGCCTTAGTTCTCCATTTTGATACATTCCAATTTGTTTTTTTAAAGTCACACTGTTGCTTATGCCTATGATTCGCTAATAATATAGGGACGGAAAGCATACATGGTGAGAAGCATAGAAGAATCAGGAGGTGGTCTATGGCTTTTATGAACTCACAGCTAAAAGTTTATTAATAAAGAATCAACAAGTGTTCCTGGACCATTTACAAATGAACCCGAGTGAAAAGAACTTGGAGGTGTAGCCATAACAGGATTCTTGGGACAAGGCTACTTTTTAAAAAGTTAACGCTGGACAGCACATTGCTTATAATGCTCCCTGTGCCAGCTGGAGGCACGCAAGCCTTTCGCTACAGCAGGGGTGGCAATGATAGCGGTGGTAGCGAGGCTGAAAAAAAAAGCTTTGCCCTCTTTTCTTCTGGTGACTCTGAATTAGCCCACACACACTTTAAAGGTTCCAATAAAGAGATACAATTTCTTTACCTTTCCTGGCTCTGAGACCCTGGAAGTTTTTTGTTGTCCGGGTTGTCGTAAGGTTAAGTTCAGAGGATAAACTGACATGCTAGCTATGGGAAAAAGCCAGTTTTCTCAAATAAAGCCACAACGGTGCAAAAGAGACCCCTCTGGGGCTTTTATTTGGGAAAACAAACAGAAATGGCACCAAGCCCTTCTGCTTTACGGGCCAATTTAACTATCAAACCAACTCTCTCCCTCCCAGAGGCAAAGAAGGGAGAGAGACACGGCAATATGACAATGGCAAGAAACATTCAGGGGAGAAAGGACAAAGCAAGCTGTCTGTCTCCTTGTCTTTCTTGTTCAGGGTTCTTTTTCTTAGCACACGTGTGTTCTTGTAAAAACGATTAGATTGCAATTTGTATAACATGGTGACCCCCAAATTCAGACGTTTAACCCCTTTTCTCTGCAAAGAATGTGAAGAATGTCTCAAAGATGGGGGGAATTCACTCAAATTGGGGGGGCAGTAAGGAAAACCGGCGGGGAGTTGTGTGGGAATAAGCCACTGTATAGCTTCTTTTTGAACAGACAGCACTCTGGAGGTCTCCTTCGGCCGTCAGACAAAAAAAAAAGGAAAAAGAAAAAGAAAAATGGAGATTCCAAATCAAAACAAAGCCATCTGTTTAAATGAGCCAGCCCAAAGGGTTGGGGGGGGGGAGTGCTCTGTGTGTGTGTCCATCCCACATGTAGGTGCTCTTATTTTTTATAGCTTCTGTTGATTCTCTTGCCACCTAGAGGAAAATAAAGATTGTCTTATGACTCATGAGCATGAAACTGATCAAAGACCGAAATCTTCTGGAGGATTTTGTTACAGATATTGCAAGATGCTGTTTGAGCACACAAAGGGTCAGAACAGAAGTCAGGAGTCCAAGGTAGATTGAAGGGTAGATGCTGTTGCTTTAACTGTATAAGAACTTCAAATGCAGCAAAAGAGGGTTAAGAACTAAGAAAGTTCAAGTCTACCTAGAACTGATTGTAACCATGGTCCTATGCACATTGACTTTTAAATAAGCTTCACAGAAAGTCCATCCAACTTACTTCTAAATAAAGGTGGCTGGGACTGAGCTATAACTTGCACTAAAAGGCAAGACACCGCGAGAGTTATAAGGTAGAATCTTTGACCAAGATTTTCATGCACACGAAAGCTTATACCCAGAACAAACTTAGTTGGTCTCTAAGGTGCTACTGGACAATTTTTAATTTTTTAAATTTATTTCTAATTATTAGAGTTTGACTCTATCCATAAGGCGTATTTATACAATCCCCCCCCCCCAAATGCAAAACACAGACACTAAAGCTCTACAAAGTGTATTAACCTCTACAAAGTGTACCCAACGCTAAGGTCGGACAAGCCCCTGGAGATATACCTGGAGAAAAGTCTTACTTGTTCAACTCCTCTTGACTTGGGTATCAATCTGATAAACCCATATGCTGCCCCTCTTAGCAGTAAAATATATTAAGCTTCAGAGGGTGAAAGTGCATTCTGGTTACATGTCAGCACAGAGACAAAAAGGCTAATTTTTATATTGTGATTTTTGAAAGAGACTCTGCTTCCAAAAGTGAATATCTAAATTCTGATCAAGATTCTTTAGCCAGGAGCGTTAATATTGAAAACAACAGAAAATAAGTCAGTCCAAAGCTTTGAAAAAAGTGTATGTCTTACACCCCTTTTGAAGAGACAGCAAGAAGGTAGCTTTCCTCACATCTTCTGGAGGAGGTTCCATAATTTAATAATAATAATAATAATAATAATAATTTATTATTTATACCCCACCCATCTGGCTGGGCTTCCCCAGCCACTCTGGGCGGCTTCCAAAAAAATATTAAAATACTGTAATGCATCAAATATTAAAAGCTTCCCTAAATAGGACTGCCTTCAGATGTCTTCTAAAAGTCTGGTAGTTGTTTATCTCTTTGACATCTGATAGGAGGGCATTCCACAGGGTGGGTGCCACTACCGAGAAGGCCCTCTGCCTGGTTCCCTGTAACTTGGCTTCTCGCAGTGAGGGAACCGCCAGAAGGCCCTCGGTGCTGGACCTCAGTTTTGGAGAAGTCACTATAAAAGGCCTGCTCTGACTAGTTGAAGCTTATTTATTTGGTTATATTTCATAAGTTTTATATACCACTTGATTGCAAGAAAACCTTAAAGCAGTTTACAAGAAGAACAAAACAACAAAATTATCAATAATAAGAGTTAAAAGCTGCTATTTGAAACATTTTTTTTTTTTAAGTATAAGCTCAAAGCCAGAATAAACACATGCCAGCATTCCACAAGTCTGGATAGGCTTGCCTGAAAAGAAATATTTTTCGCAGGCACTGATAAGGTGCCTGCCTGATGTCACTAGGCAGGGAAGCTATGTCATCTACAAGGGAAGCTCCATGTAGACTGCGCTACAGCTATCCAGCTTGGAAACTACAGTGACATGGATCAGCATAGCAAAGTCTGACATTTCTATAAGAGGGAGGAAGGAAAACTTCATTATGACCAGAATATCGTAGGAGACCCTCCTGGCAACACCTCCAAACTGTTTCTCAAGAAGCAGTGGTAGGTCCTGGAGTATTCCCAATATTCTTTAATAAAGGTCTCTGTGATTTATCTTAATTGGGGAATCACAGGCAGGCTGATCTCCTCCACATCCTTACCATTCCATATCAGCATGAATATATATTGATCTCACTGAACAACTACAGGTAACTTGGTATGTTCTGAATCAACAGTAGGAATGGGGAACATGGAACTATGCAGATGTTGTTGTACTACAGCTTTCATCTTCCCTAAACTACTGACCATGCTGATGGCATTTAGAGTCCAACAATATCAGGAGGGTCTTATGTTTTCAATCCCTGCTCAATAAAATTGTGGAAAAGGTCTTCATTTTATGGATGCAATATGTTGTATAAAAACTGGCCTTAAACTTTTGCAGGATCCTATTCAAGCCCCAAAAGAGAAATTCATCTTAGAATGCACTTCTTTGCAGATATCTTTACTGGATTTCAATGAAAGGAAAGCAATACAACTTATGCTTTCCATTTTGATTAGAGGCCATGTTTCTATGGTATTTGCAAATAAAAAGCTGAATAAGCTTGAATTCATATATGAAAAGTCACTCTAAATCTCACCTGGAAGGTTTCTTAAACAAAGATATTTGAATAATATGTAGCTTTGGGATATGTTTGGAGTGATTTTGCTCAGAAAATATTGAAAGAAGGCATAATTAAATCATACTATCAAATTAAACAGGATATAGGTCAAGCACAGATACATTTCCTCCAGAATCTTCAAGTGAGGCAGATACTAAACCATTTGTTGGTGCAACAAAGATCCCTAAAAGACTACACAAAGTTTGAAAAGTCAGTGTTATGGGTGAAAAAATGTGAGAAAAAGCCAGATACACACTCCCTTCAACAGTAGCCTGGATAATAAGAATGAGGGATATAGCTTATATATGATTAAACAAACAAATGTAATGGGTCAGAAGAGGCAGGCAACAGGATAACTTTGTTGTGAAATTGAGTTTATTCATCTTTCACTGGAATAAGTGTAATGTGCAATTAATTTGTATACAGTATTAGGTGAAATATAAATTGAACAGCACCAATCCAACAAATTCGCATATGTCAGAATGTGTGATGCTTAGCGTGGCATTTACACAGGGCTCTCCTCTTTCACTTTACAGTAATATCTTTGATTAGCATTTCAAATCTCAAGTCACTTATTTTAAAATCCCTATTATGAATGAAGCAGTAGGTATTATTGTGAATGTTAATCAAATTAATCCAATTAATCTGGAATGAAGGAGACTGAAAGTACAGGAGAGAATTGTTAAACAATGTAATTTACAGCAGAGTTGTGAAGTATATTCATTATGTTAAGCATCTCAGGAATTTAATGAAATGTTATGCATATTATTTTACTGACAAGAAGAAGTGGGGAAAGAAACAACAAACACTGATCACTCTTTCTCTCACACACACTTTTAAACTGTACCCAAAAGGACATCAAAAGGGCCCCACCTAAGCACTCGAAGGGGTAAGAAAAAAGGCACCAGAGAGGAAAGGAACAGAAAACCCAACTGGATGAGAAGTGAAGGTCTGTGGCTTTGGCTTCACATGTGCCCCCTACCCCTCCTCCCTTTCTTCTTCTTCCTTGGCAAAGATAAATGAAGAAGAAGAAGAAGAAGAAAAAAGCCACAATCTTTGTCCATCCGCCCACCACTATTACCCAAGGGGGAAGGGACTTTTCCAAATAACCCAAAACCACATGTGCTCAGACACAATAGCTCAAAGGCAGGCTAGGTAGCGGACCAACCCACTTTGTACTGCTAACAAGGGGAACCTAATTACAGGAAGAGGTTAAAGAGGGGCAGATAAAAGGGATACAAAATTTCAACATCTGTTGCTATAAAGGGATAAGAAGTGGGGAAAGGCAAAGGTGTCAGTTTGGTGTCAGAGATGGCATGAAGCCAATTTCAAAGAGTTAAAAAGATCGAGAACTGAAGAGGAAAAATTAGAGGGTTCCTTTAAAAAAAAAAGCTGTCACAAGTACTTTTAAGAAAAAGATTATTCAGAAGAGGGAAGAATGTTTGGAAATAGTACAGCTAATTATGACCAGTGTTCACAGGGTCTCTGCAGAGCTGTGGGATCAAGGTGCATGTTAGAGCACAAGAAAAGTCTCATTGGATCAGGTGAATGGTCCATCCAGCCCAGGACTCAACAGTAGCCAGTTCAGTTATTCACTCGAAGAAGAAAAGCAGGTGTATGCAAGGTGTATGCACATGCATATACACACACGTTCACACACTCATTATCCATGCCCTTCTTTTCACCTCCACCTTCTGCTTAAAGACATATTGCAGAGGGTGCATTGTCATCAATACTGCCATTCATGACTTTGTCAGATTATTGTTTGTTTGTGTGCATTATTATATCCAGTGACAGGGGGATTCAGGAACCAACTGTGAATAGCATCAAAAGTGTTATTTACTGTTTTAAATAACACTAGAAGGAGAAAGTACCCGAAGTTTGTCCAACAGTTTTAAGGCACATGCAAGCTTTGTTTCCCAGTTCCCTATTGGCCACCAATCACCATGCAGGCCTCTCCTTGAGCCACATCTTTTGAAAAATACCAATCTTCTTTATTTACTTTCCACCTGAATGCATTTTGTGTACCTGACACATATTTCCCTCCTTGGGGACAGTAACCAGGACATTTATAGTACTGAGGCCACAATACGAAAGTTTAGAACAGTTCTGTTGCAATACTGGATATTTATAGCAAGCTGCTGGTTTTACCTAGGCCAAACAAACAGCTATCTAAGCATATGACCCAGATTTTTCTGGGCAATATCCCTATTTTCCTTTCCTGTAGAGCAGATAAGAGAAAGTGGACCCAGAACAAGTGACAATGGCAAACATCTTACACAGATGTCAGTGGCAGAGGTGGGGGCAGAAATATGGATCTGAACACATAGTCCAGAGTACTGCCACTGCAGCATAGTCCCAAAAGTGGTGAGCTGCATGGGTAAATAGAAACATTCAGAAGCAGCATCTGTTTCCCATCCCCCTGAGGGTGGGAGCCCTCCAAGCTCCACTAAGATTCTGTGCTATGTTTGGTGTCCAAGCAGCATGGCATAGCTTTTCACACATCCAAAGTGTTAGAAACACAGGGTCAGGAAAAAAAGCAAAGGTCATCCCATCACCAACCAAGTAAAGTCACAAACAGAAACCACACCTCTGGTGTAATTCTGTGGCATGTTCCAACTTCTTGAGCCAATGCACCAGAAAGAGAGGCACCCAAACATCTTTCTGAGAAAACAACACCCAAATGGACCACCATAGTTCAGCTAAAAGATGAGCAGCAAAAGGGCTTTGGAAAGAAACAACTACTAAGGTAGCAGAGTCCATTTGGCCACAGCCAAGCCAACATTAGATTAGAGGGGAAAGAGAGGGGTCAGGCTGGAATGTGCTTGCTTCCTTGGTCTCAGTTCTGGGATCTTTAGTAAAGCTCTGCAGCTGGATCACAATGATCAGCAACCCAACAGTGTCCTGTGGCCCCGTGAGGGCAAAGGAGAGAGACTTAAATACGAAATAGAGAATCTACTACTGCACAGACATATGTTTATCTACCTAGAAGTGCCAAAGCAGAGAAAAGGAGGTACAAGGGACTTGTCAGCAAGAGTGGGGAAAAGATATAGGGAGAGGTATATGACAAAGAGATGTGCAGCTGAATGGGCAAGAAGGTTACAGAATATTGATAGGAGCAGCAGAGGAAGGAAAGAGAAAACATGACACTTGAAAGATTAAAATTGTGAAGAAGCACAAGGCTGTTTGGAGAGGGAGGGAGGAAAGAAGGGAGGGGGGAGGGGGTCCAGTATTGAGGTGGCGAATGAGCCAGAAGCAGGAGGGCTACAAATAATAATAAAGAAAATATTCAAACGCTTAAGCTATACAAAATGAGCTGGGAGGGGGAATCTATCAATTGTTTGCTTACTACATATAGCATTCTAGAGTGCAAGTAAGCCAGGCATGTCCAAAGTCTGTTTCGGGGGCCTAAGTTACAGAAGTATTTATGGACTTGCAGGTATTCAGCAGTGACTCCTTTGGACAGTGTGAGGGCTAGCTACATTGGTGGGTCCAGAAGAGAACACAAACTCACAAAAAATAACCCTTGGCTGGAAAAAGCAATGCAGTAATAGAACAAAAATTAAAATACCAGTAGGGAGAAACACTGCTGCTCCTTCTCCTCCATAATTGCCAAAATTTCACCAACTACCACGTCTCGTGAGAAGTTGCCCCACCAACTATAGACTTCCGATTAACCTGTATATGTGAGAGACCCAAATTGTGTAGACTTTTGCTCCTCCCTCCATGTGCGGCCTGAGATGGGCAGCCCAGTGGCACAGTGCATTCCACTAAAAACAAATGAAAAGGGAGGAATCCGTGACACTCAGCAGCCACAGTAGGTAGTTTCCCATTGGTTGGATGGTTCCAGGCTTTAGCTCTGCCTGTCAGTCAGGCTTTTGCCTTATTGAAAGATCAAACTCCATCCTGCCTGTTCATTACCTTAATCCTATTTTCTACATAGCTTTATTATCTCTAGAGGCTTCCTTTGGAAAGGCAGAAAAGGTGACACAGCCACTCCTCACTTGCTCCTCGGTGCTGCTTCTATTTGAGGTAAGCCAGGAGAAGTTCATGGGCAAGGAGGATGGGGACAGAAAAAGCCAAAGAAGCCCTCATTCTTCCTGTAGTCTAAGCAGAGGAACCACATTACACGTAATTCACCAAGCACAGAGACTGTTAATCAGCAAACCCACATTGCTATTTTATTGAACAACATAACAACAAATCTTATTATCAGCACTGCTCTGACAGACTGGAAGAATTGCAAAAAGGGTTAAATCTAGCAAGGCAGGACACAAATTTACAGATGGTGAAATGAGGCAAAGAGACAACACCATGCCCAAACTTATAGAGTGAGTTGTTTGCGCCAGATCCTCCCAGGTCCATCTAACACTGTCTATACATTCTGTACTTTGTATCTTATAAATTGTGACCTGAATGTGGAAGGGGCCCAATATACAGAACATACTGGGGCCCAATATACAGAACATACCATGTCAGTTTTTAAAGAGCTGTGCGGTCTATTATTATTATTATTCATTTCATTTATATACTGCTTTATATTTGAAAGAAAAAAATCTCAAAGCCTTTTACAACCTACATTAAAACATCAAATAAAACAATCCAGAATAAAACATTACAGAAGAAAGTCCAAAGCAACAAGGTTAACAGGAAACTAAAATATTATCTTAAAGATTTCAACACAAAACATTACAAAGGGGGTTGAACTACAGAATGCACATTCAGTGCAGCAAAAATAACAACAACAAAATCTTAAACATTTCAAAAGAAAATATTACTAAAGGAAGTCAGATATAAAATGCATGCTTCAAAGAGCATAATTAGCAAGAGAATAAAATATTATCATAAGCATAGTCTACCAGTCCTTTTCCAAACACAATTCGAAGTGCTGGTTTTAACCTAACTGGCTTGAGACCAGGGTATCTATCTGGACCTGTCTGGACATAAACATCGGTCTCTGAGGTCCTGATTCACATTCTCCCACCTGAAATAAGTAAGATGCTGTTGACCAGAGATAGGGCCTTTTCACTTGTGGCTTTCATCAATTCCAGTGCCATATATGTTTGCAGTGCCAGGTGAAATCCTTTTTTTATTTGCCTTGGCCTTATATTACGTTTGAATTTTATTGGTGTAAATGAGTGGTGGAGTTCTGGAATTCTCACTGGTTTCAAAGGCTAAATGATTACCAATTTAAAAAATGAATCCAGGAATAGATAATCTAATCTCTAGCAAGAAGGAAAATGCAAGGCTAAAGTCAATTGTCCTACCTTGTCAATAAAACACAAAAAGAAACGGGTATAAGTCACTAGAAGACAGATGAGAATCAAAATTTGGAAACAAGCCCAAATTACTTTTTTTTTTTAAAAAAAACTGTTCAATAGAAGAATTTGCAAAGACAAAGTATGAAAATATATTCATTGGTGTGTGCATGCAAAGAAGAAAGTATACAAACATCTCTAATGCAGAGATCAATGACTAAGCTGAACCAGATGACTTCAAGTCTTGGCTACTTCTGAGTTAATGGTACACATTAATTTTCAACTACGGTCAGGTCTTAGAAAGTTTCCACAAGTATTCATCCCACAGGCAGATTTTTCTATTCACTGCCACAACTGTAAGAGAGTCTTACCTCCCCAAGTCCCAGATTCTCAAAGGTGAGGTATGTCCACAGCAAGCTGTTCCAGTCACAAATGAACTGTCAATTAAGAAAGAAAAAAACAAAACATTATTAGCCATCCTCTTTGTACCATTACTAAATACTTGTGTGACCACAAGCAGATGAAATACACAGAGGCCAGATGCCGAAACATTTGAGAGATGTAATGCATTAACTTCCATGCCCTGAAACCACAGCAGTAAAAAGCAAAGTGCACAAGCTGGAATAGAGTCTGCAATGGGGCTGCGGTTCAAGTCAAGGCATTGGACTAGGAAACATGGAAAGGTGTTCTTTTAACACGAGCTCTAGTGCAACTGTAAACATTATTGAGGTTTATAGTCTCAAGATAGTAATATGACCAGAAAAACTAAATGCCTACCATCATGACAATGCCAGCATAAACAGATGATTCCCAGCTCCCTAAGCCATTTTCTTTAAATGAAGGAAGGGAGGAGCATTTTTCTGCAAAATCTATTTCAAGACAAGCCATCCTACACCTACATACATAATGAACTGGCTCACATGATGTGCTAAGCCAAACCTTTGCTTTGCAAGACTGCACAAACATGTGGACTCCCAGAGAGTTGCACTCAGTCACTAGGTTCCTCCTGTCCTTTTTGCTGCCTCGCTGAGTATCATCCAAACAAGGACTTGTGGTTCAATTCTCTCCTCACTAACTACGAGGTGAAATCAAGAGCAAACATTGGCTACAACTGATGGTTAGTGAGGAAAGAGCATAACCACAAGCTCCAGTTCAGACAACATGCTAAGCCAAAGCTTTGAATACCTGCTTAGAGCAACTCAGCGACAATCAGGACCAGGGAGGAACAAAGGGGCTGCAACCGCCTCTTAAGAGCCCACAACTCTGTGCGGTCTTGCTAAGCCAATGTTTGGCTGAGCACATCGTGTGAACCAATGTAATACCTTTCTCCAATTTGCAGCACTGTTAGTGCTGATCCATGAACTCAGGCTTGCTAGAGAGGTTAAAAGCAACAAAAAAGGCTTTTATGGGTATGTTCGTAGCAAAAGGAAGAACAAAGAAACAGTGGGGTCACTCAGAGGAGAAGATGGTGAAATGCAAACAGGGGACACAGAAAGGGCTGAACTCCTCAATGCCTTCTTTGCCTCAGTCTTCTCCGATAAAGAAAACAATGCCCGACCTGAAGAATTTGGAGCAAATGATTCAGCAAAGGAAACACAGCCCAGAATAACTAAGGAGATAGTACAAGAATACTTGGCTAGTTTAGATGTATTCAAGTCTCCAGGGCCAGATGAACTGCATCCAAGAGTATTAAAAGAACTGGCAGATGTGATCTCAGAACCACTGGCAGTCATCTTTGAGAATTCCTGGAGAACAGGCGAAGTCCCGGCAGACTGGAGGAGGGCAAATGTTGTCCCTATTTTCAAAAAGGAGAAAAGAGAGGACCCAAATAATTACCGCCCAGTCAGTCTGACATCAATACCAGGGAAGATTCTGGAGCAGATCATTAAGCAAACTGTCTGTGAGCACCTAGAAAGGAATGCTGTGATCACCAATAGTCAGCATGGATTTCTGAAAAATAAGTCATGTCAGACTAACCTGATCTCGTTTTTTGACAGAATTACAAGCCTGGTAGATTAAGGGAACGCAGTGGATGTAGCCTACCTTGATTTCAGCAAGGCATTTGACAAGGTGCCCCATGATATTCTTGTAAAGAAGCTAGTAAAATGCGGTCTTGACTATGCTACCACTCAGTGGATTTGTAACTGGCTGACTGACCGAACCCAAAGGGTGCTCATCAATGGTTCCTCTTCATCCTGGAGAAGAGTGACTAGTGGGGTGCCACAGGGTTCTGTCTTGGGCCCGGTCTTATTCAACATCTTTATCAACGACTTGGATGATGGACTCAAGGGCATCCTGATCAAATTTGCAGATGACACCAAACTGGGAGGGGTGGCTAACACCCCAGAGGACAGGATCACACTTCAAAACGACCTTGACAGATTAGAGAACTGGGCCAAAACAAACAAGATGAATTTTAACAGGGAGAAATGTAAAGTATTGCACTTGGGCAAAAAAAATGAGAGGCACAAATACAAGATGGGGGACACCTGGCTTCAGAGCAGTACATGTGAAAAGGATCTAGGAGTCTTGGTTGACCACAAACTTGACATGAGCCAACAGTGTGACGCGGCAGCTAAAAAAGCCAATGCAATTCTGGGCTGCATCAATAGGAGTATAGCATCTAGATCAAGGGAAGTAATAGTGCCACTGTATTCTGCTCTGGTCAGACCTCACCTGGAGTACTGTGTCCAGTTCTGGGCACCCCAGTTCAAGAAGGACACTGACAAACTGGAACGTGTCCAGAGGAGGGCAACCAAAATGGTCAAAGGCCTGGAAACGATGCCTTATGAGGAACGGCTAAGGGAGCTGGGCATGTTTAGCCTGGAGAAGAGGAGGTTAAGGGGTGATATGATAGCCATGTTCAAATATATAAAAGGATGTCACATAGAGGAGGGAGAAAGGTTGTTTTCTGCTGCTCCAGAGAAGCGGACACGGAGCAATGGATCCAAACTACAAGAAAGAAGATTCCACCTAAACATTAGGAAGAACTTCCTGACAGTAAGAGCTGTTCGACAGTGGAATTTGCTGCCAAGGAGTGTGGTGGAGTCTCCTTCTTTGGAGGTCTTTAAGCAGAGGCTTGACAACCATATGTCAGGAGTGCTCTGATGGTGTTTCCTGCTTGGCAGGGGGTTGGACTCGATGGCCCTTGTGGTCTCTTCCAACTCTATGATTCTATGATTCTATGATTCTATGTTGCCTATGTAGGAAGATTACTGCAGCACACAGTCAGAATTATTACATGAAAAGCTCTTAGAGCTCCTTATGCAGGTTGAATGAAGTACAAAGCTAAAGGTATCAGGGCAACTGCAGTCATAATGGCTGCTTCATCCCCCATTTTTGTGGTGTAGTAAGTGTCCAACTGCCCTTTTCAGTTGGACATCCGGATAAGAAGATTGTCTCCTGGAGCGGTTTCATAAACATATTCACAGTAATCACACACAAACGAACACAAAAGCAGCAACTCCCCAGTCTCACCCCAAGTCCCATAGCTTCTTGCTGAAATCCTGCAACTTTTCAGACCGAACGTGTCCTGGTTCTTTTGTTGCTGTTCTGTTTCCCACTCCACCCTGCTTTTCTTCTGTTGCACTATAGTGTAAGAGCGCCCTTTAGAAGGCAATTAATGTGGCAACATCAAGGAAATTCTGCAGAACAATAAATAATGAGCATGGTCTAACACTATGACATACTGCAGAATACACTTCGCAAAAAAACCAACGAAACACCAGTTGAGAGGGCCCTGAGACTGCTGAACCATGCTTTGAAGAAAAGAGAATCACTGTTTTTCCTTTCCATGGCATCTAGCTTACAGGTGTTAGATCTTCTAGAAAACCAACTGTTGCTGTTGACGCTTCAGGGTTTGTGGGCAAAGAATTCAAGGAATCTCTGGTTGGTTGGCTTCCTTCCTTCCTTCCTTCCTTCCTTCCTTCCTTCCTTCCTTCCATGTGCCAACCAGAGTTAGTTTTTTCTTAGCTAATTCCCTGGACTGTGGCACAGAACAGCCTAGAACCCTATAAATGTGATATTGGTTTCCCTGACACTGTCTGTCTAGGTTTTATGCTGCTGAGAAACCGTTCTTTCCACACATATATATCATAAACAGAATAAAGTTTATGGACTTGATGTCATCCTTCGCTGGCTTAGATGGCATATACTGCTTCATTGGATGTCCTCCTTGGAATGGCACCACTTGTTCGTCAATTCTAATGTTTTCACATGGCACAAAGCATTGTGGGAGAGTGTTGGTAAACATCCCAAAGTTTTTGCATGGGGGAAGCCTGTCTCTCACAATGTTTGCTCCGCATTGAAGCTGATCATCAAATCCCAGGCCTTAATTGACTTTTGAAGAAGGCCAGTGACATATTGGTCTGGAAGTGTTGAGGGCAACCCTTAACAGCACATTTCGCACATAACTTTTTGTGAATAGAGGAAAGTGGCCATCTCAAGGTCCTTGACTGAGAGCTGTCATTAAGTCTGCCACCTGTCAAAGTAAGAGTCCTAGGTGCTTGTAAACATATGCAGATCCATCTGGGGGCTCAGTGACCCCAAAAGCAACCAGTAAACTTTGTACGAAATGATAGTTTGATTAAAAAAAAAACCTGTTTTGGTGGGTCAGAAGGAATGTTTCAGCTGCAGAAAAATGCTTTTAAAAAATCAGGTTTGTACAAGGTTTTTGTAAACATGTGGAATGCTATTGATCCCCAATGTCATTTGTGGTAATGTTAAGGAAAGTGAATGATTCACCCAATATGAAAATAGTCAAAATAATGGGTGGTATTCAACTATATTTTACTCAGAATAGACGCATTGAAATTCATGAACATGTCTATGTTATATCCATTGATTTCAAGAGGTCTACCCTGAGTAAAATTTGATAACTATCATTCAATTTTCCCCACTCTATATGCGTTTTTCTCACACAAAATGGACAGAATAGCTTCTGAGGTAAGTACCTGTTGACATGACAAGTAACTAATGAATCAAGAGCATCTGACAAGGCTGCTTTCACCCCATCGCCTTACAAGCATAGTTCTTCATTTTCTCTGTCATTCCAACAGAGATAAATTTGTAACCACCAACCATAAGAGTAAAACCATAGGTTTTTAACTAAACTGAGGAGAGCCCTAAAATATCACATGGCAATTAATTGCTCACCAGGAATACAAAAAAAGTGTTATTGTGCTTGGCCCCACTGTTGATGGAGGGTTAAAAGCCAGAAGTGATTGATTTCTATCAACCAGCTAGCAGGTTCCCTTGAGGTCTAACTGAAGGTCCAAGCTGCTGACCTGATGCCCATGATAAGAATCTGCTCCACTCCTCACAGGCTATCAAAGGTGAGATGTCAGAACACTGAAAAGCTCTTAATATGGAAACGTGAAATATAAATATTTTAAAATAAAAAAAATTAAGGATAGAGCATCATATCAACTGACACACATTTCAAAGTCGGCAAGCAATCTTCAGCAGCCCAGAACTACAAACTGAGGTGCTGGGTTTTTGTCTCTTTCCCCCCTTTACCATAAGCCATTAGTAAATAGTAACGCCAATTACTGTGATCAGAAACATAATAGCAGCTTGGAAACCACTGAAGTGGGCAATTGGGTTTTAAAGGTTTTTGCTCCCTCTCCCCCTTGCTCTGTCTATACAGGCATACAGATCTTTCAGAAGAAGTATGTAGCATCCCTCCAGAGACTGCACAGGTCTAAATTAGCATCAAGGTATGCCAACAAGAAAGGAGAAGTGGGTGGAGATCACCAGCACTAATCCCTGCCACTCTGCTGGTACAGCCTCCAAGCCAGTCTGTGGTAGGGATTAGAAATTTCTCAGCAGTTGACTTCCACATTGCTCCTTAGCTTTGCACCACTTTCCTCTAGCTAAACAGATCCTGACCCACTAATGTATCCTGCCAACCTAGTGCAGAAAAGGGTCTGTAGGAAATCTTATAATTGAAATGTTTCTGTTGTTGAGGTTAAAGAGACTGGTGCCATTTCATGCACATTCAATTCTAAAACTATGGCTTTGTTACTATTTTTTGAGAGCACAAAGGGGCTATCCACATTTTCAACTTTTTAGCTACTTTAAATGAATTCAAATCTCCATGGCCTGATGAGCTGCATCCAAGGGTACTAAAGGAGCTTTTGGGTGCAATTTCAGAGCCTTTGTCTATGATCTTTGAGAATTCTTGAAGTACAGGTGAGGTCCCTACAGACTGGAGACGGGCAAATGTTGTCCCCGTCTTCAAAGGGGGGGGGGGAAGGAAGACCCAGGTAACTACTGACTGGTAAGCTTGACATCAATACCAGGGAAGGTCCTAGAGCAGACAATTAAACAGTTTGTGTGTGAACACTTGGGAAAAGATACTGTGATTACTAAGACCCAGCATGGGTTTTTCAAAAACAAGTCATGCCAGACGAATATAATTTCTTTTTCTTTTCCTTTTGTAGAATTACAAGCTTAGTGGATCAGGGGAATGCTATGGATGCAGTGTATCTCAATTTCAGTCAGGCTTTTGAAAAATTCCCCCTGGTATTTTTGTGGAGAAGCTGGTAAAATATGGACTGGACTAGGTAACTGTTGGGTGGATTTGTAGCTCGCTGGCTGGCCAAACCCAAAGAATGCTCACTAACATTTCCTTGGCATCCTGGAAAAAAGTAGCAAAAGAACACAGGGTTCTGTCCTGGGCCCGTTGTTGTCCAACGTCTTTATAAGAGACTTGGATGAAGGAATTGAGTGAATACTCAACACACCTGCAGATAACACCAAAACTAACAAAATGAATTTCAATAGAGACAAATGTCAGGTTTAACACTTAGGCAGGCTGCACAAACATAAGATGGGGAACACCTGGCTTGCCAGTGGTAAACGTGAGCATATTACACCCGTCCTGGCCTGACTGCACTGGCTGCCAATTAGTTTCTGGGCTGAATTCAAGTTCTGGTTTTGACCTATAAAGCCTTAAACGATTCAAGACTACAATACCTCAAGGGCCGCCTCTCCCCATATGAACCAATACAACTATTACAGCTCTAGAACCTAGATATACAGTGAACTATAGGATAAGCCAGGCCGACAGAAGCAGGCAAATTGTTCATTGTTTGCCATAAAAGGAAAATAAAGATTAAAGTTGCCACTTGAATATATTCTCAGCCTTGATGTACTGTAGATGAACCCCAGGCAACCAAAAGCATCCAAAATATAGCATATGCCCTGCAGGTATTACACTTTATTTCCAGGTACCAAGACCACTTCCAGGTTGTCAGTTGTTTTAGAACTAAGGCTTAATATGCTACCCTGTCTCTTGCACCTGCATCCAAATTAACCATGTTTCAGTTCTTTTCCATTTTATCCCATAATTCTACCCATTCTACTCTATTAACCCAACACTTTCCACCAAGTCCTGCACAGCTCTTTGCATATGGGACTCCAGAATCTGGCTGCATCACACAAGCTTCTATCTCTGTTCTTCTCTCCCGCCTATCCCCACACCCTTTAAACTGGATGTTATCATCGCATTTTGGAAATTATTCTATATGAAGGATCATCGAACCAAGAAACAAAGAACCTATTACTTAGCAAGAGCCAGCAGCTGGGAAATGGGGGGTACGACAAAGGGGGCTGAGGGCGGTCTCGTTGGGACAAAGAGTCTGGGCGTCAGGGAGGAATGAACCCAAGTGTCATAAAGAAACAAGGGGAGGAACTGAGCGCACAGAGAGAGGAGACCAAAGAGAAGGACACTTTTCCTGAGCCTCTTTCAACCCCAGAGCTGTGCTAGCCACATAGACCCAAACTGGTGCAGCCTTTGAGTCCGCACCGACACGCTCTGGCAAGGGCGGCCACCAAAGCTGTCAAATCCTTCACCAACTTGCCCATCAATTGCATTCAGCTCTTCCCGACCCACATTGGCATTTTAATTACTGTTGGGTAAACTAATTTGTCCAAATGAAGGCAACTCGGCCTAATAGAATATGCAGGCTCCCTGACCTCTGACAGGCAATGACACAGGATACAAAAGGAGGCAGAGGAAAGCTTTTTTTTAATCAGAGCCTTATTACTCTCTATTACTCCAATTAGTCAAGCTCCAATGCTCTGAATTGGGGGGGAAATTGCAATTAAATCAATTTTTGATGGTCTGGAAGTGGGTTACCGAACCGCCTGGCCTGTGAATAACTGATATTATAGCAGCAAAGGTCAAAGTCTTTGTCGGCACCTGTGGGCCCCCCGCCTTTCCTGCCTCTTCCTCCTCATTGCTCCTGCGCTCCTGCTAAAGCAAATCATTAGAACATGTCACGTCTTATCGTGGCTGCCACCAGCCCCGCTAACCTAATCAGTTGACATCATTATAGAAGGTAACTCCTGCAGTCTGAATTTAGTGCTAAGGTCACACAAACTTACTGCGTCCCCCCTGCTGGAGGGTGATGGGAGGAGGGGCCCCAACAGTAGCAACATTGTAAAGGGCAGGAGGGAGGTGGACATTGCACAGCGGATGGTCCTAAGCTGAATCTACAAAACGTCATGGAGTATATCCAACTGTACACACATATCCAGAGATGATTGGATGGTGAGAGAAAGTTCATCTCTCCCAGGAAACATCACCCAACAAATTAAACTATCAGCAGTTTAGTTTTAATTGACCAGTTCCAGGTCTCTATATACCACACATGAGCATGGATGGAAATCAAACAATTAAAAGTCAGCAAGTGGGTCTCACAGAATTCAACAGAACACCCACCCCCATAGCACACCACCATATTTAACTGGTTATAACAAGCACTGTCTTGAGACCCTGCCAAAATTTAGACCAGTTATAACACATGCAGCAGAAGGAGGTAGCGGTAGAATGGACTGCACCAGTTCAGGCTGTGGGGAGAAGATACCATTTCTGAATTCTCAGCCTTGTAAAAACACACATACAAACGCTGCAACTGAAAAACACATACACACTGCGGAGACAGGTTCTAGCTGAGCCTGGACCCTGCTGGACTACTTGCAAGGAATTTATTTGTTTTTAACAGGGAGAATACAGAAATGTAATCCAAAGACTGTTTCTAAGACAGTCTCCAGCCTGAAGTGGTACAGCCCATTCTACTGCCACCTCATTCTCCCACAAGCGCAGAATCCTCATTGGGATTCAAACTAGGAATGAAACCAGACGTTGGATGGGAATCATTGTACTCCCCACCCCATGTTTCTCCCATAATGCAAATGGAGTGCCTACAGAGGAAAATCAGCAGGCAAAAGAAAAGGCGTACATAATTCTCCCTTAGCATCTAATTCTCACCATTCACTTTGCCTTAACTTTTTTATTTGATATTCTTGGTACAGGCTATTTCTGAAATATTTATTTAAAATTATTCATAGCCCACTCTATTTCCAAAAAGGTATTCCAGAGCAATTTCAATAATAGAGACAATAATGATATTTTAAGGTTTTTAAAAATCTTATTTCGTCCGCCAAGTTTTCCTGGAGACTGATTCTTAATTTTTATTATTATTGTTTTACACTGTTCAGTTTTATTTGTGATATACTGCTGTGTGTTTTTTTTTTAAACTTATTTTCATCTAGCTTTTATTGAATGTTTTCCTCAATTTTGTACTTAAATTGAATGTTGTATTTTAATTGTTCTATGTAAACTGCTTAAATATTTTAATTACATTAGGTGGCATTACAAAATAAAAACATAAAAAACACTAGAAAACCAAATAAAAATAAACATCAATGAGAGCGGTAAAATTTCATTGGAACAGACTAAGTGGACAACAAAACACCAAAAGGTCCGGGTAAACAAGTAGGTTTTTCAAGGTAAAGGGACCCCTGACCATTAGGTCTAGTCGTGGCTGACTCTGGGGTTGCGGCGCTCATCTTGCTTTATTGGCCGAGGGAGCCGGCATACAGCTTCTGGGTCATGTGGCCAGCATGACTAAGTCGCTTCTGGCTAACCTATTTATCTACTTGCACTTTGATGTGCTTTCGAACTGCTAGGTTGGCAGGAGCAGGGACCGAGCAACGGGAGCTCACCCTGTTGTGGGGATTCAAACTGCCGACCTTCTAATCGGCAAGTCCTAGGCTCTGTGGTTTAACCCACAGCACCACCCGTGTCCCTAGTAGGTCTTTAAGTGGCACCAAAAATTCACAATAGTAAGTACCAGCCTTATTTGGAATGGGAGGGAATTCCATAAGCAGGGTGCTTGTAGTGGAAATGCCCTCTGCCATGTCACCACACGCTGAATCTCAGGTCCTGATGTGCCACACCATACCGAGTATATAGGCATGTGGCACTTGCCGACATGCTTCCCCAACAGATCCAGTAGCGACATCCAACTCTGTACATATCTGAACCATTTCACAAAACAATCACCTTCGAAATGTAAAAAGTCTCCATAGAGCATTTGTACGTGGGAGTGTTTTTTGAGCAGGAGCAGTGGGTTTAAAGCAAGCCTGCAATGCATATGGAGAGCACATACTTTGCATAAAGAAGGTCCCAGGCTCAAACCCGGGTGTCTTCATAAGGCAGCAGGTGATGTGAAAGCCCTCTGCCTTAGACCGCAAAGAAACACTGCCTTTGGGAGTAATACTGGGCTAGTTGAACAAATAATTCCACCTGGTATAAGGCAGCTTCTTATAAATCAGGAACCAAGACTCACCAGAACAGCAGCTTCCTATAGGACACAGTTGGCAGGATGAGGGGGTACTTTAGGCAAAAGTGATCAACTTTTTTCTCCAGGACATCTCATTGTGGTGAGTGCACCATGATAATACAGTTCATACTGGTCCCTGCCAACCATGGGAAATGGTAGCGACCAGCTTTATCTGAAGCACCACACACACTGGATTAGGGCTATTGGAAATGCTGAAATTAGACTCTCAGCTCCTGAATTAAACCCATATGGAAAAGCACTTGGTTTAAATTTTGCAAACCAGAAAGTGTACAGAATCCAACTCTCTAAACTGCCTTCCCCCATTAAAAAAATCCTTTGGAATCCACGTTCATCCAACTTTAAATCCCTACATGTTGATTCTTTATCCATTTTTTAATCTCTGAATATAGAGCCCTTTGATGCCCACTGAATTCTGCCTGCAAAAGCTTTGACGCATCATTTTATATTTGCTTGATCAGCAGATTGTAGATGAACTTACCACATGGCTTATTTTTCCAGCTCTCAAATCTGTCTCATTACATTGTTCTGCACATTCAAACCATTTCTGTGCAGCTTACTGCATAAAAGCATAGTATATTTAAAATACAATATGTAAAACAAATAAATAAAATTAATGTATCAAAACGAACAGCACAGATGAAAGCAGCTGACACTATCCCCCTAAAGAATGGTAAAATAAAATATTAGCTTGCTTTTATAATGCCAGTAAGGAGCTAGGTCTTTGGGCTTGAGAGGGAATACCATTCCAAAAAAGAGGTACTACCACCGAGAAGACACTGTTCCTACTAAACATCAACCTGGTTTCTGCCAAGGGAAGTACCTAGAGATATTGATGTGCAGGGAGGTGAATAAAGGAGAAGGTAACCTTCTTAGTTAGCCTGGACCCAGACCACTTAGGGTTTTAAGTATCAATGCCACTGATGCTTTGTTAGGGGGTGGGTCAGGAGGTCTGAGCAGTGGGGTTTTTAAAATAAAAAACTTGTGATTTTCATTTTATGTTGCTTCCAGAACTACTAGACAAGCTGCAAAGCATAATGCTGGTGAGGCCCTAATGACCCACAATTGTAATTTGCTCAAATTCCCAAATTTACATATATAAATATAAGTGCGTATGCATATTTTATGCAAAAGTTGTACAATGGGCTTGTGCCCTGAATCTTTTAAGATAATGCCTCTGCAAGCACCACTTAACATCAACATAAAATGCCCAAGCAACCAGTGCCAGGTAACAGCCACACTGCTCCATTCTGAACCAGCAGGATCTTTTGAGTTGTCTTCAATGTTGTTGTTGTTTAGTCGTTTAGTCGTGTCCGACTCTTCGTGACCCCATGGACCAGAGCACGCCAGGCACTTCTGTCCTCCACTGCCTCCCGCAGTTTGGTCAGACTCATGTTTGTAGCTTCGAGAACATCTCGTCCTCTGTCGTCCCCTTCTCCTTGTGCCCTCCATCTTTCCCAACATCAGGGTCTTTTCCAGGGAGTCTTCTCTTCTCATGAGGTGGCCAAAGTATTGGAGCCTCAGCTTCATGATCTGTCCTTCATTCTGCATTTTAACAATGATCCAATTTGTAGCTTGCAAAGGCATCCATTACAGGGATGAACTTTGTTGTGAGTCTAAAACACCACTATGAATTCCTTAGAATCATGATGGGGAACCTGTGGCCTTTCTGATGTGGTTGGACTCCAACTGCCATCATTCCTAAACACTGGCCATGCTGGCTAGGGATGAAGGAAGCTGGAGCCCAGCAATATCTGGAGACCCACAAATTCCCCAGCCCTGGCTAAGAGATAGGACCAGATACAAATGTAATACATTAATCTTATTACTACCCCAGCTCTGTATCCATGTTGTTCTAGCTCTACCTGGTCTTTCCTCCTTGCTGCCCTGCCTAAGTCTCAACAGCTACAGTACTGTCCTTTGCCTTCTCTGCAACCCTCTTCCCTGGCTTTGCTGGTGGCCCCAAATACCAAACTACCGTTCCTACTTGTAGAGAAGCCAATCAAACTCTTTAAAATATACCTGCCAAGTATTTAATGCTAATTTATTACCAAAAAGTAGAAGCGAATAGGAAAGTCCATCATATTAGCAGAGTTATGGACAATTAGCATATTAACCACTGCTCAAAAAATCTTTACATACACAGATATATGCACTATGATGCTATTTTCATAGATCTCCGCCAGCCTGAGAGTGAATGGCTCTCTGGGTATGCATCATAAATTGTAAACAGAAGAGCTACAGAAGAACTTCGCCTGGTCCCTTCAGGTCCTGCAATGGAGACATTTGATGTGCAGAGAGAACAAATCTTGAGCAAGGAGATGTGTATATTTCCAGGATTTACAGTATTCCCCCTCCAGCACCAAAGGAGGAAATGGTAGGGACCACTAACGACAGAAGCACAGAAAGATACCAATAATTCATGTGTGCGCCGTTTCCCACCCTGGTTGGAAAATTGGCCCCTGGGAAGTGGGTGTTTGCATTTCACACCAAGGAGAGCATTGTGAGTTGTAGGGAAAGCCATAATTCCGGACCCGGGATTTGAACAGAGATGCCTCTCAGTGAAGGCTGGGTTGAAGGCTAGGGCCAGTTGCGTCACTGTTCCAAGTCTGGTTTACGGATGAAAAGCACCATCTTCAGTCTCTGGCAAACATACTGCTTTTGTGTATGAAAATTTGCTCAACCCAAATCTTTTACAGCAGGGCTGGGGGATAAATCCCAGAAGTCCAATTGCCCAAGGACCTAAAAAGTCAACCTGGTTTATAGGAATTCAGAACATTTCTTCAGCCCATTCCAGGCCTCCAGACTAAATGGATTAGAGCAAGCTATTTCACCAGGTTAAGAAAATCAAGTATTAAGCATACAGCAAGAATGGCAACTTGTGGCCATCCAGATGTTGTCTGACTCCAACTCCTATCAGCCCAAGTAGTTAGCATGGTCAACAAGCAGGGATGATGGAACAACATTTGAAGGATCACAAATTCTCCATTTCTGCCTATTACCTGACTATTTCTATAAGTCCAATGGTGGGCAATTTGTGATGCCCTTCAGCACAGAGTGTTTTGTTTTTGCAGGCCATTATATTTTGTGAGAATTATAAATGTCAGAGTTTGATTTTTGAGAGGCAGTATAATTGAATAGAAATGATGGCAATCGACTTTAAAATCCAGAGGCAGGTCCCAGATCCCAAACTTAAATACTGTATAAAAGTTTTAAAAATCCAGCAAGTTATAGATTTCCAGTATGCCACAACTGCTTGCTGGGTATGAACTGCAGCATAAAGTCAGTCATTTGACGTCACTAAAATGTCTGCAGCAGTCCTCTGTATTGAAGGAATCTCTTCCCACCCCACCCACTAATCCACTAACAAAATGTAGGAAGTCAGACTGTGCCCTGCTTTGTATAGCAGAAACAGGTGAGCACATTGGGGATACTTAAACATATAGTTCATATGCAGCAGTTCTCTGGCTATTATGCTGTTTCTTGTTTGCCTGTGGCTGGTGGGTCCAACAGACACCAGGTTGTACCGTTATCATTTCCATCCAACATTTGCATGCTTGTTGCATCTGGGCATTCCGTGGAAAAGTGAAACAGGATGCATATTATCTTGAACATATATGACATTGTTACAACTGAATCTGCCATTACTGCTGATTGTTCTGAGGCAGTCCATTTAAGATCAGTACCTCCAGCACAACCGCAAAAACAGATAGTTCAGGATAGCTTTGGAAAGCCCAACGTATCCAGTTGCTAATATTATGTCAGCTGTGGGGGGGGAGGGGTTGATTGCAAGGGCTAGGTAGCATCAGTTCACCACAATGCCATGATTTGATTGATTAATGAACTCATAAGCTCCCTCCTTCCCTTACTCCTGTGTCCGGTCAATTCTCACATACCTTGATAAACCACAGTTTACTGAACAGAGAAAACTATAATTTGTCTGCACACTGGGATTGCATGCAAGATTTGAACTGGGTTCACAATAATGTTTTGCCTAATTTGGGTGTAATGGCAAACTATGGTTTGCTACTAAATCAGGAGGAAAGCAGAGAATACAAGGAGACAAGAGAAGGTGTAGCATAAGGCTCATTCATATAGCCTCAAACCATGGTTTAGTGTTATATTTGAACCAAGCCAGTGTATTTCCATATGGTTGCTTTACTGTTCACAGTCCAACTAGGTTTAAATTCTGATAGGGGCTGGGCTGCTGAGGCAGTTCATATAAATACTGTAATTTTAGATCACCACATTCTAGAGTCATATTGGTTACAGAGCTTTTACTTAAGTCATAAGCTATTCAGAAACTGTAGGTGATTTACTGTGCAAATGAATTTGACCTACCGCTAACTAAAGAAAAATATTTAAACCAAAATTATAATGAATGAATGAGTGAGTGGTGAGGAAACTATCATGAGACTTAGCTTTTACTCGGTGTATTGAAGATTCAAGGATTCAATTTTGAGACCAAGTATGAATGCTATGCAGTGAAATGACACAAATGGGGCAGAAAACCAGGACAAATTGGCCATACACAGTCTGCTGCATATAGACATCCCTTAAATACTGCCTTGGCTTTCACTGAGAAAATGCCTGCTGAGTTTATTACTTCAAAAAAAAATAGATAAAGGAATTATAGGCTGTGGCGGGGAACCCTTATTTCAATTGCTAGAACAGTAAATCACATTAAACTACACAGTACTCTAACATTTAAACTCGAGAATACAAGAACGGGCCATGGCCTCTTTTTCAACACATACCCACACAACTGATTCTAGGTCTAAGATTAAAGTATTGATGCTGAAGACATTGACTAAATTCAGAAGTACTACAAAACCAAGGCTTCTTCTAACCTTAATTAAGAACCCACATCATAGTTTAAGCTTCCAGACTTACAAGAGGCAAACAGAGGTTTTGATTAGCCTTTTTGTTTCCCATCTGATGAGCATTCAGCTTCATAAATTTACTCCTATTTCTATGATGTGACAGTCTCTTGAGGCAAAGTAATGGCCCTAACTGTGGTCTGCCAATGGTCTGTGAATTCATACACAACAGCAAGCCATAGTCGGCTCAAATAGTGCTCTACAAATCAGTTTGAAACTGTAATCTACATCCTGGTGAGTCACATATTTTGAGATCTGACTTGGGTTAGACACTAAATCCACTAAATGGAGATCAGAAGCCTCCATTTCCATTTTAAACTAACTACTGCTTGTCCTTTCGTTCAAACTGGGAGCTGCAGTTAATTCTAGCTATGCTTATTATAAACAAACCAGGATCAGAAACGACAGCTTGAGCTTGGTTTGTTTGGTGAAAACTGATCACAGTTTGTTCTGGACCAGATGACAAGCTGTGATTACCGGGTAGTTCAAAACAGAAGTATATGCTTCTGATCACCTCCTCGTGGCCACACTGCAGCAGAGGAGGTGCATCACCCTAAGGCTCAGCCATGTAACTCTAATCTATGGTTTAAGGGCAGGGATGGGAGACCTGTGGCCCTTCAGATTTTGTTAGACACTAACTCCCATCAGCCCCAGCCATCTTAGCCAATGGTCATACAGCCAACAGCATCGAAGAGCCACAGATTCCCCAGTCCTGGTTCAGCCTAACATTCAAAGACAGCCATTATAGATCATAAAGCTGTTGAGCTATGACCAGAGTTATACTCATATGAAGAAATAGATGTTGGCATGTACCCAGAAGAGTTTGCATATCACTCAAAACAAATCAGAAAGTAAGTATGTTAAAAACTGGTTTCGGTAGGGAGATTAGTGGTAGAATTCTCCTTCAGTGACCGGCCAAGTTTTTTTGTTTTTGTTTTTGTTTTTAAACTAAATGGGAATATCTGAGAACTGGGAGGAAGGTATGTTACATCTTTGCTCCACCCACCATCTCCTGTATCTGCGGCCAGGGCTGAGGCTGTGAGAAACACCAGCAGTAGCCACCTAGTAAGGACATCCTCATTTATGTGGGACTAATATCTAGCTGCTTCAACTGCTAGGAGATTCAACTGCAGAACAGCATTTGTTGGAACACCAGAAAACAAATAGAGGGGGGACTTATATATACTTTTGCCCTGTTAGGGCATCACTGTCCATTTTATTGTGTTTTAAACCTATTGTAAGTTGCCTCAAAAACTTTGGTTTGTATGTAGGGTATAAATACAAACAAACAAACAAATTGATAGGTCTGTGATCTCATGGAAAATTCAAGCTCTTTTATTATGTTCCAAGGTGCTGTTCTTGCATCGCTGTCTGCTAGCATTCCTATCTACATTAAGGGTGGAATTTTTGTTGTACTCTTAATTATAAAGCTGTGCTGTCATTAGTTTCCTAGAACATGGGTTGTGAAGAATAACAACTCCCATACAAGATTTGTATGGAACATTGTCAGGACGGAATTACCTGGACAAAACAGGGAGGGCTTGCTATGTTCTCTGCTCAATGGCCAACTCCATAGACGAGGAACCCCTTGGTTCTCAACATGTCACCTTCTGGCCTTTAGGTAGGGCTTAATGCGTCTGCCACAGAAAATCCTTCCACCTATATGCACAGCAGTTCCAGCAGCTACTCAGAGACAGGACAGTAGAGGGAAATGTGGGTTTTCTAAGGCTTCCACAGTACTGTGGACAAAGAACACAATTTCTGTTCAACTGATCAGATGGGTCCTCATGCCCCCTAAAGCACCTTACAAGAGGCAGTGAATGGCATTGTTGAATTTTTCAAAGCTTGCTCAGGTGTAAAGCTCCAGCGATTCCTTTTTGTGACTTATTTGTTCTCACTCTCCCTCCCTCACTTGCTCCCCACTAGGTACATTCAAACCACTTAACAAGCAGGGAGGTTGGGATATATTTGTGGGAATCCTCCCTCCCTCCTCAAGGAAGGCATTTTATTTCCCCACCCAATGACAAACAAGCGCAAGAAAAAAGCCACAATTTCTAAGCAGCAGTTCACTCCCCCCCCCCCCACCTTCACTGGGTGACATTATTTTCCCTTAATTGCCTGGCAGGAATCGTTTATTTGAGGAGGAGGGATTCTCCCCTCTTCCCCCAAGGCTATATCGGGCTATTGAAGTTTAGTGGGCTTTCACCTGGAGACATTGGTAATTACCCCCTTTATTTTAAAGCTTCTACCTGTAGCTTCATACTTGGGGCTGGACACACTCTGCAGGGGAGCTTTGTTCCCACTAAATACAGCCCCTGAACAAATAGTCCCAGCAGCAGGAGCGCAGGGCAAAGTGGTAATTTTCAGTCCAGCATAATTAGCCAAGGTTCTTTTAGCCACCATCACTGAATGGAGGGACTTTGCCAAGGGAGGGTGGCCCATGTGGGAATGGCAGGCCCAGACATGCATGCAGTATGCAGACAAAAGCTTCTTGGGGGTCCAACCTGTTGAGGAGGAGAGGGGAGTGCAGCGGCACCTCTACCCAGAAAGGTCTCTCTACAAAGACCAAAGCACAGGTACCAGCACAGAAAGTCAATCTTCTTCTGGCTTTTATACTAAGCTCCAGACCCTCCTCCCCTCAAAACCAGATTAAAAGGGAAGAAAGTTGGCCTGTGCTGGGATGTCTGATCACCTATGATGTGTTAATTACCTGGTCCTTCCAAGGCTGCATTTAGGATGAAGTACTACTAGGGCTGCAGCAAAGGAACCAAGCTTGAAAAAACACTTTCCAGTTGCAAGTCAACGTGGATAAAAGAGTAAAAATAATTAAGAGCACTTTCTTTAGTGTCTAAGTTGCCCACATACTTTCACAGATGGCACTTTTCAAAAAAAGCAAACCAACTCCCCACTCTCAAGTTCATTTTGATACAGGCAATGAATGATTTATGTGCGTTTGATAAGTGTGCAACCACGCATGCAAGCATCTCAGCAACCTGGAAATGGCCGGAAAAGGGGATGAAACTGGGGCATAGTGGGTTTATGCATGCTCTACCACCGTGTGTGATGATCCGCAAAGCAACCCCCTTGCAAATCAGGGGTTGCCTGTACTATGTTGTGAAAGAATCAGACCAGGCACTTGTTTGAGCATATGAACTGGCTTTGGAAGTGGAAAGCACAATCTAATCTGGTTTTCTGTCAGTTTCTAGAATATGCATTTTGTTGAGGTGCACATCATGCCCTGTCAGAGAAAAGGGTGGGATATGTATGTATGTATGTATGTAAATAATGAACAAACACGAGCAAAATAAGGCAGTGTATCATACAATTGACCAAGCATTTGCAAACTCTTGGGTTTTGACTGGAGGACACTTTCATGTAAGTAAACACTTGGTGGTATGGAAACTTCATAGCACAATCAATAGTACCACTAAGCTGGGCAATGGAACAGCTTCAAATCTGTGTATTTGTTATAAAGAAAAATATTCCCTTCGTAATAAACAAGTTTCTTCTACACATTTTCAATAAAATATAAATATTTAAAATAAAAATTTATTTGGCACATTATCTCTGCATAAAAAAGCCCCTAAATTTATAAAGTGGCCTTGAATCAGGCACAAAGCCTTCCTTCACTCAAAAGAAAATGTACTCCAGAATTAGAAAAGTGTAAATGTAAATTGTAAATGTACTCCAGAATTAGAAAAGTGTGACTATGAAGCTCTATTTTAACAGAGAAGGAATAAAATCAGAAAGAGACCCAAAAAGTTAATGCGACTCTCAAAATTATAAGTATCCAACAGTCACAAATAATAAATATTACTTCAGCCTCCATTAGCAAAGGTATTAAAGGGTGTGGGGAGTGCAGCTCTACTGGCTGTAACTATACAAACATTTTGTTAGAAATGCCAACAACACAGAGAGGCAAAAAGTCTTTTTATTTTTAAAGTTTAAACCAAGATTTTTTCTCTTTTCATTTTACCCTGTAAACAACCTCACATAATAAGAATGCTTATTGAAATAAAAGCCAAAAATTCTCAGCATAGTAAGCAGTCTGCTGTTGAGCAAGATGCTTTCTTCTAAAAGAACCTTGATAAAACTAGCTAAGGTGATAAATTACTATTGTATCACTGTATCAAAGGGAAGAGTCTAGACAGTACATGGGCAATGAGATATAGAGACACAGACGCATAAGATGGAAGTGGAATGTCATTTGTCAGCCATGAAATTACAGTGGAAGCAATCCTTCTCTAGTCAGAGCACCCTGGCTCACCGCTGTATAAATGGAGAATTTTCTGCCATGCATACTGATGTTGGACACTTGCTTAGATGAAAGAAAGAAAATTGGATAATTTCCAGAATAATACTCAAGCTTCAAGATAGGTCCTACAGTGTGACCTCCCAGCTTATTTTCTGCTTGTATCTTTACCTAGATCATTCCCCTATTCAGGTTCTTTCATATGGACAGATACAAAATGACCAAGTATGCATCTGATCCAATGATAAGCCAGACCTTCTGGCTTATTGTCATTTACTGTGAATGAGCAGCAAGCTAGTGCACACTGCCCAACTGTTCCCATGTGACACTTGCCCTGGTACAAGCAGGATATACAAGCCAGGAAGCCTTGGCTTCCCATTATGTCTGAACTACAGATCGTTCTTTGTTGCTCCCTAACAAGTCATGATCAGCAGACTTGCGGATTGGCACCTCTGGCAATGGCGGAGCTCCTCCGTTCGGGAGGAACTTGCTCCGTGGAAAACAGGGTCTGACCGCCACAGCAAAGGTGGAGACCCATTGAAATCACAAGCGGGAGAAGCTTGTGAACCTGGGATTCGACTGGCACCTTTTGCGCCCCCCTACTCGCGGGGGATCCGGAGCGACGTGGGGTGAGTGGCGCGGCTGTTTTGAATCGACTGCTTCTTTCACGGAGTGAAGCCACATTGCTGTTGCCGGAGAGCGCTGACTTTTTCCTGTGGACAATTGGATTTTAAACAACTACTCGTGAGTAAAACGTAAAATTGGATTTTTAAACACTTTAATTTGGCACTGAAGCGGGAAGGTCATAAACAGGAAGTCCGCCTTCCGTTTTTGTAAATAGACTGAAGCAAAGACGTTACAAGTTAAAGTCTTTGAAAGCTTTTGGCAAAGGATTAAATTTCCATCGGTTTAAAATACAAAACCCCCCTTGGAAGCAGGAGAAGAGGGGGAAATTTTGGATCTAGTGAGCCTGCAGGAGAGAGTGAAAAATCAAATTACCACTGCTCTGAACCTGGGAACGGGCTGCCAGATGACGTTTGGAGAGAGTGCATTTGACAGAACGGATTTGACAGCTAGCTAAATAAGAGTAAGATACTGTTTCCATTGTCCTCTTCTGCGTTTAAAAAAGAGGAAAAGTAACTGAAAATTTATCTTTAATGCTTGAGTTGTGCCTGAAAGAACTGATACAAGTGGAGACTGTTTCCCTCTAGAGGGAGCTTTTGAAACTGTTACAGGAGTGTAACTGGGGGATTTCCAGCTGTAGATAAGGATTCTGAGAACCAGAGAGTGACCTTGGACCATTTTAAAATGTTGACAGGAGAGGCCATTGTGACTGTTTTATGTAAGATAAGCTGTTCGCTGGGACAGCTTCACAAGAAGATGGATGACATGACTTTTAAAGTTGATAATTTGGAACAGAAAGTGACTAATTTGAGTCAAAAAGCGAACACCAACACAGAAATAATTCAGGACTTGGTACAGGAATCCATTTTGGCAGGACAAATGGTGGAGGAGAAGGAGGAGGAGAATGCTGCTGTTGTTGAACATAAAGTAATACACGTGAGATCCGTGGCTTTACAGAAACAAATTGAGGAGTATAAGTTGAGGCCTTTTATGATTGAATCTAGGAAAAGTCAGACTCTGAGGAATGGACTAAAGAAGGAAAGTTGGAAAGATCCCTCTATGCAGGATTAACTGACTTTTGGGACATGGACTCGGGCCTGGAGGAGATTGAAGTTTTGGGGGCCTTTGGACTTGGAGGAATCTTGAAATATGCCCTGAAATACTTTATGGACCGTAGCTTTAACTATGGAAATTTGGCTGATCTGTTCAGAAGGAAGAAAAGGATTGACAGGTTGGAGTTTCCCCGAGATTTGCTCTTTAGCATTAAAGAAAATGAAGAAGACCTACAGAAGGGACTTGGAAAAGAGTTAAGAGCCTCGGACATAAGATCACCAGGTTGATGGACTTTATGGAGTTGACGGAAAGGACTGGCAGAATCCGAAACCAGGGAGAGGAGATGGTGGAAGAAGATTGGAAAATTTAAAGTTTATATATAGACTTATGGTAAAACTAATGAGTGATAGAAAAATGGTGGAATGATTTTTTATGGGCTTAGCAGAAATGTTATAAGGAGTTAAGCATATATAAGTATTTTAGTTTTAATGGAAAATAAGGTTAACAAATACGTTATTTACAATATGATAGAAAATGGAGAAAGATGGAAAGGATTTGCTGAAACAATTAATAGAAGTGGAATACAAAAAGGGAGGTGAGAGGAGGTCGAGGAAACAAGGGAATGAAAGATAGAGTATGGAAAAGAGATGATGTATGTTTTTAAATTGTTTTTGTTTTGTTTCATTTAGGGTTAAGGTTAGGGAGTGGGGTTTGTTTAGTTTAGTTTAATGTGTTTAGTTTTGAGTTTAGGTTGTGTTTTGCATTGTCTATATATTGTATTGTATTGTTTTTTTCTTTTTGCTTTCCTCCTTTGTCTTTTTTTCTGGTTTTTTTTCTCTCTTTTTGTAATCTAGAAAAGTAATAAATATTATTTTTTTAAAAAAAACAAGTCATGATCAGCAAGCTAACAACAAACCATGCCTTAAGGTTGACTAGTGATTGTGGCTTGTTAGGGTGAAACAAACTGCAGTCCCTCACTGGGGTGTAACGGGAAACTTGGATTTCCCAATTCACACCAAGAAAAGTGTGGACTGGGAGCAACTGAGTGGTGTCACCAGCAAGCTGCTTATTCCTTGTGAAACACAAGTAAGACAGAAAGCCTGATTTACTGTTATGTACAATTGTGAATGTTGCGTGTTGATATATGCTTCCTGCAAAATCCTGATTTAGGAAATCTAGTACATCAATGTAGAGAAAACACAAACAAATGACAGCAGAAGACTGGAGGGAAATGCTTTCTTTTTCCTCTGCTACTAACTGACTGTATTTAGGGAAGCTGCAGTGGAAGCAACAGGTGTGACAACAAATAGCTGCCCTTCGCTTTGAAATTTCAGAATCAGTCTCAAAATGCAAGAGACCAAGAATTAAAGGCAGCCTTCTGGTTATGTTCAAACAAACTGCTCCTTCCAATTATCCCCCTTTATTTTTTTCACTCCTCTTTCTGGAGTAGGGGAGGGGCAACGGGTGCTTGTTCCTACCTTCTTTTCTGAAGGGAACAAGCTGCTGGTGCCGATTTTTAAGCTCCCAACCATGTGCTAATAAATCTCCAGCCTATCCGTCACCTCTGCGCAGCCTGCACTCCTTAAAGGAAATGGGCTCTCTCCCTCCAATTAGTTGTCTGTGTCCACCAACCATGGAACAGTCCTCATTTAACTTTCCCTCAACAGGTGGAAAATCGGACAAATACAGGCACTGCCATCTTATGGGGTGGGGAAGGGGGCAATGTTTACAAATTAGCCCCCCTCCAAAAAAAGCTACGGCATATTTTGCATGAATACCAAGCTAACCACCAGCATTTCTACGTAACACCCAATCCCTAAAAAAAATAATGCAAAGGTACCACATAAAAAAGCACAGAGGACAATCAACACTATGCCTCATTTTAAGCTGCTTCCTGTATCCAAACTGTACCTTGTACTAGAAAGAACCCTACAATGATCCAAAAACTTTTCTGTAACACGGTCTGCACATTCAATTTGCTATATTTCTCCAGTCTCTGCCAAAGTTTTTCAGCACAAGAACTTTATGAATTGAACTACAATCCCAGCATCCATAAGCTTTTTTTTTTTTTTTTTCAAATGGACAGCACATTTATATATGGCATTTTTTTTGTTTTTGGAGCACTTCACATGTATCCCCTCCGTTATGCTGAAACAACTGTCCTCTATAGTGGGGCAATATTATTAGCCCTATACAACCAGTGAGAATTGTGGCTTGGCTAAGGCTACCTAGCAGCTTGTGGTAAGATTTGAACCAAGGACTTCCTGCCTAGAACTTAGGCACTTAGCCACTATGCTGCACCAGCTCTCAACTAAGTTAGCACCAAGTACTCTTGTTAAACTAATGTGATACAGAAGACAGCGTGTTTACTTTTTTTTTTTTTTACTGAGGTTATGGTTCAAGGAGTGCATAAGATTTTCCAGAACCTAACATCTGTCTTTAAACTAGCTGAAGCTCACCTATATTGCAGGTTAGACATCTATATAAACAGTTTCTGTGAGCGTCAGCAGCAGGACAATTGGTAAAAGGGAATAAAAGCAAGTAGAATGACAGAGAAATGGAAGCCAAAAATTATAGCATCTTCCAGAAGCTTTTGCTATACTATACAACTTTCAGGAGGATGCCAGAACATGCAAGAACAAAGCTGCTAGATGTTTTCATGTTCCCCTTTTTGCATTGCTGATGCAGTCTACCTTCCAGCACGTACAGCCCATAGGAATTTCCCTGATCAAACAGTGCACTTGCACAGAAAAAACCATCCTGAATCTAAAGGTTTAAAACGCCTACCACACAAATGTTCTTTAGTGTGGATGCCCCCCTCTCCCGCCACCACCGCCGCCAACACACACATACAGGATGGGGCGGTAAAATTAAGAAATACACAAATAACCTCATTCTATGCTTGTAGAAGGTTCAAACCACTAGGCCCCGTATACATCTATGAACACAGAAGGACTAATAATACCTCTTCAAGTTCTCTACCCATTTAAAAATATTTGTAAATATATATCCCAGGAAGAGGGCTTTTCCTGTTTAAAGGCATTTTGTGAAGAGGCCCAGCACCCTCTCCCCCTGGTAATGAATCCCTGTAATGGAATGCCCTACACTCCAATTAGGAAGAAATGCTAATTTTCTCCAGTTGAGCACCCCCTATAGATGTATCTAATTTGTTTCAATGCTTTCATCTCTCCCCTCCATTGCATTTTCATTTAAAGGTTATGATCTGTTTGTGCCCTTCATGCTGCGCCCTGACAAGACACCCCTATGAGAGGGCTACGTGGCCCCTGCAACCTTTCTAACCTCTGTCCTGAACAAAAACCAAAGCTATTTTTCTCCTGCCTGATGGAGGGGACAGAGAAGAGAGGAGGCAGGAAAATCTGCTGAATAATAGTCCTTATTTTTATTATCTAAATAAACATTGCTATATTGGAAGCTCATGGATTATCCAAGGCAGATTTATAATATTCAGAAATGGGAAAGTTTCAGTATAATCTGAAACCAATAGAGCACCTAGGAGAGTCTTATATATTAAATATGGTATTTAATATATTAAATATGGTATTTAATATATTAAATATGGTACTACTTCACACACTCTAAGTCTGTGACTAAATGCAGAAGTTATGGCTTTAACACCAAGCCAGTTTTCTAATTTTTTCGCTCTGTCCCACCTCTCCTCTATTGCATAATGTCTAATGTATTCTGGAGAACTTGAAAGCTTGCTCACAATTGTCACTATTTTGTGACATTTTGGTTGGCCTTATAAAGTTATTATCCCTCTACAAATCAAGCAGAGAAGGTACCACCTTTCAGTGGACCAATTCCTATTTGTGAAAACAAGTTTCCCAACATTTATAGGGCTTACTTTCAGGCAAAAGTCAGGTTTTCTGATTTCAAAAGTCTCTAAGGGGTTCCTTTACACAAGACTGGATGAGGTTACTGTTAAGTGGATTTGTAGCCAGTTGATTGACCGAACCCAGAGTGCTCACTAACAGTTCCTCGCCATCCTGGGGGGGAATGACGAGTCGGGTGTCACAAGGTTCTGTCCTGGGTCTTGTTGTTCAACATCTTTACAAACGACTTGGATGAAGGTATTGAGAGGGTGCTCATCAAATTTGCAGATGACACAAAACTGAGAGGGGTAGCCAATGCTGCAGAAGATAGAATCAGGATTCCAGATGACCTTAACAGGTTGGAGAACTGGGCCCAAACTAACAAAATGAATTTAATTAGGGACAAATGTCAGGTTGTACACTTAGGCAGGAAAAACCGGATGCACAAATATAAGATGGAGGACACTTGGTTTGACATCAGTACCTACGAAAAGGATCTAGGGGTCTTAGTAGACCACAAGCTTAACATGAGTCAACCATGTGATGCAGCAGCAAAAAAAGGGTGAATGCTATTCTAGGCTGCATCAATAGAAATATAGTGTCCCGATCAAGGGAAGTAATAATCCCACTCTATTCTGCCTTGGCCAGACCACACCTGGAGTACTGTATCCAGTTCTGGGCACCACAGTTTAAGAAGGATACTGACACGCTGGAATGTATGCTGAGGAGAGCAACCAACATGATCAGGGGTCTGAAATAAAGAATGGTTGAGGCATGTTTAGCCTGGTAAAGAGTAGACTGAGATGAGATATGATAACTATCTTCAAATATCTAAAGGATTGTCATGGGAAGGATGCAGTAAGGTTGTTTTCTCCCGCTCTGGAGGCTAGGAGCCAAACCAAGGGATTCAAGTTACAAGAGAGGAGATTCCAACTAAACATTCTGACAAGAGGTGGTGGACTCTCTTTCCCTGGAGGTTTTAAAGCAGAGGTTGGATCGCCATCGGTCATGGATGCTTTAGTTGAGATCCCTGCATTGCAGGGGGTTAGACTAGATGACCCTTGGAGTTCCTTCCAACTCTACAATTCTATGATTCTATGAACATATGAAGCTGCCTTATACCATTAGCTCATTTAGCTTAGCAGTGTCAACACTGACCGACAGTAACACTCCAGGGATTCAGACAGAAGTATTTTCCCAGACCATGTGCTCTTCCAAGAAGATTTTAGAATTGTTCGAAGATGTGTGGCATCTGCATTTCCTCTGTAAAATGATAACATTGTGTGCCAAATACAATTTTGCACCAACTGCTGGAGCAGTATCTAGATTGAAAAGGGCCAATAAACCTGGATCCTGACAAGACAGAGGTGCAGATTGTGGAAAATTCCCACAATGGCATATTCTGGATGGAGCTGCACTCCCTCTAAAGGAATATAGAGTCATTGAGGCCACTGAGGCCTAGAAGTGCCTATTCCCAGCTGTGGCTTGTTTGCCAGCTACAGCTTTTCCTGGACTGGGATAGTTTAACAACAGTTTACACTCTGATAACCTCACATTTAGACTATTGTAACGCAGTCTAAGTGGGGCAGCCCTCAAGGACAGTCTGAAAGCTGCAGTTGATGCAGAATGAGGTTCCCATAGTCCTGTTATGTCTAAACTTGGGGGACTACAGTTAGTTCAAAAACAGAGGAAGATGCTTCTGATCTCACTGCCACCTCAGAAGAGGAGATAGGGGTTCATAAGTCCAAGGATCATTCATGTAAATGCTAACCCATAGTGTAGCAGCACATCTGAAAAAGCCCATTGAGATACAGAGAAAAACAGGTTTTAAGGAACTTGTGAAGGGAATGTAACTTCTGAGATCAAGCACTATAAATAAATCACAATAGATAATATATTTATTATTATGCAAATCATGAATATTTAGGCTGGGAACCAAACAGCACAGACATTTATTTTCTATGTGATGGGGAATACTGTTCTTCCAAACAACACTCAGCCCTTGCTTCTGGAAAGTTCTCAGCACAAGTCTTCAAGTACACATGATTTTGTTTAGTGTCCTTACAAGTGCACAGAGAATCAAAGGGAAATCCTTAATTTTACAATTGCATTCTGAAGCAAATACAAGTTCTGCAGTGGATGAGCATAGATTTTAGATTCTACTTCTGCCTAGCTTAGAAGTTCCACTTAGTTGCAAACAGATGTGCCTTAACTGTATGTGAGTATGTTCAGGAAACATATAAATTAAAAAGCCATACATTTTATTGATATTGCCCACATTTTCTTGATTTAAAACAATCCACCATGGTACTATATTGGGCGTCCTTGGTAGAAGATTTCAGGACATTTGAAATGATGGAACTTGTAACTGCACAACATACAGTACCAGAAACATACAACTGCATGCAATGGGCATGTAGTTGTATGTTTCTTATATGTCATGCACAGTCACAAGTTCCTCCGTGACCAGTTACAGAAAGACTGGAAAGCTCTTAGAATACTTCCTCTGCTATTACGTGTACTGCTCCAAGAGCATAAACAAGCATTAAGAGCTCAACCCCAATATATCCTGATTTATCTCTGCACTTGCCTGTTCTACCCAAAAAAGCATGAATTGTAGGACTATTTTGAACTGCAGCTGTTTCTGCCTGCCCCCTCAAAAAAGAAGGTAGTCAAAATAATGATCGGTTGCTCAAATCCCATGTACTAAACCCCCAAAAACATGAGGAATGGGTAGGGAACACAAAACTTTGCTCTTCCCAGAGGAAATCTACTCCCCTGTCTCCCAAACACACTTTTCTATCTAGTCCATGTGAACAAGCACCCGAGTGGGAACAAGCGCTCCAGTGGGGCCCACTGCCTTTCATCCAAGAGATGTCTTTTCCCACTGGAAAATACATGCATTGTGTGAAAATATTTTAATATATTCATGCACATTCCTATAGTTAGCAGGCACAGAGGCACAGAGGGTGCCGGCAAAAGATACACTGCAGTAAGAATGCCACCTGTTCTCTCGGATGCCCACAAGCATGTAAATGGTGGGAATATACAGGATGGGTGCTGAGTGTTTATTGTGCTGCAGGAAGATTTTACTAATTACTTTCCTAAAGTCCAAAGCCGCACGCCTGTTCTCCTCCCGCCGCTGCCCCCCCCCCAACAAAGCGAAGGGCAGAGAAGAGTAAAGGGGGAGAGGGAGAGGGAGAGAAAGAGAGAGAAAGCAAGGGATGCATTTCAAAGTTTCTCCAAGAACTGGAAGGGGAAAGAAAAGCCGGGTCTGATGTGAAATCATAGAGGTCAAAGGTGGGCCTCCCTCCCTTGTGAGAAAGCGGTAAATCAGGCCGGTTTATCAAACGATCATTTTCTTTTGAAACTGGAAGGCAGCAGCTGGGACAATTCTGCAGATGTGCTTGATGAGTTTGGGACAAAAATGGGCCACTCCTCTCCCCCTCCCCTCTAGAAGAGCTCCCAACAGGGGCTGCTTCTCCCTTCACTGCCTCCAAGAACCTCCCCTCCCTTCTTGGCGGTCAGCTGAGACCCCCACCCACTGATCGCTTTTGTCTTCTTGGCCTTTGGACACACTGGCAAGGCCCTTTATGAGACCCCAATCAAGACCCCCATGACACAGGTACCTAGTAGAGATACCAGGCCCTTTTCAAAGGAGGAACAACAAGGAAAATATGCTGAGCCCATTGTCTCCAAGCGACACTAGAGGAGATGAAAGGGACGGGCCGCCCTTTCTGCCAAGGCTGTCTGCCAATCATCCCCACTTATTAAGGTCACAATGTAGAAAATTTTGACCTACATTTAATCAAAGAGTCATTAGACCTTTATAAGCCACAGGGGAAGGTGGAACTATGCCACAAATACAGAGGGAAAAGACTGTACCCTGATATTGTTTTTCCCAGGGTCAAGGCCAGCTGGTGCCACCTGGTGGCCCCCTTCCTATGTAGGTGGGTCACACCTGACTGCAGGTTTACCTGGTGGCAGCAGCAGTCAGCTGGGAAGTCACCACCCAAAATTTCTCTAAATACCCCGGGAAACTGCAGTTTTGGGAGCTCCAGGACACTGTGGGAATTCAAAATAGTGGTTGATAGCTGCCTGGCCTCTGTACACATTCCAGCTTGTCAATAATTTTCTTAAACTGTGGTTCCCAAAACTGGACACAGTACTCCACCTGTGATCTGACGAAGGCAAAATAGAGCAGAACCATTACTTCCCTTGATCAGGACATTATACTTCTGTTGATGCAGCCTAAGACCCCTATATCATTTTCAGATGTACTATAGGCAAGCCAGGTGTCCCCATCTTATATTTGTGCAGCCCTTTCTTCCTGCCTAAGTGTAGAACCTTACATTTCCCCCTGTTGATATGTGTTTTATTAGTTTATTTGTTTTGGCCCAGTTCTCCAATCTGTTAAGATCATGTGGAAACCCAATTCTGCCTGCTGCAGTATTAGCTACTATTCCCAGTTTGATGTCACCAGGGGTAGACTTTGGTCTTTCAAATTTCAGCAGTGTCCTATATGAGTCCAAAATTTGGTGCCCACGCCCCCTCACCTTCTGTTCTGCATAGCTGTGATACCCTGTGGCACTCGCTAGGCTAAGCACCCAGTGCAGCAGAACTGGTTGCACTACCCTAAATCCACCTATGGTGTCATCTGCAAATCTGATGAGCATCCCCTCAATTCCTTCATGCAAGTCATTTATAAAGGTGTCAAACAGCAACAGGCCCAGGACAAAACTCTGTGGCACCCTACTTGTCATTTTTCCCCCAGGATTATGGGGAACTGTTGGTGAACACTCTTTGGGTTCAGTCAGTCAACCAGCTACAAATCCACCTAACAGGTACCTGGTCTAGCCCATATTTTACCAGCTTATATGCAAGAATATCTTAGGGACTTGTCAAAAGCCTTACTGAAATCAAGATGCACTAAGTCCACAGCATTCCCCTGATCCACCAAGCTTGTAACTCTATCAAAAAAAGAAATGAGATTTATCTGGCTGCCTGGTATTAACATCCAAGCTGACTGTCTGGTAGTTTCCTGGGTCTTCCTTTTCTCCATTTTTGAAGATGAACATTTGCCCACCTCCAGTCTGCAGAAACCTCATCTGTTCTCTAAGAATTCTCAAAGATCATAAACATAAGCTCTAAGATTAAATCTGCAAGTTCCTTTGGTATCAAAGCTCATCAGGTCCTGGAGATCTGAATCCATTTAAAGTAGCCAGGTATTTCCTTACCACCAGGGTCATACAAGACACTCAGGTCCCAATCTCAGAAAGCAACACCGCAGATCCTACGTGTCTCTTAAAAGAGAGAATCTCAATCTAAAAGCTTTGTCTCCAAATACCTACAAAACTGTTTGTCCCATTTCACACAAGCAGCTCTTGTTTATGAAAATGTGTTATGTAACCATATTCCTTCATAATTGTTGAAAGCTGGAGAACAAAGATAAAGTTACTACATGAAAAATATGCCATATAAACAAGCTGTTTCCATGGCACAAAGTCAGTTTGCCATTGCTGAAGGTGATACAGAAAGATTATACAACTGCAACAGGGCACGGAAGATAAAGCTGTTCAACAAGACTCACTCAAGGCAGACAAACAGTTGACAATGTAAAAGGGCAGGGAAACCTTGCAATTCAGAGACCAATTTAGCTTTCAGAACAGGTCTTCACGGAGCCAGAATAAGAATGTGTATGTCCTGTGTCCTACATTAATCACCAGACAGGATAGTTTTAATGGCAGCCCTGCAACTCGATCCAGCTAGCACCTGCAGAGACACTGGCTGGCAGCTTTCACCTCCTTGTTACTGTAAATGCCTGAAGTTCTGATCAGGTTTCCTGGAACTGATGCAACACGTGGGCTACCAAAACAGTTTGGCCACATGACACTGCTCACTAAATGAAACTGCTTTAGAAGGCAATTGGCACCGCATGGCCACAAAGGCCCAAGAGAAATACGGCTGCATGGCAGGTGCTTAATATCATGACTAATGTCAGATCTCTTCAAGTTTAGCATGCACCCTTTCCTGTATATTTCCAGATTATTTCTGCTTGAATAGGCAGCAGAAGAACAAACAAAATAAATAACTGCCTCCCCAGTATCATCTTCTGGCATGTTGTGGCTTCTACCATAATGTGACGTGGTTCTTAGGGGCTCAAAGGACACATAAAATTAGGGTATTTTGATAGAAGAGTGCTTTGTTCTCAGTCTTTAGGAAAAAACAGTTATGTAATATCTCTAATGTAGTAAAATATTTTGGGCTCTCAGTCTATAAGGAATAAATTCTCAGTCTACAAGTGTAAAATCCAGATAGTTATTTGCCCTAGGCCAACACATGATTCCACACATGATATGAGATTAGCATTGCATGTTTCAGACACTATTTACTGCAACATGCAACATTCCTTCTAGAACAATGCTGATGTATATACTTGAGCCTTTAAAACCCTTTCCACATAGTTTGCTAAGCATGCCCTAATTTGCTGTCCTGTATTGGAAATAAATTGCAGCACCAAAATGCCTGTGCAGCTTATATACATCAAAGCTCAATTTCCTGCCCCTGTTTTCTTTAGCTCACTCTGATATACACTCCCAACAAACTTATCCTCTCAAGAGCTCACCCACACCAGTTTTAACATATTTTGAAGCTGCCAGCAGTGCTGAGAAAGAGCACTCAAAACTTCTTTCCCACTTTCCATATACACCCTTCATCCTCATGAGTTCTTGTTTAAAGGGTGTCCAGTGCTGGTTACACCTGAGGCAATCACATGCCAAATGGGCCCCAAACAAGCCTTTGAAGGGAAGAGGAAAAAAGACAAGAAACATGGACAACAACTAACTCTCTAATTGAAGGAGAAAGGCTAGCATCCTGCTGCCTGGGTACCTGTGCAGGTCTGTTGCGGATTCTCTTTGAACATTTGGCAGGTCGCTGCCCTCCCCAGAGAAAGATGAAAAAAAATAAAGCAATGATTACTATTGTAGCTGACTAGTGAGGCAGCCTTGCACGAGTCAGGCCATGAAAGGCCTAGTTGCTGAAAAACAAACCCTTAATTTAAATGTTAATGAAAGTGCTGTGGAGACATCAGAGAGTTATGTTTTTGAGGGTTTTTTCCTCTCTTTTTTGCAAGAAGCAGATACACCACCAGCAGAATTTATGGCCCCCGTTGCCTCCCCTCTTGCTATCCCTGCTTCATCAGGCAGTGAAGTTAAAAAAAACACTAATTTTAACATTAACTCCACACTTCCACCCTGGGATGCAATTGCTAAATTATCTGCTGGCAGGACACTGATCAAAGGTGGAAAAACAAAGGCACACTGCACAGCCAAGCAAAAGTAAACAGTGGCCATGGCCCAGGAAAATTACCTTCTCCATCCCTCCCCTTGGAAGTTTGAAAAATGGAGGAGAAAGATCACTGACTGGAAATGGAAACCTGCAGTCTTATGTGGGACCCCTGAACTGTAATCAATGTGACAGGAGAAACTAACACGGGCATTTTCTCCTTCACTTTGCAAAATGGTAGAAGAGATGGGTTTCTCCCCTAGCCTCACAGGAAAACCCTCTGCACCTGGAAATCGGAAATTAAAATCACAGCAGCAGCTGTACCACATAAACCTATGGAACTACATTAAAGGAGAACCTGACATTAGCTGCCAACTTCCTAATAGAATGAAGTCTCTCAGAATAGTTGTCTCCTCATTACAATGCTCTGACAAGCTCAGCAGAGAGAAGAAATTCATTTTAAATCTTTTCCCTCTAACCTGTGAGCACCGTCATTTGCTATGATGAAAGAGTATATTTTCTGAAGGGTATGAGAAAATGTGGCATCACTATCACAATCTTTAATATTCTACAAGATTCCACCATTCAACAAATCTAAAGCTATTGATTTAAGCAAATAGGTTAACAGGATCAAAACAGAAATATATAACAATATTGCTCCCATCATATGGAAAGGAGAATAAAGTTTAGCTGGAAAAATTACTGCAGTATTTTGGGGGGGAGGGGGGAATAGCTAAACAATCATCTGTAGGGAACAGCCCTGCAGTTCCACCTTAATAGTAAGCTTTAGATTATGGTCCATTTGGGGAAGCACTCAGTTCCGCAAACTGAACCACAGCTTTGCAAATCTAGCTGGGCTCTTAACAGTGCATTTGCCAACATCAATAACAAGTTAAACCTCCATTCAGATAACACACGTCACTTCAGTTTCCTCACTGCAGTAGCAGAGGAAGCAGATGAACATATTGCCATTATGGAGTTAGCAGTAGCCTAGGATCATAGTGCTACAAGAGATTGGCATAACAAGAGAAGAAGATCCAGCACTACTCAATGAATATGGCAAACTCTGTTGCAATGAAAAACTGCCAAACAGATTAGCTCAAAGTACTGAGGAACGCACCCCATCATCAACTGGATCAGACTGCAGACAGCAGGTGGAAACAAGAAAGTGTGTCCACAGGACTTGAGGAAAGTCAAATGTGCATTCAACTTTGCCATACACAGTGTCTGGATATTGAGCACATGCTGGTATCCTAGTCATCTGTATCACAAATGTTGGGGAGGAAACCCTGAGACAAGTGCAGCCAGGATGACCCAAAGCACCTCCAAGAATATGTTTCTGCTTTCAACCCCTATACAGAAGTGGCTGCATATCAGTACTAAGTATCCTAATTGAGCAGAGATAGAATGCTCAATATTAGCACATGATCTATAAGTTTTGTTGATTGTAAGATAAAAGCCAAATGAATCAAACCTACAATGTATTTTGGACTAAAGCAAAAATATTCTGTTTGCTAACAATTATTAATAATAGTGTTCGGATCTATCAGAAAGGCAATGTTTCAGCATCCTAAATATATATATATGTAGATCAAAGGAGAAAAAGATCCTAAAGTCAGGCAAGGATACTGAATCACCCAAAAGTTAACTCTTCCCAAAGAGATGAAACATTCAGTTTAGCTTGTGGGGGGACTCTCACACTACACTAAGAGTACTCACTCTTGCCTCCAAACTCACTTTCTTCTAGGATAGCGGCAACATTTTCTTGGAAGCGACAGGTTTATAGGTTAGCCGACACCTTCGCTCTGTGGAATTTTAATTAACTTCTCCCATCATTAATATGTTAAGGAGCAGAGGTTCTATTATATAGGGTCAGCCCGTGTTTCAGGCCTTGCTATATCAGCCGTCAAATTGAAGAATTAATGACGTGGCTAATCGGTTCTAATACTTGAGGGGTGGGGAGGGAAGAGAGGTGCAGTGGGATCAGCAGTCTCATAAAACAAGCCGAGTGATCCAAACCTGATTGCTGATGGAGAAGCCACTCTGCAAGCTTCCATTTATCACTCAGTGGGGGGGAAATGAAGCTAGGTAAATATTGTGACAGAGAGTGTGTGTTCACTCCAGGGAGAGAAGTCAGTGTTCTGACAAGAGGCCAGCCCTGCGGGTCATCACTTAGGAGGATAAAACAGTGTTCTGCAAGGGCTCTCCCAGTCACAGGAGCACATCCAGTGCATACTGCGTAAAGCTTAAGGGGATGAGCTCTGAAGAGGCAGGCTGAAGGCTTAGTGCTGGTCTATCTGATGCACATGCATTTTAAAAAAACAGACATGTCCACTGGTTCGTGCTGGCAACAGTACACCACTATGATAGTTCTTATGTTCACTAATTTAAAGGGCATTCCAAATGGTCTCCACTCAACAGTTTGGTGCTTAAAAAGGCAAGCATGTGCTCACTAATTGCCAGGGTTTGGCCCTCTGAGGCCTCCTTGGAGGAAGAGCATGTCTCCCTATGCTCAGAGAAGGAGGGAAGATACAATTCCAATGAAGGAAGAATGGCAGAAAAAAGTTAATAGAATATACAGAAATGGCAAGACTGACAAACAGAATAAGATTAAGATAAAAAAAACTATTTGAGGAAGATTGGAAATGTTGTATGGCATATTTAGAGACATATTGTAAACATATTAAGAGGTAAACAATAACAAAAGAAATTCAGCAGTGAAGAAAATTATTGAGCTATGAAGACGAAAATAAGATAGAGGGAGAAATTAGAATATGTAGTGGAAAGGGAGTCAATAAAAATTGTGTATTTCTTTATTTGTAATGTTGTAAAATACAGTGTGAAATGAAAATGAAAATGAAAATGAAATTGGGGTGGGAGGAGAGTGTGTCTCCTAAGCAGATCTCAGTAACCCAGTAACCCAGAAGAGCTGTTGCATATAGACATGCCTGCTCCAAGTCTGGAGGTCCCCACACATCTGGGCTCCAAGCCAGCCGTCAAGCAACACCCAAATTTCACCCAAGGCCATATGAGAAGAGGAGATGGTGAGCAACACAAGAGATTTGGGAGCACACCAGCGTTACCAGATAGCTGCATGTGAGGTTACTTAGGAAAAGAGGGAAAAGGTGGAAGCACCTGCCTGAATCAGGGCCTGGCTGAGAGCCAGGAAAGGAATGAGCACCCAGCTCCTAATCTGAACAGCTTCATCACTAAAGCAACAGCTCCAGCCTTCCTGAACTGAGGGAATGAACACGAAATTCAAGCAATTGATGTGAACCAGTAAAGGACAACAAGGTCAAGGTACTCCATGCCTTGGTAACTTCCAAACAGGATTATTGTGATGTGCTCTACGTGGGGCTACTTTTGAAGACGACTTGGAAACTTCAGCTAGTTCAAAATGCAGCAGCCAGACTGCTGAGGTTCCCTTAGAATGCATACAAGAGCCCTAATTCAAGGTGCTCACATTAGTGTTCAAAGCCCTAAATGACTTAGGTTTCAAATATCTTAAATACCACCTCCTTCCCCACAAACCCTCATAGGTATTAACAGAAGGGGCCCTCTTGGTAATTCCACCACCCTCAGAGGTTTGAGGGGTGGTGCCCCAGAAGAAGGCCTTCCCCATAAAGGATTCCTTTCTTTACCCTAGCCTTTGACACTAGAGATTATGTTGTTGTTGTTGTTGTTGTTGTTGTTGTTGTTGTTGTTGTTGTTATTCCACCATTCATCCATAGTTCTCAATACCCATCTATTCCTGTGACTGTAATTTGATTTCACTGCTTTTAATATACTGAAACTGAATATTGATGACTACGATGATATACACAAGAGAGGGAGAACCAGTCATCACAACAGGACAATGTTCAACTTAGCATAATTGGATGCTTTGATTCTCAACAGCCTAATGCAAGTTTCCAAAAGCTTATGAAAAAACTAGGCTCTGCTTCAAATGTAAGACAAGTTTGCCACAGAAAAGCTCATTGTAATTCAGAACAGAAAACGAGCTTCCTCAAAGAATAACTACCTTGCTGCAAGCTGCTTTTGAGGTTAAATACCTCAAAATAAAAGTTGAGTCAGGGTACAAAGCCCTTCCAAATCTTCAAGATACAAGGCACTGCTCAAGCCTTGTGTAGTTCAGTTTTGTGACTTTTGTATACAATTGTAATGTTAAGAACATTCAGTTCTTAACATTAGCAGAGTAGCAATATGATTACAAAATAACTCATTGGAACAGTTTAATTTCCTCTGTGTATCTTTCCCCAACACATCAGATTTTGTTCACAGATGCCCAGCTGTGACAAGAACAGTAGCCAGAAGATACTTCCATGTGTTTTAATGACTCTTATCAACATTCCCACAGAAAATGAGTGGTTCTCTCGTGCCCCAATGGTACAGAGCAGCTTCGGGGAATCTGCAAGTTCTTATGTACAGATACCTTTTTCATTCTGCAGCATCAACAGAAGAGGCTGTCAGAAATAGAACCAAACTATGGGCTCTGGCAATAGAGCATGCACAACAGAATCTGCTTTGCATTTTGCTTTTTTCGTTGCCAGAGGACGAGCAGTGAATAAGTTTCATATAGGAAATACATATGTAGAATGTATCAAAATGAAATTTGCTTATTTTTACAGTATTCTCAGGAACTCTGAGGTCAAGTGCCATAAACACAGTCTCAATTTAAAATATGGTTCTCTATCTTCCAACAGCACTTGAGTACGCTGCACTTAAAGGAAGAGCAGATTTTTCTCATTCCAATCCTTCCATGGATTGGTTGTAGCTAATTGTAAATCCCACCTATCTTCCAACTGTACAGGGATTTTCTATTAATTAGTTTTGGAATTAGTATGCAGAATGAACTGATTGAACTTGCTGCAGTTTTCTGTTTCTTCAGTTCCTTGGACTGGTGATTTGCCATGAGCAATTCTATGTATTAACATATCACACAGGGGGTGGAGGGTGGGATAGTATGATCATATCTATAGTATGTTTCATGGCAAAGGCCATGTTACTAGATAATGACCAACTTGCTACAGCTAGCCTGTAACCACTCTAAGCCTTCTCTCTCTTGAATCTTCTGAGCAAAACACTGTATGTTGTACTTAAGAAAAAGCAATACTGTACAGTACTTTGCAGATTGTAATTGCGATATGGAATGTGGTTGTACAAGTGGCAACAATTGGATACAGCTTGTGACACAGTGGTGAGTGACAGAACTTCTCCCATGCTCAATCACATTCCATCAGTTGCAATTAAGTTGCTTTGAGTGTGTACAGATCCCCACTGCATAATGCAGAAAGGCAAGGAAAAGATTAAAAATCAGCCAACAGCCGAAAAGCTAACCCTCATCCCTTCCCACAAAAAAGTACAACTTACTTTTTATGCTTTCATAGGCATAGAGGATATAATATTGCTCTTGCCAAAGTGACACTTGCAAGGGTATTGTGCAAGTGTAAGCTTTGGGTGAAGAGAAAAAAAGAGAAAACTAAAGATCCTTATGCAGAAAGTATTTGGTACAATATCTAAGTCAGTGCACCCCTTGACTTCACCCATACAGACCAGAGTATTCTGCAAGTTCAAACTTCTTTTTTCTAGAACCCAAAAGGCAAGAGAAACAGAAGGAAATGCTCTGAATTCCACAAAAAATATAGAGTAGTCTTATCTACCTAATTTACTGTTTCTACACAAAAAAGAGTTTTGAGTCACAGAACTCATGATACTTAAATGCTGAGTTCTAGACCTCCTGAATACTTGGTATAATAGGGAACTTTAGACCTAAAGAAAAACCAGATTTAACATGAAGTGTGCATACATTCAAATGCAACTTTTATATCGTGTTACCTTGATAATGGACTAATGGCAATGGACCAGACCCGGTCTTCAGTCTGTATGGTATGCAAACACTGCCCAGCTCTGCCTGGTGATAAGGACCAAACCTAGAGAGAGAGAAAGCACAAATGAACACCACACAACAAAAAAGTGCAAGATAAAAGAGTTAACAGCAGCTGTGTTTGGAAATGATCCCTCGCAAAGAAATCTTGGGAGCACAATTTGAAATTAGCAGAGTAAACTTAAATCAACTTCTTTACCCCTGCGATATTTTGACTGCATGCTTTCTAAGCAAAGAAATGATAGAAGAGATTAGTAGCAGCTTCTGTCCAAATCAGTCCCAGTTCCGGTGCTAAAAGCAGAGAACAATCATCTGAAATGCATCTGCTCAAATTATGTTGAAGGTCTGCATGTCAGAACAAATTAAGATTTTATCTCATCTTTATTCTTATGGTTCCTTGTCTGGGCAAATCTTTAAAGCCTTCTCTCCAAGTTTGTTGCAAAACAATAGAAGCACATGGAGAATGGGGCAGTCTAATTTCCCGTGCAGTGCCCCCTTCTGTACTAATTGTTAAAACATGCTCAAATCCCTTAATGCACATTCACACTTTGATAATACTTGTTCTCCCACAATACATGTTGTTTATTACCAGGGTAAAGTGACTTGTTTATGAGCTTTCAGAAATCTGTTACTGACATACTGAATAAAGCTTAAGCTTGTGTTCCTGACATCCTTTTGAATACCATCATTTCTTTCCTCTACCCCCAACAAATTCATCTCCCATTTTCTGGATCCTGAGATTTTGGTTTCTGATTCCCTCTCCAACTATCCCCCAATGTCTTAAGGGAATTCAAAGCTGGGAGTGTTGTATTTGTTTGTTTGTTGATAATGCTCAGGATTGCAGGCTATTCGGTGTCAGAGGGGAATTTGGCACCTAGTGTCAGCAAAAGCAGCAGAAAAGTTGAGCTCTTTTAATGCACCCCTATCTCATACAGGTTAAAAATATTGCTGGGAGCATGCTATCTGGTGCCTATCAATGAGGAATGTGCATTAGCAGCTACTCAAAGCTCAGCCCTAATCAACACTCACTATCCCTCCAATGCACTTACAGTTCCCATTAGAGACCTACTAGGGATTCCCTTCTAGCTAGGAGTCAACACAAGGAAAATGTCACTTGGTAAAAATAAAAGCAAATTCCCTGCTCATAAGGATCAGGCTGGAAGAGTGTTAGGTGAGCCAGATTCCATTTCTGGGGTTTTTAAAAAAAGACAATGAGCACAATTAAAGCAGAATTCCCTTTGACTTTGAGGATCTTGCCCTCAAGGTCACAAGATTCCAGTCGCAGGGCATCAAAGAATCCCACATAATGGATAGTTTAATTCAGTGTGATTGAAATTCAGAAACTGAGCTACTTTTCCATTCAGATCTCAGCCTGATGGGCCACAACAGGAGCACTGTTGAATATACAGTAAAATATTAAGAAATGTGTTCCCAAATGCATGTTTGGGTTAAAAGTAGGTCCTGGGTCTGAAAAGGTTGAAGATACCAGCTGTAGAAGTTCCAGCACTTTATTGTTCTCATAGGTAGGAAGTATAGATTCATAGAATCATAGAAGAATCATAGAGTTGGAAGGGATCCCGAGGGTCATCTAATCCAACCCCCTGCAATGCAGGAATCTCAACTAAGCATATATCACAGATGGCCATTCAGCCTCTGCTTAAAAACCTCCAAGGAAGCAAACAGTTGACAATAAACAATGAGTCATAATACAAATAACGTAAACAGCAAATAGAGCATTTTTGCCACTGGTTGACACTTTTGAAACACTTCACATTCTTCTGCTGCTGTTCAGCCTATCCTCTTAGTGGATTTCTTCTGACTCTCCAAATTGTCAGAACCATTTGGCCAGTGCCAGAACCATTTGGTCAGTGCCCCATAAGGAAACTATCAGTTAAGACACAGTCTGCTGGCTGCTTGGGTGGGAATTGTTGCATGCTCATTGAAAGCAGCTCTAGAGATAACCCAGATCCAGATCTTAAACTAAGAGTAGGGAGCGTAGCGTCAGAAAAGCTAGGACTGTTCACTGAAGCTGGACTAATCCTGGTCACTACCCCAAAGAATGATCTTCCATCGTAAGGGTAATGTCAGGGGAAGAAAAACACTAAATCCCTCTACATGTGTTCTCTCTGACAGCTTGCCACCGCAAACCTCAATAAATAAAAGCTCATGAAAAAATAAGCTGTTGCTCCACATCACTGTTAGCACAACTAAATTTCTAGCTAAAACACACACACACAGAGAATCTTGCATCTCCCCATTTCTCTCTAGGAAAATAAAAATATGACTCAGACAGTGAAAACTTTGGCTCTCAACAAGGGCCAGAAACCATATGGCCCTCTAAATGTTGTTGGAATCCACCTTCAAGGATTATGGGAATTGTAGTTTTTCATCATTTGGAGGGCCACAGGTTCCCAACGCATGCTCTAAATTAAGCATGTATGCTCTTTCAGCCCTAGAATCTTATAAAGGAAGGAAGAAATGGCTGTATAAATATTCTGTTCTCCAAGGGATCCTGACTCCCACTCAATTCAGCAAAAGAACTAACAGACAGAAGCCTTAAAGGGCAACGGAACCAGGACTCTGTAATCTGATTTTTGACTGTCATAAATCTCAGCAGGCCTATATAATGTCTGTGTCACAAGAGAAATGTAGTTAGTTACTCCACTTTGGGCAGGTGGCTATGAGATACATGTCTGAAACATTTGAGATAAACTTGTATAGATGTAAGAAAATCCTGGAAATGGGCAGCAATGAAGCTGAAAAGTTTGTTTAACTGTTAATCCAAAAGAGAGGGAAGAGAACAGTATTCCCCCATTCCATCTTCCGATTTTCTTTTCATACACACACTCCTAAGTATAAAGCAAGACATAAGACACTCACCTTTGCTGTTCTGTCCCGTGAACCACTCACAACGATAGCTCCTTGACAATCCACACAGTTCACTTCCTGTTCATGCCCCAAGAACTTGAAGCTGAAGGAGCCATTCAGCTTATGAAGGACAATATTGCCATCTCTGAAAAACAAAACCACAGTGAAGAAGGTGCATCTCCTTGGAACAAATGCCACAAGGCATTGATAACTCTGGCAAATGGCATGAGAGCGTCTCATATCCAAATCTACTCTCCTTCACTGAGGGTCAATTAACTGAATTCCGCTTCAGATTATCCCTGCTAATGAAGATGTAAAAGACAGATTTGAGAGAGCATGACGTAGAAGTGCTCTTCATGCTCTAGCTGGAGATATACCAACACAGTAGAAGTTTCATTTCCTAAATACAACACATTATCTACACATACATTCAACCCAGCACATGCAGACAGGAGAGATCTCACCTCTGAGACCAGTAAGTCTTGAAAATCCCTAGCTACAACAATGATAGAAACTAATGCAAACATCAAAATTGCCCTTTCTTTTCATTTATTTCAAAAACTAGTATACAGAGATATTCAGGAAGTATTTATCCAATACAGCATATACATTCTATACTTAATTTGCCACTGAAGACAACAAAGGACTTGCTCACATGTCCTAAAAGGTTTGGCAAATCCATGACCCCCACGTGACAAATGAACAAAGCACATACATGGTTTAACAGTCTTGGTCACAGTCTTGCAATAGGATAGGCCTGGGGAGGGCTGTTTGTATATGCCATACTAAAAAAGAAATACAAGCTGTGATTAAGCAACCCATACTCCGTACCAAGAGAAGCTGAATTTAGCCACATGCATAAATTATGCAAACTGAGCAAAAATCCATAATCTCTTATTTTGCATAAATTATTCCACATTTTTTGATAGCCAAGGCTATGCAGGCTACAGAAGCTCCAACTGCAACCACTGGAAATCTGTTTCAGTCAACCTTCAGTTTTTGATCATATCCTTGCAGCTGTAAGGGCCAGAAGCCTGCCCCTTAAGAGTAAAATAAAAGAAAGCTTAAATTCTCAGTAAACTGAATTTTGTTGCCCCATATAACATTTCACACTTCTGCAGAATCACAGCATGTACACCACCCTGGCCATGGGGACTGATTTGCCCAGTGATCCCCAAACAGGGATCCTTTAAATAAAAGTCAGCCACATAATGCAGGAGCTCTGAAAGTCAGTTCTTCCAGTTCTTGTTCAAGTGCACCTATAAACCAATGTTGGACACTCAACTACCATCACCCTCCTTCTTATTTCCCTATAACAAAGAGCTTACCCTCCTCCACTGACAATATGGCCATTAGCAAGCACAAAGCGGCACACGTCCTCCTGGTGGCCAGAGAAGACTGCTTGGGAACAGTGTTGCAAGCTGGTACCATTGGGATGGAGCCAATAAACTTGAATGTCTTCTGCCTGGGATAGGTAGAGGTAGTCATCATCTAGCTGCATCCAGGGCATTAAACTGGAGGGGGAAATATATTAAAATATTAGAAATTATGCTGACAGTTGACAAACATCCTAAACTCTTAATTATTATGTAACTTCAGGCCTTTCCAAATGCTTTTAAAGAATCCCATGATATATTTGTACTAACTCTAACCCAACCACCAAAGCCCATAGAATATATAGCCTTGCTGTGGAGAGGTATCTATGCTCCTGTTTGGTAAAGCTGTAAGAAAATATACAGAAGAAAATGTGACACCCACCCAAGTACTACCCCTCCATCTTAAACTGTGATTTTAAACTGATGGTGCTATTTTACTGCTGGTGTGAAGCGAAAGCTTTTACTTTTGCTTTTATGTGATTTATGGTGTTACCTTTTTTATGATTATATTTGTTAACTGTCTTTGGAAAGGGGTTTTCCCTAAAAGCAGGACAAAAAATATATTGTTTGTTTGTTTGTGTTTTATACCGCCCTTTGCCCAAAGATCACAGGGTGGCTCACAACATTAATAATATTATTAACATTGTAATCCAAAGACTTGGAATCAAACAAGCCTCAAATAATTATTATCAAAAAATATTATGTTAATAAGTGATCCATGTAAAAGCAGGCAGTTCTTTGGAGAGCTGGAAACTTTGGTGATGTTTAGCATTTTAAAAAATCAGAGACTGGATATTGTCTTCCTTGCCCACCCCGTATGCTACTTAATTCCCACACACACACTCTAATTTAAGTAGCATATAGTGAGGAAGGGGAGAACACTCAGTCTCAAAAGAGGAACTGAGAGGAAAGAGAAGCAATTTATCAGCAGCAACTTTAAACACTCCTGTTTAAAGTTAGCTGATTCACCATTTTCTGCTTGTAGATATTCTTCCTGCATAGTAGCAAGCAGCTTGGACACTGAGATTTCAGTGATAATTTGAGAATAAGACTTGACACACAGAGCATTCAGGGAGTTTTGGTATTATAGTACTGGCAAATGAAAGCAGGTTGCAGAGAAAGCAGCATCAACAGCTACCCAATCTCAGAATGCCAAAAGTTAAAGAGGCTCAAACACTGTGTAACCAAAGAGATGCAAGAGCTGAACAGAGACAAAAAATAGGATGAACTCCAAAAGACAGAGAGAATTCTAGCTGAAAATCATGGGGCAGGAGAAAAGAGAAGGAACCACTTGCTTGCGCTTCCATCTGAGGAGTGGGATTTTCTGGCAGCGTCCACGCCTCCAGTTCTGAGAAACCTTGACCCTTTCCTTCACTGGAACACCAGCCACTCTGCAGAGAAAGAGTAATTAAGAGAAAAGTCAGGGCTGGGTAGGACTCCATCAGATAACTGACATAACAGAAAGGAACTAGATGACTCCATCACTATCCCAGTGCTTGAAGGAAGAAGGGAGATAACATTTGCCAACCAATGCCACTGTAGTATTGCTGAAAGCTACCAGAAGTAGAACTACATCAACATGAGCAATTTTCAGTTCTCAACACTCTTTTTTCCATCATGTTTTTGTGCCTCCTTAAATCATTAAAATTATGACCTGCTAGTTTATATTTTTAGTATGTTAGGAATTATAAACCAGATCATGATAGATCCAAGTCATAACTATACAGCCACAGACTAGTTTTGCTACAGATCTCAAGAAGACAACTGCATAATAATTGTCCCAGCAAAAGAAAAACATCCAGGAATGAAAAAATATACGTCTTTCCTCATGCAGACAATTACAGATTTGAAATTACAGGAGGGCAAAATTTTACTAAAATTGCTAAATGAACATATGACTCAAAACAGCAACCCAGACCAACCTTCCAAAAAATTATGCTCTGTCAGAGAAGGCTTAGAGGACATGCTACTCAGGAAGGTTGACAAAAGCTTTATTTTCTCTCTTACGCAAGAGCAGAACAGCAAAAGGAAATACTGAATATCGCTGAGATACAATCATGTTAAGTGCCACCTAGTGACTAATCTATATAATGGCATTATCCATACATCCAATTCCTCAAGAGATTTACCTTTCAAATAAAGTCATTGTCAACTTCCTTTTAGCAATTAAGGCTGTAACTCTATGCACTTTTACTTGACAGCAAACTTCATTAATGTAATGGAACTTGCTATGGCACCAACTTACACAGGACTGCAATGTAAAATGTATTTTCCATTTTAATTATTTCACATGAGGTAATGTACCAAACGCTCTGCTGAAACACGAAACAAATCAAGATATTGATTCCCATTTTAAAAAAATCCTTTATTACAGCACTATATTTAGTGTGCCAGTAGTTCAGTTACACTTCCACTTGCAGCACTGGCACATACCCTACACTTCCAAATTTTGAAAAGCTCATTCCAAAAAGAAAACCAAGCCAGGAGTTTTCTCCCCACATTCCAGAGCCATAGCAAATAGTTTTTTTCCATTTCAAAGTATGTGACTTGCAATGAAACTTCGCACACAAGGGCATGAGCCCAAAAGAAATGTGCAAGGTGGAAGTTACCAACTAGTCCAGGTGCTAAGCCAGCAAGGTAGTACTACCAACCCATTTCATCTCTGAAATTAGGCACAAACATGATCACTCAGGGAGGCCAAGGAGGTTTTATTTTAACACTACCAAGAGCTAGAGTCTAAATTTAGCAGCCGGTGAACTGATAAAGCAAATAAAGAGAATCCTCTAAGAGCTCTGCATGAAAGAAAGCTACTTTAAGCAGGCATGTGCAACAGTGGGAGGAACAAAACTGCAGGAATGCTTTTGTCCTGGCTTTGTGCATTCCAGCACCAGGCTCACGGGCACCAACCGCTCAAATGCACGGCAGGTAACAGGACAAGAGCTATTGTGGCTGTTTATTATTAACACAAACTTGGAAAGGATTTCTGTTCTCATGGAACTAGAAAGGTGAGTTCAGGCTAGTTAGCTAGTGACCACTTCAGTGGGGTAGCCTAAGCAGGTGTAACGGCATTTGTTCACGTTCCATCCATTACCCTTTCCTTGCCCTTTCTTACCTCCCTCTGTTGTCGACCAGTGTTGAGATTTGTATTGTAAGATCTCTGTGGCAGATACTTCTTTTTCCCTTATGTTACTCTTTACCCAGTACTAAATCTTCCTTTTGATTCAAGGAAAGAATCAGGGGCACATTTATAATGGGCTTTTGATTTTTCTTCATTTTAGCTGCAGCTTGAAGTTTCAAATGTCAGGTGCAAGAAAGGTGGGCATGGTTTTCCCTAAAAGTCCTGATAGGTCAGTCTCCAGGGACTGGCAGGCCGAATAAGGCTTGTGGACTGGAGGTTTCCCCACTCCTGCTATACCATAAAAGCACTAATGCACATTTTGATGGTACAGTATAAGTAAGTATAAAACTCCATTGTTGCCTGCAGCAGCACTGTCCATATGTAGGCAGCTGGAGCTTAAGGATTTATTACAAGATCCTTTATTACTGTTGTAAATTTCCCCATCCCATGTAACTCAGCCAAACCCCTTCTGTTTCACCATCATGAAGTTGACCTTTAAAGGGGAAAGACCACAATACTAGAGGTTACCTTAAATTCCATAAAGTCTTCTGGACTAGTAAAATTAGGTACTAAATGAGGCCAATTCTGATATAAATGTGGGTTAACTTATAGACAGACCCAGTAGCAAACAGCAATGGCTGAGAGCACTCTACTCTTCAGCTCTCAACAGGAAACCACTCTTGCTTGCTTACATGGACCACTACCCAGCACACAGCTACAGGTACATAAAGGTGCATTCCTATGCCCAATTACCTGAGAGTAAACCCCCTGAATGGGGTTTCCTTCTGAGCAGACATGCATATAATTGCACTGTAAGTCCCACCAAATCTGTGGGGCTTAATTGCAGCTAACTCTGTGCTGGACGGTAACCTCCAAAAGGACAAATAGATACCAACTGCCTCCCCATGGCATTTCCCCTTACACTGGAAATGCAAGACTATAGCAAGCACTGTCTCTAAGAAAATCACAGCAGTAAGCTAACCCTTAAGGACAGCAGTAGAAACATGAACCATGTTCTGCCCCCAAACAACAAAAAAAGAAGTCTGCAATTGGAGATTTGCTAGCAATTCCATCCATCAAACATGAGACTGAATAGAAGATGTCTAGTTCCCCATTAGCGGTGGGGGCTAACAAAGAAGAAAGCTCTTTTCATGCATCAGTGGATAGAACTAAAAAAACATGAGGCACAGAAGAGATTTAAAACAATGGGTGAAGTAAGGTGCTGCTTTTAAACAGTTTCTTTTCCTATCCTAATAAGCTGTGCTAGAACAAGTGATCCTAGAGGGATATTAATCACTGGCTACTGAAGGACTTGAAGTTCCCTGCAACTCAAACCAGAATAGTTGCCCCGGCAATAAAAGTATTTTTAATACTGACTTAACCATATTGTTTTAATAAAGTCAATTAAGTTTAGATCCTGTTGGCCCGTGAAGTTTTTCCATCAATTTTTAGGAGCATGGGAAGTTCAAACCTGCCACGTATTCCTATGTATTTTAAGCAATTATCACCTTCACACTGACTTTAATTTCTTTTATCACAAAGAGAAGCTTCGCTGGGGAATCCTATACAAGTCTACTAAGTAGTAAGTCCCACTTTGTTCAATGAGGTTTACTCCCAAGCACAGGAGCCAACTCCTAGGGGCTGAGGTCCCTTTGCCCCCCCCCCCCCGTAAAATATTTGAGGGGGCCACACCCCGCAAAGTTTATGGACACTGCTATTCAAATGGTGTGTGTGTGCTGTGTCATGTGATTATGTTGGGTGGGGTTTACCTGCCCCCCCCCAAAAAAAATTATTCAATGTGGGCATCCCTGCACCCAAGGATGTATGTTTAGGATTGTGGCTTTATTTATGTACTTATTGATACTTTGTTAACTAAATGGGACATGGGTGGCACTGTGGGTTAAACCGCAGAGCTTAGGACTTGCCGATCAGAAGGTCGGTGGTTCGAATCCCCGCGATGGGGTGAGCTCCCGTTGCTCAGTCCCTGCTCCTGCCAACCTAGCAGTTCAAAAGCACGTCAAAGTGCAAGTAGATAAATAGGTACCGCTCCGGCAGGAAGGTAAACAGCGTTTCCGTGCGCTGCTCTGGTTCGCCAGAAGCGGCTTAGTCATGCTGGCCACATGACCCGGAAGCTGTACACCATCTCCCTCGGCCAATAAAGCGAGATGAGCACCACAACCCTAGAGTTGGTCACGACTGGACCTAATGGTCAGGGGTCCCTTTACCTTTCCCTTACTTTGTTAACTGAGTTAACAATTACTTTAAAAAATAACACATGTAGAATTTCTTCATCAATGTAATGTTTGAAACTATTAAACATGAAGCTTGATTAGATACATAGCAGAAGAAACAAGAGCAAGTGCACCAAGGAGTGCAACTATTCTTCTTGACCATCCCTCTCTGTTCTTGATGACCTGTATTGTTTAAAAAATGACAAAGCACCCCAAAGGAGAAAAAAATATCCCTTTAAACAAACATCTCTTATAGCTGTTAATGCATGGGAGAATCTCTAACCTGGCCCTGAGGCCTAGCCAGACTCTAGTATTCCCAGCTCTCTTTCCATCGCCTGGGGCTCTCCCCCCCCCCATCTCCCTCCCTTTTCCGGCACTTTGTCACCATTATAATTTGACTGCATTCCTGGGCATGTGACCCACTTTAAACAAAAACACACAGAGATTGCCATCACCTAAGAATCTTGTTTTTTACAATCAGGAAAAGAGACTAGAGGGTCGGTTTGCAGTCTCTGCGCTTTACCTCCTACTCTGGTCCAAAATGGCAAAAAAATATGTCCACTGAAAGTATGAGGAAGAATTCCTACTTTAAATGCTGATGTTTTGCAAGAATGTCTTGGACCGGGTATTAACTTCCAGTTCATGTCTGAAATCTAAATGCCCATGGATTCAGATTGAGTTCTAATTGTTTTATCTATTTGCTTGGATATTTATATCAGACCCAACAGCAAATTGTCAGGGAAACTCAGAAGATCGGGCAATAGCATGACAGTCTGGGTGTGGGGTTTAAAAACAGCATAAAACCACAAATAAATACAAAAATCAAATTTGAAGTTAAAATAAATCAAAAGGCATGAGAAAATGAAAAAAGTGCCAAAATGACTGTGGTAGGCACCAGGTAAACATCTGGGAAGAGCATTCCATAAGCATTCTGTATTGACACAGAAAAGACCTTTTCCCTTGTAACCTGCCACAGCTTACCCAGTAACAACGCTCATCGAGGGCCTCCAATGAAGATCTTAGGTCCCAAGTAGGCACATATGGAGACAGGTCCCAAGTAGGCACATATGAAGATCTTAGGTCCCAAGTAGGCACATATGGAGACAGGCACATATCGAGACAGGATACCCTTTAGGTATCCTGATCCCGAGCCTTCAAATTGTGCCTGGAAATGGATCAGGAGCAACTGTAATTGGCGAAGCACTAGTGTAATTTGCTTACTTAGAACCTTTACAGTGGCAGCTCCCCAAATGTAGAACTCTCTCCCAAAGCAAATTAGACAGGCTCCTTCTCTCCTGTCCTTTAGACAAGAGGTTGAGACATTTTTGCTCTGCCGTATTTTCTTCAACTCTTTTATTGTGGTTTTTTAACTGCACTGATATTTGATTATTTCAAATAATATTTTTTTGGGCTCTTCTCAGAGCCAAAAGTCAGTATAAGCACCAGTGTGAGGCCATTTTGTAGACGCTGCAATAAACCATAGTTTCTCGTGCTAAGAACAAGCCAGAAAACCCTTTCACGTTCCTCCCCAAACATGACTGCAAAAATGAGGTAAGAAACTTTCACTTCTATTTTGATTAACCACAGTTTAGTGTTACATCCAAACTCTAAACAGTGGGTCTTAAGTGTTGTTTGCTGAAACAAGCCATAATTAGATTAACTACTGTTTCTTGGTTTCAGATGAAACAACCGCAGTTTAGAAAAAAGCCTGAGGCTTCCAATCCTCTTTTTATAGTCATTGCAAAGGATAAGAGAAGGGAATGGTGTCTGAGCTCCAAAATCACTGCAGTTTGTTCCTATCATGACAAACCATGATTTACTGTGACATCCAAGCCAGGTCTACAAGTCTTTTATTGGATCTACTTCCACTAGGGAATGCGCCAGCTTTTCAGATTTAAAGGATTGCCTGCACATGCCCACCAGCAAAAGCTGACTTGGAAGTTATTACCATACCCTGCCTCCTTTCTCCTATGGTGCTAACACAACAAATAAGCCTAAACCTAGTAAAGCACCATTTTAGGATGCTTACAGAGACAGGATTGTACTTGAACCAAATAGGAGCGCTGGCCCTCTATGCCCTCAGGCATCATGCTGTCCACATTATGAAGAGACAGGAGCTTTCTTATCTACCATTTATCCACTCTGTCACTCTGAAGAGCTATCAATCTAGCTCAGAAATATTTCTTTTTCTTTATTTTCCTAGAATCCATGTTTAAGCAGCCTAGTTCAGATGTCCTAAACTGGTAAAAACGTAGGAGGGGAAAGCAATGCAGAGGACATAGTACACAGACACAAGATTTAATGTTAATGTTCCCCTTTTAAGCTATAGATTTCTTGTGTTAGAATCTGAAGCAATGTGTAAGAAATGAAGATATTATCACCTTATTGACCCTACATATTTATCTCTTACTTTAGTCACCCGCTTACAACACTAGTCGATTTATTCAGCACCAAGAGTCACCTTAGACAGATACCACATCAAAAAGCTATTCTAACTACATCTTCTTTCTCCTTTCTTTGGCGATCACTCATAGCCAAGTAAGATTGTCTTCCATGGATATGGTCTTAACAGTGTGTCCATAAGCGACTGTGGAGGCCAATTCTGGATCCACATGTCCTTCAAAAGTAGGGACATAGGTTTCCAGGTGGAAGTTGATCATGGTGAGGATTGGCCAAACATGCCTTCCTCTTAGCATGTTTCTTATTTTTGTCCTGAGTTCATGCTTCTTCAAAGACCATGACGCATTTGGTAGAGGCTATTCTTCAACTGGAGCGCTTGCAGGTCAATGTTCCCAATTATCTGGGCTTATACTGCATTTTTTTAGATTTGCCTTGAGAGAGTCTTTAAGCCCCTTTTGTTGTCCACCGGCATTTCGCTTTCCACTGTTATAGATATAATGCAATAGTAGATAATCTATTAGCCCCTTGGGTAATCTGACATAGGCCTAAAACAGTTTATAAAGTATGGTGAGGAGTCAAATTATTTTTATTTGTCTCCTTATTCCCAAGCCAAACATCTCATAACACCATGACATTTGAAACGTATCTTCACAATAATTATTTTAATTTAATCTTTAATAAATCTTATTTTATTGATGTTATACAACCTTGGTATGATCAAAATTCTTGTAAAAATCCATGGATGACACTAAAATGCATTTGAGCTATATGTAACCTGGAAACTATATGTCACAGCTCTTTCAGTTTGGAAGCAAGTCCTACAAAAATGAGACAACTTAATTCCAAACAAGGATGCTCAGGTGCAGGGTGTTTGCTTAAAAAACAAAACACTATGTTCCACCGCTCAGCTACGGCTCACCCCAGGTATATTTTTATTTCTGAATAGGCAAGTTTAAAAGGGAGAGCTAAGGCCAAGAGTAAGATGACAAGAAGGTGTACGATGAATAAAACAGAGTCCAAGTTAACTACCACATTGCTGGTCATAAAACCGCAACGGCAAAGAATGCTCTGGCGTTCAGGGAAGGGGGCTCATCATTTCTGACAACACCAGGAAGCACTTTAGAGATGTTGCTTTACAAGATCTGAAGGGAACTTTCTTACAGACATTTGGTTACTGAAGGGCAGCATACAATTCTTTCAAATTATGCACTCAGTCACCACGTGCACATACTGTAATACAAGACCTCTCTTCCTGCTGCAATGTACATTTGGGCAAACTATATTAATATCAAATGGCCCTTTCCTGCTCCTGCAGGTGATTGATCACAATCTCTTTCTCCCTGCCACCGCCTTTAAAGAAATGCTAAACTCAGTTTTTATCATCACACAGAAACCGTTAAACAAAACCTTTTGCAAACTTCTGAAGACGACAATAAATACAGTTGTGAACCTTGGCTTCCTAGCTCCCATGTGCTCTGAATCAAGTACTGCAAATTCCATACTTAATAGTAAGTTCAAATACTCATGTGGACATTTAGAGATTTTTTTTACCCTGTTTGTTAGAACACTGCACAATCCACCATAGATCATGTTAGAGACTAATACCTTAATCAATCTACTCCACCTGCAATACACAGCTGTGCGCAGTACAGAAGCTCATTCCATGCTGGTCTCCTAGGAATTCAAAGGATAAAAAGAGAGAGCAGAAGCCACAATGTATGCTCACATAGAGGGCAAATGGCATTCTACAATTATTAGATGGGGCACCTCCAGTACAATAGGAAAGCATTAGTAGTCGTGCACAAGGCTGGAAACCTGAGGCATCCAACTCTTGATGAGTGTACCAAAATGTTCTGAGATTATTTTCATCCTTGTACAGGAATAGTCAGCAAGGATACTCTGCCAATGCCTCCCTCTCCTAGGCTTCTGGAAACAAAATAAAACTTCTAATGTAATACTCAAACTGTAATTTCCATTTTAAAAACTGACAAAAAAAATGTCAAAGTAGAGAAACCTGACCAGAACACCATCAAACCCTTGGCTAAGTGAGACGATAACCTCCAAGACCAGTACACTGCTTATTTGTTTGTTTGCATGCTGTCATTCCACCAAACAGGGCTCAAGGTGGCTAGCTAACAGTAAAAAACAAGTAAAATATAAAATAACAAAACATTAGCACACATAGGTAAAGCATCTGTAAAACGAACAAACAAAACTGGCTGTTGAGCAAACTGCAACATTTACACTGGCAAAACTAGTGAGCTTATAGATGCTAGTTCATTTCTGGGCCCAATTGAAGGTGCTTACATTACTTCTAAAGACCTAAATGACTAGAGCCCCAAACATCTGAAAGACCATCTCCTTTCCTACAGAACTCCCTCAGGCGTTGTATAGGAACCCTCTTCATAGTTCTGCCACACTCAGACATTGGTGGGGGTACAGAATGGGAGAAGGCATTCTCTGTGGCAGCTCCTAAGCACAGAGGCGCACCTGACACCCTCACTATGTAGTTATTGCCATACAGGTTAAGTATTTAATTCGTTCCGGAGGTCCGTTCTTAACCTGAAACTGTTCCTAACCTGAAGCACCACTTTAGCTAATGGGGCCTCCTGCTGCTGCCGCACCGCTGGAGCATGATTTCTGTTCTCAACCTGAAGCAAAGTTCTTAACCCGAGGTAATATTTCTGGGTTAGTGGAGTCTGTACCCTGAAGCGTATGTAACCTGAAGCGTATGTAACCCGAGGTACCACTGTATACTGAAAACACAACTCTTTACCATTACTTTTGACACATGATATATATACACACAAACTAGGACCCACCTTATGCTTCTGAATCAAAATTGTTTCAACTGATTTTAATATTGTCTTTTTATAATGTTGTTGCTCACCCTGTGACCTTATGGTGAAGGACAGGTAAGAAATCCAGTAAATAATAATAGAGGCCAAAGGTATATTTGAATAAATATGTAATTGCTTACATGTCAGAATAAGTATGTAACTGCCTGCCAGCTGAAATTCAGCAGAGATGGGGCACCCATGGATCTTTTCTGGAAAGAAGTTGGCCCAGTAGCAGCCATCTAGAACAGCAGCCATCTCTCAGTTTCCTGTCAAATGCAGCCTAAAGCTGGTTTGAAATGGATCTAGATAATTCACCTCATCCAAGAACACCTGGAGCTGAGGTACCACTACATACTCAAGAACCTCATCCAAGAATATTGAATATTAGAGATTAGCTGGAAATAATCCCATATGGTTGGATTTGGAGAGGTGTTAGCTCAAAAGTCCAAAACTAATGTTGAAAGCAATATTAAAACAAACAAACAAACAAACAAACCCTGAAATTTGCCAATAGAAACCTGTAGCTGTGACTCTGACTACCACAACTTATTTTCAAAACTTGTTCCTTTCTGAAGTCCTTAAACAAGACAAATATAAACCTTCATAATTTTACCTAAAATTAACACACAACTGGCAACCCCTAGTCACCATCTGCACCTGCACACAAGATCTGAGAAATTCAAAGTTGTTGTCTGCTTCACCATAACTGTGGGCCCAGCTTATCCCACCCATAGCTCCATCTGCCCCATGATAAGCATCTGTTATGTGGCAGGAAAGTGGTTATAGGTAGTGTTCGCTGGCAGGAGTATAAAACCCAAGTCCAAGGACCAGTGTATGCTGTACAGTGTATTACTGTACATGTCTTCTACTGCAAGCTAAGAAGCACATAACCAGTTCACTGTCTGACCACAGGCAAAAAAAACCCCAGTACTACTATCACACAATGTGCTCAAATCTAGGAAGCCTTATAATGCCCAGGGATAAGAAGCAAAATACAGGAAGAGGCCAATTCTAAACATTTTCCCACCACTCTTCACACAGTCACACTCATAATGCTATTGAGGTATTTTAAGAGTCCACTATACAACAGGAAAATGCAATAAAAAAAAGCCTTTAAGAAAAGCTAGTGAACATTTAAAGTTACCTCGAGAGGTTTATATATGCTTTCATTTGTACACTTTCCTCAGTTGACTGAAATTTCAGATTATTGTTCAGCCTTTCACTTTAGAAATAAGAGTAGAGGCCCTACCAACTACTGCACCTGTTATGCTGTATACCTGACCCCCTCCTGCATCCAATGTAGAGCTTATAGTTAATGAAAAAATTCAAAAATTCATTTCCTCAGAAGGAAGGACAATATAGCACAGCAAGCAGATCCCAGGTGCTGAAAGATACAACAATCCTACAGCCCTCACCCCTGCCGATTTCAATGTAACTATCGCCCAAGACACTAGTGCAAAGGGAATTTCCTTTACTACCTCCCACAACCCCAGGTCTTGATGTGTCTCCTTGGTTTTCCATTCAGCAACATTTTTAAACAGATTAGCATAATAGGAGATTTTTTGGAAAGAGCATTAAGTTCTAAAGCTATCTTTAAACTGTTCAGGGCCATCCAACTAATGTTAGTCAGGCCCAGTAGAATCTGTTTGAACTTTAATAATTATTTCATGGTTCTTGGCTCATGATTAACTGAAGATTTTGATGTTTTTAATTCAAATGCATCAGATTTTTTTAAACACTTCAGGTTCTGCCCCTATGAACCTTATAAGATACACTCAAATGAAAGTCTGGATTATTAAAAATAAATCCAAGATTTATCTAAGAAAAACACCAAAGCAAATTAATGAAAATCATCCAGAGAGAAGTTCATCTGGTGAAAAAGTGAGATCATCTGGAGCAGGCTTTCTCAACCTCAGCCCTCCAGGTGTTTTGAGACTACAATTCCCATCATTCCTGACCACTGGTCCTGCTAGCTAGGGATCATGGGAGTTGTAGGCCAAAAACATCTAGAGGGCCGAGATTGAGGAAGTCTCAATCTCATGTTACAGAGGTCCAATTGGTCTCGGCTAGAGTTGGGCATTTAGTGTCATCTGTCCAATGCTGTGGAAAATTCTTCCAGCAATGATTTGGCAGGTATTCTCACTTTCAGGCATCTCTTGAAGGCTCTTGTACTGACAGGCCTTGCAGCTGTTTATTTCTTTTTTTTTTACTAAGTCACCTGAATGATTATCTGTATCTTTAATATTAAGTGAGAATATTAAATTGTGTCTTCTAGTGCACACCACCTTGATATATTTTATGATACGCCAGTACAGAAATACTTATTATAAATAAATAAATAAAATACCACATAAGTTGTTAAATACCAAAACAGCTTATATAGTTTTAATATGGTTACGAAATCAAAGAAAGACAACTTTCTCTCCGTTTAACTACTATTAAAGGATATGTCAACACCAGCATTCACCAGTTACCACTAATCCTTTAACCAGGATACAAAGCTGTGTGTTTGTCCTGTGTGTGCACGCACATGGGAGAGTGTGCATGTGTGGGAGTCTGAGATGACCATTCTTGCTTTAGGTCACATCCACCACTGGCATTAGTCCCCAAGAGTTGGCCAAAGGTGAATGAAACCCTCAAACCAGAACATGCAGACCAGCTGTTGCCTGATCAACATGGACTGTCAACAGCTCTTCAATATCTCAAGGAGGAGTCTCTCTCCAACCTACTACTTCAGATGTAGCTAGAGATGCCAGCGATTGAACTAGGGGTCTGCATATAAGAGATGTATGGAGCTAATAGCTCCTCCCCATACTCCCCATACTCCAAACTACCATTGATTCAATTGTCACTACTAGTAAACTGGGTTTTATTAAATATATAGCATAGCATCTACATGATGAACATTTCAGCTGGTCAGTTACCAGCTGAAATGTAATCTATTTAGATGCTATGCTGCATCTGTTGCATCCAGCTACCTCATGGGGCAATTTATGCCGCAAATTTCTTCAGAAAACAAAGGAGGCGGGGAAGTAGTGAAATTTTCCTCACCACATGTTGATGATATTGGCAGTTTGTTTCCCACACAATTACAAATGCAATGATCCATGCGCATGAAAGTGCAACATTATACACTTCCCAGTTTGAGCACTTCAGAAACAAACCCGGAGGACAGGGTAAAGGAAGATAAAGCAAATCAGGAACACAGTAAGTTCTTTGCTGATGTACTTTAAGTGCATTGTTTTAACACTGTAATTTTGCATTAACTCCATCCCTTAAGTAGAGTTTGAGTAGAACTTAAACATACTAATCAGTAATTAAGCATAGGTCAGAAAAGAACCAATCTAATTCAGCTGTGATTCCAGCCTTGCTACACTTGAGGGGCACAGAGTACCCCGAGTAATCACAGCAGGCCCACAACTACTACCAAGGCAACAGGAATACACAACACCTTTAATCGACCTTTAAATTTCCTGCATATTAAAACTGAAAAGTCCATGCTGACAAAGAAGTAAACTCGCTTTTCTTCCACTTTCTGTATCAGGTTATAAATTATTAAGAAATGCCCTATCTGAGACTCAAGGCAGTCTGGGATGTCACATGGAAATGCAACTAGACCCAAGGGCTATTAGGCATCTCTGGGTCTCAAAGTGTTGCCTTCTGTTCAGAACCAGGGCTGTACAGACAACAGACAACGCAACCGAGTTCAAAGAGAGTCTGAAGTCAATAAGACTTACTGCCGGGTGTGTAAGGGTTGGGGCTGCGAGAAGGAAGCCCCCCCCCCCCCCGCTTATTCTGGAAGCATATATAATCATACAATTGTAGAGTTTGAAGGGACAAGCCCACATCTACATCTTTTTGAGTGTTACCTAAAGCGTGCCTCCAATGCTAAATTGTAGTGAAAACAGGCATCCGCTGCCCTAAAAGCCTGGGTTCCTTGCAAGATTGTGGGATCTAACATTGGATGGCACAGATCAATGGGTCCAGGACACAACATACCGTGTCTAATAAGGTACCTAAGGACAGTATGTCCCGGGACAACAAAACTAAGCACAGTTCGGCCCCTGAACTGATTGTGTATCCCAGGCTGCTTCGCGCCCATTACGAGCCCCGAACAAGATCTCCGCCCCTCCGCCAGGCCATCCGGACTCCTCCGCGGGAATCCGCGGCGGTCATCCTCCCTCCCTCCCCCTCCTTCGCCGGGCCCTGGCGCTTCAGGAACCCCCCACCTCCCCTGACAGAGCGGGCGTGGCCTTGGTTACAAGGGCGCCCCTTAGCAACCAGCTAGGCCGCGAAGCCCCGTGTTTTCCCAGCCGGCTTTTCCCCAGCCCAGGCGCTTACAGGTCGGCGCCGTGCGCGCTGAAGCCTGCGTTGAGGCAGGAACGGGCGAGTCGCCTCCACAGCGCATCCCGGCAGGTGAAGCGGCAAAGGCGGCGGCAGGTCTGGCCCAGGCGGCCCAAGGCCCGCGCGTCCAGGTACGAGCAGATGAGCAGCAGCAGCTCCTCCGGCAGCGCCCACAGTGGGCAGCGGCTCTCCGCCTGCGGGGGGCTGCCCGGCCTCCCCATGGAGCAGAGGCCTCGCCGGCCCGGGCCCGGCAGCGACAGACTCGGAAACGCCGCCGCCGCCGCTGGGCCCGGGTAGGCCGCCGCTTGTCGGGGGCGGCGGTTCCTCCCCGTCTGGTCGGTCAGTCACATGGGTACGTCCCGCCCTCGGGAGACCGGCCCTCGGTAGTGCGTTCATTGGATCCGCGATGGTTTCAGGGTGAGAAAGGAAAGAAACAGAGGGACTCCCTTTTGGCACGGCGGGGACACGTTTCTCTCCTCAGGAAACATATCGTCATGTTACGATCCGCAAACTTCTCAAATTCTGGAATAGTACTGTTGCAGGCAAAACCCATCTCTGCAGCCCAAACGCCAATAAAAGAGGACAGTGCTAGGGCAACGTGCCACTTCCTTTTCCATTGGTTGCAGGCAAGTCTCTTTTAGACACACAAGCACGTTTTGCAATAGGGGGATAATAACATGCTGACATATTTCACAGGGTTGTAATGATTAAGACTGAGGTGGTGTATGCACTTTGAACATGCCAGAAATTCTATATGAGTGCTAAGCTTTTTTTTATCTCTGTGGTGCAATCCTGTGCTTGTTTACTTCCCATTGAAGTAAGTGTTCAAGCATGTATGACTGCAACCTGTGTCTTATAAATTCCTTACAGGATCAGTTCCCCAAAGAGAAGATGAGCATTGCCTGGGCTGTTGTTTCAGAATTATGAATTAAGAAAATTCTGTACATGCCAAAATAGGAGGATGTGGTTTGTGTCATAGTAAATTAAAGCCAGTGGTAGAATTTACACCTATTTTATGGTTGGAGGTGCTGGTTATGTACACATTTACTGCTTAAAACACCAGGAGGTTGTCTTCTCCCCCATCCCTCCACAGTGTTTCAAGTTGCCTTAAGTTGCTGTACAGACCAGAGGCAGGAATATCTTCATCCAGTGCCCATGACTTGCTTAGCTTCCATCAGCCAAACTCCAACTCACTGAAGATGTCATTTGTAAACACAGTTTGTTAACTGGCTTCCTGCTGAAATATAGCATATAGACACACAAGCTAACTACAGTAGTGCAATGATACAATAAAGTATGTACTTTGATTTTGATACAAATGTGTCTTCAGAGCCTTTCTGGCCATTCCTGTAAGCTCTCAGAATATGTAGATATTGACACCTGCTTGTCCAGCATGCAGACTCCACTTGGGCCTTTGTACTCACATACCGGAGGATGCAGGGAATAACTAATGCAAATAATTAATATCCAGCAAATTGGACATGTTTCAAAGTTCCTTGTGAATAAACATACATTGTTCCCTCTGGACTATCTCTGTCAATATGGACCAAGCCATCCTCAGGGCAAGTTTTATTCTCTGTGCAACTTATTACCAAGTACAACCATTTCCTTTTGTGGGAGAAAAAAAAGGATACATTCAAAAATACTGTCAGGGAAGCTAAGTCTGTTTCTGGTCCTTGGCAGCCAGAAGCATTAAGATAACAGGAGTGCTCTATTGCTGTACTGTAATATTAATCTAAATGCCTGATACAATTGACATATTTTTTATTTCAGAGTCAGTGGAGCTAAATATTGGCAAAGCTACTTTCTTCATACTGTTTCCTTGAAATGGATCTATTACATGCTACACCATTTCTAGCTGAAAAACAAAACATTCTTCATGTGTCAGATGATCATCAAAGATGCACAAGATGTTCAGAATGTGAGAAGAAAAGGTTGGGATACAGTCTTTGTTACAGTTTTTGAATGGAATAAAATAGCTGATGCTAAACCATATGCTGCAACGTTTCCAGTAGTATATGGCAATGTCTGTATTAAATATCCTTTTGGACCTGATGATGATTGTAGACTTATATGCAATACAACTTGCAGACAATGTTTCTTCAATAAAGCAGAGTTGAAAACAAACTTAAGACAGACAAGTGTGGTTTTCAGTCTTCACATCAAGTAGAGCAACTAGTTAAGTAACATACCATTTGATTCAACACTTTCCATAGTCGCACTGTCTCCTAGGATCAAGCACCAAGTTAAACCTCTTCTTTCACCTCTGAATTTGAAATAAATTGTTATATTTATAATAAATTCTGGAAAAGTGTGATATGAAAGAATAAGAGTTATTAAAGATTACATCAAATTGAGCTAAGAAAACTGGAGGATGCCATCAGCATAAAATCATAGAATTGTAGAGTTGGAAGGGCTCCCAAGACCCATCTAGTCCAACCCCCTGCAATGCAGGAATTGCAACACATGAAAAATGGCCATCCAGCTTCTGCTTAAAAACCTCCAAGGAAGGAGTTCTCCACCACTCGTGGGAGTCTGTTCCACTGTCCAAGAGCTTTTACTATCAAAAAGTTCTTCCTGATGTTTAGTTTGAATCTCCTTTCTTGTAACTTGAATCCATTGAATTTGGTCCTAGGTCATTAATGAACACTCAGCTAACTTGGATATGTATATGGAAGCAGAGTAATTAAAGATTCAAATACCAGGTGGAGATACATTTGCATGAGAAGTAATTTACCACTCCAGTTATTATAAGATCTTCACAGGTAAGAACATCAACAAACCTGTTCTGTAGCAGCCACAAATTCAGAAAGTGTGAGAGAGAATTTCTTGAGATCACTGAGAGGAAAGTTGGTGAGAAATGCTGTTATCGTCTTGTAAACTCCTGCACAACCTGCAGTAAACCAATTTGGCATATAAGCAGTATATAAATTAATAATAATAGAATATCTGTATGATACTCATGGAGTAAATTAACAGTCACCTGTCCGAGAAAGGTTTGTATACAAAGTTAATCATATAATAGCAGAAAGGATGTTAGGCATGTCCAAGGATATGTAAATCTGTTCAGCTGATGTAAATCTTGTAGCCATGAGGAGGGAAGATACTCAAGTTGTTTTATATACTTTGTTGAACATACTAATTTTGATAGTCTATAACAATACTCAGAAACAAATTGGTTCATACACATTGATTTAACAGTTTCATCAACATAAGGAAAATCGTTGCCAAAATTGGAATTCAAGCTTTAACATACCTTCCCTTCCATGCACTATTATGGTTGCTGATGTCACAAGCTGCATCTAAGGAATCTGGAAACATGCTTTCTGCAGTCTGGCTCTCTGCCTCTTCCCCACAATTTTGCTTCCTCATTTCCTAAAGTTTCTGGAGTTGTGGCAATGTGTCTCTTGATGCATTGTCTCACTACCCTCTCTCACTGCCTCTCCCTCAAACCAACCCCCTGTCATCTGTCCTTCTCTGAATATAATAATTTATCTGGTTTGATGGCTTTCATTACATTGCAAGGAGATTTGTGGTCATAACAAGCCTCACTGTGGAAGGGTAATGCGTTTTCATATATTTCACACTGCAAAGATTGGTGCTTAAAGGAAAGCATAGAAACTGACAGCAAATATGAGAATACAGTATGTGCAGCAGACCAGCTTTTTCTTAGTGTGTAGCTGGGTTGTCTTTCTCAATTCAGATTAGGGTAAGAAGCAAAGCCTCCGTTTGTGTGATTCCATTTGTGTTCCAATTAACACAACCTTTGATACTTGGGTGTGGGGGATATTCCTTTTTGTCATCTCTTCCATGCAAAATATAATGCCTGTACTGTGTTAATATAAGCATACATAGATTGCAGTTCCCGGAAATAAGTTTCTCCACATTTATGAGCGCACTGTATGCAAAAGGCTCATACAGCAGCTTTTTTTTATTATGTTTTGCATCACATGTAATGTACATGTGTGTAGTGCTGTACACAAAGTGGTTCACAAAGCTTCTAACATAACCAAAAGGCAACAGGCGTAAGAACTACCTGTTCATTACCTGACTGCTGTTTTTATTTGCACTCCCTTTTTTCAAAGGCTTCCTCTTTATGCTGCTGGAGCTTTGTACCTTTTCAGCAAAAGACACAGGTCATGCGGATGAGATTTTTCTGTTTTGTTTTTCTTTCTAGCTAACACTTTTGTGTATTTCTGAAATTCAAGACACCTCTGATACTAGCAAGGTACTTATCTGTAACGCCATCACTTTGAGGGATTAAAGCCAGTTACTTGTTACACACTTAGATCAAGAGTTATCTGAGTAGAGAGGCTGTCCTGTTAGGGTTGGGGAAATCTGGTTTTGATCTTGAGTTGTTTTGATTTTCTCTGAGAGCAAAACCATGTTATTTTAACTCCTGAATAAGGTGGGCTACCTGGCTGTGTCTCTTTCTCTCTTCTTTGGCAGAAAGGATTAGAAACTTCCACAGAATCAGCTCTCTATTAAAGCAGAGTGCTCTCCATTGAGTGGCAAGGAATGGAATTGTTTTCAGATTATATGTGTGTGTGTCTCTCTCTCTTTCCCACATCAAAGACTTTGATGGAAGTTGTTCACGCTATTGTCAGGAATGCAGGCATCGGCACAAAGGTGATTAGCAAAATTGCTTTTCTACAAGAGAAGCACAAAAAATTATCAAGGGATTAAGGGGGATAAAAAAGTTTTCATTGAATTCGGGGTGCAGTCTTCTCCAAATCATGGTTCATGGGTTTTACTTCACAAAAGTAGCCCATGACAAATCAGAGCAAATAGGTCTTCTGCATATATGTATTTATTAGAAAGAATTATTTGTTTCTACTAAAAAAAAGTGTTGGTTCTTATCCTCCAAGGTGTCCACCAACTATTCATTTATTTATTAGAGCAGAAATAGGCCTGTTACTAACTTGTGATGTGTGTAATTAATTAAATAATGAAATACTATAGAGCTGTGACCATTCACTGAAAAACACAATTTGTAATCTAAAATATTTTTATAACAACAGAATTTAGAACAATAAAATATACTACCATTATCTCTTTCTCTTACACAAACAGTTCATCCAAAATATGGTATAGCTCCACTCATCCTGATATTTGACATCTCCCAGTTATTCAGATACTTTCCCCAGCTACGTCCATATAGCAGTGGGCAAGGGATATTCAGTTCACCCCTCTTAGAAGACAGGGAAATAGGTGTATGATAAAGCTTAAAGATGTAGGCTTGATTGGACAATGGCCTCATGTGTCTTGCCTCCCAATATACTCTGAATAGTACCCCAAATAAGCATATGAGCAAAAACATATGAGTGACTTTGGCTTCTGTCCACAAATCAGTTTAGGCAGAGTACTAAACAGGCTAATTTAAGTTATCTAAGCTGCCTGGCATTATTCAATTGGTTTAAGTTCAAGTACTCCAGTTTAATCTGTTTGTAGATCAGGTTTCTTAATTAGTGCACAAACCTTAATTCATCCTATTTAATCAATTTTTATTTTATTGCCTCTGTTTACTAAAATGTTCTTAAGTATCTGTTCACAAAGAGATCATTTTAACTTTAATACAAACGATGTCATCTCTCTCCCTGCCCCAGGCTATATCAGGCTGTCACTCACCAGCCAGCTGTGGAATTCTGAAAGATTCCATTTAAAATGCTTTACAATTCCAAATGCACAATTTCTAATGCCACAGTGTGACTGCCACACAGATTGAGAAACGCCCCAACCCTTCAGGCTTCAAAGGCCGGACATCCTTGATCTCCAGAAGGAATGTGTTTGAATCCTGGGTCTTTTTAGTGGGCTCTTACAAAGATATTTATTTTAGGAGAGGGTTTTTTCCCCCTTTCACACTTGAAGCCTGACCTTGCTTTTTTAAAAATCAATAGCAAAACTCCCATGTTCTCCTTTGGTAGCAGAATTGGGGCCCATTTCAGTGAAACATTCTTTAGGGGTGGGGGGGTTGGTTGGTGGTTTTTTTTTTAGTAGGTTGCCGAAAGCTTTTGTCATGAACAATTAGAGCTTCACAGAAAGAGTGCTTGAGCCTACCTCTTATTTATTGCAAAGGCAAGAGTCAAAGAAACAGCCCGTAGACTGTGGTCTCCCCCTCCCCTTCAAGAGCTACAGCCCTTTCACTGCTTCTCATGTGGGTTACTTTTGTTGGGTGCTTCTCCTTCAGATACAGAATTATAAGCAACTGTCTTGTTCGTTGCAGAACTGATCTATAACTGCCTATGTTAAGAAACAGGAATTGATTAAGTGCTTGCATTTTCTGTACTTTCCCAGGAAAGAATGGCTCTGTGACTGTGTATTCTCCAATATCACCTTTGCTGATCAAGGTGTTTGTCACCTGCCTGCCTTCTTCTTTTCCTTTCCATTAATTATATTTAGAAGGTTAGGATGGGAGTCAGAAGAGTTTATAATAATGCAGTTCTCTGCATGTCATCTCAGAAGGAATCCAGTACACACCACTTGTAAAATATATATAAATGTACATCCTTCTTTATAGTACCTTTTCACTTTAATAGTTTAAGAGTAAATTTTCACACCCGCCCCAGGAATAATGTTTTCTAAAATATTTACTTTTTAAAGTTGGGTTTTAGAGAGTGGCTTACAAGATTAGAACCAACACAACTAAGATTGCAATCCTATACACATTCATGGTAAAAGGGTGGGTATGAAGTAAGGTATGCTCCATTGAACTCAGTGAGACTTAACCTCTGGATAGACATGTATACGTTTGTGCTTTAAATCATAAAGAAAGAAAATCTGGAAAAAATAGGTAGGTTCTGTGCTTTATAAGCAGTAGACTACTAGGATACACATAAACAATATTTTTTATTAAAAAATCTATACTTGTTGGGTGGCATGATACTTGAGCATTCTTTAGGCTACTTTTGATAATACAAAGTGGGATATACATTATTGAAGCCATAACAACACATCTAAACGAGTTGTAAAAGGATGCCAGGTGGTGATAAAGGGAGGCTGGTTTAGCCATGATACTGGTTACTTTCATAAAACATTTATTAAAATAAAAACAATCTCTTGCTGGACATTATATTGTTGGGTAGTGTTGGTGGGGTCAGTATTTCTACTTGAGGAGCGGCCGAATACCTCTTGGTCCCTCGTGGAGTCTACTTTGAAGTAGCCTTGATTTTTAACATTTGTTCAAGCCAGCCTCTGATTTTTCAGGTTGCAGGCACAAAGAGTTGATGGTACAATCCTCAATAAATTTATGCAGCTTTTGTACAGCCATGCTGTATAATGTATCTCATCTCCCATGGAAGATGCTATTTTTATGTTTGTTTGTTTAGATCCGAAAAGAACCCCCATCCCTAAATGAAGAATGTTTTCCTTGGGGATTGTGAGTACTGTAAACATTCCTGATGGCTTTAACGTCTGCTGTCCAGTGTATGGGTGGGCAGTTCACACAATTTTTGAACACGCACGTGTGTACAGCATGTCAGATTATAAATTCTGGAAGAGGTTGACTAAACTCACTTGCCCAGCCCAGCCCAGCCTCAGCTACCTTAAATCTCTGTACTGGAAGAGAAACATAAAAAGGTGGCTTCTCCACTGACTTCTCCATTCAGCTCTCTTTTTCTAATGTCACAAGTAAACATAGCCTGTCTCTTTCCTGAAACACTTCAACATGGCTGAGTTCTTACACTGAGTCCAACATGGGTCAGTTACCAGATCTGCCACTGACTGGACCTGAGGCCTGTGCTTGCTGGTGTTCATGATGGCAGAGAATGGTTTGCAATATATTTCAATGCCATCTAAGTAAAGTTATGGCAGAATGGAAACTGAGCACCACCCGTTCCACAATCAGGTGGCCTTTGGTAGTTATCACAATGTGTGTGGGGCATGCTGTCAATAATCAGTGGCCTTCATTGCATCTGATTACCGGTAAATTCCATTTGCCAATGTTGACAGAAAGCTTCCCATTCAAGACAGACAGACAGACAGACAGATATAGTTATATTTGAAAATTCTAACCTGCCTTTCTAAAAGAGACAAAATTATAAAATATAATACAATAGCTACAACACTGTTGCATTCTTACCTTTTCAAAGGTAAGTAGCAGGGCTGGCTCTAGACCAGGGGTAGTCAACCTTTTTATACCTACTGCCCACTAATGCATCTTTCTTGATGATAAAATTTCATTACCTTCCACCAGTGCTCAATGGAAGGAGGATTCAGCTTGTGCCGTAGAACCCCCTGCCGCCCACCTAGAATCCTGAAATGCCCACCAGTGGCTGGTAGGGACCAGGTTGACAACCCCTGCTCTAGACCATGAGACAAAATGAGGCATTTGCTTCAGGCAGCAGATGCTAGAGCAGGGGTAGGCAACCTAAGGCCCAGGGGCTGGATGTGGCCCAATCGCCTTCTCAATCTGGCCTGTGGACGTTCCAGGAATCAGTATATTTTTACATGAGTAGAATGTGTGCTTTTGTTTAAAATGCATCTCTGGGTTATTTGTGGGGCATAGGACTTCGTTCATTTCCCCCCCCAAAAATATAGTCTGGTCTACCACATGGTCTGAGGGATGGTCGACCAGCCCACGGCTGAAAAAGGTTGCTGATCCCTGTGTAAGAGGGAAGTAGTGGGGGCTTCTACTGTTCCTTCTGAACCTCCAGCTGCTTCCAACTAGTGGAAGACAGGACTGTGTGTGTCACCCACTCCACCTTGCAAGTGCAGTGGAGGGCACTCACATTGCTAGTTTTTAGGTAAGATTGAACTTCCAGTCTTTTCAGCTTTTGTATAGAAATTGGGGCACACGGTCTTCTCTGCCTCAGGCAGCAAAATGTCTTGGGTTGGCCTTGAGCAGCAGTAGCAGCAACAACAATGTGGGATAGACAAAAAACCTAAAGAAACTTCAGAAACAGAAATGCATACAGTGAATGAGCAGTCTGATGTACTGGAGGAGACTCAATTAATGACAGTTGTGAAAACTTAAGGCTTGGAGGAACACAAAGAAAGACGAGATGGTTAACTTGATCAGAGCACCACCAGAGTGGTTAAGGAGGGCAAGGACAGAGAAGAGACCTTTGGATTTGATAGCAAGGTCATCTAAAATGTAACAATGACAATTTCAGTGGCATATAGGGGATGGAAGCCAGATCACTGGGCAGGGGGTTGAGACAAGAGTTAGAAGAGAGAAAAGTGAACAGCATGTTTGAGATATTTGAAAGTCAAGATTGGCCAGTAGTTACAGGGTGAAGGTGGGTCAACATAATGTTTTCTTGAGAACGGGGGAGACAATGTGTATTTTAAGGAAGGAGTCAAAGGAGAAAGATGTGATGTTGATGTGATGGGAGATGGGGATAATGGTAGAGGAAACAGAAACCAGGAAGCAATAGGATCAAAGTGACAAGCAGTGAGGATAAATGAGGAAAGCAGAATGGTTACTTTGCCAAGGGAATCTGTGATAGTGGGGAGCACTAAAGGTACAGAATGGAGCAGAATTTCCTGAAACTGAGGCTGGCTTCTCCTAAAAAGCTTGAGTTGCTAATCCTAAGACCCTTGCTAAACATGGCTCCTTTCTGGATGACTGAAACCCTGCATTTCCCCTGTAGCACTGTGTTCGTGATAGCACCAATCCATCACCAATAATATTATATCCAGATCCTATATAAAGGAAAGTAACATTCTTGCAGGGATGAAAACTCTAGCTTTGGCAGTTGTAAAAAATATAAATAAATAAATAAAATCAAGGGAAAGGTGTGCTTCCCTGCTGGAAGCAGAAGCACAGCCTCAAGGAAATAAATAATGCAAAGAAAATACAACAACCCAAATAAATAATACCCCCCCAAATGCTCTGTCTCTGTTTCCCATCCAGTGTTGTGCCCACAGTCATTTTACAAAAATCAAATCTAACATATATATATTCAGTTAGTATAGTCCTGCGTTTCCGTGCGCTCTGGCTTCCATCAAGGTGTTCCGTTGTGCCAGAAGCGGTTTAGTCATGCTGTCCACATATGCTATCCTGCACTTTCCAGAGCATTTTCCCTTCACTTTCCTAATCACAAAAGGTGTTCCTAGACTGTTTTGGAGTGAGATTCATTTGCATATCTGCAAATTCAGGTTGTGCAATTAGAGGTGATTTGGATCTCTTTCCCAGCTCACTTGCTTTCTCCAATTTCAGATTGTTTGCAATAAGGAAAGTGGCAGGGAAATGCACTGGGATGTGTGGGGTAACATTTACTCGATGCAGTGTCTAACCTCCCTGCAAACAAATGGGAGTGAATGTTAAATAAATAGCTGACATCATTCAATATCTCCAAAGAAAAATCAGAATGAATGTTCAGTAAGTAGGCCATCTGGAAAGTGACCCCAGAGTCTGGTTTGGGGGAGGGAATGGGTTTGTTGCACAAGAGCTCCAAACCAACTGTTAATAGTGCAACACAAATTTTTTGTTAGGTGATTGAACCTTGGTCTACCTGATTCTGCAGATTTACAACCTGAGGCTGCCCCTTTAAGGCTTGATGCACTGACATAAACATTTGCCCTCCCTTTTCAGAAGAAAGAGTCTGCTTTACACCCTTCCAAGGTATGCCTCTCATCTCTCTGCCTCCTCTCCCTTGCACCATCCCTCCCCACTCTACTTCAAACCCTGGGAAAAACCTCACTAAAGAGACTCGCCGACCAAGGGACCGTTTCGTTGCATTGTGTTTTCCAGCTAGACCTGAACAGACTGAAATCAATGCAGCTCCCTCCATCTACCCCCCTCCCTTGTGCTTTTCCCCCTTTCTTTTTTCTTTTTTTGTTCCTCTTAGTTTGTGCCCTCTGCCTTAAACAAGCCCAGTTTAGTTACATCCCCATAGCAATGAAGTGTCCAGCAGCTTCTGTTTCTTGTAAAAACACAGGTCTTTTTCATGGGGCTCAAGTGCCTCGTCAGTTCAAAATGCCCAGAGAGCAAGGGGGAGCGCAGCTTGCAGAATCAGAATGCATCTGTTTTAAGGATTTCTAATACACTCATCACCATGGTATCTGAGTGCTTTTGTATCAATATAATACATGACACCAGGCATCCATTGTGGTATAGAACCGCAGAGCAGAGTTACTAGAAAATTACATGCAGAGTTACTAAAAAATAAGCATGCAATTGTGTGTGTGTGTATGTTTGTGTGTATACATGTATGTACTTATCTTTCATCAGAGTTGATGTCTAACACTGCAGTCAATGAGACTTACTTCTGAGTAAAGATGTTTGGGATACCCAGTGCTTTTTTCCTAAAAAAAAGAGATGTTTAGGGGATCTCTCATTTTAAATCAAGAAAATCACCATTTTATAGTTCAAATTGGGAAAAATAAATACAGTAAATGGACAAAAGTACGAAGATTCACAAAATGTTTAGGGGTATACATACCCCTGCGTACCCCTAGAAAAAGAAGCACTGGGGATGCCATTGCACAGCTAATATTTTGGGCTTACTAGAGGCAATATAACATTCTCAGTTGAATTGGATGACACTAGGATTTGACTAGCAGCTTAAGTCTGCAAAAATTTAAACCCACATATATTACGTCCATGGTTAACACCATTATCTGAAATAAACTGGATAAGTTTGTGCCAGGCACTAATGTTTTAAAAATGCTTCCACTTTGTACCACTTTTATTTGTGTTGATATAAGTTTCTTGCTGTTATATCAGGAGCTGTAGAGAAACTTGAATGTGGCAGAAAATTTTGAAGATTTAGCTCATTGCAGAGCAATCTGTTCCTTGAAAGAAAATGGCAGGCTGTGCATTGCAAGTGAACATGCTCCTGTTGGTGTGGTGTCAGAACAAAAGTGGAACAAATCTGCAACACCTAGAGCATGACCTGTATGTAAACACCATTGGTATGACTGGATCAACAGAGCTATCCCTAGCTATAATTTCATGCACAGACATTTGGCACTTAGTAATTACATCAAGAATTGCACAGTTGAGCGGCACCTCATTTTGTCTAAATGTTTTTGGTGAAGGTGCACAAATCCAAAAATAAAAAAGAAAGAAAAAGGAGGAAGGGTGGTGGGCAGGTGCTTCTCAACTTATCATCCTACCTGTGGAGATGACCTGTTTCCAGAACGGTGGTATTGGCTTGTAGAGCTATCCAATCATTGCAAACAACAAGCATGATTGCAATTTACTTTCCATGCTATCAGGAATATTATGCCTTTTCTTTGTGTGCATCCTGCTTCGTAATGTCCAAACCAATGGATATGCAATGGGTGCTTTGGATATTTGAATACATTCACTATAACCCTTGTAGTAGGTATCCTTTTTTAACCCCATTAATTTTTTATCAGTCTTTTAATTAGTGCCAGAATGCCTTTGTAGCTATAATTCAAATTTTACTTAGACATAGGTGTAGTGCTATAACACCATAATTGCTATACAACAACATCGTTATAGAGCTATAATACTAGAATACAATTTTTAAAAAAAATGTAGGGGGAAATTAAAAGATCGATTTAATAGGGGGGCATAAAATGGCCCCCACCACAAAGGTGGTTTTTAAAATGTTTTTATTGAGTTTTTCTTGGGTACCAATGGAAGATACAGAGGCTCTACCTTTTTAAGAAGATGGAAGAATGGTGTTTGAAGCATCTACATATGTGGCGATTATGCTACACTTCCATTCTGCTGAAAAATGCCAGATTTACTGTAGTTTGAGAAAAGATGGAAGACCAACAGGGAAAATCTATGATGACAGTGATCAGATGCCAGTGTTGTGTAGATTTCCCCAGAAAAAGTGAGTGAACAAAGCATAGCAATCACTAATGTCTAGTGTGGAAGTGCCTGGAAATGTTGATGTGTGCCTTCAGCCACATACAACTTAGCAGCCTGACACCTGTGATACTAGCTTCTCTCTTTAGCATGGTGGATACAATGCAAAAGGGTTGTTACAAGTCAGACTAGGCAGGTACAATGTGCATCAGAATCACTTTATCCTTCTGATAAATAACTTGTGCAGGCACAGGAAAAAGATAGTGTTGGTTTTTTGTGCAGCCTTATTATCTATTTCTAGTATGTCAGAAAGGTTTTAGGCCTGTAATTTTAAAAGTACACTACTAATTATTTATTAGTTGCTTTACTTATAATAAATAATATACCCAGTTACAATCCAGTTATATAACAAGCGCTATATCCCCAGCCTCCCAAAAGTTTAATAACCACAGCCTCCAAAGGACACCTCAAATTAAAATGGTTAAATTCTTCTGGATTTACAGAGGAATTCAACTCACCCATATCAGGCAGTAAGGAGGTTGTGTTATCTTGCGGTAACACATTCCATAGTTTAACTAAGTGCTGTGTGGAGAAGTACTTTCATCTATCTGTCCTGAATCTCCCAACATTCAGCTTTACTGAATGGTCCTGGGTTATAATATTATTTATTTTATTTATTAAATTTGTTAGTTGCTTCGTCTTTCCCAAGACAACCCAAAGTGAGTTAGTATGAGTATTATGAAAGAAGGTGGAAAAGTTTGCTCTATCCACTTCCTCCGCATAGTGCATAATTTTATAGAAGTTATAATAATCACTATTAAGCTTTCCTCAGTGGGCACTTTGCTCCATCTCTGCGATCATTTTGGTTGTCCTTTTTCAAACCTTTTCCGGCCCTGCAAGATGCCTTTGGTAGTACAGAAAACAGAACTGTACCTAGTCCAAATGCAGTCATGCCATAGATTTGTATCGTGGCAATATGATATTAACAGGATCCCCACCCCCCCACCCCACAAGCACAAAAAATAAATAAATCCCAAAATGAGCCCTGAGATGGAATTCACTCTTTCACAGCTGGGGCAACATCATCATCAAGCCATCCACAATGACCCCAGTACAGTATCTCTTTCCTGGTCAGTTGCCTTCAGTTTAGATCCTACAGCTCAGCTGGTAGAGCAGGAGACTCTTAATCTCAGATTTGTGGCACGCTGGGCAAAAAGAGTCCTGCATTGTAGGGGGTTACACTAGATGGCCCTCGTGGTCCCTTCCAACGCTACAGTTCTATAATTTTATGATTCTATTCATGTATATGTGGTGTTAGGGGCTTTTGCCACAACGTACATCACTCTACACTCGCTTGCACTAAACCAATTTGCCATTTTAATGCCCATCCACCCAGTTTGGAGAGGTTTTAATGGAATCAAGCGGTGTATAAATTTTGTTAACTAAATGAATCCTTTTTGAGGCCCTTACAATCCCTTTTTGTTTTTGCCATGCTGGACAATTGGCTGTCCTCAGCAAACTTGCCCACCTCACTGCTCTCCCCGCCCCTTCCAGGTCATTATGAACAAATTAAAAGTACAGGTCCCTATCCCAATCCGCAGCGAATTCCACTTCTTATCATCCCTCCATTGTGAGAACTGTCCATTTATTCCTGTTCCCTGCTTCCTGTTCTTTAACCAATTACTGATCCATAAGAGGACCTATCCTCTTATCCCATGACTGCTAAGTTTACTCAGGGGTCTTGGTGAAGCTTTATTGAAAGCTTTTTGAAAGTCTATGTACACAACGTTGACTGTATCACCCCTATCTATATGCCTCCTTGACACTCAAAGAATTCTAAAAGGACTTATCCTTGCAAAAGCCACCTTGGCTCTGCTTCCCTTGATCAACATTAGACATTTTGTAAAGGAGGAAGCAGCACCCATAGCTATGTTGGGCCCAAGCTGGTAATGATTTTTAAAAGCACTCAATTGTGCTTTGAAGACAATAGGACACCAATCCTGATGCTGGAACAACATAGAAAGCTGCCTTATGCTACAGCAGACTATTTGCCCCATCTACTCTTATTGGCAGCAGTTCTCAAGTTCTGCAAGTTCTCAAGCAGATGTCATATAATCTGCTGTAATCCCCTTAAACTGAAGATGCCAGGAATTGAACCTAGGACCTTTGGCAGAAAAAGTATGTGGTCTGTCACTGAGCTACAGTCCCTCCTCTAGTATGCTCCAAGGTATTCGTATTTTAAAACAGACGGTTGCAGAACAACCATCAAGGGCAGTCCCACAAAAGGCACATTCCAGTAGTCTAGCCTCAGGGCATCTGCACATGCTAAGATTGTAGATTATTACCTACAATCAATGTTGTACAAAAAGAAGATTTTGAGTAAATGCAAATGATCTGCCTTTCTATCAGTGGGGTTAAGTAGGGCTGGTCCTGCTACCACTGCACAGGGTGAAACAAATTATCTATGCCAGCAGATTTTTGAATCATAGAATTGTAAAGTTGGAAGTGCCCTCAGAGTCATCTAGTCCAACTTCCTGTAATGTATGAATCTTAGCTAAAGCGTCCATGACAGATGGCAATCCAACTTCCGCTTCAAAACCCCTGAGGAAGGACAGTTTTATAAATCAATCCAGTTCATTTCCATGCCAGGAACACCAACCATTGGTCCCGACTCCATCCCAGCTGCCAGCACTTTGCTCCCTTCTCCTTCCGCAGCTGCCACAGCCCTCCACAAAAAAACATCCCTGAGCACGCAAAGATCCGGCCATTGGCACAGCCAGCTCAGCTCCCGGGAGTCCACTGTTTCCTGAGGGAGTCCATTCCACTGTTGAACAGCTCTTACTATCAGGAAATTGTTCCTTATATTTAGTCAGAATCTTCTTTCGTGTAACTTGAAGCCATTCATTAAGGTCCTACCTCCAGAGCAGGAGAAAACAAGCTTGCTCCTTCCTCCATGTGGCAGCCCTTTAGATATTTGAAGGTGGCTAACATATCCGCTCTCCGTCTCCTCTTTTCCAGGTTAAACATACCCCATACTCAACGGTTTCTCATAAGGATGGTTTCCAGACCCTTTTATTATCTTGGTTATCCTCCTTTGAAAACATTCCAGCTTGTCAAGATCCTATTTTCCAATATCCTTCTTTGTACCATTAAAAGGCAACAAATGGTCAATTATTGGTTTATGATCAAAGTTTTACCACTAGGCTGGAGTGGAAAGGGGAAACAGAAGGGAACCACTGGGGTAATCTGTTTCAGGGGCCAGAATACATTAGGTTGTCTCTGAGGTTAGGATGGAGAAGGGAAAGCATGTAAGAAATGTGAATTACTATTGTTGCCATTGTTATTGAATTGCAATTCCAATGGGATTTACAATAAAAACAACTAAAAATAAGTATTAAAACAATACAGAAAACAACTAAAGGCAGGTTTTTAAATAATACAAATAAGCATCCAAGGCGTGTGTGTGTGTGTGTCTTACCTGTTTAGTGAATATATATATATATATATATATATATATATATATATATCTTCATCCTGCTAGAAAAGCTTGTTGAAATAAAAAATATCTTCTATTGTTTCTACATACTATAAATAGTGGGTGGCTGTCTTATCTCAACAGGGATGCTGTTCCACAAAAGAGGAGCAGCCACCTGCCTTATAGGAAACATGAACCGCTCTAACATACGCACCGTCCATTTGAAGCACATCCAAAGCACACCTCCCCAAAGACTCCTGGAAACTAGTTGCATGATGGTGCAGGGGATTGTATCTCTATGAGGGGCAAGTTACAATTCCCAGGAAGCTTTGGGAGCAGGAAATGTGCTTTCAGTGTACGGCGTGCACAAAAGTGTGGGTGCAGGAAGAAGTGGGACTCTACCAAACAGAGTTACAAACAAACACAAAGCTCCACACACAATTCTGTAGAGAGAGCAGAAAGGGATACCTGCAGCCAGTAGGCTCATATAGTCCAAACCCCATCCTGTCAATAGGTACCCTAGATCCCCAAAATATATCTAAGCATTTCCATCCAGCAGTTTTCCTAATGTTTAACCTCTCCCACTTCTATGGAATATCAGCCTTTGAAATATTGGAATATTTTCGCCCAGTCTTCTTTATATGACTATCTCCACTTCCTTGTATTTTCTTTATCATTGCTCTCTGAATGCTGATTATTCTTAGAGGTGGGAACTTTCAGAGTTTAAAAATAAGGTTGTGAGCAGGGTGGGGTTGAATTTTTGGATGGGGGGCTGCTGCTGACCTTTTCCCATCTAGCAATTCTTCTGTCCCAGTGCAGAATGACAATGGGATCCCAGTGACAGGGCAATTGGAATCCCCTGTTTACATCACAGCAGTTTTGGTGGGATTTTGCTGCTTACCCCGCCCCCCCCCAATCCTCCAGAGCACCTTGCAAGCAAAAACCAGGCCCGGCTTTCCCAGCTCGCTCCCTTCTTCTTCTTCTGTTGTTGTTGTTGCAGTTGCTGTTACTGTTTGTTTCCATTCGCTCCCCTTTTATTCTCCGTTTCTTTTCCCCCTTTCTTGACTCTGACGGGGGCTCCCTTTTGTGCACAACAAGCCCTTCTGATCTCCATGAAAGGCGAGCCCATGTCATTCTTCCAGATCATCATTGTATGACATGTTTTTATATCAGGCTGACAAAGGAGCTATTTGATCAGGGGGTATGGTGTGTGATTGTAAGAAATTCAGCTTGCCGGTGGTAACCATTGTTCCCCAAAGCGGCTCCCTGACCCCATTCTATTCAAGAGAAAACTCCCTTGGAGTGGCCCCTATTCATTGAGGAACACCAGTCCACAGTCTCACTCCGGGAGCATGCTCAATTCAGAGGCATGTCACTGATATTGCCCATCGGCCAGCATTTAACTCTTTCATTGGCATTGGATTTCCAGCACAACAGCTGTTATCACAGTGATGGACTCAAGGGGTTTAGCGAGGCATCCCAGCTCACTTCAGCTCATCTTATCTTGAAGAAACTGAACCTCCCTTTCAAAAGTCAGGTTGGGAAATCATCCGTCTGCTGCTTTCCATACTGCCTGGCTGAGTTTGACACCCTCATAATAATGACTGAAAGCATTACACAATTCATCAGCAAATGGTTCTGTTAATTCATTAACTTCAGGCTATTTTTTTTTAAAGTTTGTATTCTGTAAAGGAAGTTTGGTGTTTATTGTCTGGTAGAAAACACCATGCTTTAAATAAAAATAAAAATGCCATGATCTTGATCCAGCAGCCCACTGCAAAGAGCTCTTTGATGTGGGCACAATATTTTCCACCCAAAAGGCTTCACCATTCACTTCTATGGAGGGGCAGCTTCCTACATGCGTTCTTTGGCATGTGTAGAACTGCTGCTTCCCTTAATGAATTCAGGAATTCCTTCTGTACATTTTGGCCCACAAAAGATATCTGGATCAAAGTAAACTGGCTAAGTTATCTTCCAGATAACAAGTGATTTCTTTGTACTATGTATACAAAAAGGAAACACTGTCTCTACAAACTATCAAAATATAATTTGTATTTAGACATGGGGATGCTGATCTTGACTGTTAATTAAAGGAAAGTACTTGATTTAAAAATTAAAAATTAAAAACTTAAATCAGGTGACAGCCCTACTTTTCCAGCATTTATATCTAGGCTACCCAAAGACTGTCAACATTTGCTTGTTTCAGACGCAGACTGGCCTTGTCCTCCCCAAATTGCTGCATGGTCCTAGACTCTCGCACAGGGATGGGGAGCCTGTGATCCTCCAGATGTTGGATGCCCCAGCCAGCAGAGTCAGTGGTCAAAGAGGATAGCAGTTGTAGCCAACCACAATTGGAAGGCCACAGGTTCCAAAGCCTATGCTCTGCCCGTTTCAGAGATGGCTGAGCTTGGTCAGAAGGAGATGTCTCTTCTTCTCAGAACACTGCTGATGTAGCCTCCACTGCAGCCTCTCAGAAGCAGAAGGTATCTGGCTGTACCTTTCAGGATCAAATAGTCGGGATTATGAAGAGATGCAGCAATCTCCATTTAAGCTGCCTCTGTATCCATGCCTACTGGCTAGAGCTTGCTCATGGCAAGTTAACATTAATAGAAACATTTTGAACATCCAAACATTGGATCTCTTCATTGAAACTCATTCAGAGGATGAATGAACACAAGGAGAAGAGTTGTAGCTCATGGGAAGAACATCCACTTTGCATGCAGAAGGTCCCACGTTCAAGCTCCAGCATCTCCAGGTAGGGCTGGGAAAAAATTTTGGCCTGAAACTCTGAATAGTCACCACCAGTAACTGGAGACTGACCAATGGTCTGATGCAATATAAGACAACTTCCTTTGTTCCCATACAGATACCACCAGTGTGACAAATGGCAGAACTGCCCTCTATGCATGTATGCACATCTAGTTATGCTAAATTTTAAAGTCAGCGAAGGCCAAGTTGTAACAAAATATCATATCATACAATTTCCAAGTAAGATATCAAAAACATGGGGTGCGGGAGATATCACATCAATAACATCCCCAATAATCTGGTTACTCAGACACATGTTTCCAGTTTAAACATCAATGTGTAGTGAGCAATGCAAAATATATTGCTTCAAAGATTGAGACACAGGGATGAAATTTGATGGGCATGTTAATGTCATGATCAAGTACAAGTTCTGTGTCCATTTTCAAGAAGACCAGGAAATATGTAAAACACACAGTAATGCAATATTTCCCTTAAGCACTGGGATATCATAACGAAACTTGGTGTGTCATTTTACAACAGAAATTCTTCATTTGAAATTTGATCAACCCCTGTGCTTGTTTTATGGAGGGGAAGAGGGGGAGAAAAGGCAAAATAGATTGAAATATGATCTCTGAAATGAAGCCACTCCAGAACTGTGCTCTATTAGTTTGCAATGGGAAGAGAAATTTTCTAGGTTTGTGGCTGAAGAGACAAAGCGAACACCTGGCTTAAGACACTGGAGGCAAGCCTGAGTATCTAGGTAGCCAACACGCACACCTGTCTGTCTGTCTGTTTCATTTATCATTTTAAAATTGAGTTTAAGTTTGACTCAGCACTTCCAGGCTGCCACTATTTTTGAGTGGGATTCAAATCACATGCTGGCAAATTCAGGTTGCACATTTGCAAGTGAGCTCCTGCACAACAAACCCATTTCCCCCAAAGATCACGCTTTTTGTAATAAGGAAAGTGACAGAGAAATGCACTGGGAGTGGGATGAAACTTGTTTGGATGCAACATCGTTAAAAACAAACAAAACAGAATGATTGCCCATTCAGTCATTGGCAAATAGCCAATGTTTTCTAAACTCCCTGCAGACAAATCAAGATGCTCAATAATCAGGTCAGGAAACACTCTTAGGGTACTTATCATGCACACAACCTTTTTGCAGCAGCCACATGATGTCATTGACAACTAAACGCTAGTCCATAGTCCTGCCCTTCCCCCTTCAGTCTAGATATTCTTCTTAGGGGAAATCCAAGAAGTAAAACAAACAAACAAAAAACATGTTGCCAACCACCTGTTGTGATATCTCCCATTTGCAAATTAAACCCCCTCTCCACACACACACACACACCTGGTCTGGAAATAACCCATAGCAAGATGGGCCAGGAATTGACCTGTTATAAATCCAAAATTTTTCATCCACCCCTAATAAAAAATGATTGCAGAACTATGGGGTGGATATGATAAAGATAAAATTGAGGAGATACTGGGAAAGTAGGGGGAGGCAGAGTTGAAGGGAAGATTGGTTTTTAACAGCCCTGGTTTCTACCTCATTATTCTGGGCACTGAAATAAACTATTATATCAGTGATTCAAAAATGGGATGGGGGGAACTGCAAATCATTTGTAGCACTGAATGGCTTTCGTAAGCAGTTCTGAGAGCCATTTTAGCTAAGAGGTGAGATATAATGCCTTAAATATTTTTTTAAAAAAACTGTTCAAAGAAAGTATCCTAAAACAATAATTAATTTGTTCCATTATTACTTAGGTAATGTTTTCTCATTTCCCCTATGTTTGCTTGTGCCTTTTTCTTTCCTTTCTTTTTGACCCATTAATCTTTGAACTTGATGGCTTCTTGGAGGTCTCTGAAGAGTTGGGGCACTTTAGGTTATTTTAAGCCACATACGCGTGAACTGTTGATGGATTGGCTTTCTGTGCTATTGATTGTGGTTCCATGCTCTCAGTGTTCCTTCGTCGTGGTTCTTCTCTCTTGCACCCCTTCTGCTTCCACCTGAAGAGTCCCCAGCACAGAACTAAAGGGTTTTACGGTTGTCTTCTACTGATGGTCTATCTCTAGAATTGTCAGCTTTTGCATCTCAAGTTTGTCACCAGCTTCAGTGTTGGTAATGAGTGTTTGTCAATGATGCAGTGCTCCCTCTGCTGGCAAGGAACACAAACAACATATGTGCTTGGTCTCTTGCATTTTCCTCGCAGGCTATCCACTGGGTTAGGCTTCCATTCGCACCACTCACTCAGCTGTGTTTATAACGCCTTCACTCGTAAGGATAAATCCACCTGATACCTCTCTACTGTTTGCCCTCTGGGATTCTCACAATCCCCATTAGGCGCTTTCCCATTCTTGCTTCTAACACACAGCCAGAAGAACAAAAAGCAGTATCAGTGGATATGTGTGCACAGAAGTGAGGTGCAATGGGTAGTTTCTGAATCTGCATCCCCTCTTCCTCCATGTACACCGTGCAGCCGAGGCATGGCCGACAATTCCCCACATCTATCATGCAGCAAACAGAAAAACCCAGGATGTGTTTGGCACAAGGAAACATGTGCTTTGTTGATCTCTAGTGCACTGAAATAGCATGCCTAAGGCATGGGGGGGGGGAGCCATTTGTGAAGGAGACCCCTGGATCTCTGCAGTCGCATAACACAATAAGAAAGTAATGATAATTCTTCAAGGGCTTGTGCCTAGTTCTCACCAAGGTGGTGTTTCACCTGTACCACTTCGGACTACAGATGGAAGTGCATCTGATGGAAGGCTCCCAATGGAGGAAGAAAAAGATTCATACACACACTTATATTATATTATATTATATTATATTATATTATATTATATTATATTATATTATAATTCGTGTAGAAGGCAAGTCTAGAACTCAACATCCAGGGAGGAATTATTTATGGTGGTGGAATATTCTTCTCACTAAGAGAGAAAGTGAAGCTGTTTAATGTGCATAGTGCACAAGCGTTGCGCATAAGTCTCACCTCTGCAAAGAGCAATGTTATGAAAGTTATTCTAGCTCGGTACCGGCTGGGGTGGGAACAGGGGTTAGAGTTCATATTATGATGCTTGTATCTTCCAAGCAAACAGCAAAACGACTTCTGATGGGCAAGCAAGGAGCAGTGTTAGCTTCTGGAAAATAAGAATAAACATAACCCGGGGGGCGGGTGTAGTACAGTAATTAGACTAGGACTTGGGAGATCTGGGCTTAAATGCACACATAGCCATAAAGCTCTCTGGACGACCTTTGACCAGTCACTAACACTCAGCCTAACCTACCTCACAGGACTATTGTGACGATAGACTGAGGAAGGACCATGCCTCCTCTCTTGAGCTCCTTGGATAAAAGTTGGGATATAAATGTAATAAATAATCATATATATTTCTACAGATTGACAAAGCTGAGGACAAAGGCCCCCTGGGTGCCAAAGTTCAAGTGAATCAGGCAGGCCTGATTTAGCTCTAATTCTTTAGTGTTACTGGTTGAGTCCACATCCACTCCATGGCCCCTTCCTTTCTCCAGGTGGCAAATAAACTCCCAGAGACTTTGAGCTTCAAGGGTGTTTATTCCCATCCTCAATGTGCTCCTTAAGAGCCCTGCTGGAGGCATCTGGTTTTCAATGGCTCTGCTTCCAAGTTTATCACTTGCAGGAACTCTCAAAGTGCCAGGAGATTTTAGCACACTTTTCTGATCTTTGAGGTGCATTTTTCATGCTGAGTTTGTTCTCAGTGGCCCCTCCCCTTCTCTGTAGATGTTGAATGGCCTTTAGCGAAAATCCTTGCCACTCACCAGATCCCCTTGCATTGCCTCTTAGCATCAGCCAAAAGGAAGGAATCTTATTTAGTTAAATATATGTGCATGTGCATTATATATACTGGTAATCATTCTGCATTCGGAAGAAATTTGCGTGTGTGTGTGTGTGTGTGTGTAAAATCAATGGGAATTTTAAAATTTTGCATATATTTAAATAAACTAACACGTTGATCTTACAAGTAGTTATTTTTCTTTGAGAGAAATCCACCACCTGGGGCAGGGCTCCTATGTCTTTCACAGCTGTGCAATAAGGAAAAATTCAACTGGTGGAGGTAACCCCACATCACTGCAACCCAACTCACAGAGAAAAGAATTAGCCACTGTTCTCAGTGGCGTAGCGTGGGGGGTGCAGGGGGGGCCGGCCGCACCGGGCGCAACATCTGGGGGTTAGGGTTAGGGGGCGCAAATCCATGGGTTAGGGGACGCAAATTACTTGCCTTGCCCCAGGTGCTGACAACCCACGCTACGCCACTGACTGTTCTATACATTTGTGAGAATTTAAATACATTTCTATAGAGGCACCGGAGCCCTGTGTGGGCAAATGAGGTGGGCAGAGAATGTTAGTGACTGTATCAGGAAGAGATAGCAAGCTTTTTGTCCTTTCAAGGATCTAAAAGAGCACTAGCCAGAAACCGGGAGTGTGACTCTAACCGCCCGTGAAATCAATAAGGCTTAGAATTGTCACAACCAAGTGCCATCATCTTGCTTTCAATATGAATCAGTTGCTGAGCTGCATCTTCAATATCAGCACAGGTGACCGAATTGGATGTCAAAATCCCAACCTGGAGCAGCACCTACAGCAGTCTGGTCTTGGTTTTTGACTTAGATGAGGAGGGGGCTGACAGACATGCTGGACCAGTGGCATCAGAAACAGAGGTATTAGGAAGCCAGCCTGGAGCCCAGCATTATGACCCCAAATCAGATTGGGGGGCCTTGATCCAGAAATCCTTGGAGGAGGACTTCTTGACTCTGTGTCCTCAGAACCTCACCCCTCCCTGACACCCTCAATATCAGGGGCCCTCACTCACCATCTTCCCATTTACACTAGCAATGAGTCTGGAGGGTATCCTCAGAGAGGAGGCAGAAGAGGAGGAGTGCTAGGCTTCAGAGTACAGATTTGTCATGTTAAGGCTTTTCTTTTCAGAAGAAAGGGGTGGAGCCTGAGAAGACAGATGTAGACATCAAAGCATAAAAAGTTTCAGTCAGGTTCTAGGCATTGCTGGAGCAAGTTGCTCCCTAGGAGCTCTCCTTGGTGCTGTGGCTAGCCTTAAGCTGCCTTGTGCATTGCGTGGGTGCTTTGTCAGGATCAGGACAGGCCATTGGTTCACTAACTTTTTTCTCGGGGATATACTTTCAGAATTAATATTTGTTTCTGCCACACAATTTTTTTTTAATGAAAAGAAATGCATTGGGAGGGGAGAAACAACAACTCAGTGCTTGATTTATAACATAGAACACAACTACTTTATAATTTGATTGTGGTGCATCCAGAAAGTACAAAACAATGCAGCTACATAACAGCATGAATAATTCCCAAAATATGATTATAAACAAGCATCCTACATATGTACCTGAAGTATGTATACAGAGGTTTGAGCTTGTTTTTGCCAGGTAATCTAATTTGTAATAGATCTAATTTGAGACAAACACTCATCTTATCAACACAAATAAGCCTTTCTCCTTTCTGATCTTTCATATTTGTCAGAGCTGAAAATCCCTGTTCACAACAATATGTCATGGAGAAATGTAGAAGAGAGATGTGGATACTGATTCTGGTTGTATGTATGTGTATATATAAAATTGTGATTACTACAGATACATATATACTGAAACATTGCCATGTTTCTTTGATTGTCCTTGACTCTTCCCACCACACTTGCCATCCTCTCCTGTCCAAAGGCTCTTGCAACTTTAACAGGTCTTTTGTAGAAGAGGAAAGTTGCAGTTTTGAGCAGATGCAGCATTTGTCACCCCAACATGCCATGCCAAAATTCCTTTTCTGCACAAGTAAGTTAGTGATGATGGCCCAGTGTGTGCAGCAGCTGTGAAAAAAGCAAACCCCGTGCTAAGGATCATTTGGGGGAAAAACTGAAAATGAAACTGCCAGTTTCATAATGGCATCATACAAGTCTACAGTATACATACAGCAGCCACATTTGGAATGCCGTGTATGGTTCTGGTTGCCTCACCTCAAAAAGAATACTGCACGGTTGGAAAAAGTTCAGAAAATGTTGTCCCAAGTGATCAAGGCAGATGGAGCTACTCCCCTCTGAGAAAAGGTTACAACATTTGGAACTTTTTAGTTAGAGAATAGGCAAGTAAGAGGTTATAGAGGTATATAAAATTATGCACGGCGTAGAGAAAGTGAATAGGGAAAACCATTTCTCCCTCATAACACTAGAACGAATGGACGTGCAATGAAGCTGAATGTTGGGAGAATCTGGACAGACAAAAGAAAGTGCTTCTTCACAAAAAACATAGCAAAGCTACAGAATTTGCTCCTACAAGTGACAGCGATGGCTACCAACATAGATAGCTTTAAAAGACGATTAGACAAATTTGTGGAGGAAAAGGCTATCAGTGGCTACTTAACCTGATGCATACATTCCACCTCCATAGTCAGAGTCAGTACAGTGGTACCTCAGGTTAAGTACTTAATTCATTCCAGAGGTCCGTACTTAACCTGAAACTGTTCTTAACCTAAAGCACCACTTTAGCTAATGGGGCCTCCTGCTGCTGCTGCACCGCCGGAGCACGATTTCTGTTCTTATCCTGGAGCAAAGTTCTTAACCTGAAGCACTATTTCTGGGTTAGCGGAGTCTGTAACCTGAAGCGTATGTAACCCGAGGTACCACTGCATGCTTCTGAATACAGTACAAGTTGCTAGAAGCCACAGGTGAGGAGAGTGCTGTTGTCCTTAGGTCCTGCTTGTGGCACTTGTGGGTTGGCCACTATGAGAACAGGATGCTGAACTTTGGCCTGAACCAGCAGGGCTCTCCTTATGTTATTGTACTGCAAAGTCAAAGCACCAGCTTCTAAGGCAGAGCAGAGGGATTTGTGGCCTTCCAGTGCCGTTGGCCTAAAACTCCCATCATCCCTTACCGCTGGACATGCTGGCAGGTGCCGATGGAACTTGTAGCCCACGGTGCCTAGAGAAGGCAAAAGGTTTCCCAGCTCTGTGCTACGGAATGTTGCTGTAGCTTCTGGTCCAAAGGCAACCCAGCCTGCTGCAGTAAGATTTGCAAGCTCTGTGTCCCCTTCATATGAATTTGCTTCCACTTGGTCAGTGGAACTGTAAGATACAGAGCATGGAAAGTGATACTTTTTATTGGACTGACTTCTGTGGCAAGAGTTTGCATTCTTTGCTGGTTCACGGAGCTCTTTGAAACTAAGACACTTGCAAAGTCTTACCTGCAGAGTTTGTATCAGCTTACCCATGCCCTGTCTCTCATTCTCTGGAACCTGTGCCAGTGGTACTGTATTTATTTAGCAACTGCTGCCTGAGCATGCTCACCTTCCCATCCCTAAGCTATGGCACCCTGATCTCTTATTAGCTCCATTAATCATGAAAGCAGGTTGAAGATTGATGTCAGTTCTTCAGAGGTGAGCGTAGGCTTCTACTGAGGCTTCATCTTCTTCAAAGCACTTGCGTCCCCTGCTTTATTTCACTGCTCATTGCTCTACAGTGGATCTCTGCAAGCTGTTGTTTCACTGCAGTGAGGATTCTGCTCTCATATAAACTGATAAAATCCAAGTTGGCCACCAAGGTCAAATAACTGCAGACCCCTGCTGATGGAACAGTACAATAATCTATCAGTATTCTTTGTAAACAACCTTTTATTCTGCTCATGGTATAAATAGCATCAGTTTGCATGTGATATGAAGTCAACCTCTAGCTTGTTTCCTTTGAGGCACATCACAGGAAGATGCAGAGGAGAAGTACAGCAGCTACTTTTAAACAGAGTGCACCAACATATTGCTCATTCACCTTAAACCATAGTTTATTTTTCAACTATGGCTTAATGTGATATGTGAACCAGGCCATAGTCCATAAACTGCCTTGGGAAGAATTTCATTGTTAACTGTATATGAATTTATTAACTAAGTATGAATACATAAATAATAGCAACCTTATTTTGTGTTCTAAGTTACCGTATATATTTTTACAAGTGGGGAGTGCCTGGCACTGCCTGGGATTTTTTAGAAACCCCAAAATGTTGTTAAATAAATGTTTTTAATGGATAGTGTAGTTTGTCAGTTTGGACCCATCACACCAAAAATTGGGTGAAGTCATGCCCAAATCATCTCAGGATCCCTCATGCTGAGTTTGGTGATGATATATTCAGAGGCAGCTGAACATATGCCCCAAACGGGCAAAGTCAAAATCTTTTAATATCATGGGTTAAAGGCGCTCAACCTGTTGAGCTTATTTGAAAAGGAAATTTGCATAGAAGAGAATTATATATTCATTCTGCAGATAACTTGGAGATTGTATTAGGTGAAGCATTTATAAGGATAAAGATCCCAATATGTACAAGGCACTGGTGAAGCCACATCTGGATTCCTGCTCCCATTTTGATCAGAAAGGCTAATTTCAAGCTAGAAAAGGTATAAAGGAGAGCAGCAACAATTTGTATGCTTACTATAATTTTCGTTTCCCTTCTGTGCACTTTTTGTGGCTTGAGTCCATCCCATTATTAATATTAGTAGTAGCTGAAGCATTGCCAAAACTGTATACAAGAATCCAAATGCAGCCATACCAATGCCTTGCACATAAAAGGTTCTCTGTCCTGACTTAGAAAAGCTGAAATCAGGAATCCAGTGTTGTCCTCTCTGCAGCCAAACTTTAAAGCTCAGGTTAATCTCATGAACAAACTAGTAGCCCAATACCTTTTTCCTCTGTTACATCCCCCCACCCAGCACATGACAAATTATTCATGACCTTATACTTTTTGCTACTGCATTTCATTCATATTTTTTTGTTCTTCTGTTTCATGAGATCATCTGATTCATACACCATGATTTCCTGATCCTTCACTGCAGTTACAAGGACTCCTAGTTATCTGCAGATTACATCAACCCACTTTCCTCCCCCAGAATATTATTACTATACTGACTATAACAGACTCAAAGACCTATCCCTGAGAGACTTGACTGGTTTTTTCTCTTCTGCTAGAAATTTGGCCTGTTAGCAAAACTTATTTTATTTTAATCTCTCGAGTAATGATTTTTGTTGTGTTACCAGATATTTTACTAAAAATAAAAATGGTCCCATTCTGGTACATTTCCATTGTCTAGAAAGCCACTTCCTTGATAACAATGACAAGGAGAAAGAATATAGTAAATTAATCTGAGGGCCAGCTCTCTATGAACCTCTCATACTATTTTCTGGTTATTTTTTCCATTCGCTTTTGTAACAGGACCTTTCCTGCCAATACTGTTGTGTGACTGTATTATGGTACCCTCCAGATGGTTGGGCATGGAGTTTTATTTGCCAAGGGTATATTCCACAGCATGCCACTGATGCAATAACAGTGCGTTAGTGGTGGGTTTAGACTAGACCAGGCATAGGCAAACTCCAGCCCTCCAGATGTTTGGGACTAAAATTCCCATCATCCCTAGCTAACAAGACCAGTGGTCAGGGATGATGGGAATTGTAGTCCCAAACATCTGGAGGGCCGGAGTTTGCCTATGCTTGGGCTAGACCATCTACACATAATCCAATACAGTGGTGCCTTCTGCACAGATCATGTTCGCAACCAGAGGTATGACTGTAATAAAAAGGACTCCTGTAAGGTTTTTTCTTTTTCACATGGGGACTTGCTTTTTGAATATGCCTCTGCACAAATATGATGCCCTCTGGGCACCATTTACATGTGGGTTGTTTTTTTAAGGCATTATGGAAAACAATCCATCCTGGTTTCAAATGTAAACAAATGGAAGTAAGTCCATTCATTTAAAAGTGGTTTGCTCCCACTACTTTCATTTGGAAGTTCCTCCTATATCTGACTCAGGAACCTAGGGAACTGCCTTATACCAAGTCCACTGGTCCATCTAGCTCAGTATTCTTTGGATCTCTGTTTTTTTTTGTTTTTTTGTTTTTTGGTCATTTTAATTTCTTTACTTCTTGAAATTAGAGAGAGAATTTGTTTGAAGGGTGGGGTGTTAATTAATCTATTAATTGAACAACAACAACAACTAATTAAGCATGTATCACAACTGGATGCACAGGACACACAGTGAGTACCCTGCAGTAAAATAAGTGTTGCAACATTTCTCATGCAGAATGCATAAAGAAATCTATGCCATGATAAATTTCCAGCTGCCCATCCATGAAGGGATTGGCATAGCAGTAAAAAACAAAAAACAAAACCAACACCGCATTCCCAAAATAATATTGCAGTCAAGAAGACACACCTTTTTGAGTTCTGAAATCTAAAGGTGGAGTTCAGTGTGATCCAGTATGTAGAACTGCAATCAACACTGTGCACTGAACTTCCTTTAATATCCAGAATACTGGCCCCATTGCACTAGAAATACAAAAAGTCAGGGCCACTTCAGATGTTACATTTGTAGGTGTGTAGCTCAGGTGATTTATGAATATACAGTACTTAAAAATAAAACATGATGGTGTGAATAGCATGAATTGCAACAGGTTTATTGTGCAGAGGACATGTCAGGGAACTGGGACTGGTTGTGAGCTCCTGTTGAGAGCACACTGGGTCACAAACCTGGGTTTGAAGCTATGTTGTATGTAAAACAGTTCACAGATCTGTAACATCTCCTGCCCATACTGAATTCATTGATCTCATAGCAGTTTGGGTTTTTTCCTTTCTTGCATTTTCATGCATCATCCTGGAGTGCTTATACAAAGTGTTTCTACAAAGGCAATACTCAGGGAAGACTATTTCTTGAGACTAAGGCTTGATTTTTGGATTTCTGCCGATTTGGCTGTGTGTGTTCTCTGTCTCTTAGCCTTTCCCTTGTGGCATTCTCTCTCTCTCTCTCTCTCTCTCTCTCTCTCTCTCTGTGTGTGTGTGTGTATTTCACAAGGCTAGGCATATTCCTGCACTGTAGTGCATTCTCTGTGTTTTCTAAGTGTTTTCAAACAGGTGTCAGCCTCTTTCCACTCTTTACATGCTACAACTTGAACCAGCAGCTTTGATCATGTGTGTAAGCAAAGCTCTTAAGTACCAGCAACAATGTTGTAGACCTAAATAGTCCCTCTGAGGAATACAATGTAAAGCTAGAGACAAGGGGAAAGAAACAGGTTTGGACAGATTAAATGCTGACCAGGAGCTACCTCCCCGCACCGTCCCCACCCCCCAAAAGGAAAACTCTTGTTTGAAATTAATTTATTTTTAAAAGCCCCATAAGTTTGAATTAAAATGAAATGGGACTTATTTCTGGCAGTATCTCTGAACATCCTGGATGAGGACAAAGCTCTGGAGTCCAAATGACTTCACATCATGATTGCACATGTTGTTGAGGCCTGAAGGAATTTCTCGTAATCACCTGTCCTCAGTCACAAAGTTGCACAAAAGTTACCATGCCGAAGAATTGTAGCACAGCGATGAAATTCCAGGTTTCACACAATGGGCTGGTTTGCACATACATTCCCAGTTTGCTAAACCATAGTTCAGTGAGTTGAAAATTTTAATGTTGGCAAATTCAACCCAACATTCCAGTCAAGCTAAATTTATTTATGTACCCCTTTACTGCAGTTCCTGGCTGCACTCAGAATGTGTTTGTGACAGATAGCATAACAGTGTTTGCAACATAAATTCATAGCAAAAGTGAATCAACAAAAAATTCAATTTGTAGACATATGCACAAACATGCAAAACAGATTTCATATTCTTTCTCAAGACTTAGAAAGCTGCACAACTGCCCTAGCTCTGCAGGTCCCAGTTTCAAATACTGGAGGATCTCACAGGTTTGGGGGCATTCAGTTGAACTAGATATCCAGGCATGTTCAGGCTTGTCTATTATATGCAAAAACTGCATTTCAGACTTGACAGAAACTTTTGCTATCAACATGCTCATGGAATCTTAACTGAAAGCTCATGTGGTATATTGGTTAGAATGTTAGAACAGGATTGAGGAGACTCAGGTTTAAATCATTGCTTAGTGATGAATCTCCCTGGGTGGCTGTGTACCAGTCACTCTCCAACTAGCCTACCTCACAGAACTGGTATAAAGATAAAAGGAAATGGGAAGTAATGTATGCTGCCTTGTGTTCCTTGAAGGAAAGAGCACTCTTGAGTTCCAACAAACCATTGAAACTTAATAAAACCACAGTTAAAATGACCCAAACACTAAAAACGCAATAGGTGTTCAAAGTCAATACAACCACAGCCCCCAAACCAAGCAGGAGCCATTTTGCTAACATCAGCAAAGGCTTTCAAGAACTATAAAAATTTAACGGGTGATGGGAATTATTTAGGAAACAAGGGCAATTGAATCTCCAACGACACTGGTTCCAGAAAGTGGGTACCACATGAGGAAAAAGCCAGACCCTGGACTTGGAGGAAATGACCACATTACCAAGATTATGATCACCGCCAGACTCTCCGTATTTTGTGGGAGGAATCAAGCACATTTAAACTTGCTCGATTACAGTGGATTTGCCCTTCTGCAACAAGTCCAATTTTTTAATTGACTTTTTGTGGTTAGGAAAGTGACAAAGGAATGCGCTGATAAGTGTGGGGTGAATGAATGACTTGTAGCAAAACATATAAACATTGTTCAGTCAATTCAGGGTGACTGCTCATTGTCAGATAACCTCCCTATTTTAAAAAAAGGGGGAGGGAATACTCACTTAAGGCCACATATAGTAGAACCTCTGTGGAGGCATTTTGCCTGCTCAATAAACAGATTGTTTTATTGCATTCATATCCCACATTTTCCTCCAAGGAGCTCAAAGTGGATACGTGCCTTTCCCCCTCCTCTATTAATTCCCACAACAACCCTGTGAGGTGGTTTCGGCTGAGAGAGAGCAACTGGTCCAAGGTCACCCAATGAGCTTCATGGCTCAGTGGGGATTTGAATCCTGGTCTCCCAGGCCCTGGTCAGACCCTCTAACCACTATACCACACTGGCTTTCTGGTCATCTGGAAGAGCCCTGAATTAACCAAAGTTAAATTAATCTGAGTTAAACAAAGCTGAGAAAGCTGGGTGATTATTGACGGCTGCAGGTTTCCTGGTCCTGATGGCAATGCTTGTGTCCCTGGCTGCTGTGTTTTTATCTTTGAGCCAGATGCTCTTTGGTGAGGCTTGGTGGGTGCAGTTTAATGTCCCAGGTCTTTGGCTTCTCCATCCGAGCCTCAACTGCTGAGGAATCAATCATTACCAACTCTTGATCACCTTATAGTCAGCAGGCTGAACTGAAGCCAAACTGGCTGTTAATTGCAGTAAGGACTGATTTCAAGGGGCTGCTTCACAGAGACTAAGGTGCTCAGCAATTTACCCTGTGTTGAAATTAGCAGGCAAAGCAGTGATAACGGGCAATAAAGAGAGCTTCACAAGCTGTTAGCAAACGATCTCTCTTTCCCAGTTGGGTGTCACTTTATGTGGACTGTAACTAGTAAAATGGTGGCTTAAAGATGAAAGATGGATCCTTGTATTTGATTGCTTTACTGTGGATTGTTAAAAAGCTACCACTGGAGGAGTAAATAAGGTCTCTCCCCTGGCTTCTGTATCCATCCCCAGAATCACCCAGCATAAATAATTTCCCACTAACTCTATGTGTGATTTTGCCCAAAGTAAAAATAAATAAATAAAATAAAAAGCTATAGGGCGCCTTTCCTTCTTTGAAGCTAAGCAGGTGTTGGCCTGAGAACATAAGCAGGACCTGCTGTACCAGATCAAAGGTCCATCTAGTTCAGCATCCTGATCTCACAGTAGCCAACCAAATGCCTATGGGAAGGCTGGAAGCAGGGTAAGAGAGCATCAGCACTCTCCGCAACAGGCAGCAACAGGCATTCAGAGGCATACTGTCTTTGATAGTGAAGACAGAACATAGCCATTGTGGCTAGTAGCTATGGATAGCTTCACCCTCCATGAATTTATCTCATCATCTTTTAAAGCCATCCAAGTTGGTGGACATCATTGCCTCCCGTGGGAGCGAGTGCCATAGTTTAACTATGCAATGCTTCTTTTTGTCTGGCTTGAACCCGACCTCAGTGGGAGACCTCCTGGGAACTCCCTGTATGCTGCGTTTCCTTCTTGCAGGAAAGGCTGGTGTCAAGCGAAATCAATTAGCCACAGTTTTTGTGCCAGCAGCTCCACCGCTATCACCGAAAACCATCTCTCCTCTTGATTGTGCTGAACTGATCCTAAGTAGACATTAAGCTTTATGTAACATCACACACAAAGACCTTCGAGCAGCAATGAACCATGACTGCTTGTATACACAGATAGGGCTCATCACACTGGCAGAATTAGGAAAACCCACGGGAGAGATGGAGAACCCCCAGGACATGCTGTGCTTGGTCAGCACAGAACCTTCTAAGATTGCCTTTCTGTGAAAAGTGATTCTATTTATTTATTTATTTATTAAAGCATTCCTATACCACCATAACATAAAATATCATGGTAGGGCACAGCAATATGTGTGCAGTAAAATATAAAAACACAATTAAAACCAGTACAAAAGAATCATTAAAATGACTGATTGAATGATTGAGCAGAATCAAGCCCCAGGAACCCCAGGAAGCCCACCATGGCTGATGCCAGCCTCCCCCTTTTTAATTCTTCTTTATGGCATGACACTGTAATCAGAAGTCCTGAGTCATGTGCAGCTGCCACTCTCTTCCTTTATCCTCCATGTTTCTGGACTCCAGCCCCAGCATACACAATGAGGAAGGAGAACACAGAAGCACTGGGGATATGCTCTGGTAACCTCTAGGCTGGATTACTGCAATGCAATATACATGGGGCTGCCACTAAAGCAACTTCAACCAGAATTCATCAGCCAGATAACAAGACAAACCGAGTATGCAGCTACAACATAGATTATGGCTCAACTGCACTGACTGCCACTTGGTTTCCTGGCCCAATTCAATCTGTTGGTTGAGACCTATAAAGTATTATATGTCTCAGGACCCCAATACCTGAAGGACCATGTCTTCCTCAGTATGGACCTACTCAGGTGTTATGGTCATCACCAGAGGCCCTCCTCTGTGTGCTTCCTCCAAGGCAGGTGCAATGGGCAGCAACAAGAAATTGGGTCTTTGTAGCAGTGGCCTCATGGCTGAGGAACATTCTCTATCTAAAGAGGATTTGCCTGGCACCATTGTTGTCAGTTTGTATATACCAGACAAATACATTATTGTTTCCATGGGCGTTTGGGTCTTGATATGGTTTGATTTTTGGCTGGCTCTTGGCTTTTCATCTTTTGGTTAGGTCAGGAAGGATATTTTTCTTGTTACTGATTGCACCCTTTTAGGGTTCTATATGGTTTTGTTGCTTTTTGGCTATTTTATCAAATTTTTACAATATTGCTTTGAGACTTTTTGGGGGGTTAAAAGCTATCATGATTATGTGTGAAAATGACAGGTATTGTATGTTGTTCATTTTGTCAGCATGGATTTAATCCTTAATGCTATATTCATATTAGCTTCCATATAGAGCAGGAACACAGCTTTATAACAAGTCAGACTAGTAGTCCTATCAAACTCAGTACTGCCTATTCCGACTGACAGGGACTCTCCAGGATTTTAAGCAGGAATCTTCTCCAGCTCTAACTGCAGATGCCAGAGAGTGAAACTGGCCCTTTAGCACGGAGATATGGTCCTTCCCTCTGTATGGGAAGTTTACATGCATTCTTTCACCCACAAACAACTTGGTTGAGTGCTGCAGCATTTCATAGCAAAGGAGTACACAATCTCTCCCCCACCTGCCAAGTGAAAATTCCCAAATGACTGGCCAGTGCAGAAGCAGTGTGTGGGAGTGAGTAGAAATAGACATGCTGCTTTTCAAACTTTAATTTTTTATTTTTTAAAAAACCTTCTCCCTGGATAATCTCTTCAATGCTGTTGTAGTCACACTCTTGAGAGGAGTGTCCCGCCATCAATGGCATGTTAAAAATACAGAGGCAAAAGACAGGGAGGCGGTGTTTAATGTTGCAGATAATAGGAGGTGGAGCTGTATCACCATCACTGGTGACATGAGAGTCTATGACATGGACCAGGGGCAGCCAGCATGGTGGTCTCAAGATGTTATTGGAATCCAGCTCCTATCAGCCTCAGCAAGCATGGCCAATGGCCAAGGATGATGGTAATTGTAGTCCAGGAAACATCAGGAAGGCACCATTTTGGCTATTTCTGGCGTAGCTGGTATGTGCCTGCAAACATCTGCCATGCAGCAATCAGAACGGCAATGGATCACATTTTCTATCACAAAGTACAGCATCCCTGTCTCAGAAGCACAACATGGAGGAAAGCCATCTGGACACTGCACTAGAAATAAGTGGGAGCTGCACATCTCTTGCACTATAGATTAATTGCCCCAAAGGACCTGTTTCTACTTCCTCTAGCTTCATTTTAGACTTTATCATGAGACGAAAAGAGAGTGATTCACGTTAAGTAATTAGATAATGATGGCATGACACTTGTAATTTACATGGGAAGCACCAAGAGGTGGTAGCAAAGTAGCTGTGAAAACACCAGCATGCTCCACATCCCTGGACCTAACACTTACTTGGCAGTCAAATCACAAGCTTGGAACACCTCCTGCTGCTACCCTGTGAGCTGCAGGGAAGTCTTAATCCATATCAAGACATCTTAGCTTGGGAGGAAACAGGTTTTTTGGAGAGAGAGAGAGAGAGAGAGAGAGAGAGAGAGAGAGAGAACACTTCCAGACTGTCACTATTTTCAGGTGGGATTCAATCACATACCAGTAAATTCAGGTTACATAATTATAGTTGATTGAGAGGTCTTGCACTACAAACCAGCTTCCCGTAAATATTGACTTTTTGCAATAAGGAAAGTGATGGGGAAATGGCCTTGAGAGCCTGGGACAAAGCACTTACTTTGACACAACATTATCTAGCCTCCCCACAAACAAATCAGAGGGAATGCTTACTGAATCGCCAACCTTGTCTGCCTGCAAACAAATAATGATGAATGTTCAATAAACAGGTGATCTGGAAGTACCCAAAGAGTGAGCCAAAATACACCAGCCTAGGAAAAAGGAAAAGCAGAAAGGTGAAGTGAAAAACTAAATATTATCGTCTGGGACAAACAGTTTTCCCAAGATGTTTTTAATTTAAAAATTCCAAACATTAAAAAGAATCCCTTAACATACAGTCTTAAAAATAAGCTTTTTAAGGTTTTTAACCTTCAATAGCTGCACTTTCATTGGAAAGGTATTTTAACACTTCAGCTCTTAAATAAAATGAGCTGCTGGAGGAATGATACGTGCATTCAGTAAAATGTGTGTGTGTTTTCTGTATACTGTATATTCAGCTGCTGTCCACTTTAATAGTAGTTCCCAGAAAATAGCAAAGGAGGCAACATTCTTATAGTGGCAGCAATACTGAACTCCCCAAAATTCAAAAAGCATTCCAGAACAGAGATTTCTGGGAGAGACAGAATGGCAGCTATTCCAATTTACCTTCCTGAAAAGAGTTTTACCTCAACCCCCGAATATAGCCAAAACAAAACAGACAATTTCGAGATGGGCAAAAGAGTTGCTTAAGGCGTTAGGCACAGCCTTAAGCAAAAGTCCTCGGGAATGAAGAGGAGAATCACTTGTCAAACCTTGGGATCAACCAGTGGCCCATCCCTCCTCCCAGGGCTTGACTTTATCCCTAGCCTGCAACTCTCACAAGGCAACCAGGTGATGTGGAAAGTTTATTCCTACTCCACAAGCAGCCTACCCCACCCTTTGGCAGTGGCGGACTTTGGGCTCTCAAATTTCAATGGTGCCCTGTATGCCATTTGAGGACAGTAAGGTGGATTCTGGCTTGGCTCTTGATCTTCAGCACATACTCCTTTCCAAAGAGTTGATAAAGCCTTGGCATGTTGTGCCCAGCAACATCTTTAGAGCCATAGTTTTAGTGGCGGCAGCAGCAGAGAAGATGGTGTGCGGCAAGGGCAACATTGTGGTTCCACCGTGGCAGGTGCTAAGAGCACAATAGCTCATTCAGCAGCTGTGATCCTGGGACGAGGGTTTGCAAGTCAAGCCAGTTTAATCTGGAGTAAGGGACAGAGGGAATTAAAGTATGGGGTCCTCCTGCTGGGATTTTTACAGAGTCCCTTCTTAGCTATAAATCCCTTTAAAAGGAGGGGGGGTCTTTAGAAAATCCAGCAGGAATGATCAGCAAACCCCAGGACCTCCCTACCTCCCTCGCTCTTCCTCCCCACTGGAATTGCTCTCAAACAAATGAAATGTGTGTAATTAATGGGCCAGGGGGCTGGACAGGTCCCACATGAAAGCGTTTCCTGGACTTCTTCTTCATTTGCATGGCATCAGAAGCTGTTCAGAAGGTGTGACTTTTCCCACGGGGGAGCCCTGGGCTCCATGGCACAATAAAGGCAGCACTTTGTAACTAGAATTAATTAAAGGAGTGGGGAGGGCCGATGGAGCAGGAGGAGGGCACAAGGCATGGAGGAAAGATGTTTGAAAGCTGAGCCCTGTGCAATAAACAAGCACGCTGGAGCCACCCTTGTAGAGTTGAGGCATTCCAGAGGGCATCCAAGCAGCAGAAGCAGCTTCTATCTTTGACGTGGGGCCCTGGCATCATGGCCTGTTCCATTCTATCCCATGGTTTCAGCTTCCTTTTCATTTTGCCTGACAAAGAGCTCTGTGTAACTGTGAAGCTTGTATACTCCTGCACTTCAACATAGGTTGGTGGAACTGTGCATCTTTGCTTGGTTCAGAAATGCATGGCTATAATCAATTGAGTGATGGACAAGGTGCCAAAAAGGGAGATCAGACAGGATATTTTCCATCAGCAGGAAGGGAGTATTCAAAGAATCAAGAGCTTTTTGTAAAGAGACTGGGCTAGGAGAAACCAGATAACCTTGAAACATTGACTATTTTATGGAAATCACTTGAAATCATTACATGTCTTAACTAGATTCCTAATCATAAAAGTAGTATGACCCCCCCCTGCCCCTTACATATATGAAATCTACAGTGATTTCTGAAGTGCACTAATTTCGGCAGAGAACATTGCACTTTATTGAACCACAATTAGGAGGAAGGTTGGAGAATATGAGTCAATGGCTCATATTCCTGAGAGCACATCCTAAAAGTTATGGAGTAGTGTGATTCTCTGTCTACTCTGAGTACAGTGGGGCGTACAAATAAGTAAGTGGATATATAGGATGGCAGCTGGGTAAATCACATAAGTAATGAAGAGGTAGAAAGAGCTTATAGAAGCATTTATTCCAGATGATAGCTGCTACCCAGAATGGAAACATTTACCTGGAAGTTATTCCTGTTGAACTGAATGGAATTTACTGCTGAACAGGCGCATTAAGGATCACCCTGTAATTTATCCCAAAATAAACTGTGGATATAATACACCAAAGAGACAACAAATAATACTATGAACTTAGAGGTCAGTCTGGTGCAGAGCTCTCCCTCCTATTCAGGATCATCACAGCCCCACAGTCTGTAAGGGTGAGTTTCCCTTATTTCCAACTCGTGCACAACTCACTCTTTGATCTAGAAACCTTAGTATCCACTCAAGTACAAGCAATTCTGCAACCGCATAGGGAATTTATACAAATCAATAAGGAAGGGTGTTCAATAAAGGTTCTGTAACAGAGGCCACAGCCTAGCTAGGTTTTGCTAATACTAATTGTACAGGGGACTTTGGCCATTATATAATGACAGACTTCTTGGGGGTGTTGCCTTTTCATCAAAGAAACGCTTTGCAAGGAAGCTATTAATTATACCTAGCAAACTGCCACATCCCCCACACCATGGGTTATCCTGATGCAAGAAGGGCCCATGTTAAATGGTTATCAGCTTTGCCCTCCCAAACAGAATGGTTTGAACTGCCCATAAAACTTGAAGTTATACAGAAGGGAGCTCCAATTTCTTCCTTTTGTGAAAAACTGGATATCCAGTTGCAGAAGCCTTGACTATACCAGTTACATAATTCTGGGCTCCTCTGCTCATTTCTGCTGGTAGTCCAGATTCCTGTAGATGCCTGTAGAGTGGGGGGGGGGGGGAGCTGGGGCTTCCAGATGTTGCTGGACTCTAGTGTTCATCAACCCTATACAGCATGGCAAGTGACCAGGGATGATGGGGGGTTGTAAATCAGCAACATCTGGAAGGCCACAGGTTCCCAGTCACTGCTGTAGGGCAATTCCAGAGTGAATCACAGGGATGTCCTCTCTGCTTCTAAGCTGGAAACCGAGCCAGTGAGAATAGTTAGGCCTGAGTTCGAAAAGATGCCTGGGTTGCGCTTGCAGCATCTTCATCCTCAGGCTTTTCTTATTAAAAAAAAGGGGGGGGGGAGAAGGAAACCTTCCAACCTCCCCAGCCCCAAACATTCTACAGACCAATGTGCATAAGATTCTCCCCCAGAACTCTTTCCCAATTAGGAGCATGTCACACTCTCAAGACATACACTCTCAAACTGAAGCTCACCAACTCCTGCCTCCCATCCCATTTTCAAATGTATTTCCCTTGCAGGGGATCTTTCATGCCTTGTGGCTGCTTCTGTTCCTTGCTGTTTCTGCCAGTTCACCTGCCCTTTCTAAGTGAACAAGCAGTACAAGGAACAGGAAGCAGCAGCAACATCTGCACACCCTATCCTCCGGGAGGTGGTCTGATTTGGAGAGCATGCAAAATGGTCAATGGGCCCCTCTACACTGGTGTGTGTAGTCCCCATCCAAGCTAGTGACCATCACCACGTATTGCAGCAGTGAATGCCACAAGTTCATTGTGCTGTTACAAAGACTAAGGCCTCAGATGCAAACTCTAGATAATATTTTAGAGACTAAGACGTAAACCACATTTCCAATGGCTGTCACATTCGTATTGTTTATTGTCATATTCGATTGTTAATTTAAACTTAATCCTATTGTGTTTTACATTCGCTTAGTACGGTATGTGAATCTGGTCTGGGACCGTCATAAATTTTATTATTACTATTATTATTATATCACAATATTTATTAGCTCCTAAAACATAGTATAGTCCTGTGCATGTCTCCTTAAAAGCCAAACTCCTTAAGTTCAATGAGACTGGCTCCCAAGTAAGTGGGCAAAGGATTGCATCCTAATGCTGTGTATGTATTTGTAGTAGTAGTAGTAGTAGTAGTAATGATGATGATGATGATCTCAATTTAAATGAGTGTTTGTAGTAAGCGTGTCATCCTCTCCTTTTGGGGGGGAGGGGTGCTTCTGGCTTTTAGCTACCAAAATGCTTTTAATTCAATTTCCAGAGTATTGATAATTTAAGCCAGCATTTCAAAGTTTCCTGTAGCCATACTAGCTGCCCTTCCCAAGCTGTTAAGAATCTGGACACCACCACAAGCTTTGAAAAAAATACTCCCATTCCAAGACTTTTCAAAGGCGACAATTAGTTACATTGTTAAAATGTCCACAAGAAACACAAGCAGCTGTTGTGATGACCTGTCCCCAGAGAGCCAAAGCCAGGTGCCAACCCTTAAAGGATTTGCAACCCAGTTTTTTCTCACCTCTGGTGTTTGCAAATTTCCCCCTCCCAATCCTTTGTCTTCCTCCAGCACCACCCAAAAAAAAAGAAGATTCCTAGCCCTGCTAGAAATCACACAGCCAGAGAGAGCACACCTCATTTATACTAGTAGAAAAATTTAATGCACATATTAAATAAATATTTCAGATCATTTCATATTCAATTTGTACACAGTAACAATTTTTCTAAAAAAAAATCCCTCAAGGAGACAAACTACCCCACAAGAAAGATGTGCTGTGACAACAAGCCAGCTCACAGCTTCCACACACTGAAGTTTTCAAAAGTATCTTTTCTTTTGTTGTTATTTTAAATAATCCTTTGCAAAGTAGTACCCCTTTCAAACCAAACGTCCTACTCAGCATCTCTCCCTCCCTCCTCACCCTTAAAAGTATTAGTTAAGCCTTCTGAAGTTCCTGATTACACAAAAGATGCCACCATTCAGCAGCCCATTCAAGGCTTGCGTAGCTGGATCTAATCTAGCCTCCCTGCAGAGAAATAAACTGGGACACAGGCAGTAAGGCAAGCAATATTTTCTGTGGTGATTAAAGGCCAAAATCAGCATCTCTTACACAGAAACCCCCATCAGTATAGGACAGGGTTATCCAAATTCCAAGAGACTGATCTACTCCCACTATAAAAAAAAACTGGCAGTGGTCAAAGTTGTTGAGCTTTTTTTAGGGAGCCAAAGTAGTTGTTAAGTTGTTACAAAGTTTTTTGGAGGGGTAATTTGATGAGGGTCCCAAGATCAACCAGGATCGACCATGGACCAACCTGTTACACAGCCCTGGTATAAGATTCTTCTCAAGGGTTTCTTGGCCAAAGAGGGAATCTGCAAGCAAGGCTGCAAGCTCTTGTCAAGGTTGGCAAGTGAGGGGCCAGGCAACATTTGTGAGGAGTCAGATATGGGCTGAGGAGAGGTTCAAATTGCTAACACCAGTTTAGTGGGAGCAAGGCTTCCTTTCTTATTTTCCTTTTGGCTTTTTAGGGGCCCAGCCATCCTCCATGCCTATAACATGAGTGAGATCCCAGTTCAGTCTCATTGGGAAACTTGAGACAAGAAGCACCTTGGATGAAACGGGTGTAATGGGGAAATATATAACATTTGAACTCAGTGGCACTTTATTGTCATAACAAATACAAAAAAAAAATGGTCTACAGAATAATAATAAAAATGCAGACCTCTGGAGACATGATCAGCTTGGATAGAACATACAAAGCAAAACTAGCGGCCCTCATCTCAGCACCACCTCTGTGGTGGCGTTCATTCATTCTTCCTTGGGGATTCTGCTCTCGCTCTCTCATTCAGAAATGGAAACAGTGACTTCACATCCCACCCTGTTGGTGCCTGCAAGTCTCTCTCTGGTTACAAAGGGACTTGCACTCAATTGACTCTGAGAAAGGCCACAGTCTGCAGGTACCAGGAACATCCACACAGACCCATCAAAATAAATGGAACTTGCACAAAAGCTCTGGATGGGTTGTGTTTCTATTACGTTTGTTTTATCTGAGGTAGAAATTTGGTCCCAAAATTTATTATTTGATTGAAGAGGGCAGGTTCTATGCTTACCCCTAGATCAACTACCTCCTACCCACCCCCACCCCACTTTTTTTTTTTAACAGTCTATTAAAACATAACACGCCCCCCATGGACTCAAAATGTTTCTTAAGTGAAGAGCAACCCTTCACAAGTCTTTTAACGTTACAGTGCTTTTTCTTTAAAAAGCAGTAAAGTTGGAATACAAAAATAGAGTCTCTTTTTTGTTTTTTAAAAAACACAAAACAAACAATTATAAACAACTAGATCAAGTTTGGTTTCCCCCTCTTCTTCCACCCTCGTTTTAATTATCATCACAGGTTAAGTCTCTAGGCATTGTCCATCAGTTAAAAGTCTCTACAGAATGTCCTCCAACAAAAAAAGGGAAAGGAGGGTGGACCCAAGTGGCACTAAGGAGGGTGGTGGGTCAGGGGGTGGGCTTGGGGCTGGAGTTCCGAGTCCTTTTACTCCTCCGGTTGAAAGGGTAATTGAGAAATTCGAAGCGTCTGTGAGGCTCTGTCGTTTGGTGGCCCTTGGGTAGCCGCTTCATGAAGTGCACCTCACGCTGATGCTGGCGAGTCTTGGAGCCCTTGCGGGGACGCCCCTTGCGGGTGAAGGCCATGTACCACCCTTCGTACTTTGCGTTCTGCAATGCTGTGTAGTTGTTCTCCAGCACAATCTCGGTGAAGACACAGTCCTTGCCTTTGCCGTTGCTCTGCAGGTGGGAACAATAGGAGATAAGTGAATGGAGATGCCCTTCATCTTTTCCCCATGTCTCCCCATGGAACCAGAGCCAGGTTGTCCTGGTCTAAAAATAGGGGGGCAGGGACTTTGTAAGCAGTGATAGCGCTTGACCATGCTTTGAACACTGTTTGACCTGGGTGCTATTATGCCAAGAATGCTTATTGTCTAATCAACATCCCCAATGATGTACCAAAGGAAACAGTTAAGTCTATTTTGTACTTTGTATTATCCAGAACAGTCAAGGCATCCAATTCAAAGTTTGTGGGAACTCCAGGAATATAAATTACAAAACTGGGGGTATCCACGGTTTTAATATTAGTATACCACTAGTACTAATACCTCCTGTTTAGCTATCTAAACATTCAGTTCAATAAACACACATTTCCATAAATCCCTGGACATCTGATATTACCTTATCCAACCTCTCAGGCGCAAACTAAACAGTTCACATCAAACGGTTTTCTCTAGCTATGTATTGGTTTGTGAAGTTGTCTCTGGCTAAAGTGTAATGTGTAGATCTGCCATAATGTGTAGATCTATATTGAAAAGGCCACCTTCAGAAGGTGCAAAGTGTCCTTAGCACTTATGAGAAAACTTGACAGACCTGGGATGTTGCTAAGGATTGCTTTGTTTGAATGCAAAGCAACTCATGAGGGATGCATATAGGATTGTTTGGTGGCTCACATTCAACCCCAACCTGACACTTCACACCAACTGGCAAACTCAGAGGGGACTCAAGAGGAATCACCTAGATTGTGAATTTCTACTGTCCTCAGCCTTACACTAGCAAAGAGAGTGGATGATTATGTGCAAAGATTATGCTTAATATTACTTGGAAATGTTCCCCACCATCCCACCTCCGCCCCACCTCCAGGATACTGCAGCTATGCTCAGACCTACTTCAGCACACTCACGCTAGGATTGGTTGACATCGTTGGCTGATAGAAGATATATAGCTAGTCAACCCATCAAGTACCAACCTAGTCAATACAGTGGTACCTCTGGTTATGAACCAGAGGTCCGTTCTTAACCTGAGGTACCACTTTAGCTAATGGGGCCTCTCACTGCCACCGCACGATTTCTGTTCTCATCCTGGGGCAAAGTTCTTAACCCGAGGTACTACTTCCAGGTTAGTGGAGTCTGTAACCCGAAGTGATTGTAACCCGAGGTACCACTGTACCTGAGAAATGAGGCAAGGGCAACAAGCACTCAAATACTTATTGGAATGCAAGCAATGCAGCCACCTGTCCCCTGATTGATTCTAATCAGGAACAGATCACACAAGCAGCACCCAGGACAAAAGTAAAAGGAAGAAGAGGACGTCTAGGTTGAGGAAAGCTAAGCTGTTGGAAGGTCATATGGTTAATTATCCATGGCTGAGCAAGTAATTCTGCAGAGAGGAGAAACTGCAAGGTCACTGCTGGCAAAGCAAAGTAAGTGCTTATGCAGGAAGGAGCATAGGAAATCACCTTAAACAGAGTTGGGCTATTGCTCTGTATAGCTCAGGCTTCCTCAAACTCGGCCCTCCAGATGTTTTTAGCCTTCAACTCCCATGATCCCTAGCTAGCATGACCAGTGGTCAGGGATGATGGGGATTGTAGTTTCAAAACATCTGGGGGGCTGAGTTTGAGGAAGCCTGGTATAGCTCAACATTGTGTTTACATTGATTGGCAGCGTCTCTCCAGGGTTTCAGAGAAGGGTCTTTCACAGCCCTTTCTGAAGACTGAGCCTAAGAGGGACCATTTTCATGTAAAGTGTGCACACTACCACTGAGCTACAGCCATTCTCTGCCTTTGTGGCTTGGCTTATTCCAAGGGGAAATTTAAATATATATGTATGTGTGTGTGTGTGTGTGTGTGCAGTTCTTCCCAAGATTTGAAATTCTGCACTATAGTGCAATGAACAGAATTTAATGAACAATGTACGGTATATTCTTCAGCTAGGACACTAGGGCTTTTGTGGACTGTTTTGGTAGAACTAGAACTATTTTTGCAAATGCTGATGGGCCAAAAAAATAAGCGTTTTTCTAGATGCCTCTGAATACCAGCTGCTAGTAATCCCAGGTGGGCACTCATTCATGTCTGGCTTGCAGGCTTCCCATTGGCATCTGGTTGGATGCTGTGAGAACAGGATGCTGGACTCATCTTATGCTCTTAGATAGGTGCTAGAAAAGTGGAGTTGCTTCATATGGGCATTCTTTAAGGGTAAAGCCAAGGCTACAGTATAATGTGGGGTGATAGAGAACAATGTTTCAGTGCTGGACCCTGAGAGAAGCAAGCTGCTTTCTTAGCCCCCAGCATGGAAGCCAAGGAAGTCACTGGTGGAAGAAGAGAGCAAGCACTTCTCCAATGAACAGCCCACTGTGTTTTTGTGTTGGGTAATAAGAGAAGAGAGGGGGGAGAAAGGAATAGGCGTGGGCAGCAGAATAAGAAAAGGGGTGTTACTACTAGTTTGCAGCCCCTGAGCATGTTCCTCAAGCATGTGACCCTTGAGTTTAAAAAGGCCCCCTACCTCTGCTGTAAAGTCTAATTCAATCATGCTTTTTTTTCTCTCACTCTTGGTAGCAAACACATTCTAAGTTCTGCTTCCAATAAGTCTTAGATCTGTGCTCAGGGCCAGTTTACACACATCAGCAAAATCAGCTGGTAAAGCTTTTCCTGAACTGTATCATTTCTTATTACAGCATATTGAAATGCTTTTTCTGAAAGCAAAAACTCCCCAAACACCTTGTTACAAAGAAGACCAACAGTGCCATCCTAAATATGTTTATTCAGGAGTCGCCAAGTTCAATGGATCTTACTCCATAGTATGCTTGATTAGGGCTTGGACAATTTGTTTTCTTTCTTTGCAGCGGGAGAAAATGTCCCCTGGCTAGCATCTTTGAACAGTGAAACAGTTTATTTGACAAGTAGGTGTCAGATAAAGGAGATGCTTGAGGATAGCTGTATTTATAGGGAGTGGAGAGGAGACCTTCTAGGCTAATTCTTGGGTTTTCATCTGGTTTAGTGTATTCTGCTTTTTTTAATTGATCAAAGGGTGTGATGCATTTAATATGAAACAGCAACACTGCATGTGCATAAGTGGTAAACCATACAAATACAGAGCAGGTTACCACAGCAAATCTTCAGATCCTAACTGGTTTTTGGATAGTATATTGTTTTTTCTATAGTATATTGCTTTGGTATTTTCATTTATTATTTGCATGGTGGTTGTGTTTTGGTGAACAGTTATGAGCATCCCAAACTTGTGCATGTTAATAGGAGAGGAGGGAGAGGAAGGCGAGACTTTTGTTATCAGAAATGGGCTTAAGTTGTGGGATGGCAGATTTTAGGAAAAATTGTCTTAGTGGTAGGAACACTTCCTGATTGGAACGAATCACAAAGGGAGTTGCCCAACTTTTCCTTCCTAGAAACCTTCTGTCCGAAACTGGACAGCCATTTGCTGGGGATGCTCTAACACTAATGAATAGATAGATAGATGATAGATAGATAGATAGATAGATAGATAGATAGATATAGATGATAAAGATAGATAGATGATAGATAGATGATATAGATAGATAGATAGATAGATAGATAGATAGATGATAGATAGATAGATAGATAGATAGATAGATGATAGATAGATAGATAGATAGATGATAGATAGATAGATAGAAAATGTATGTAATCTAATGTATTTCCTGCATATGTAATTGACTAGGGGGTTGTCTAAAAGACTGCCCCCTCCCCAACCCAATGAATATATGATTCTATGAATGTCACAGGCTCTATCAAATAGGTGCCTGTGATAGTCTCACAACAACCCTGTACATTGTAACCTGAAGAGGAATGGAGGCAGTAGGTGGCATCGTGTTTCTCAGCAATACAGGGTTGCTGCTTGAGTGTTGGGGAAATGAGACTTCCCCTCCAATGGAGACATAACCTGAGAGAAAAGCCATCTGATACCTCCCATAGCAAGAGGTTAGTGTGTGTGTATGTTCAAGCCTTTTAAATTGTCTGCTACTTCTGGCCATGCGAAAGAGGGCCTCCAGATACTTGCCCAGCATATTAATGATGGAGAAGAGTTGATGCAGCAGATTTTCAGTCTTGGAATGTTTTTGTCATTGAGGGTAGGCTGAGGCTGGAGTGGCGCTGCTCTAATGGACCAACCTCTACTGCTCCTCATCTTTAGATATTTGCTTGAATTGTGTGGTTCTGACTAACCACAGCAGTATCCACATGAAATACAGCATCAGCGAATGCGTGTGAACAAGCTCGCTTCCAGCTTCAGTTGTAGGCCCTTTTGCCCCTCCATTCCCATATTTTGTTCCTGAGAAGACTGTCCTGCTCCTCCCCTTGTTGCACAGCAAGCAATTCCTACCCCGAAGCCCCCTTACCTTGCCAATCAGCTTTCCTTTCTTGTTCATGCAGATATAGAAGCCTGTCTCAGCCCCCTTGATTCTTACTCTGCTCCCAAATGTGTCGGTCTCCACAATGAGCTTAGCTGGAGTGGGAGAAGATGGCAAGAAAATGAGTCACATGAATATTACAAGATGGGCACCACATACAGCACTCCAAGAGGACAATTTGTCTTCTCGAATTAGCATTTTCTTAGGCAGGACGGACCACGCAACCAAAGGGAAGGGATGCTTATAGCATTTGTTACAGTAATACATAGGAAGCTGCCTTCTATCAAGTCAGACTATTGGTCCATATAGCTCAGTATTGTCTACAATACTTTTCTGCCAGACAGTGGATGGTCCCAGTTCTAACTGGAGATGCCGGGGATGGAACCTGGGACCTTCTACATGCAAAGCAGATGCTCTAGCACTGAGCTATGGCCCTCCCCTAAGAGAAGGATCAGGGTGAACTAATTATAAGACCAAGTGTCATAGTCAACCTTGGCCAACCCTTCAAAAGCGACCTGCTAGTGATGGGTGTGGCCAAAAGTGGGCATATCTAGTACCCCATACCCTGTCTTTTAAACACACACACACAAACACACATCCCTCTCACCTCCCCGCACATCAACTGAGGAAGAGAGCTATTGCCTCCTCTCCTCTCATCAAATGATTGATTCAATGGCTAGGGTAGGAGGTGATTTGCATCCCTCCCACCATCAAGGAACTAGGCTCTCCTCACCCAAGTGCTGTGTCTATTTTAAGTTTCTTTTCTTTTTGCTGCCACTGCCATCAAAATCAGTGGAAAAGCCTGGAAAAAATGTGGTGTACACAGTCACTACATGTACTGGGTGGCTCCCTGATTGTTCACCCATAGTAGCAGCAACAAACAAACAATGGTGCTTCCATTCAAAGGTTGCGAAATCTCTTTCTTACTTATTATTTATTTATAAAAAATATTTCTGTACCGCTGTATGATAAAAAATATATCACCATGGCTTACAATGATATAAAAACATAAAACCAGACAATAAAATCTTAGAAAGTTAAAAACTAGTTAAAAGCAAAAGGAAATTAAAAACAAACATCAATAGATCATTGTGGGAGATGTATTCTTAATTGCCTGCATAAGCCTGGTGGAATAGAAAAGTTTTCAGCAGGTGTTTCAGCAGTCCTGTTTCTTCAGGAAACGGACATCTTAAATTCAAGCAATAGACAGAATCAGACCTATTTTCAAGAGTCGGCCATGCATGATGGCTATTGCAAGTCTTACAGCGCTGGATGGAATGTCTTATATACTTCCATTTCTGAAACCAATGGACTTCCAGTTGCTGTTTTGAGCAAAAGATCTCTTGTCCTCTCATTATAGAGAAATAACTGGGCACACAACGCAGAAAGGCTACAGGACACAAGGTTAATATAAAGCCCGGGCCAGTAATTGCTTTAAATCATCCTACTTTAAAAGGACACACAATGATTTGGGCAGTAGCAGCAGGAAAATTAGTTTCTAATTTGGTATTTTTATACTTGGTCCCCTTGCTCTTCTTGTATCTCTTTTCTGTGTAGGTCAGGAAGCTCCATATGATCAGTTTAAGTCCTTTCTCTGTCTCTCTGCACTGATGCTGACTTTGCAGCTGGTAGAGGAAGCCAGGAAGGGTAAGGGCAGCCCCTTAATGCATTTCACCTTTGCGAGAGTTGAGAGGGCGTATTGATTTAGTCTCAGTTTTTTTAATGGAGGCATTGATTAACTTTCAAAGCAGCTATGCAAATCACAGATCAATGGCTCGTCCCCTTCTTCTTGCCGCTGCAGGAACCCCAAAGAGATGGAGCCAGCCAGCCCCAAAGGGCCATCTCACCCATTCCAGCCCTTCTCTGTCATTGTACATGAAAGAGAGGAAACAGAGCAACATTTCTGTACTGTGCAGCATTTTTGGTCAGCTGAATGGGAATTCAGAGTGTCCCAGGCACCAAAACTGGTTTTGCTCTTTATGACTTTAAAGGGAAGGTTTGCTCACAAGCCAGAACCCAGGTAGTCATTACTCTTGATGATGCTCAATACATCATCAGTACTTGTCTCCCATTGCTGTTGCAGTGCCAGTTATGACAAGTTAGACTTTATTCCTCTAGCAATGTCACATTATGGAATTCACCATGTCTTGGGTACAGGCAAAATGGTTCTTGTTTGTGATTCTCAATTTCACACATGTTTCACTCACACACAGAGAGACAGGAGGGAAGTCCAGTCTAGGACCATCTCATCCCATCACCTATTGTGAACAGGACAGGTTACAGGCAGTCCTAGGCTCATTTTGCTGCACGGAAAGCATTATAGTGAAATTTTTTTGACAAGGCACTGGAGAGGGAAGGGGTCCAATCCCTCACATGTCCCCTTTGCTCTTAGAAAGAGACTCTGCTCCTCCTTTCTCTGCTACCAAGGCAGGCCCAGATTTAATGCACCTGCCACCATCATGGATAGTTTTGAAACCAATATATCTGCAGGAGTCTATCTGCAGAATGGGCCAGAAGCTTTAATGATGGTAGCTTGGTACTTGGGAATCTGGGAGGGAGCAATGAGATGTTCTAGAGCGGGGGCAGGGAACCTGTACCCCTATGTTGTTATGTTCCATTAGTCTCAGCAAGCATGGCCAACGGTCAGGTATGATGGGAGTTGTAGTCCAGCAATAACTGGAGGGCTGCATGTTTCCTGCCCCTATCGCAGAGCAAAGTAAAATGGTTTTAGCCGTCACAACAAGTTGATCAGACTTAACAATGGAAGTGATTCGGTTATGCAGTTATATTGGAAGGATTGGCATACTGTAGGAGACACTGAGAACCCTGTGGGTCTCAACTGGACTCAACAAACCTCTGTCTCAAATCTCCAGCTGCAGCATGTATTTGCTGCTGCTGTGGCAGTGCAGGGAATATTTGTTTGTTTGTCAATTGATGTTTATGTCCAATTTACTCAATAGAAGGCCTCTAAGGGGCTTGCAAAGAAAAATCTAAAATATTCATTTGAAATAAAAATCAATAAAAGCAAACATTAAGAAAAAGTTAACGTAATTTTTATATACAAACGAAACCTGCAATTTTTAAACAATTGTACATAATAAAATTGTGTGTCAAAATTACATGCCTGGTAAAACCAATACCACAAAGGTGCCTGCCTAATATTAATGAATAGGGACTTCTAAAGAGTGGGTGCTGCCTATCTGAAAGATTGATTACTTGCAAGCATGTAGCGAACATTATTTGGCGCTTGTAAAATGGCCAGTTCCATAGACTGAAGTGGTCCAGTGGGCACACAGGGGGTAAGGGAATCCTTCTAGTAAATAATGAGTCAGTGCCTTTTCCCCAAATTCTAGAGTCTGGGACCTACTATGTCTGACAAGGGTTTCTGAAGAAAAAGTGATCCTGAGTTTCATACACAAACCTTATGCATCGTCAAGCTATATGTGGTCTGTGGTATTCATGCCTCATATCCACAAATACAAAGCTGAAAACTCTAATCAGTCAGAGGAAGGATCAAAAGAGACCTTGAAATTTGCTGAGAAAAAGCAGCTTTCCTGCATTACCTTTGCTGCTGAATGATTCACCCACCCCAATGCAAAACTCGAATGAGTTTGTTCTAATCATTAGGCAAAACATAAACACAACCTCTCCTGTTCTGCTTCTTGTGCTCAACCAATCAGATGATAGTTTTTACAGCACATTTCCATAACACAAACACCTAGAAAGGCTGGATGATAGCACCTCATTATAAAAGAAGTGGAGCATTCAGTTTACCAAAAAGAGAAGGTGCTTCCAAAAGAAGCAAAACTGTCAAGACTCAGGACATCAAGTAGAAATGCCAGCTAAATCCTCAAACCAAGGGATATATTCACCTGTGACACTAAGGGTGGAACTTCCCAGTACGAAAAAACCCACAGGATTTCAAACTTTGCATGGGTTTACATAATGCTAATATAGGGAGGGTATAGAGGAGAACTGGCAGGGGGTGCTTACCCTCCTCTAATTCTCTCCTGCAAATGTTCCACCTTCCCCCAGTCATTTTAACCCATGTTTTCCCAAGAGTGGCTCCAATATTAGGAGTCAGCCTGGCTGAGGGAATTGGGGAGACTTAGGAAACTGTCTTCAATGACAACATGTGGATCTTCCCTAACACCAACATTTTTCATCTGGAATGTATCACATGTGAATATTGCTAATGTGGGAGAGAAAAAGGAAGTGAGAAAGTTTTAAACAGAAGAACGAATTTTAGCTAATGAAGGTTTCTCATCTGACCTACAGACACAGGAAAGGGTCAAAGAAACTATTCAAGTTGTGAAAATGGGCAAAAACATATAGACTTGCTGTCTGGTCCGATGTGGGCAAGCAAACTGATGAGGATCATTTTCCCACTTTGTAACCAGCTTAGCTCTTATGCAAGCCTCCACTAGGGTTTGGGTCACCAGCTGCCTGAGGTTTGGTTGAGGGACATTTTGGGTCCAGACTGTCTCACTCATTATCAGTGATGCTGGGCTTAATCAATAGCCAATTGTAGCACTGCCATGTTCCAGACAGCATCACTTCAAAACGCAATGGCCTTTTTACACCAGCAATAATATACTGTATTGCGATGATCTGAAAGTTAGGAAATTGTGATGTGCCTGAAATGGGAGGTTTTTTGAAGTAAGATGTTTAAATCCCTTGCAACAATCAAGCAGCTACTCTACATTTGATGTGCTATAAGCATTGTATGAAAAAGCATCAAAAGATGCTTTTTAAATATCCTTCTTCATAGGAAGAGAGACACTTCAGAAGCAGTTGCAGTTCATTTGCAGGAGTAGACTTTTCTATTTCACTTATACCTTGCCCTTTGACCTTTACAAGGCTTTTTGGCCCTTGACTTTGGCTGTGCACAAACCTCTCATTTTGCCCTTGTGATCTGGCTTCCTCAGGCAGGGCAAGGGGGCGAGGTATTTCCAATCTGAATAGGACCATGGGAAATCCTTCAGTGCTGTGGCCATGAAGCCAGTGCTTAAAAGGCCACTACACTCCACAATGCTTTCTCTTTTTAGCCATTCATGAGGACAACTTGAAACCTTTCTCAAGCTCTGCCCCTCTCCCTTTTGTCCTATCGATTTTACAAAGCTTGGAAGGCAGGGACTGTATCACTTGCTTATTTATTTATTTATTTATTTATTTATTTATTTATTTATTTATTTGATTTCCACCATATCTTTCAACCCAGAGTTGGCTTACAAGGCTTGTTCTATGGCCTGCCCAGTGTCTGACACTTTGTTAGAGCTAAATAAACAGGAGCAATAAAACCCAAGACGCAACAGTAACAAATTAAGAATAAATCAATGGTCTCAAACCTAGTATGCCTGAGCTAATGGAAGCTGCATTTATGTATATTGCTAGGGGCTGGTTAAGATGCTTTTCTGGGGTATGTTATTTCACACGAACCTACAGCTCACTCCTCCATCACCACACACACACAACACTCATTTGGCAAAGTAGTGGGCCTGGAGCAAACCTGGGATGGATTATGAAGAGAAACAGTCTCTTCCTCTGGTGATGATGATGATAATTTGTACCCCGCCCATCTGACTGGGTTGCCCCAGCCACTCTGTGCAGCTTCCAATGTATATAAAAATATAATAAAACATTAAACATTATTAAAAAAACCTTTCCTATACAGGGATGCCTTCAGATGTCTTCTAAAGAATAATAATAATAATTGGGGTACAAAGCATCCAACAAATATTACTGCGTAGATGGGCAAAAGGAAAACTAGATTTGGATGGGCAGGATCCTAAAGTAACAGGCCCTGGATATTTGACTTCAATAAAGAGAGTTATGGACCATAGAAACACCAGTGGATCCATACTATTTCCCACAGAAATTCATCCTATTACATATTCAGCACCAGATATATGTTCTGCTCTCATTCTCATAAGAACATAAGACTGAACCTTGTTTGATCAGGTCAAAGTCCCATCTGGTCTTGTACCCAGTGTTCCACAGTGGTGGACCAGATGCCTATGGGAAACTTGCAAGAAGGACATGAGGGGAAAAGTCCTGTCCCACTGTTGTTCCCTAGTGACCGGCATTCAGAGGTATACTGGAAGTTGTAGTACACAGCCATCAAGACTAGCTTCTGTTAATAGCTGAAGGGTCTAGTCTCGTTTTAAAAGCCATCCAAGTTGGTGGCAATTAACACATATTGTGGTAGCAAATCCAAGAGTTTAACTATATATTGTGTGAAGAAATGCATCCATTTGCCTTTCCTAAACCTCCCACCATTCAGACCCAACTTTCTTCACACCATTCATAATTTTACAAACTTTGATCATGCCCCCTTACTTACTTGGCTTTTTGTAGTGGGGGGGAGGGGGGGACAGCCTCAAACACAGCAACCTTTCCTCATAGGGGAGTTGTTTCTGCCCTTTTGATCATTCAGGTCCCAACTCTTGCAACCAGCATGTTTTGTCTGTGAAAGGCCAGGACCTCACCACAACATTATTATTCTCCTCAGTTTCTCTGAGGCAAAATAACAATATTTCCTCAACAGGGGCCAACATCCACAATATTAACAATAGTGGAGGATGGCTCGACACACGTGAACAAGGAAAGATTAGAAAACAACCGTGTCAGTAGTTGGGGATTCACCAGCAGTAATGAAAACAGTTATCTAAACTAAGCCTTTAGACTAGGCCCCAAGCCTTGGTGGTCCAAGCCCTGGTAGAATGGCTGCTTCCCTCCCTGTCTGCACACTGTGCTGTGTATGAATTACAACATCACATCACTTCTTCCGACCCATTACAACCCCGTTAATTTTAGCACTTCTCCTTCCTATAAAATATTAACATCTGTAAGTCCCCGTCTCCCCACCCCCTGCCAAAGAGCAATTGGACCCCCGACTCCTCTTCATTGAGCCACATAGACAAGGTCCCCTTATTTATCTGTCTTTGGGGGGCACGAGCGAGGGAGGTCGATCAAGAGAGCAGTAAAAGGTTTAAAGGGCATCAATTTCCATGCTCTCTTCTGCTGACTGATGGAAAGACACAGAAAATCAGCCCTGAACGGAGGCAGAACAACACATGCTGCTGCTTCTCTCTTTCCCCCCCTTTTTTGTCCTTTCCACCTTTTCAAAGGCTCTTTCTGATTTATTGTCTGTTTGGTGGGCTTTGCCTTGCCACACGAGCCGCTTTGGTGACCGGCCTCCAGCGCTGAATCGCTGGTCGCTTGGCAGGCCCTGCTGGCTTGGAACTCTGCTCGAAAGCAGAGACGTGGATTCACAGTGGGGCAGGAAGGGCAAAGAGTTAAGTACAACTGGCCTACAAAGAGCCACAGCAGTGGAAGATGCATCCCAGGCCCCAGGCAGCACGAAAATATGTACGGCAGCCAGGTCCCAGTAGCAAATGCCAGCCGTCAACACAGCCAGAATCCAATACAGCAATTATCATTCACTTTCAGAACAATTTCCTTCTCATACAGATAAAGACCATTTTAATCCAGATTATAGACGGCTAAACAGAGCTCAGAGAGGTGGACTAAGGTTTAAGATGCATGGGGCTTTGCTCCTAATTAGAAAACGGAGAAAGATATTGACAATCAAGACAGATAACCGAGAAAAATGGACCTGACATTAAGTCAGCCGTAAAAATGTCACAGCAGAGAAAATGGTCATTGGCAGAAATAAATCACTTAAAAAGGAAAAATCTTCAGCGCCCTCCCTCCCAATTTCAATACTTAATATAAAATAAAGACTTGAGGTTTTAATATTTGATGTTAATGGTGCGAAAGGTTGATTTTGTTTGGGGTGGGGTGGGGAGCTTAACATTTTCAACTCTATTCTTTCACTTCAGTGACAGATTTATCCCAGAAAAATTATGTTTCGTGCTCAAACTTTGAAGGGAAAGTGGCTACGTAGATGCAGAAAAAATGCAGCGAGGCACACTTGATCCCCTAACTGGACTGCGAAGAGGAGAAAGTATTCAGGAAATGTTAAAAAAGGTGAAAGTAAGAAGAGTTTTAATAGCTCTTCCAGACATGGGGGTCTCTCCAGAGATTCATATAGAACAATCCTGAACCTCTATTTTAACATTTACAGACTTGCGACTCTTTTAAAACTTTACATCTGAAAAACTGCTTGTGTTCTCTCTCTGTTTTAGATCATTGCTCAGCTTGCTTCTTAGCTCTTCAAATGCTTAACCTTTTTATTATGTTTTAATAGAGGTCTTTTCTTTTTCAAGCTGTTTCCCTCATTTCATTCTAGCCTCTCTTAACATTGTCATTTAAATCTAAAGTAATCTCTCTTTTTATATAAGACATTTAAGTGGGAGGGGGAACTTTGTTTGTGAAACAAACTGGTCTCCTTCAGTTCATGGTTGCTTTAAGGCTGGCATGCTTCGCTTGAAAGGTTAAAAATACATCTTTGTACATGCAGAACCCACTTAGCCCCAACTATTAAAGTTTATTCTGAAATCTTCAGTCAGCCCAAAGCTATATAAGAGGACGAATGTTTGCAGCAGTTTAGATGTAAGTGAAAAGGAGAAATCACATCTAATGTGGAAGGCTAGGAATTCTAAGCAGGATGCATACTGCATGTACAAATATGTATGTGCAACATAAGGATGCACCCATTTTTGCCAGCACACAGAAAATAAAGGAAGTCGGAGCTTTCAGAATGTCAGCTAACCTGGTCCCGTGTCTCACATATGCAAGGAAAGGAGCTCAAAGACTTACAGTTTATTGAAGCCACAGTTTTGCTAGCACCTTGCCCTCTTGTATGTGGCTTGAGCATTTGAAAGGGTAATTAACACTTACGATCTAAGTTATTTAAAACTTCCACGCTGCTCAGGGCTCCCCTGCCATACCCCCTTTATTTTAGAGAACAAGAGGATCTGCTGCCAGGTCCTCCCATGCATCCCACAGATCTGTGTTTGCTGCACTCAGAGACTGAGTTGGTGACAATCTCTGACTAAGACTCTGGGAAACTCTGGGGCTTCGAGTCACATCCTCCATGCTTCCTTGTTTCCGTATCACTGAGAGAGATCCTAGCTAGAGCTATGTTGCAGGAATGCACCAGCTATTTCTAATCTAAACAGTTTGGGCATCCCTCTTCTTTTCCGCTCCTCACCACGACCACAAAAGAAAAACGTTTTTTAAATGCAACTCACCCCATCATCTGGGTGGTCAGAGAGATCAGGTGTAAAAAAATAAAAACAAAACCCACACGCCTCCTCATAATCAGAGCTATCATCCTGATCCCCAGGGGGAAAGCAATGTACTATTATTACAAATATTGATTGCCACATTCTTCCATCGCAAGACCCCTGCCTTCTGAACACTTGTAATGATTTCTGGCTAACAAAGAGGACGGAAATCATTAATTACTGTGCTGCGCGCACCACCACCCTCCCCCAGCCCTTCTGCCTGCATATTCAGCCTTACCATGAGCATCTCCATCCTCCGCCATGGCATTGATTTTCTTGTTGTCCAGGATTTGCACGTGCTTCCCACTGGTCCGACTGTACAGCTGATAGGTCCGGACGAGTCGCCGGCTTAGTTGGTCGGTCACCAGGCTCTGCTCCCTCACATGCTGTGTAAAATTAGGTGGGGACTGAACAGTTACCTTTAGGAAATTGAAAAATATACAACACACCATTATAATCTCTACTCCTCCGAGAAAGGCGCTCTCGGCATGTTCCTGGTGCATTTTTTAGAGCACTCTGAGCTGGTGCAGTGCAGAGCCAGGTTCGTGATAGGTCAGTATAAGAAACCCCGGCATGGATGAGAAATTGCAACCGCTACCTAGACATTTATTGTTGAGAATCAAGCATGGGATAAAGAAAACACAGGTGATCCTGGAACACTTGGGACAGAATTACAACCAGCACAGCTTCTCAGATTTCAGAAAGACTTGTGCCGATTTAAACCAGGTCGCAAACGCCATGGAGCTCAAGTAGGCATGGTCCCGATCCTGCTTGCTCCAATTCAAACCCAGGAAGGCTCTGCAGGAATCACTTTAAGGTCACCACCAGAGCAAAAATAAACCGGCTCCATCATTCATATCCGTCTCATTCCAGGCAATACAACATGCACGCGAGTGTGATGGACTTCTAGCTAGGTAATCATCCCAAGGCTTTCAATTACTGGGCTTGTTTCTGTGTCTTTGGTATTTGCTTTCCTGATCTTTCAAGTGGCCTGCTTGAGAGTTTTGCTTTGTGGGGCTGTAAGGGCCCTGCGCGCTATGGACCAGAGTAACCAGTGACCAAAAGAAGAAGGTGGAGGGGGGGAGCAGCCATATTTTATCCCCCTTAAACAGGGATCAGTTGTGTCAGCAGCCGAGGCAGTTCGGAATTGTCTTTGCAGCTAATATTTATGAGCCTTTCCATACACATCAAGGCTGGCTATGGGTTTCCCACCTCCCCACCCACCCCCAGCCACACATTCAAAGTACTCGTAACCCTGTTAGCAGTACATTCTGTTATGGAACAGTTTGGCGGGCGGGGGGGGCGGGGAGCGGCTATGTGTAGCTTCAGTTGTACAATGATATTGCCACTGCTCAGATCTGTTTCTCTCCTCTCTCTCACAGCCTGGTCTTAGGAGAATTCTTCCACCCCCTCCACATCTCCGATTCCTCTTTTAAGTCTGAAGGGGTTTAGTTTGCCCCTGACATTTATAAAGACGTATTCTGAGCAAATGTTGAGGAGATTTGTTCCTTTCAACCTCATGGGGTGGCAGTGTACGAAGTAACCCCCGACTCTTCTCTCTTTTCCCCCCACCCCACCCGCTGCCCATGTCAAATGCTAAGGTTATTCCATGCAAATGGGAAAAGTAACCTCCCCCTCAAAGCTGGAGTTTATAGAAGTCTTCCCTTGACAATTTTCCTTTCCTTTCCTTTGTGTCTCTGTGTGTGTGTTTCCTACAGAAGGTTCTTTTGATAATATCTCTGGATTCTTTTGCCAGCTCTGATGAGGGGACCATGTGGACACCCACATCACTCTTTGATTTCCATCTGACGCCCCCAAAATATTACAATGTAGCTTTTTTTTACACAACTCCCATGTTCCTCCTTCACATTCAGAGTGATCTTTGTTACTCCGACTTACAAAATCAAGAGATCCTTGCAATTTTAACTTGGAACCTTACACCTGTTATCTCTCTCTCTCTCTCCTTCTCTCTCTCTCTCTCTCTCTCTCTCTCTCTCTCCCCTTCACTCTCTTTCTTAGGGGAAATTGCATTTGTCTTTGGCTCTCTGGATTTGCAATCAATACTGCACCAGCAGGGTTATAGATCCCACAGTATCAGACTGTGTTGTTTAATATATTAGCAGCACTACCGATGACCAGCAAGCTAGAGTTAATAATGGTTAGAATTTCCATCCCTTAAATATTATTAAACTTTTGAAAATCACAGCAACGGAGCAAAGGTGCTTGCAATTTCAGCAAACAATAACTACCTATCTATCTATCCATCCATCCACACACTTGCACAATGTCTGGCTAAACACTGCAGTACATTTTAAATTAATCAGCATCTATTTCTTGCCTTGGATTTTGCATGCTTTTCTCATGTCTGCGATTTCAATTTTTGAACCCAGCTTGCATCTACTTTCACTTTAACCAACCTCCTGTCGTTTAATTTTATCAAACATGTTATATTTAACGTTCTGCTGCGTGTTTCGGTTGCTCCATCAAACGCTTCCCATCAAACTCCTTATCTAAACTTTTTCTTTTTCTTATAACCGCTTTCCGTTTTTTAAAAAAAAGATGCTTGGAAAAGATTTGGCTATGAGCTTCAAGCCGCACCAAATAATGTCTTAAAGGATAAAAAGTAATAAAACAGTTTCCTTACCTGTGCCTGCAAGCAGAAAGCAAACAAGTGCAGTAGCCTAGAATGATGGGAAAGCGGAGGAAAGGGGGGAAAAAACAAAGTAGATGGTGAGGTGATTTCGCTTTTGAAATGGAGCAGAAATAAAGATGGAAAATCAAGGGAGACTGTTGGGGTGGTTGTTGTTTTTTGGGGAGGGCAAGGGAAAGCCGGGAAAGTCCAAATAATCAGCAGTTACTTACAAATAGCTGAATATGGACGAGAAGAGATTCATCCTGAGCGGTTTCCCCCGGCGCTGGATCTTGGCCGGTTCCCGGGACAGGGGGAGGCTCTGCTTCTCAGCCTCCCTTCTTTCGCTTTGCGTTAAGCTCGCCGGTTGCTTCGGCTGCCTCTTCTTCCTCGCGCGTCTCTCCGCGCCCAGCTCCCCACGCGGCACTTGCCTCCCCGACGCGGCTCGGTCAGGGCAAGGGGCTCCCTCGGCGCGGCCAGCCCATGCCCTCGAGAGCCGCCGCCGCCGCTGTGGAAGGAGATCGGGGCCGGGAGAGCGAGGGGAGCGCCGGTCTTGCGGCGGCTGCTCCGGGGGCCCAAGTGGCGATGGCGCGCCCGGGGGTCGGCTGCGCTAGAGCCCGGCGAGGCGCGGAAGGGGCGCTCGGCTGTCAGCAAGGCTCCGGGGCAGAGCAGGCGCCCAGGCTGCGCTGACAGTTCCTGAGCCGCGGATCGCCGGCTGCGGAGAAGGAAGGCGGCCGGGCGGCAGGGAGGGCGCTGCGCCTCTCGCTCTCTCGCTCTCCAAGCGCCCGGGGGGCAGTGCGCACCGGCCCAGCGCTGGTCCCTCCTCTTGTGCGCGGCTCGCCAATGTGCCAGCCCCTTCTCATCTGTCCGGGGATGGCCCTCCGGCAGACCCCCTCCTCTCTCCTCCCCCCCGGCGGGGGGGACCGGCAGGCTGCGCTCCGAGGCATCCCGAAGGCTATCGAGGAGGCACCTTCGGAAGGCGGGGGGGGGGGTTCCTCTCTCTCACATGGAGACCCACGCAGCAGCTGGGCAGGGAAAGGGGGGAGCTGATCACACACATGCGCTTGTGCGTTGTGGCCTGTGCCCGGTGGCATCGCGCGTGTGCGTACCCACGAGGCTGTCCGGGGGGTGGGGTGGCGCGGATTCCCACGACGAGCCTCGGACGCGTGTGTGACGGGTGCCAAAGCGGCAGAAAGCAGGCTGAAGTGTGTGCCAGTCTTGGAGCACGGTGGGGCGCTTTGGCTACACGCGAGAGGGAAATCGCTGTGTGTAGAGGCGAGTGTGTCTAAGCACCTGCTTTTGTGTCGCGGTGGGGAGAGAAACGCTCGTGGGAGCGATGTCGGGTAAATGTTGGGATCCGTGCCTGGGGGTGCTTCCACGGTCATTAATGGTAAAAGTGTATTATGCACATGGCTATGTGAGAAGGTTGTTGGTGCGATATTCAAACACACACACACATGCTTTCTCTATCCATCTGCATGTGCTCGGCACATAATGGCGCAAAACGAGTGTGCCTTAGAGGCTAGGTAGAGTGCAAAAGTGAGGAATCCGTCCTTTATGGGACCTGAGAAATGTGGCCTGTGTAGGTGCACAGGTTTGAAAATAAATGCATGTCTGCGACCAGGGAAAATATATATGCACACAGAGTGCATGTAATACTTACGGTAAATAGATGTATATTTCACTTTTCTACAGAGAGTACACATTTCATGAAAACATAAGCACACTAAAAATATTAAAGGCATGAAAGTGCATTAAGGTGATGCTATGTTTTCTGAAAACTGGGCCGCTAGGTATGCAGATTATGTGCAGGAGCAGTCAATGGTGCTTTGTTAATGGTGCTTTGTGTGTGTGTTTAACACCCAGCACCCACAAAGCCTAATGGCGGCTTCTCTCCCCTCTCCTCCCCTTCCCCAGGGCTTTATGTAGACCAAGGCTGGCACTTAGCCGTGGAACCTGTTTGCAGTGCTGCTGCTCAGCACCGGTGACATGTGGAGCACACAGGCACAGGCTTCCTTCCTTTCTGCACGGTGTACGTACACCAGCCTTCTCCAACCCAGTGCCCTCCAGATGTTACAAGTCTTATCAACCCCAGGGAGGACTAGGCTGGGAGAGGAGGGCAAAGGCTGCATCTTCCAGATGGACTTGAGTCCCAGCACCTTTCATTTCAAAAATTAAGCACTTTAAGAGAGAGAGAAACAATAAAAATGGCCAGGCCACTTTAGATCGCTGAAGTGGAGAAGGGAACCACTACAGGGGGAAGAAAGAGAAAGGGCCGGAGTGGAGGCTTGCACTGAGTGACTGAAGAACAGTTAACTTGTTGCCTTCGCTGGCCCATCAGGAGCTGAAATGACCAACTCAAAAACCCAGGGAAGAAAATTTGATTCAAAGCCATTCTTCACACAATGCATAAATGAACTGGTGGACTCCACTGGCACAAGGCATGGGGAGAGGTATAGGCAATTAGACACATTCTGAGGATAGGTCTACCAATGAGAGCCCGTGTGGCATAGTGGTTAGTGTGTCAGACTAGGACCTAGGGCCCAGGGTTCAAATCCCCACTCAACCATGGAGCTCACTCACTGCCTTTCAGTTTAAACTACCCAAAGCAACCTTCTTTGCTGTGGGTATTAAATGGGGGGTGGGGAGAACCATGTGCACCATCTCAAGCTCCTTATAGAAAATGTGGGATATAAATACATAAATGCTAAGTCATAAGGGCTAAATAGAACCTCCACAGTCTGCTGCAGTATATCCCTGATGCTCTCCCGATGTTTTTAAGACTGGTTTAGGATTTTAAGAGGCCAAGCCCAGCATAAGGGAACCCAGGAACAAACTTGTACCTACTGCAGGTAATTAAGAAGTATGGAGATGTGATTGGCTGAACAAGGATGAACATCATCTAAGCTTCTGGGAAGAAGCTTCCATTGCATCCCATCCACACCACTGCATCTACACCCTGATCCTCTTGCACCTAAATCACAGTCCTGTCAACAGAAGCCAGTGGTTACCCCATGTCAGTCGCTTGGTAGCTAGAGGAATGGGCATCTGCCACAAATAAGTCCCAGCATTCTCTTCCTTGGATCACAGGAACACAGTTTGTGAGGTTATTCTAGCAAGACTGTTGGAGCTTCCACAATTGCTTTCTGAGATCATCCTGTGAACACACCAGAAAGCGTTGGCCAAGCATCTTTTTCAAAGGACAACCCAAGACATGAAGTCCAAGTGGAATCCAATAACCCATTCACAGAAGAGGTGGGATAATAAATTCAGGCATAATTGTTACTGGATGACTACCAGAACTCATTGCACGACTCCTCCAGTATGGTTTCAGCAGGCCCATGTTTTCCCAGGGTAATTCATTTTTGTTGAAAGACACCAGCTGTGTGTTGGGGGGAGGTGTTCATGTGCCCATAAAGAGGGTCTAAAGACCAACCCCATCCAAAGCGGAAAGCAGGCATTCTCACAAGTGCTGTAGTTTTGGTTTGCTACTCTGTCATGCCAGCCACCACCTCATAAAGTTCAGCATGGGGCCCGGACTTGACTTAAAACTATTATGCACGGACTTTGGGAAATCTGGTTTTGTGGATTGGGACAACCAGTGCAAGCGAACTGCAGCAAGTGATAGACATTAAAAGAATTAGAGTAAAGAGCAAGACTTTCAGGAGGGGGAAAACACACCACCAAAACAAATAAATACACTGCAGTGCCCATTATCTCCACTAAGTCCCATTATCCACTTACCCTTCCTCTCTTCCTCTACTTTCAAGGCAGGCTAAGCCATGGCGGGGGGGGGGGGGGAGAGGAGAGAACATTGGTGGCACAAATATCCACAAAACTATTAAAGCCAAACTCAAGTCATTTTTCGTCTTGTCTGCTGCTTTCTGAAGCCAAGCCCAAGCAACAGAGCAGGTCAGCTAGAGGGGGTGAAAACCCCAGGAGGGTTCAGAAGCAGCACACCTTCTGCTGGAGAGGTAATTCTATCTGCTCTGTGTAGTGATAAGGCCAGAAGTTACAGCTTCACTAATTTCCCTTCAAACTGGAAACAGAGGAAAGTTGGGGCTAGGCAGAAGCGCAGGAGTTTGCGGTCTAATTAACTTTGTGCTTTTTCTGGGAACTGTAACATTTTCCCCACTCCCATGCTAGGAAAAAACACAACCCCATACAGTGGTGCCTCGCAAGACGAAATTAATTCGTTCTGCGAGTTTTTTTGTCTTGCGAGTTTTTTGTCTTGCGAGGCATTCGTCTTGCGAGGTACCACTGTATATATATGCAATGTAACAACCCAAAACACTTATTTATCTAAACTCACTTATCTCTTCCATGTAGCACTTAGTCAGCTTTAATATTAGTTGTTTTTGTTGCAACATCCTAAAGTCTTGTGGCACCTTAATGTTCAAGAGATGCATTGTGTGGCATGAGCTGTTGCCCACCAAACTTTATGCCACAATAAATCTGCTGGTCTTAAAGCAGGTATGTCCCAAGTGCTTTTTGGGGGCCGAATGCGGCCCTCTGATCCCTGGTCAACTCCAACCCTAAAAAAAGCTCAATACTTTGGGGTAAAATTCTTAAAAAAGCTCATCAACCTCAAAGCTCATCAACCTCAATCCTAAAAAAAGAAAAGGTCAACAACTTTGGTTGGCCCTTCACTTCATCAAATCTGGCCCTCTTTGAAAAAAGTTTGGAGTTGTATCAGACGCTTTGTTATTTTCTCTTTACCAATGCAACACTCGGTCAATAGCAGTCTTGCACTCTCTTCAGTTTGGATATAATCATCTGAATGCTTTGGTTACCCTCCCTTGGCTATTTTGGATAAATTATTCTATTGTATTTGGCTTTGGAAGTTATGTTTTCATTGTTCTCTTTTATTTAAAAACCCAAAACCATTAAAAATTAATAATTTTTAGTTGCTAAATCAAACAAACAAATCCTTTTAAATGAATATAACTCGAGGCAACATTTGCAAAGTGTACAAAACTCAAGTGAAAGTTTTGTCAAGCCCAAAGTTAGTATAAAGAAATATTTCCTGCCAGGTGAATGCAAACCATTCAACCCAGTATCCTGTCTCCACTGCCTCCACTGCCACATCTGATAAAAACCTGAGAAGCTACAGGGTCATCAGACCCATCCATTGTCTGTCTCTCCTAAATATTTAGGGATACCTTGCACTCCAGTTGTTTATTATCATCATAATCATGATCATTATCATAATAGGTTTCAGTCACTTCCAACAGGGATATAGTAAGAAAAGAACCGATATATACATAATTGTAATGTAATATCAATCTTTTAGCTTTCTGTTTCCAGTTTCCATCAGGACAGAGTTTTAACCAATTGTCTGTCTAAAATGCAATGGGGAATTGGAACAGCAATACTTATTGAAAACTAAAGTTATGGCATATGTGTAGCTTCCCCAGTAAGTACTGCTGTTCCACTTAGGAGTTAATTTCATTGCATACCAGTAAGACTACTGCTTGAACAAGCTGAGAAGGTTTGGATTTGGCGAGGCCACCAAAACTCAATATTATTCTATTTGTCGGTTGAATCCAGTAGGTTCACAGTTCATGAATCCTGACTTCGATCCAACAAACATTTTCATAATTCAAACTGAGACTGATTGCAAGTTAACGGATGTTTTCTATGCTCACATGTTCTGCGTATGACTAAGCACCCAAACTCTGCCACCTTTGCACATGCTCAGATCTCGCTTGATATATCTGTTTACTTTCTGAAGGATGTTAAAAAGTCCCATTTGCAGTGCACATGAGCATGAAATGATTTTGCCGTAACAAATTAGTTATTCTGTGCCAAAAGAACCAAGCTGTTAAAAAGTTTGGATTTGAAACCATGCAACAACCAATCAAGCAAAAGGCATGTGGAAGAAACAAATCGGAAACAGCCAATGATGGTGTGATGCATGAGACTGGAAAAGCAATGCCACATTACACATGCCAGATGCCCAGGATGCACTTGGTGTTTACATCTGAAAAAAACTAGATATATTGAAATATCAGAAAACTTCTGTCTGAATTAGTACCTCTGGAATCAGAGAATTGTAAAGTTGGAAGGGACTACAAGGGTCATCTAGTCCAACCCCCTGCAATGCAGAATAAAATCACAATTCAAAAACACAAAATACATAAAAACAAAAACAGCCCAATAACTCCCCCCCCCTTCCAGGCCAGAGATGGTATGTCCTGACTCAGGTTAGCTGGTAACTCAGTGGCAGAGACAGGGACTGTCCTAGCACAGAAGGCACAACATCCATTTGAATAATTCCCCTTCACAATTTGTAGCTGATGGGGTAAGTTCACCCATCACTATTTGGAACTGTATGTATCTTCTTTTACCATCTTTCAAGCAGCAGATGCAAGCCTCTTTTTATTATTTCAAATAGCTTTTTTAGCTGAAATAGATGTTGTTATAGCTGCAGTTCTGTTTTTTATCCCTTGTGGTTGCTGCTGCTGGGTTTTTAATGCATGATTTTATTTTATAGCATTTTATTATATTTCATTCCAAATCATTGTAAAACTCTTTTGATGTGGTAAGTAGACCGATTGGACCATGAAATGGTCACTCCAGTACCCATTCCAAAGCAGTGACACTATACATTGTGGGACCAATGCTGGTGGCATTTTGTGCTAAGCCAAACTCAATGCATCATCTTAAGCATGTTTTGTTGTTGTCAGAGTCAGTGCTGTAAGCAAACAAAAATGTTAAATGGCTTCGTCTGTGAGATGGTTTCTTTCTTTGCTTATGCAGCAAATTTCTTCCTCAGGACATACAAACAGGGTTTTTTTAGCCGGAACTCACCAGAACTCAGTTCTGGCACCTCTCAGGTGGGCACCATTGCCATTATGAGAGAGCAAGGTGAGTTCATGGTAAGTTCTGGAACCTTTTTTTCTAGAAAAATAGCAATACATACATGGAATCATCAATCACACCTACAGGGCATTGTTTACTCATAGCAGTGAGAAAAGGCCAGCACATAGAACTTCTCTTTCATTTTCCAAGAGACTAACAGCACAATCTTATACATACCTACTTAGATGTCAGTCTCCTTCGCGCACTTGCCACATTCATGAGCCAGGAAATCAAGGGCTACTGTGAGTCTGAACTCCCTGCCTTCCAGGGTGAATATCGGGGCAAAGGGGAGATTCACCTGGCCCATCCCATCACTATATGCTTCAGTGTTTGCTTTCCTTCCCCCCATACTCAATTTTTCCTGGATTAGACTGAAAGCCTGCAGGCAGACACTATCTTATCTTTTGATATCTGACTAGCAGTTAGATAATTTTAAGGACTTTATAAGTGTTAAGGAATAAGAACAATACTCAGAAGGTTTAGTGGAGAAAGGATTGCAGCCCAAAGCTCAGTATGCTTGTGAAACATGGACCACTTATAAATGCCATCTCCAACTCCTTGAAAGATTCCATCAACAGTGACTCTGAAAATTTTTACACATCACTTGGGAATACAGGCGAACTAATACCAGTGTACTGGAAGAAGCAAAGATCACCAGTGTTGAAGCAATGATGCTTCAACATCAACTTCTTTGGACTGGTCATGTTGTGCAGATGCCTGATTATCGTCTTCCAAAGCAACTACTCTATTCCGAACTTAAAAATGGAAAGTGTAATGCTGGTGGTCAACAAAAGAGGTTTAAAGACTGTCTCAAGGCAAATTAAAAAAAATGTAGTATAAACACCAACAACTGGGAAACACTTGCCTGCAAGCTCTCCAATTAGAGAACAGCCTTTACCAAAGGTGTCATGGGCTTTGAAGACACTCGAACTCAGAACAAAAGGGAATAATGTGCTAAGAGGAAGGAATGATTGATCAACTCCAGCCCGAAACCAATGTCCCCACTGTGGAAAGACATGTGGATCCAGAACTGGCCTCCACAGTCACTTACGGACTCATTGTTAAAACCATGTTTATGGAAGACAATCTTACTTGGCTACGAGTGATCACCAAAGAAGAAGAATATGTGTGTGTGAGAGAGTGCTTTGCAAGAACTCATGGGCTTGTGCAGCAGGTTAGAAAAAATAAAAGTAAAAATGAAGAGACTATGCCACAAGCAGCTAAAGAGTGATTAATCTGAAATAGCAAGAGAAAGGTAGAAATAGGAAGATCTCTAGCAGACTGCAGACACCTGTATTTTCAATTCTTTTGTGGGAATGGGGGGGGGGGGGAGAGATCTAATATGGGAAGGTGAGATCAGACACAAACCTTTTCCTCCACTCCTGAGTAGGGCTGAGCTGCACAATGCAAAAATTAAAAGATCCAATTTTTCTCCAGTCCTCAATACTTGGTGTTTAAGGTGACTTTAAGTGCATCTGCTCCAGGTCAGATTTCCCTGTGTTGTTCCAGCAAGGTGAGAAAATGGGTGTCCTGCTTTGGCTTTCAAACATAAAAATTCCCCAGACCAGAGAAGTTCCCTGCACTTAATACAGGGCAAAAGAAAACTAGCTCAATGGTAGAGTACAAGCTTTGCATTCAAAAATCACCAGCTTTTTGCATCTTCAGGTAGGGTTGGGAAAGACCTCTGTCTGAAACCCTGGAGAGCTGCTGCCAGTCAGTGCATACAGTATTGAGCTAGATGGATCAAAGGTCTCAGGCAGTTTTGCTTTGTTCCTAAGAAACTTTAAAGGGAGCAAGACACGGAGAGAATCTTCTCACACGTTTTAAAAGGCAGAGGATAACTTACCTTTCATGAGAGCAGGCAGGCAGGCAAGACCACTGAACAGTCGGCAGCAACATGGATGTGGGTAAACTGGTGAAAAATCAAGTTAAGGGTATGTGACCTCTACACAGAAGAAGTGTATGAACAGTCCATCTAGTTACCTATTGTTGCTACAAAAAGCCCAAATCTAGCAGGGCCAGAAGGAAGGAGGAGACTGCTTGTGGTCAGGATGACCCTTAGCCCTTCTGCTTTACTGAGAAATTATCCGATTAATAATGTTCCCTCTCAGCCCAGCCTGGGGACCAGCGTGGACTGACAGCTGCTAATTCAGTGTAAATGGCTAGTGATTGCTCAGGACTCCCTTCCCCACCCAAGACCTTATCTTATCAAAGACCATAATTACAATTGCTATTTTGTTTTCCCAGATCAGCAATCAGGGCTTTTTGCCACCTAAACAGCTCCTGTCAGCCTGATCCATGAGTGACAGATAAAGCCCCCCCACCCCGCCTCACTCATTCACATACAGTGGTACCTCAAGTTACAGACACTTCAGGTTACATACGCTTCAGCTTACAGACTCCGCTAACCCAGAAATAGTACCTCGGGTTAAGAATTTGCTTCAAGATGAGAACAGAAATCGTGCAGCGGTAGCAGGAGGCCCCATTAGTTAAAGTGGTACCTCAGGTTAAGAACAGTTTCAGGTTAAGAACGGACCTCCAGAACAAATTAAGTTCTTAAGCCGAGGTCCCACTGTACACACTTCGCCCAAGGAGAACACTGCACTCTTCAACACCGCTTTGTTGAAGCCGAAAACATCATCCACACCTTCTCTTTGGCTTCTCTAGATGAAAAATATATATATGGAAAACTTGAATGGAAAATCCTGTGTCAAATTTTCCCCGCCTGTCCTCAAATGGGGATAATAAAAGTGTCCCTCCCTCTTTCTGAGACACTGTAAAAAAAGTACTTTGACCACTGGAAGTTAACTGCAGTGGTACCTCTGGTTACGTACTTAATTCGTTCCAGAGGTCCGTTCTTAACTTGAAACTGTTCTTAACCTGAAGCACCACTTTAGCTAATGGGGCCTCCTGCTGCTGCCGTGCTGCCGGAGCACAATTTCTGTTCTCATCCTGAAGCAAAGTTCTTAACCCGAGGTAATATTTCTGGGTTAGCGAAGTCTGTAACCTGAAGCGTATGTAACCTGAAACGTATGTAACCTGAGGTACCACTGTATGTAAATCCTAATTATTATTGCATATACTGTATCACTTATTGTGATTAATAGTATTTAGTTTTTTTATAACACACATGACAGAGATAAATGCAGATAGATAGATAGATAGATAGATAGATAGATAGATAGAGAAAAATAGATATCGTAAACTTCTGAAGGCAAGTGAGTTAATTCCAGTGGCCTACAACCTTATATGGGAGATTTACATTGACAGAGTCAGGGATGCATGGAAGGGGATGGATCTTGTTTCTATTGCCACACTTTGTTCATTTAGATAACCAGAAGGAGCGTGGGCATTCCATTTTCTTCTGTGCTGGGAAATGAGAGAACACTCCAAGGACCCCTGCAGTGTAGGCTACTTTAAGGTGACCTCCAATTTTGTGATGGGAGAGGCAGCAGCAAAATACCCCAATGGTGTGGTGGCAGTGCTGCCTGCTGCCACCAGCTGTGCTCTGAATGGCAGCAGCAGCAGGAGGAGGAAGAGTCGCTTCCCAAATGATCAAGTAATGGACCCAGCAGCAATGGAGGAAACTGAGTTTCCCGCTTACAAAGAATCCACAGAGAGATCTTAGTTTTATTTGTATTTTCCTTGCTATTTATTTTCTATTTCTCTAGAAAAATTGTAGCCTCCTTTATCTTGGAGGTTCAAAGTGGCTCACAGCCCAAATTTAAAATAATCAAAAAAGTAAAAAACCAAACCCAAATACAACATCTTGAATTCTTAACTGGGCTAGATGTTAAACAAGCATCCCTTGCACCGTCTATTTTCTTTAACATTTGTAGCCTAAGTACCTAAAACCTCAGACTGAAAAAATAGTTTATGTTGCCTAAGGTAAACATTTTACTGTTCTAAATGCTTATTTCCTACATTTTGTAGAAACTGACACAACTAGACTGTGCTTTTCTTGGACACAATTCAGCAAAGAGAAATGATTCCGCACTCTGTTCCTCTCTCCCGCCTAAGTTCAGCCGGGGCATCCAAGGAACCATGCCCAGCTTCTTGGTCCCCTCAATGGATCTGCTTACAGAAGATCTTTCCAAGAGAGACTTTGCCATATTAATTTGCTGTCTTTATCTGTACATGGCACTTCTTATTTGGAGACCCTTGGCAGAACAGATAAATTTCCTAACACTGTAGGTACAGAAGCCACTCTTGTCGTTAAGCCAACCTGTGTCCACAAGGTGGCAGTCTGAAGACACTAAACCACATTTGTTTTAACCTCTGTTTTACACCCCCACTCTTTCTTTTGGGAGATGTTCCTTGGCCAGCTCAGCGATCATATTCATTAGTCTTGTTTTTGGATTACATTTATCCAAAGCTGCTTTGTATCTGTTTGTGTTTTTTTAATTTCAATTTTCTTGGTTTTTTTTAAACACCCAAACCCCTCCTTCCTTAGAGCTCACATCTTTCAGCATACATACGCAGCTAAGTTTTGACTTGCATCATCCTTTCTCAAGATAAACTTTGCTTTTGAACAAACCCTTGTTTCTGGTGCCTGTTCCAGCGGTTGATTTTTCCCCAGGCAGAAACCATGGAGTTGTAAACCTTTCTCTATAGGACCAAAGCCTGAGGTGAGAACAGCAGCTGATAAAAGAAGGCAAACTACCATAGGACAATTCAGTGTGGACCGACCCTACATTGGGTCAGCTGCCCATAGTGCATCAGAGTCAGACCCCTCCTTCTTGCCACCATCAACCACCTGCCCTCTGGCCAGACTGGCCCCAATCTGCACAACTGCTCACAAGGAGAAGGCAAGAGAAATGGAGGAAGCTGCTCCATCTCCTCACTCTGGTCACTGCCTGCATGCTTGGTGCAGGCAGGTAGGTGAACAGGCACTGATAGCAAAGAGGAAGTTGAGGAGGAGCAGGAGAGTGAGACTTTGGGGATCAGCAGTGGGATCCCTGAACTGGTGGGGGCCTTGGCATGTGCCCAATAATGCTGACATCTGACATCAGCCCTGCTGCAGCCTCATGATTATATGTTACACAGGCGAAAATGGAAAAGCTATATACTTAATACAAAATGAAAAGCTTTTCAGAACAAAAACTTAAGACAGTCCAGTTCCATTATTCTGGAACAGCTGGTTCACTCAGGATATGATATCTCAAAATGGATGTTGGACATAAACCATAAAACACTTTCAACTTCTGAGCACCATTTTGAGACCTTGTCTCTGCTCCCCACCCACCATGGGTGTGGTCCCTTCTTTTTCCTATGCTTGACATCCAAGCTGATCCACGTGCAGCTGATATAGACTTCCCCTTCTCCTCCTGCCCCCTTTTAATGCTTGTCTATATTCTATGAATTCTGTGATATCAGAACTCATGAAAGGGGCCCTTGGCCTATGCTTGTTTAAACTGGAGATGCCAGGGATCGAACCGGAGACCTTCTGCCTACAAAGCATTTACTCTACCACTGCACTGCAGGCACGCCTTATGGAACCCTAATGCAATGCAAATTCATTTCAGAACCCGTTTCTGTTTGCTCAATGTGGATAGCAAGCTTCCTGTAGTTCTATTAATTCTTCATAGGCCATATGATGCCCTCCAAATCACTGCCTTCTCACACTTTCCCCTGCCTCCATCTGAATTTTCTCATTACAGGGACACTCCAAAAAGGGGAGGACTAACAGGTCCAAATAAATACCGTATTTTTTGCCCCATAGGACGCACCTGGCTTTTTGGGGGGGAAATAAAGGGGGGGAAATTATTTTCCCCCCAGGCGCTTGTGGGGCCAGCAGCGGGGAGAAGCGCTCTTCTCCCCGCCACCAGCCTTCAGACCAGGTCCGGGGACAGCGGGGAGGTGTGCTGCGCCTCCCCGCTGTCCTCCGAGCTTGCAGGGCTGGCGGCAGGGAGAAGCACGCGTCTCCCCGCCGTCAGCCTCCAAACCACATCAGGAGACAGCAGGATGGCGGCGTTCTGCCTCCCCGCTGTCCCCCGAGCTTGTGGGGCTGGCGCTGGGGCTCTCCTGAAGCCTGCATATGCCCCATAGGACGCACACACATTTCCCCTTCATTTTTGGAGGGGGAAAAGTGCGTCCTATAGGGCGAAAAATACGGTATTTTAGCATACCTGTGATTTCTCTTCCCTCTCCCACTTTCACATTTTTGGTTATAATTTAATACTGCAAAGGGAGATGCTCATCTTCAGGGCACTTTAAAGTGTGATCCCTCTCCTGTGGGTCACTTCAAGCAGACAGACATTTATGGACAGCCTGAGCTACAATTTGCGTATTCCCTCCCTTGCCAGTTTTGTTTAATCCTTTTCAATCCTGGTTAGCACCAAGAAGGTTTCATGTCATCTTTAGCCAAGTTAATCCTGGGTTACACAAATAACTTTCTGCGAATTATTTAATTTTCTAGCTTGCACTGTTTCAAGGCCTCCAAGTGCGTAACAATATATATCTATATATATTAAAGCTCAATCAAAGCACTGCAAAATGAATAAAACTGCTTTGAAAACAGTTCCTGGAGGGGATAGTCGCCCACTACTTGCTCTGGTAAACCACTGCATCTCCCCATTCCCACTGCTAAACTAAGAAACTGGGAGAGACAACAAAGTTCTGATTAGATGAGTTTCAGTCTTGGCCCAGATCAATGCAATTTTATAGGCAGGTGTCTATCTTCCTACTTTCCTAATTGGGAGGGAAGGGTGGTAGTTGGGAAACAAGGAGTTACAGTCGCTCAACTTAGCCCCCAAATCCACATGCTTAAAGCTCTCAGGGAGCTTAAAGCTCTCAGATAGATGGCCAAAAGTCATCCCAATGTTGCATCATTGTTCTCCCCTCCCTCCCTGCCTATACCTCAGTCCCATAAAAAGCTGGAAGGTGTGGCAATGGAAGGTCTCAGCAGATTTATACCTTAAGCAAGGAAGGTCCTTCAGCCCCCAATGGCACTTGGCCAATGAGAACAACAGAGTTCACAGCACATCTCTGCAAACGGGACCCATATTAATGCAGCCTTAGAGTGACAACAACACCTTTGCCACAGCTGGGTGACTCTCTTGCCCCAGGCGAGACTGTGAGACCCAATTAACATCCCCTCTCTCCCAGGCTCAGAGAGCTCCCTAACCCGGCTTTTCAGGGCAGGTTCCATGGGAATGATTTTGTTGTTTATACCCACAGCACAAACCTGGCCTAGGGGCATCAGCAGCCATGCATGGGAGCAGGCCTTGCTTGCCCTCTTTGATGATCAGTAGCTGAACACAAAAGCTGCAATTCCCAGGTAAGGCATCAGCAGAAGCGCCTTGCTGTCTCTCTCTCTCTCTCTCCCCCTCCCCGTTCTGTGTTGTAAAGGCAGGGTGACGGGTGCAGGTGAACTATCCTGACACAAAGTATCATGACAGAGGGTTGGGATGTAGCAGCACTGAGCAAGTGAGACCATGCCCTATGGCGTGTTTATTTAAGGAATTAAATAATCATTTAATTGCACCATTTAATTAAAAAATCTTCAGACAGAAATAAAATAAGGCTCCTGGAATGGTTTACAAATAACTAAAAAGTACGTAACAACCCTGCTGGATCAGGCCAATATCCCATCTAGTCCAGCATCCTGTTCTTGCAGTGGCTGACCAGATGCCTTCGGGAAGCCTGCAAGCAGGATCTGAGCACAACAGCACTCTGCCCACCTATTCCTTGTATCCAGAGGAAAAGAAAGACAGTCCCCTGCCCTCCAGTTACAGCCCAAGGGCTCCTCCACTCCATCTATTTATTGAACTTTCATCCTGATTTGCTTGCACAAAGCTCACACGGAGGTTAGCTCGTATCTGGATTTTATTGAGCATCTGATCTCATTTGCTTCCAAGGAGCTTATACATCTGCTCATTGATAATTTGTTCATCCCGCACTTTTTGATGCATTTCCCTGACGCTTCCTGGACATTAGCACATACACGTAACCAAACTGCTTTCCCAACCTGCTGCCCCCCACCCCCCACAAGGATCCTGGAGCAATTACAGTGGTTTCTCGGGTTACATACACTTCAGGTTACATTCGCTTCAGGTTACAGACTCCGCTAACCCAGAAATAGTACCTCGGGTTAAGAACTTTGCTTCAGGATGAGAACAGAAATCGTGCTCCATCGACACAGCGGCAGCAGGAGGCCCCATTAGCTAAAGTGGTACCTCAGGTTAAGAACAGTTTCAGGTTAAGAACGGCCTCCGGAACAAATTAAGTTCTTAACCCGAGGTACCACTGGGATAAAATAGCAAGATGAATGAATGACTATGTTATCAGCTCCTCCACACCCATTCCAACACAGCCTGGCACTGACTTAGATACACTTTTGGAGCACTGGCTTCTGAAAGCAATTTAAATCCATCTCACAGAATCAGCCCTATCTAAAGCAATCGGAGACCCTCCACGCGTTTGCTGCACAGAGGTGACAGTGTTTGGGTATGGGTATGTCATCAAATCTGGATCTGAGGGTGGCTCGGGCAAACTTCAGAGTGCAGGATGCTGTAATTTTAGACCTGTTTGTTTACTTACCAGTAGGCCTAAGCAACCTTTACCACATGGCTTTCAGGGCCTCTTGCCTCGGCGATGGCTGAACTACTGACCCTGAGAGTTGGCAAAACACTGGGGTTGCACTCTTGACATCTTCACCTCGAGATGATATTGCTTCTGCGAGAAATATCCTGCTGCCCCACCCCAGTTCATGGTGCTTACCTGGATGTCCTTACATCAAGGTGGGGAAAATGCTCAGTGTACTTGGGGTGTGTGTGTGTGTGTGTGTTTAGGTGGGGCAGTTAAGGTTTCCGAAGCATCCAAATACAGCCCCATTTCAACAAAGGCTGGCTAGCCTCTGTTTTTATTTGTTTTTGAAAGGAGAGGGGTGTGAGGAAAAGGATCTCTGCGGTACTGAGTCCATGAAATGTGAGTTGTTTTGGCTTATCCTATTGATTTGGTAGTGCCCCTCAGGGGCTCCACAACTATGATTTACAACTGAGCGCGAGAGGTGTAGGCGTGCAGAATTTTGGCATTGCACAGGACCCCACTGAAATTCCTACATTCCCACCTCCATCCCTGCACTACGACTTCAGAATGCCACTTCTCATCTTTCAGGATGCCGGGCTTACAGACCCTTTAGATTTAAAATGGTGGGACCACCTTGGCAGAGTCCTTTAAAATGCTATGCTAAGCAGAAGCATCCTTCCCTGACCTGGCGCTCTTTAGATATTGCTGGACCTGAACTATCATTCTTCACCATCACCAGCCATGCTAACTGGGTCTCATGCCACCTGGGACTTGTAGCATCTTACCTGTGGTCGCTGCAATGAAACGTGTTTCTCTTGTCTGAAAATTGCGAGGGTCCGTTACAGCATTGTACTTGAACGTTTAAGTATGAAATTAGCAAAGTTCAGCTCCAGTGTATTGGGGCTGCAAGCTTCTTGGTACACCACTATATATGCCCACGCACACACTTTCCCTCCAGCAGTTTCTGAAGTCTTCAGAACAGAAGAGGTAGTCCTTAATCCTTGTGGATTACACCATCAGTTTTGAGACTGTCATCAGGTGTGTGGGGGAGAGAGATGGGGGCCGCACACACACAGAGTCTGTGTCTAAGGGGAAAGAATAGGATTAGAGGGTCAGGATAGGGCAATCGGTCCCCCTCTGGAGATGATGCTATCAAAACGGATTCAAATACTTTGTGCAAATGAAAAGGAAGTCCTAGGGGAAGGAGAGCTTGCTGTCAGAGGTTGCTTTTGATAAGCTTTTCCAAGGCAAGGGGGCTGTTAGTTTGTTTTCCCCAGGCTGAGAGGGACAAGGCGTATATGGTGCTCTCTCTTGCTTTTAGTGAAACTAAGAAACCTAAGGAAAATAGAACCTAAGTCAGTGTTTCATGAGTGGGTGTAGGTAGCTTGGTAAGTGCTCCTAGTGGAAATACTACAGCACAAAGAGCTAATGCAATCCCTGGTGATGTTAACAGAGTCATGCTGATCTCTGGAGAGCTGCTTCTGATACGGGTGGCAATATTTAAGAAGAAGCAGGGCGTTGGCATCTTGGTGAAAGTGGTGAAGACACACATTCTGTTGTTGAACACATTGCCACGCAAAGCAGAGCAAAGTCCCAAAGAGTGGACTACAGCATTCTGTAATAATCCAGGCACCCCTGTAAATCACTGGGAACTGGATATTAACTGAAAAGCAGTTGGGGGTGTATGTCTCATTGTTCCGGTCTTTGCAAAGCCATTCTCTAGTTTTAATGTAAGAACCCACGACATAAGATACACCACATGCAGCCCAGTGGGATATTACTAAATGATGCTTCAAAGCGGAGACACCAAAAGCAGCTTTGAAAGATATCAAATGTGCCCAGAAGGCAGGCAGAAGAAAGGATGAACGTTCAAATCCTTGCAACTCTTCAAAAAACGCTTAACAGGAGCATTTGACAAATCTCACTATACGACTATGGGTTAGAACAATGAAGGATTCAGAATCTGCAGCGAACTTCTCCAGGGTTCATTTAATGCAACTTTGTGCTCTTTATAATATTGCACCAGTTCTATACTACAGTAATGCTATGCCCTAGCACAGCTTTCACCAACCTAGTGCCTTCCAGATGTTTTGGACTACAACTCCCATCAGACCCAGTCAGCACAGTCACAGGCCAAAAGGTCAGGAGGACACCAGATTGGCAAAGGCCAGATTAGTGGATCTGTGAACTGTACCCTGATGGCATCTGAAGTTTTAAATGAATCAGCAAAAGTTGAACTATGCACTGCTTGAAGGATCACACCTTACCCTTGATGCAATCACATGGATACTTTGAATAGGGGAACTACGAAAGCTGTTTATCATAGAAAATACATGATGGATAGGAAATATCCTAGTTCTAGCTAACGAAGGTCAGTGTGCAAAGAGCCACTGCAGGAGAGAGACACAGGAACGATGCATTCTCTCCCATGATGGTACAAAAAAGAGAGGTAAGCAGGAAGTGAGGTCAGACACCCTGAGAGTGTCAGTCTAGCATCTGAGGAAAGGTCAACCCAGGTTATATCAGAAAGACAGTCTAGGAAGCATGAGGGTTCCTCTTTCTCCCCACACGAACCCTTAAGTCTTTAGTTACAGTTAGGTAGCCGTGTTGGTCTGCAGTAGTCAAAACAAAACAAAAAATTTCTTTTAAATCCTTCCAGTAGCACCTTAGAGACCAACTAAGTTTCCTATTGGTATGAGCTTTTGTGTGCATGCACGCTTCTCAGTGTGGTGTAGTGGTTAAGAGTGGTAGACTCGTGTTCTGGTGAACCGAGTTGGTGTCCCCGCTCCTCCACATGCAGCTGCTGGGTGACCTTGGGCTAGTCACACTTCTCTGAAGTCTCTCAGCCTCACTTACCTCACAGAGTGTTTGTTGTGGGGGAGGAAGGGAAATGAGATTGTGAGCTGCTTTGAGACTCCTTCGGGTAGTGATAAAGCGGGATATCAAATCCAAACTCTTCTTCAAATGCACATTTCTTCAGATGAGTCTTTAGTATCCAGTATCAGTTCTACTCAAGAGTAGGCTCATTGACATTAGGTCCATTGACTTCAATAGGCCTAGCCTAAGTAAAACTTAGTTGGATGCAACCATGTGCCATTACTATATTATGATCTAGGGCCGTCCAACAAAAATGTGAAAACAAAACCATTTCCTCACTGTAACAAAGCAGACCAAGGAAAGCTCTAGGCACCAATCGTGATGGCAAGTCTGCCATCTTGTGGCTGCATACCCTGTTGTTTCATGGAAGTCCTAGTCAAGCCTTTTGCAGGATCTGTACTGGGGTGGGGGCTCTTTGCCACCCTCTTCTCATCTGGAAGTAGGAAAATCTCCATTCCCTTAAAAGAAAAGAGAAAGGCTGGTTGCTTCAGCCACTCTCAGAGATAAATTTTGAACAAAAACAAGCTCATACCTGAAGGTTTTTCTCAGCCTCTTTACTGCATGCCCAAAATCCCTTCTAGAGATAGGCAGCTAAGGTGTGCCATGTGCTGTACTTATAGTAGGAAGGGAATGTGATATAACATTCAACCATTACTACTTCAGGAAGTAGGGAGAAGGCTAGTCTTGAACTAGCCTTCATCATATTCTGTGGGTGGATAAACCATATTGCCTCTTGCAAGATTTCTCCAAATATTGGAATCGTTAATACTTAGGATCAAAACTAGACATTTGCAGGATATGATTGCGTATCTAATTTTAGATATGGGAGAGTCTTTTTGGAAAGGAGGACTTAGAGAGGGGAAGGTTACCTCTTCACTTATCCACCAGTGTCAGAACAAGTATCGGCTAATAACTTTAGGGCAAGGTTCCAGAAAAAGCCATAGCTCAGTGGTAGAGTGCATGCTTTTGCTTGCAAAATGTCTGACTTTCAAAATGTCTCCAGGTACAACTGGGAAATATTGAAACCCTGGAGAGCTGCTGCCAGTCAGTGTTGACAGTGCTGAGCAAGATGCACCAATTGTCTTGACTCTGTATAGCCCAGTAGCTCCCTATGTTGCCACATCTTCACTGGCACCTATGGGGACTTTTCTCCCAAGGCTCTTAACTGTACTTGCAGAATGGTTGTTCCAGCTTCACTGGGGAGGGAAGAGATAAACTTCCCTACTACCATGCTGTCTTCCCATTAAAGATTGTGCACCCTCTACCCCCAACTAGACCTGCAATTGAGTGGGGTCATACATGCCGTGTATTAGCGAATATTTAGACTTGACTAAGAGAGAACTGAGCTAATGGCAATTTCTTTCACTACACAATTAATTCTGTCTTGGCATTACAGTGGTACCTCGGGTTAAGTACTTAATTCGTTCTGGAAGTCCGTTCTTAACTGTCCGTTCTTAACCTGACGCACCACTTTAGCTAATGGGGCCGCCTGCTGCCAGAGCACGATTTCTGTTCTCATCCTGAAGCAAAGTTCTTAACCCGAGGTACTATTTCTGGGTTAGCGGAGTCTGTAACCTGAAGCGTATGTAACCCGAGGTACCACTGTCGATGTGAACTCACGGTTCTCTTTTAACCTCGACTTGCTTTGTCATTCAACCCCCAGATACTCACCAAGCTACAAAGGCACAAGGCAAAAGCAGCTGGAAAGCAAACCTAACTGTGGAGAAACAAGCCATGGTTTGATCATGTATGGGAGAACCCGCAGTTTTTTAAACAAACCATGGCTTGGTGTTATGAATGAACCAGGCAATTATATCTCAACCAAGTAATATAGATTTTGTAGTGAAGTATAGTATTGGGAAACTAGGTGCTCGTCTTTAGTCATGAAAATAATAGTGCTAAGACCCTGTATTTTTTACAGGGCAATGCTATGTCTCCTTCAAAGGAAGTCCCATTACTCCTAGATTTGGGGTGTAGAACTATAGTCTTTAGTAGTGCTACTTGCTTAAAACGTGCATACTAATTGTGTATTTCTTGGCCATTACTGACACGTCTACAATTCTTTTACTAATTCTACTGACTTATTTTAAAGTAAAAACTATCAGCTATTTAAATTGAAGAAAAGCAAGCTCCCAGATCTTGAAATCAGGCAAACTGGTAATACCAAGATTGATGCTCAAAGTCACTTATATGTTACTCCGCCAGACAAGCTGAGGGAGAGATTCTGTGTGAAGCCACTTCTGGGAAACAGCAAGAAATCCTTTCATACTTATAATGTATTTCAAGAGGAGAAGATAAAACCCTGTAGCTGGAAAGTGAGCTACATGGTGCTCCATGGCTCTCGATTCCACACTTCCCACCAAGAAATAAAGTTCAGAGTAGTCCACATATTGCAAACACATTTATTCCGAAAAAGCAAAACTTGTTAGAAGAGATGGCACAATGTGAAAACAACTATGTCCACAAGTCTCAAATGCAGTCATGCTCCATGCCTTACTACTAATTCATGCACAGCTCTTGACATATAAAGGATGAGACGAAACAACAGGAACATAACACAGGTTCTATTCCTTCTCCCTGGCATGGAGTTCAGTTGGAAGCAATCCTTTTAAAAACTCTCTACAATAATGGCATTTAGAATGTGGCGAATATAATATGAATGAATACATATATGGTTTTAAAATTTGATTAAAAATAAGATCTGGTTTTCCCCTCAGAAACTAAACCCTGCATTAATCTGTCTGGGCACTCCAAAACCAAGAACTAAGGCACACAATCTTCAAGAGAAGGAGGCTCAGCAGGTAACTCATTTCTTTTATTTCTTTTAAAATGTTTTTATTGCTTTTTGAAGCGAACAAACCAACCAACCACCTTACATTCCACAGGTATTACTCATTCCTTAGGGAACATGTCCGTTAAAAAGATGTAAAATGCATAGGGAACATAAAACTTGCACCCCTCTCTTGACTGCCTCACCTGCAGAGAAAACAACCTAATACACATCAACAGCAGCAGTAAGTTTGGGCACCTTTCGAAGTACCAATAAAATCTGACCAGAAGGCACAACAGGAACCAGTTTTCTCAGGGGGGGAGGGAAATGTGTTTGAGGAGTCTTCGGATTTGCCCAACAGCAGGCTATTCCCCCATGTAGTCAGTAGCACCAGTTACTTGTGGCAGCCATCAGATTCGTATAGAAAATATAAGAAAGGTTTTCAAGAAGTTCAGCTGCAGACCAGTAGCACTGCATTTTAGGAAGAAGAAAACCAGCAGCACCTGGCAGGAAGAAAAAGTTCAATTATGTGCGGTGGTGTAAGCTTCTATGCACCCTGCCCACCAAAAGGGGTGAACCACTAAGCCTTCTTCACCACAGCTAGCCACACGCAACGGAGAAAGCCAACTGCTCAGTGATAAGAGAGCATTTCCTCTGTGTGCAGAAGGCCCAAAGTTCAAGTCCCAGCATCTCCAGGTAGGGCAGTGAATGTCCTCCTTCTGAACCCCTACACAGCTGCTGCCAATCAGTGTAGTGGTTTGATTGCTGGACCTTGGAGAGCAGGGTTCAAATCCCCACTTGGCCATGAAGTTCACTGCGTGACCTTTGGCCAGTCATTCACTCTCTGCCTATTCTACCTCCCAGGTGGTTGTGAGGATAAAAGTATGTGGTGACTGAGCTCCTTGGTGGGGTATAAATACAAACAGAGAGGGAATATTGAGCTGACTGGACTCTGCATACGGCAGCTTCCTTTATCCCTATGGCTCTATTTCTTCCCAAGGCCAGAAAATGGGTGACAGTGTAGGGCTGATAGGCCTGGTTATATTAAAAAGCAATTCTGGTGGGATGGCCGCTGTCACGGAGTCAGCTCTTGTAGCTGGAAGAACACCAAAGTAGAGCAAAAACAGCTGACGATGCCACCTCCCCAATCTCCCCAGGTGGGCCTCCTTTTCAACCTGCTGTGCCAAACAGCACAGCCAACGGTCACAGAGTTTTCCCCAATAAGATCTGGAGAGCACCAGATTGGGGGCATCTGTCCTCGTTTCTCAGCTGCCCAACCTCTCCACAAACACGTACCTTCAGGGAGATGTCAGGCTAAGATCTGCGTTGCTTCTTCGCTGGCTTGATAGGAGGTAGCTCCCCTTCCTCCTCTTCCATGGACTCGTCCTCCTCACTAAAATCTTCCTCATCTTCACTAAACTCATCATCTGAGAGGTCCTTTTTGTGAACTGAAAGAAGCAGCTGGAACTGTTACTTTGCAGTATGACCTGGGGAAATGCCTCCAGCCCCTCCTCTCACCATTGCTTGCCAACTTCACCCCATTCCTAAGAGCGTCTCAAGCAGTGAATTACCTGTGCATGCCAAAGCATCCACACAACATTCCCCAGCTTATGCTTCAAAGAAGGGCTAGGTACCATTCCATCATGCACACCTGCCCATGAGATGTGGCCAAGTCCTCCTCACTTGGAGGACGAGCAACCTACACGCAACTCTGAACAGAGCGCACCACTGAGCAAAGCCACACACTGGGTGCTTTTGACTATATAAATGACATTCCTCCAAGTAGCCTGTTTTAAAGTGTCCCCCCATGCCTCAAGACACCTCAGCAGTGCCTTCCAAGGTGCCCTGGCTCTCCAGTTGTTGCTGCTGGTTTAATCACAGGAAGGCAAGTTTCAGCTTCTTTACCCCACTCTAAGACAAGGAAAGGAGGGACACAGGGCAGCTGGAGCTGGGGATTTGCTTTTCAGTGTGACCAACCAAACCACCTTTTTTAAAAGGAAAGAGTAGGGAGCAAAAGGGAGACCCACTGCTGCAAACAGGGGGAAAGCAGCATGTATGTATTTGATGGGGACAGTTTTTGTACCCAAGTATAGCCACTTTTCCTTCAGGGAGGGGGATTTTCAAGTATGTGGTTTGGCTTGTGTGGCTCACCCCCAGTCTCCGCCTTGTACCCAGTTTCTTGTCTTTTACCTGTGGCAGCCATTTTGTGGCAGTGGCCACAACAGTTCCTCAAACTCTGCAATGTGCCCACAGGCCCAAAATGGATGGAGGAGTCTGTCACAGCACATCCCTCCCTAAGAGAGAACACCCACTTCTCTTCTCTTAATTTCTAGGAACCCCCTTTGCTCTCAGTAGCTCCCCAAATCCCAGTCCAGCCTCCTTACATATTTGGTGTTGTCCTGCAAGGTGGACAGGGCCAGATCCTGAGCGCAGGCGGAACGTCACCGGGGGTTGGAGCTCGAAATCTTCCAAACACAACTGAGAAAGGAGAAGGAGAGGAAGATGTGATGGGAGGAAAGAATGTCTCCAGATCCCATTTAGAGCAACTAGACACCGAGCTTTTTTCTTCCCCTCTTGCTTCTGGGCTAGAGAGCCAAGACACTAGCAAGTCTATTTTCTATTGTCCCAGCCATGAAATTCTCACACACAGCTGAATGGGGTTTGACATCTTTCCACAGGGCCTGCAAGACAGAGCTGTTCCCCCAGGCTTTGGTCGGGGTTCAGTCTGATTCTTTTCTTTCTGTATAAGAACAAGCATTAAAGAGGCCTCCTAGCCTGCTCACAGGTCCTTTATAAGACCAGTGGTAACAGTTGGCCCTGGAGAATATTAACCACTCTCAATTTTACCCGTGGACTGCCATCTGTCCAGATTTTAATTTGCTCTGAACTAATTTTAAGATTTTAATTAATTGATTGCGTGTTTTTATGTTCTTATGTTCTTTGTATACTGTGTTAGCTTTACGGTGTTAGCCACCCTGAGCCCGGCCAGGGTACAAATAACAACAACAACAATAATTACTAACAACCGGAACAAATTAAGTTCTTGCTGACACCTTTCAAGTCACACTAAAAACACTGCATCAAACCACACATTTGAACTGATGACCTAAAGGAGCCTGCTCCATGACAAAGATCTCAGGTCTTGCAAACTCAGCCTTCTCCCCCACCCTCACCAGGTCTTCCTGTTAGCCACCATATGCCCACCTCCCACATTGCCCATGCACCCAACTGTTTCTTTTACCGAAGGCTGGCACGACAACTTTAGGTTGGCCACTGGCACCACAATCTCCTGGTCCTGATAGTCGTGCCCCACAAACTCTACAATATTGCACTCATCCTTGGCACCTTCCGACAGGCAAATCTTGAAGATGGAAGGACAAAGTGGAAAGAAGGGTAAAAACCAAAATATTCAGCAATACTTAACAAAAAGATAATACCCCCCTCCCCAAACCCCATGAAGAACAAGCAGTTAGGAGTGTGAGATCATCCATTAACAGATGCAACCAGAAGAGTAAAAAAGCATAACCTCTACCCAAAGGCCTTCTGGGTGACTTTAGGTCCCTCTTCAAAAACAGGAGCATAGAAGTCCAAAAGCCAACTCAGAGCACAAGACTGGGCAAACTTAAGATTTCTCCTGGTTTGAGGCTCATCCTTCCAGGTAACTAGTAAAGAAACCAAGTGGTGCCTAGTATTTGAAGAGAGATTTGCCTATGTAGAACTCCTGGTCACCTCTGGCTACTAGCTGAGTTCTCAAATACTAGGTCATGCTAACGGGTCCGGGTCCTGGTTTTCCAAGCTAAGGATGTAACCTCTCTCACCATATTCAAAGCCAAGATATGATCAGAGTCATCTTCGTCAGACACTTTAAAAGTGTAGGATCGGGTACTGCTGTTCAGCTCACATCCTGGGGTGGGGGGGAAAGAGAAACAAACAAATATTCCAACTGATAAGTCAATTTTTCTAAAAGCAGCAGATTTGCAAGAAACTGAACAACTTCCTTCTTAACCCTTTCAAGCCAGCTATTTGAAACATTTATAAAACTTTTAGAATGGTGTTTTCTTCACATGCTTCTCACTTTAAGCTGTTAGGTATTCAATTTATTCTTGTAGAAATGAATGGGAAAGTGAAGCTACCAAATGCATAAGCTCACTGGGTCCCTTCTATCCTCAGCAATTTCTCAAAAGAGGGCAAGCAAAATAACTTGGAATTCTACCTTAAATTCATTTTTTGTTTGTTTATACTACCACTAGAGCACTAAATAATCTTCCTGTTTTTGAGGGGTGGGTGGGGAAGATATTCCTGAGCGGACAAAATGCAGTGTTGGACCCCAGGAGTATTTTTTTCTCCTGCGGACAACAATTCTGCTCTATGCTTGCTTTACCTTAACACTTAACATTTTCATTGTGCACATTTATAACACCGTCTTCTTTGTAATGTCCTTTGTTTAAGTGGGGGAACATTAGTTACCTTCCATTATTTACTATGAGTTCAATATTTCATCTGGGCATTTTGTTTTATGTACTTATTTTACTTCCCTCCCTCCAGCTATTCCTGATTGACCAATGAAGAAATTAAATTAAGATTACAACATCTGGGTTAGTCAGTGTTTTGTTGGACCCTAGTACCAAATTGATACTTTAATTAAAATAAGGTGGGGATGAGGATAAGGTGTGCAATTCAACTAAGGCGTATTTTTCACTATTGCAAAAGCAGTTGTGCCACTCTGCAAGATGGCGTTTGACCATTTGGAAACAAATCCACTCTTTACAAAGTATTCTTATTTACCATTCACTTTTTAAATCTTCCCTTTCTTGAATGCGTTTTTGAAATTAATCAGAATGTCCCCAAAATCTTTTTAAACAATTTTCAAATGCAATAATTTGTTTCAGTTTTCTAACAAAAACTTTTATTGCTGTCATTAATATAGCTATGTTATCTCATACTGCATGTACACAGAATTTATATTTCTAATGGTTTCATTTGCTGGACTGCCGCAGAAGGATATAATCCACTGTGCTATGTTCCCGATGTAAACTAGAAGGCCCCAGAAACATTATTTGTAGTCTGATTCTATGTACCCGAAGGCCGAAGCTAGTCTCACTGAGCTCAGTGATGCACGTGGACTCCAAAACCCACGTGCACCGAACTGCTGTTCTAGGGTCAAGAAATATTCGCCGCTCGTCTGATTACAACATAGGCAGATCTTACAGTACGAAAGATCTAAATGCATTTTCGGTGGGAAATACCCCTCCTGCTCCTCCAGTGTAACGAGCCAAGCAAGCCACGTGGACGCATCTGGGGCTTTAAGAGGCGCACGCGGCACCGGGATAACTTAGCGTCGCCACGCCACGTGCTTCCGGGCCTTGAACATATAGAGACCCAGTTCAAACAAATCCCATTAAGGCTCAAGTCTAAACGACCCAGATCCCAGTAAGAGGTCCCTCTGAACATCCCCCAAATGCCTTTTCCTGTTTTGCCCCAAAGGGCCCCGTTTCCCCCTTTCCACCTACATGCTCGCCTATCCCCGTTTCCTCTCTTTCCAGGCAGCGACAGGCCAGCCCTCCTTCAACTCACGGAACAAGAAGCTGCTGGTGCAAATCGGCGCCTTGACTCCATCCGCGATGCACTCCAGATCCACCAGAGAGGCCATGGCTTGCGCCGAAAGAGAGCGAAGCAGGAAGACGCTCGCGAGGCGGAACCACCGACTAGCCCGGCTTGGCTAAGGCCGCCCCACCGGCAACGCGGATCCCTCCTCCAATCGGCGGACGAGGGAGGCGGCCCCTCCGAGGGAGGCGGGCGAGGTGGGTGATCTCGTTTGCTTTGGGGAAGTTTTATCTGCGCCTTCTTGGAAAAGTCTCATTTTCCCGAGAGCGGTTTTGCTTTCGTTGCAAGGATCTGTTCGTGCAAGGATCATGCAAGGATCCGAAACGAAATGCGTAGTCTTAGGTGGCGCGGGAGGGTGGGGGAGAGAGAGGGATCGCTCTCGGGCGCCTTGATTCCCCGGGCATGCAATAGCATATCAGTGGGTGAGCACTCCAGCTGCTTAGAAGGGGAGTCGTGGCTGCCGTGGACGACGCACGCGGTATGCAGAAGGTCCTGGGTCCAGCCTCTTCCTGCAGTCGTGTCTCCAGCTGCGGCTGGGAACGACCTGCAGGAGAGCCGCTGTCGCCGTGCCTGCGCTAGACGGGTAGCAGCAGGGCCGGATTTAGGTTTGATGAGGCCCTAAGCTACTGAAGGTAATGGGGCCCTTTATATGTCCAGCTGTCCTTTGTCAGCAACAAATGGTCGCTGTTTTTTTGTGTTGAATATATGTTATATGGTAACTTATGGACCTAATCGCTATCTAAAGCCATTTGCACATGCAGAATGTAGGCACCCTATATAGAGAAATGAGCAAACCAGTGATATTTTAGGGAGCAGGTTAGCAGGTGGGGCCCATTATCATCATAGGAGCCTACACAACACAAAACACTGTTGCTGTATGTAGGTTTTATTTTGCTTTTTATCTTATATTTTGGAAATATAACAGTACAGTTTTCCCCCCTTTACTTTTTTGGGGGGCCTCCAAGAGAGTGGGGCCCTAAGCTATAGCTTGTTTAGCTTATACATAAATCCGGCACTGGGTAGCAGCAGTGCATGGATTTGGGGATGAGGCAGTTTTCCTGCATTTCCAATTATTCCTGGAACTCAGGATTCGCCCAGGAAAACTGAAGCTGCTCCACCTGCTTAGTAAGGGCCCCGCTGTTCTCTGAAGTGTCGGCAGCAGTTTTGACAAAATGCCAGGATCTTTCTGCAGTGGAGGGCGTGGAGACTCCCTTGCCAAGCATGGCTGCCCCCGCTGAATTCAGAGAAAGCAGAGAAAGGAGGGTTTGAGTCCTCTGCCGTTTACACTAAGGGGTGTTGGAAATGGTTGGGCTTAACCTACCTACAGGGCAGCTTCTCCAGCATTCGCTTCTCTCACCAGCTTTAAATTGCAAATGATCATGAGTTTGTATTAGAATCATGCTTTTCGCAATGTGTGAATGCAGCAAAATAGTAGTTCCGTCTGCTTTGAGCCATCTTCAAGATGCTTTGCTGCTGGAGCAGATATATACTCTAGACCAGGGATGGGGAACCTGTGGTCCACCAGGTGTGGGTGCTCCCATCAGCCCCAGCCAGAATGGCCAGTAGTAGTCAGGGATGATGGGATTTGTATGTCCAGCATCATGTGCAAGTTTCCCATCCCTGCTCTAGGACCATCTCCAGGGAAAGGATTGGGGTAACTGAAAATGATTGGTTACAGGGCTCAGAGGCAGACTTTGGCGATCTTTGGTATGTGACGCCCTTTGTGAGGCCAAAATTTGGTGCCTTCTAATGGATCTTCTCAATTTTGCACCCCCTTGGCTTGGCGCCCTGTGCAGGGGAACTGTCTACCCTGCCTTAAATCTGGCATGGCAGGGCTGTGTTGCTTACAGATATATGTCATAGGTGGTATTTTGACCCAAGGCATCCTGGTAATCTTAAAATGAGAGCAAAGGAAGATCACAAGGGTCAGTCCCTTTCTAAATAAAATATATAGTGGCTGGTTTGCAGACCTGACCTGGCCAAACCCTTTGGGGCTATGGAGACCCACACTGTGGTTTCAGATGGGCAGTACATTAATGTCTTGGCCTACCTTCTGCTTTTAACAATCCTACCTCCCTTGTAGCCATCTGTTTAGGTCATCAGGATTCTCCACCGCAACCATCCCCTCCACAGAATTAGGAACCTGGAGGTGATGATTATTCACTCACTTGCCATAGCTCTGTAGCAGCATCTAGGAGCCTTTGTTCTGTCATTATATGGTTTGGAAAACGACCTGTGCCATTCAGCACAAGGCTTAACTTCCTGTAGAGATGAGGATCATGTTAAGATGAGCTTTAGCAGAGATTTAAAAAACAATCAAACACAGTGGTATACCCTTTTTTGCAGCTCACTAGAATATCAGCTGGCCTCGCGTAGAAAGACGGCCATTTTTGGGTCAGTCTCGTCAATTTCCCAGCTGTGAGTTGAAGGCAGGGGGTGGTTTGCTGAATGTCACATTTATAGTATTTTATTTCTGGGCAGTAAAAACAAAAGGGTTATTGCCCCAGTGGGATACTGATGAGTTTTCCTGGTAGCTAGTTTCTGCTGTCAGATGTTAAAAGACAGAAGAACTCAGGAGCAGTCCCAAAGCTACCTCGTACAGAAGCAGACATTCTCTCCTCGCAGTAAGGCAGTTTCCTTCCTGTCTTCTCAGAAAGTCCTGCTAGTTCTGAAGAGCAAAGCGTTTGGTCTTTGTACCTCCTGTTGATCTGATCCTATGTAGTTACAGCATGGTTGCAACCCTCTGCTTTCCAGCAATCTGAACACAGAAGCTCCTTACCCTTCAGACGGACAGACAGAATCAGATAGGGTGCAAAGTGCTGTGGGTATCCTCCATGGGAAGGAAATGATTGGAAGTTGTGCAGTTTCCAGCACTGGGACATACACAGAGATAAAGTAGGATCATAGAATTGTAGAGTTGGAAGGGAGGGCCGTCTAACCCAACCTCCTGCAATTCAGGAATCTTTCGTCTAACATGGGACTCAAACCCACAACTCTGAGATTAAGAGTCTCATGCTCTACCTACTGAGCTATTCCAGCTGCCAAGGTTAGGCCTGGTGTATAGTTTTTCCTACCTGAAAGTTACAGATAGGTAGCCGTGTTGGTCTGCCATAGTCAAAACAAAAAAATTCCTTCCAGTAGCACCTTAAAGACCAACTAAGTTAGTTCTTGGTATGAGCTTTCGTGTGCAAGCACACTTCTTCAGATACACTGAAACAGAAGTTGCCAGACCCTTCTATATAGTGAGAAGGTGGGGAGGGGTATTACTCAGAAGGGTGGTATTACTCAGAAGGGGTATTACTCAGAAGGGTGGTGGGAATGGGTGATTGGCAGATAGCTGAGATGAAAGAGAAGCTGCTGAATTACAACTCATTACCAAACTTAAAACCATGGAGAGACCTGGCCTGAACAAAGACATTGGATTCTTATCTCATTATACATGACAAAGCCATTTCTCACCTTCTCACCCCTTGCTTTTTCCTGTAAGACCTATTGCAGTCGTTAAGAGTCGTCAACAGGCTCATCTCAGCTATCTGCCAATCACCCATTCCCACCACCCTTCTGAGTAATACCCCTCCCCACCTTCTCACTATATAGAAGGATCTGGCAACTTCTGTTTCAGTGTATCTGAAGAAGTGTGCTTGCACACGAAAGCTCATACCAAGAACTAACTTAGTTGGTCTTTAAGGTGCTACTGGAAGGAATTTTTTTGTTTTGTCCTACCTGAAAGGATCGGTTGAACTGAACTAAACCTTTGAAGTGCCTTTCATGATTCTGCAGTCCTTCCTCACCAGTGCAGGGCCCCCAAATGGCTGCAGAGATGTTGGGTGAACCAGAGCACACCCTTGTTCATGCAGAAGTTAAGTCCCACAGGACGTAAGTTCAATGGGGCTTACTCACATGTCAATTTATATAGGATTGAAGATGATAAGGCTTGAAAAGGATTGGTCCATTTCTATGGAGAAGCAAACCACACCAGGCTTCTTCATATTATTTATTTATTATATTTGTATACCTCCTGAAGATCATAGGGCAGTTCACAACATAAAAATACAAAAGGAAAAATACAGAATAAAACAAAACAAACCAATAACCGCCATGCCACAGACACATTTAAAAGGCCATGTTAATCAGCCAAACGGACGGTTGAAGGGAAATGTTTTCACCTGGTGCCTAAGGATATGCCTTACTTTTTGTACTTTCTCATACTGTGCCTTAAGAAACCCTCACCATTCACATTGTCCTTTTTATTTTCCCAGTTTTATTTTGTTTTGTTTTAATCCTGACATTTTTGTGCTGCCTTGGTGGTTTTTAGCTTGCCTTTCCTGTATTTACATTGCAATTGTTGGAGTGCAACCATCCCTGGGAATATATTTGAAAGATGGTATGAGAACACCTACTTCTGGGTTTGTGGAGTTCAAGTTCCAAGTTGTTCATGAACTAAGCTGTTCGAAATCCAAGATACGACTGTATATATTTAGGTGTCAGTCAAAAACTTGGAGGCTGAGTTCACGCTTCTGAACATGCCACACTCATGACCACAAGTTTCTAAGAGAACTGTTGCTGCATCCTCACTTCTATTCTTAAGAGTGCCTCATTCATTCATTCACTGGGATACCTCTAATGACTTAAATTAGTAGTCTGCTGCTAATAAGTGTAAACCACAGAGTCAAAACCACAGAGCCTAGGGCTTGCCGATCAGAAGGTTGGCAGTTCAAATCCCCATGATGGGGTGAGCTCTCGTTGCTCTGTCCCAGCTCCTGCCAACCTAGCAGTTCGAAAGCACATCAAAGTGCAAATAGATAAATAGGTACCACTCTGGTGGGAAGGTAAACTGCGTTTCCGTGTGCTGCTCTGGTTTCGCTAGAAGCGGTTTAGTCATGCTGGCCACATGACCCGGAAGCTGTCTGCAGACAAACGCCGGTTGCCTCGGCCTATAGAGCGATATGAGCGGCGCAACCCCAGAATCGTCCGCGACTGGACATAACGGTCAGGGGTACCTTTACTTTTTACTGCTAATAAGTGTAGCAGTTGTATAATACATTGCTTTTTTTAAAAAAGGTCTTTAATCTTAACAAATAAATATGCATTACAATTCTGCTTAAGAGCTGGAATTAAAAAAGGCTCCCCAGTATCCACCACTCCTCCTAAGCCTGGCTTGTGGCTTTTTTATTCACTAGCCTTCAATCCAGCAACTTGACATCTGGAATAGCTATGCTATGTCCAATGAATCCATCTCTCCTTCACTCTTCTTCCAGGATTCATCATTGTACACTGAAAGTGATCGGGGACGATACCACACAGAATACAGATGTATTACATTTCCATATCATCTCACTCAAGCATATATGACTGCTTCCCACTCTCTCTGCAGGCCTCTGGCAGGAGGCTAACCCTTCTTCGTGCACATTCTTTTGACCACAAACTAAGGCAGATTTTCAGAAGACATTTTTTATTTTATTTTTGACTATATGCCATTATAAACTACAATTCCTTTGCTGCTCAGTAAGAGACTTAAAACATAATTAATTATACCCCAAGGCAAGAAACAAACGAGTAACTCGTTCTGCAGACCACTCTCTTCTTTCAGAAGTTGTCTATTGGGCAGAATCCAACACTGCATGGACCTTGGCTTGCACAATGGGATCTCGTCTTCCTCTCCTACCTCCCCCTAAATCTGATCAGGAGGAACAAATTTGGAGGGTGCATGGGGGCTGTAGAGAGGACAGGGAAGTCAAATCCTGCTCCATAGAGGAAGACTATTTGGTTTGTGCATTGACAATTGATACAATTTTTGGCATCAGTGGCGTGGAGTGCCTTCCATCAGCTTCGGCTAGTGGCCCAGCTGTGCCCTTATCTGGACAGGGACAGCCTAACTACTGTTGTCTATGCTTCATTAACCTCCAGTTTAGATGACTGTGATGTGTTATACATAGGACTGAAGATGGTTCAGTAACTTCTGTTAGTGCAAAATTCAGCAGCCAGGTTGCTCACCAAGACAAGACTGTTTGAGCTTATTACACCGATCCTGGTCCGACTGCAATGGCCCAATAGTTTCTGGGCCCAGTTCAGAGTGCTGGTTTTTATAAAGCCTTAATTGACTCAGGACTGCTATACCTCAGGGACAGTCTCTCTCCATATGAACCTACCTGGATCCTGAGAGCAGCCTCTGAGGCCCTTCTTCATGAGCCTCCTCCATGGGAGGTCTGGAGGGTGGCAACATTGCATTTTTTGCAGTGGCTCCCTTTTTGTGGAATGCTCTGCCCAGGGACGTTCAGCTGGCACCATCATTATACACTTTTAGGTGCCAGGCAAAAATGTTTCTCTTTAACCAGGCCTTTGGCTGATTTCAATCCAATGCCCCTTTAGAGTCTGTTGTGGAAAGGGGATTGGTTGTCTTTGTATTTATTATGTATTTTCTGATTTTTATGTTGTGATTTTATGTTGCAAACTGCCCTGAGATCAATGGGTATACAAATATCAATGGCAGTAAACAAATTTAAATAAGTAAAATACAACCTACTTTCAGTTTAAAAAGTCCAAACCTGGGTTGCTTTTTTTAAATGTATTTTTATTAAAGGTTTTCTTGATTTACAAAGGTATGTGCAATGTCTCTCTCTCATATTTTTTTCCCCATGTAACTTTTTTTTTTTTTTTACAAATCGGTTTCATTTGTTGAGATACTAGGAAGAATAGGGGGAAAGATGTGAAGGGGGGAAAGATGCGTGGGGGGGTGTTGGGTGGTGATGTCTCTATTTTACTTAATATTATGTGGGGTTTTGGGTCAGCGTTGCTTGTGCAGGTTCTCTGCTGTTCCCTCTTGTTTGTTTGGTGGTGAGAGAGGTTGGGGTTGGCCTAGGGTGTGGTTGTTTGTTTGTGGTTGGCTGTGGTGTTTTCATGTGTGAGTGGGGGTGGGTGGGTTTTGGATCAGGTTAGCCATATTGATTTGTATGCTGTTGGTGGATTTTTGTTGTTGTCTTGTTGGGCTGTGTATATGATAAAGGGGAGCCATACCGGGGTGAAGGCATCTTCTTCTATTTGTCCCCATGTTAGTTTCAGTTTATTGGTTAATTTTTCTAGTAAGGCTGTTTCCCATACTATTTGGTACCATTGGTCCTTGCTTATTCCTGACAGGTCTCTCCAGTGTCTGGTTATGATGTTTCTGGCTGCTGAGAGTAGGTGGGTTGAGTTCTTTGTGGTGTAAGTGGTCATTGTTGTCTTGGAATATGTTTAGTAGGGCCAATTCTGGGGTGATTTCTAATACTTGGTTATTTTACATATTTCTCGTATGGCTCTTGTCCAGAAGAGTTGGATTTTGGGACACTCCCACCACATGTGGATGTATGTGCCTGTGGAGGTGCACCCTCTCCAGCATTTTGGTGACCTGGGTTACTCTTAAAGCTAACCAATGTGAGAGAATAGGGTATATACACAGTAAGGCACTGCACCCAAGAGTTTGTAAGCATCCAACATCCAGCAGAGGCAGCTGAAATACTACTACAGCAACCTATGAGGGATGATATCCACTCCTATAGGGAATGTGTTAACTGCAGATCTTCCCAATCATGTATCTTAAATCACCTACTTTACCAGGACATACTTGTGGAGTGGAGAAGGGGTTAGATCAAGACCTTTTCTGGCTCACACAGCCCATCCCTCAACCGCAGCTCCTTTTAAACGGCCACCACTTTTCAGTGGTCTCTACTCTTGGTTGAGAAACGTCCCAAAATGCTTGAGCTGAATTTGCCAGGGAGACATAAGCACTAGTTGGCTCCCCTGTCACAGCAAGCCAAATTCAGTCTTTTACCTTCCCACGCTCTATATGTGTAGCAGTTAAAGATATGTCAAGGAGTAGATCCTTGGGACTGACAAAAGTACACATTCAACCTCCAAGTTCCAAATCAAAGACTTTATTAAGGTTTGGAATAGGAAATCAAAAAATACAAAAGACTAGACAAGCAAATAGGAGAAAACACTTTAAAATTTGCATAACTGCCAACGTGCATGCAATTAGCACTGGTTCCGTATGTCCAGTAAAAGACAATTTTTGATATGGAATGATTCCTAATTTAAACCCTGTGGAATCTGAGAGGAAGATGAGTGGCATATTTGCCACATCCAACAGAGGTGAGCTTTGACACTCTTTGGATTAAAAGCACGGGGTGGGGGAGATGAGCCAAGACTTTGACAGATGCTCCACTCCTTTCCTCCTGAAAAGAAATAGTGAAGGCATCCTGGATTCAGGTCACTTGCTTTCTGTAAGTGGGATAGGCCACTGTGTAATAGGGAGCTAAACCATCTGGACAGGAAAACAACAGCGTCTTAAACAGAAGGGCTTCTAAACTAATGCTTCCTAAGTTGAGTTACTCCAAAACAATGGAGACTAACGTGAGTGATGAGTTTAACAAGTTGCTTTCTTATGAGAGGCTAACTGTTCTGAATAATAAATGTATTTGTGTTCATCATGCTTTTCATTGCATTGAAACAGCAGAGTAACGCTGGCCAAAAATGCCATCAGAAGCTCAATGCTCTGCGCCCCTTGCTCACTTTGCCCCACATTTGTCTGTGTATAGAAACGCGATGTCACAATAAAACACACAATTATTCTGCTCTTCATGCAATTTTAAGCTCCTTAGCAAATTGGGAAGGAGGGGGGGGATATTTAAATGCCTTGTATGAAGCAGTTTGTTAGATCCTAATAATGTCGTTTTAATGGAAAAGAAATCAAAGGTTTGGGACAGTACATTAAGTAGGCTTCTGAATGTCTCATCTCCTCCCATCTTCAAAACTGTAGGGCATAACCTCTTTGAGGGTTTTTTGTTTTGTTTTTAAAGTGGTGTATAAATTTTAGCACCATGGGAGGGGTCTTGCCCTAAGCCTTGCAAGTGGCTTCAGGACAGCAACATCATGGAAGGGATGTTTCTAGGACTAAGGTGAAACTTTGAAGCTCCCTTGTTATTTTTGCTATTGGAAGCTGCATGTTGTTTAAGTAATCTTGTTATATTTATGGTATTGAAATAGCTATTTTGCTATGTTATCGTGAAATTGTTTTTACAGTTTGTTTGAAATGTGTTCCTATTTTCTTTGTTGTAAGCCACTTTGAGCATGATTTTTTGTGGAAAAGCCACGTAACAAATAAAAGGAATGAATAGGGTAAAAAAATGAAATAAATATTGTAAATAGCCAGCCTCAATCACAAACTGGCCACCACTAGCTTCATCATATAATTTTAATTGCTCTGATTCTTTTATTTAAAAAATACGACATTATATTTGACCTCCAAATAGCATCTTAGATTATTACACCCGCCCAAGACAAATTAACCTTCAGAAGTTCCCTATGCTTTCCCCCCATGCTAATAAGGGTATTTACAAAATAGCAATGTTTAGGCTCAGCAGCAATGAACACAGCTCAAAAGCAAATTTGCTGTACTAAAAGCCATCTCTTCAACATAATCAGCAGAATGCTCTGAAACACAGTATGAAGAATTATTCTTCTCCACCCACTTTCCTCATTCTGCAGCATTATACAGAGACGAGTCTTTACATTCACTTTGCAATTTATTCTATTTCTCACATGGTCTTCAAATACAATTTTACACAGTCCATTGTTCTGCTACAGATACAGTAGGTCTAAAGACAGTCATGAAAGTGGCATTCCAACTGTACACAATGAAAACTGATAACCATGAAAGTTGTGTCACTGCATCACTTTACAACCCGAGTGAGAGACTGACCCAGACTTTCAAGACCATCACACAATTAACTTAACAGTGATAAATTCATAAGTTTATGTTAACAGTATAAAAACCCAGATACCCCCCCTCCCCTGAAATGTGTAATGCCATAAATCCAGATGTTTTCTCTGGGATCTAATTAAAACTAAACCAAGTGGCTAGCTGCTTTGCATACACTCAAAGCCATAGAATCCTCATGAAAACCAGCTTGGAATTATGCAAGATCTGTCATTATGGTTTGGTGCCTTGCACTCCAAATGAAATGTATTTGCTGCAGTTTAAATAACTTGCTATTAAAACTGTTCTCATAGTGAACATATAACAAAGGCTGAACACCAGCATCTCAGAAGAGGCTGCAAAGTACACCAACAGTAAAATTCCATTTGAAAAAGTGTATAAAACCTCTTCAAAGTTTACACAGAGGGTTTTAAAAAAAGGTTAAACTCAATCCTTTCAAAAGGGAATATTTTCAATGGAAGCAAAAGCAGCTGACTGTAGCAGATGAGAAAAATGACGTGTAACGTTGACTGACTGACTGCCTCACGGGAACAAGGCATTATATGGAATAGTAATAACTCCTTCCAAGTTATGGACTTACTAATATTCCTAAGCCATGCAGATTCCACTTATCTGATTTCAGGGGACAACTTAAATGCAGTGATAATAAAATTAGATAACTACTTAAATCTGTAAAATGTGCTTATTTTTGTCCACAAAGAAGTCTGTCACAAATGTGCATGACTTGAAGACCCTGATTTAGTCAGAATGACTGACATGGAAAGGTGGAAGCTGTAAACTGCAGTATTCCACCCATCCAACCAGTCTGGATAGGCAATCTGGCTGGCTGTCAGGGGCATCAATGATTTCATGAGGTTGCCCTCTGACCAGCTTTCCCCCAGCAGGAGGCAGTGTCCACTCCACCTCTGAAGAGTTTGTCCTCTAAAGGAACGGCCCTTCTTGATCAGCGCTCATTTTCCCCCAAAGCGGCAATTCTAGTGAAGGGCACGAGGCACGGTAGAAAAGGCCTGTAGTGAAGTTGGCATCAGCCTCTCTTGTGGTTTGACATTATTCAAAGGTGCTGTCTCAGAATACCGCTTTGCTTCAGAAAGCAAAATTACTAAAACGATTAAACACAAAGTATTAGCATACAGCGAGTTTATATATATTTACACACTGAAATTTACACTTCTGCCACTGAGTGACTTTGCCACAGACAAATGCACAGTTTTTATCCCTATGAAGCACAAAGCTTAACCAATTCTTTAGAAGTGATGGTCATTCAATTTCCCTATCAGCAAGCATGACAATCAACAAAACCTAGAGTTGTCAGTGTTTGTTTGTCCTTAAGCTGGCCAACACAGGCACCCTGTTTCCCTCTGTAAATGGAGAGATCCCATGTTCATCTCTCTCAACCCACTTCAAGAACAGGACACAGAGAAGAACTATTTCATGTCAGGACTTTCTGGAAAAGACAGCCATTCTGGTGAGTACAGAGGTGGATGCATGGAATTGCCACCAGTACCTCTTATGCAGTACTCCTTGGCACTTTGCTTAAGACCAGGAAATGAGGATGACCAGTATCCATTTTCTAATAATGTTTTGAGCAGCATCTCAGAAAGGGTAATGGATGAATTTTCACATAGCTCCTGTCAGGCCAGCTGACTGCTGCCTTTGCATGGAACAGCAACAAGATAAACCTCAGGCTCTCCAACCATTACGTGATTACAGTATCAAAAGTTCACCGACAATCTCCTTACAAGCTCCTTCCAAGAATAATGACATCCTTTGGAAATCCCTCCATTTTAGCTATTTCAAAGCATCCCAGTTTGCTGTAAAATTCCAGGATTCTTTTATCATCTGGTCTCACTTCACAGAAAGCCCCACGGGAGCCTGAAAAATACACAAGAGGAGATATTTGAGGAGAGAGTAGAAGCAGAGAGGAGTCTTTATAATGAAGAAACTTCACAAACATTGTTTGATATCTCTAATCAATTCACACTGCATTGTGCAGTTGAATCAAAGTCAAGAGGTGTTTTTTTCAAGTGTTTTATATTTTGATATTAATCTTATCATGAGCTGCTTTGGACACAGTTTATTATGGAAAAGCAGCATACTGTATAAACAAGCTATGTGGAACTAGTTGCATGCTTTTCTGGATCTCAGCTACTGGGTGTCCACCAGTCTTCTCAGGAAGCTTGCATACAACTGTTCAAACTGCATAGCTGTCTAGGACTTGCAAGGATGATGTGGGCTGCAGAAGTGGTTCTTCATTGGCTAAAAAAGGTGACATCTCATCAATGAGGTGACACATACAGATCCAACTGAAGAGTCATAATTCTAAAGCCAAAAGGCCCTTCTGAACAAGAAAACCAAGAGGGATGTGGGTAAATGGGCTTCATTTGGCAGGGAGTTCCATAGCAAGGGCATTACCACCAGCCCTTTCCTTATGTCTTAGTATGCCAGGTGTCCTCACTATCTAATGTTTGCTAAGGAGGGCTCTCTCTTAGGCAGATCTTATCATCAGGCCATGAGTGGAGATGTTCATATTAGGGCTGGGCAATATTTGGTTTTCAGTATCATGATATATCACCAACTAAACATCACGATATACCAATATATCACAATATCCTAAATAAGATGGTACTACGTAGATGTGAACATGGTAATGTCCTGGCAAGTACTACTAAGTTACGGGTCTAAATGACCATACACTGATGAAATCATCACTTTCATCAACAGGCAACCCAAAATGTATCCAAACAGGACTTTGGTTTTGGGCTTGGATACCAAATTGTGGTATTCAGATGTAGGACAATCCAAAATACATCTGAAGAAGTGTGAAGAAGTGTGCATGCACACGAAAGCTTATACCAAGAACTAACTTAGTTGGTCTTTAAGGTGCTACAGGAAAGAATTTTTTACTTCGACTATGGCAGACCAACACGGCTACCCATCTGTAACTGAATCCAAAATACAGTGATGAGTCATTGTGAATACAAATAATGCAGGAAAATATTGAACAACAAAGAATCTAAATTTGATGCATATAATTATATGAAAATTAACTCAATGATAGCATGCTTTAACTAAACCATTGAAGACTTCTGGAGAATATATTAAAGTTTTAGAGGCAAATTTAATATTTACAAAAGTAGTAGATTTAGTAAAAATATTAATTAAACTTGCATATGATTAACAATTTAATCTGTTTTCTACTCATTTAAGATAATTTATGTAATTTACTAGTGTCAAGTTGCATCTCCTTTCCCACTAGAGGGCCAACTGCAATTCTATGCATGAGTAAGCCCCACTGAATTCAGTAGGGCTTACTTCTGAGTAGACATACATTTGCTTGCACAACCACCCCTCAATCTCCCATTTCAGCATAAAGGCAGAAACAAATCTTTCCCCCTTCATTTCCCCCTACTGTGACACAGAAGGGCCCCCCAAAAGCCCCCATCCCACCAATCTCTCTCTCTTTTTATCCAAGGGAAGGAGGAAGGGCAAGCAAACTAGATAGCATCCTTAATTTTTTTTAAAAAAAAACTTCCTTTTTTTATATGAAGGAAGCTATTTAGGGTGAACCAGCAATGTTACACAGCAACTTGCACCCTAAAGGCATCAGAGGGGAGAGAGACGCTTAGCGCATGTACTCACACAGGTGGAAGGGGGGACGGGAGTAAAGAAAAAGAGTTAAATGACAGGGCAACGTTTTTGGTTCTTGCTCTGAAGAAAGCCATAGTTTCTTCTTTCATGGGGGCAAGGAGGGGGCAAGGAAGGGGCAACGGGGGCTCCCAACAAGAAGCCCCGAGCCAGCTCAGAGCAGCATCTCTGTAAACCACACCTACTGGCCTGCCACGCTGGCTTCTAGCCTCCTGAGCCAGGGCTTGCTGCAAAATCGAAAGAAGTCTATTGTGAGGGCTGATAGGTTTCTGCTGCTGGCTGGCTGCTGCTTTTCCAGCCACTTTCATAATTGTCACCTGTTTTTGCAGAGGCAGCGGAGCTGAGCTAGGGCTCCTTGCACAATCTAAAGAAACATAGCCTGCTCTTGTGAGTCGCTCGCTGCTTCTGCAGGAGGTAGCGGAGGCACTAAGAAACACTGGCTAGCTACAGTTTTCTCAAAATTGTAATATCTGCCAAAAAACATTTCATGAAACAGTTAGTGTGATGTGGACTTCATAACTAATTTTGAAAGATATATTGAAAAATTGCCCAGGTCTAGTTCAGATACGGACACAGGCACTTAGTAAGTAGCCTACAGTTGCCTTTCATATCCCAACAGCTACAAGAGTCAGGAATAAGAGCTTACCATTTGCCTTCAGAGAAGAGAGCAAGCATGCCATCATGCTTTTAGCCACACTTGGATCAGTCACCTTCTTATGGATATCAATCTTTATCAGTGATGGGAAGTTGGCAAGGAATGTTTCTGGCAGAACTTCTTGCTCCTCATGGAAGCTCAGCATAATTTTCTACAACAGGCACAACAGAAATAGTCTTTCAACATCAAAAAAAATGTTCAGGGATCTATGCTGGAAACATTGTGTGCACTTGCCGAACAGGTTCTTTCTACAGACTTGGATTAGCCTATTCACTTGACAACCACATTAATCTCTAAACAAAAAGCTAAAGTAGCTAAATACAGTGGATTTGGTCAGTACCATTCTTTAAGTAATTAGAGATAAGTATACAGATTAAACTGGGTGGCTGGTGCTGGAAAAACAGAAGAACTTCCCTTTTGAAAGCTATGTTCTCTTTTATTGTTCTAAGCTTCTGATAAAAAACATCATTTTTAAACAATGCAGACCTTAATTGCTGGTAACAAATCTTAAGTTTATTTCAAGGTACAATAAAGATAGCCATTATTTTGGCATACACTTAGCAAAACAAAAATAATGCAAAGAGTTAATTGAAATCCAAATAAATTAAATTTAGAGAAACTAAATTCAGCAGCAGCAGCAATTGTATATCTAAAACATATCAGGCTAGTTAGCTATTCTATCCTAAATGCAAATATCACAGTGGTTAAAAGAAGGGAAAGGATTGAGTGTCATGACAGACTGGCAGTTAGATGATTTATGCTTGGGTTCCGGACAGTGAAAAGAAGTGAGGCTTTTCATCAAGCCTCTCCCAGGCACTGTTCCCAGAGCTTTTATAATATTGTGATCAGGAAGGGAGTCTCTGAAATCTAATGAACACACTACATTGCCTATTCTATGATTCATGTTGAACCATAACTACACTGTAAAATAGAATCTATGATTACATACTGCAGTGTACTAAATATAAAGCTATCAGTTAGAATTGTTCTGTTTAAGTAGTAAGAATGAAATATAACTCAATGTTAGAGATAATTGTAAGTGTGGATTTATAAAGGCACAGAGATAAACTAATTCTAGAGACTACTTGGCCATCACACTATCACAGTGTCATGTGTCTGAGGCCTCTATATTGGAATAAATTGGATAAATTGCCCCTACTCTTCCTAGGAGTATTATGACAACAGGAGATGAAAGCCTAAAAATAGCAATTTGACAACTCAAGCATATGCCAGCATAACTAACCTCTGCCTCTGATAGCTCCTTATCACTGCTTGGCTTGCTGTATTTCTCCTGCATGAAAGGAAACCAGGCAATTTTGCATTTCTTAATGAAAGGAGTTACATCAACGGTGCCCAGTGCATAGCCACAGATGCCATCTTCATCTTCCAGGACAAAGCAGTAATCTGGGCTGAGGGACAGCAAACCACCTACTAGCCTGAGAAGAAAGGAATCGTCAGTAGAGCCCAAAGATAACTGATGCAAACAAATCTATGTAACTGTTAAACTAGTGAGGCCTCATAATGAGAGAACACAGAAGAATAAATGAACCACAGTTGCAAGTTGTACAAGTCTGAGAACTATGACTTAGTACTTTTAAATGCCAGTTAGTCAGCCATCATATAGAACATACAAGTGGCTAAGTACCTATCCAAGGGGGTTTCAAAATTAAGTGTATTATGGAAAGGTAATCAGAATTGGGAATTGTTATAATGAATTCGTAGGGATTATAAAAAGTGCAGAAGTGGGTTTTACCAACAGTCAAGACGGCTGCTCCAGGCAGCAGAAGAGTACTATGTGAGTACATGCCTAAAGCCTGGAGAGTGGTTTCAGCTGTAAATTTACAAAGTAAAGCCAACTTCCCTACTCCTCCCCAAATGGTTTAATGCTTTTTAAAAAATAGTTTAAAAACAACAACAGTATTGCAGTATTGGGGATCATGAGAATTGGCAAGCCTCAAATGGGAGTGAAAAGGGAGGCTTACATGACAATCCAGTTAGTATATTCAATGGCCAATCCATACAAACATATAATCACAGTATTTGCAGCTGCACTACCTTCATTAAACAATAACATGTCTGAAGCTTACAAGAGCACCTTATAGGATGGGTTTTTCCCCCACATACACAGTTTGATCAATGAAACAGCAAGAATGTAGGTGGTTTTCAGTAAATCGTTGCCATGACTCAGCATTTCTTGGCAGCACTGCATTGTACTAACTGCGTAAGAAATTAAAGGCTGGATACCAATAGCACAACAGTTTACAGATTCCTTTTTTCATACCCTGACCTGCATCTGCAGGGTGTGAAGATCTTAGATGTTAATCTCTAGGGGTTCATACTTGATTCAGAAGAATGTCTGGAGTCTTCCACAAAGGGTGATACAGACTTCTTTTATTTTTTCTGTTACTTTAGATTGGTGCCAATTCTGCTCTGTTCCTTAAATTTTGTTTCCCCTATCAAGTGTTTGCTGAGTTGCACTTGAATTTGCACAAAGTCTACAGAACTTGGAAGTCCGTCTTCAAGCCAGAATGGAGAGCATCTTTCAGATTAGAATTCAGATTCAAATTGAACATGTGAAGCACAGGCCCCAGCCTTACAAAACCTGTGTGTTCTATTCAGCTGGCAAGGCATGGAAGTTCCCTGCTCTTCCCAGTTGTTTTGAATATTGTATTTACATTTCTTGATAGCATTTCTTGATGCATACTAGGAGACAGACAATCTGTGACACTTCAGATGCTGCTGGACTCTAATTCCAATTATCCCTGACCACTGGCCATGCTGCATGCTGATGATGGTGGCTGGGCTCCAAGATCTGGAGCGCCAAAGATTAGCCACCCACAAGGAGTACTATTACTAAATGAATACAGTACAGTGGTACCTCGGCTTAAGAACTTAATTCGTTCTGGAGGTCCATTCTTAACCTGAAACTGTTCTTAACCTGAGGTACCACTTTAGCTAATGGGGCCTCCCGCTGTTGTCGTGCCACTGCTGTGCAATTTCTGTTCTCAGCCTGAAGCAAAGTTCTTAACCTGAGGTACTATTTCTGGGTTAGCGGAGTCTGTAACCTGAAGCCTCTGTGACCTGAAGCGTCTGTACCCGAGGTACCACTGTATGTAATTCAACAAATTCCAGTTTATTTCAAGAGTATACCTACTTGTCTCCAATTAAGTCCGGCTGGCTATGGAAAGGCTGATCAGTTTCATCATCATACATTTCTCTGCAGATCTTGTACACGGATGCCTAAAGACATATACAAATATTCATTGTGCGAGTTTTCCCTCCCACAGCACATACACCTGAACTGTTGCTTAGGAAGCCTTGTGTTCTACTAACTGACAGGCATCCTCACTACTTCATTTATTCCATGCCTCCACAACAGCTCATATTGGACAGGTAGTGCATGGCAGATTGGACGACCTAGGGAAATGCAGGCTTAAATCCACGTGGAATTCATTGTGCCTTGAAACTAAAATAACTCCATGTAAGTCACATTGGAGGAAGTACACAGTACAAATGCGTCAAATAAATAACCTAACAGGAAAGGCCACAGCTCAGGGCTTGCAACACCTGCTTTGCATGCACAAGGTCTCAGGTTCAATCCCCAACACCGCCATGTAGGGCAGGGAATCTCCTGGAAAGCTGCTGCTTGTCAGGTTAGACAATAATGAGCTAGATGAACCAATAGTTTGACTCAATGCAAGGCAGCTTACTATGTTTCCTGAGCAATCCTACAATGCTTCTGAGATTATGTATTATTTCCAAATAGTTCAGGCTAACATGCATTTGGATTATGTCACTCCTTATTCATTGTCCTTGGTGATCAGTAGTTTACATTAAACTCATTCAGTGTTATCAAGGCAGTCAACTGGGCTGGGATCCCAAGGCTTTTCCTATTTATGTTCCCTTTGATAAATGGGATCACATAAAAAAGCACCTAGAATTTTTTTTTTTTATATAATACTGCTAGGGCTGCCAGAGACTTCCATGAACCCAGAATAAGCCACTCAATCTTGTTACATTTCCTCCATTTGAACCACACCTCTCCTAGGCATTCAGAAGACTCACAGAATAACAAAATATAGAGAAACAGTTGCTTTTATCAACATGCTCCTCCAAACAGCATTACTGTGTACAAGAATGACCAAACAAATGGGTTACCTCATCTTTAGGGAAATAGGGTCTGATGGTGTAAACTTTTGAAGTTGGAGTAAGAGGAGGTGGCTGAAAAAAGAGGTCATTTGCTCCTTCAATAGGCAGCAAACGCTGTGAAAACAAAAAATTAGTGTAAATGTTTGAGAAGCAAGATGCAATACATTCCTGGGCGTGCATTGCAGACTCCCAAGTTAACTTTTGCTACTGCAGGCACCCCAGAGGGAAGTAGGGTTTTGTAGGCTTTACAAATGTAAGGACCATTTTTCCATTTTATCTGAACAGAAGTTTTTTAAAGATACACAACTGTTACAACACTTAATGGAGTTTACATTAAACTCATTTCTGCTTTAGTATAATTTCACCAAATCTCATCTATGCTCTCAGCTTAACATAGCCATGTCAGGAGGAAAGGTTTGGTCTGAAGAGGGTTAACTGGCCAGAGGAGACACTAACCCCAAAACAACATGCTGACTCAATTGGCTGTGCGCAGAGAGCACCTGTGAGGGGGAAGAAAGTAAGCCCCTGAAAAATCCATGAGCAAATTCAGGCACAGAAGAAACATTTCTTTTGGACTGGTTTGCCAACTGGATTATGAGGAACGCAAACGACAGATTTTGCTTAGAGAGGATCTTGGAATACACAGTATCGTATTTTCTTTGCTCATGGAGTTCTCGTCGGCAGACAAGCAGGCGCGCATTGTGCAATTGCGGGCGCAGATAAAAACGCTGTGCGACCTGCAAAGAAACAATGTGAAATGTACAACTAAAAGCCGCAGCGCTTCGCAGGCGCGTGGGAATGGCAGCATCTCCTTGTGATATTACTGTAGAAATGGGAGGAAAATTATTTAAAAACAAAGCTGTCAGGCTATTTGGGTTTGGACCAGAAAGCCTTCGGCAGACCAAGCCTTCCAGTCCTCCGACGCGCAATAAAAGATTTCTCAAACAAAGACAATGTCATTCAGTTGTGAATTCATATTGATACCTGGAACTCTCCTGCTAGACCACCTCTAAAGGCCCAGGGTTCTTGGTCTCCACTTAAGAACTGTGCTGAAGATTGACTACGACACCCTGTGGAGATCAGATCCAAGCGGAGAACGTTACGAGAAGGGGGATTGTCCTGAGATGCTAAAATGTCCAACAAGCTAATACACACTTTGTGGGAAAAGCTCTCTAACTGAGCTATAATCCAAGAACTTGAGGGGCTGCGATAATGCTGCCGTGTGTAAAGATTCCTGATTAGATGCTTTGTGCTCTTTGTTAATAAAATGAAGTTAGACGATAGCCTTAGACAGCAGAAAATTCAGTACTGTAAAAAGCCAGTATGCCCCGTTCTGTACAGGTGTAATATTTATTCCAAGAGTTGAGCTTGCCTTGTCCTTCTCTTTCATCACTAAGAACATGGAACAGCTCTCACATTTTCATTGATCAAGGTATAGAAAATAAGCCATTATCACAGCCCCATGGAAATACTTGGACCTGTCTGAAGTCACATTTTCATATTGTTTGAATCTTGCCAGAAAACCAGGTTTGGCGTGGGATGGAATAGCCCAAACAGCTATGTGGAACAGATACTTCTTTTTCAAGAGATTAGAAACCAATACTGTCCACTTCCGTAGCTCTGCTTACACAACAGTAACCACAGCACACATATTGTTCCCAATCTAGGCAACAACAGCATCGGTTACAGTATTTTATTTTACCCACCCTCAACCATGTGAGAAATGCCATTAATTCCTGACAGGCAGCTGTGGCAAGGGCTTTAAAGCCCTCTCCACAATTTAGTAAGAAGGATATATATTTTTTAATAATAGCTAAGCTTTGATAACAGTTTTGATAGCCAAGTTATACAACCAATTAGCATAACTAACATCTTTGAGAGGGGATAGGCAGGTGAATTGTTGATGCAGGGATTAAAGTAACCTGCCTAGTCTTCTGATAAGATAAGCTGCGCAAGTTTGTTTCCTCTTGTGGACAGCGATCTACTTCCTGTTCAAGTAACAATCTCAGATCAGTACAGTCGAATGTGTCATACTAGCTAGGTAGTCTCAAAGTGAACCAAGCTGGATATCAATGCTTAGCCAATTATGAAAGAAAGCCTTTAAAATAGCAAGTTTGAGATGACTCAAAACATGTCAATTAGAGTTTCTTGTGTTTCCATATCAGAGTGCTTCATTAAAGAGGCTTTATATTATACCCTTTCGCTAGTAACTTGGAGTACTTCTCCTTTGAGACTACACCGTAACTAGCATTCCAACTATTATACACTTTACAGAGCTGCATGAATGAAGAGCTGTATGAATGAAAATCAAGAGTTAATGCCTGAGTCGCTGCGCAAATGTGACTTCAGGCCGTGCCTACTGCCCTAATCTGAGCTGCCTCATGGACAGAACCTTCCCATCTTAAATTTATTAATCACGACACGCTGAAAGCATCTGGCGTGGTCCATCCAATAGCAGTAGATACTTGTGCTGAAGATTCTCCCATCTGCACACATTGGGGAAGAAGACAGTAGAAGGCATTAGTAATCCATAGTAGTATTATCTACACTAGTTTCATAAACTGAATGCTAGCTGGATTGAAAGAAAGGGTATAGAGATCAGCCTTCAGCGGACCACCAAGTGTATCAACATTCAATGGCTAAACCATTCCAGTTTAGTGATTCTTCTGTATTCACATCAAATGAGAAGCAACTTTTATGACTATATAAGTAATTATATAAACTAAAGAATGGTCTCAATAAACAGCAAGACCAAGATCTCAGCTACAAGAATTCACTTGGTCTGCGGCGAGATAGTTTCTTTGGTGTAGATGCATCCAGTGGAATATACAAACGTACTGTATTACCAGATAGTGTCAGAAATGGGTAGCAAGCACTAAGTACTTCTGCTGGGAGAAGCCATCCTTATGAAAGAAAATGGCAGCTATGATCAGCAGCCTGCTCTAAAAATTGGGAAATGTTTCAAAAGCAAATCAACCTCACAGCTGAAATCTATGGTCAATCAAGTTCATGTTTATCATTGCGGTTGCTTAATGCTCCTTCCAGGAGAAATGCACAATTTAGTTTCCCATCTGTTTCTTTGACAAAATGGGTAATTTGGTAACCAAATATACCACTTAGAAGTATGGTGTGCCTCCCTTCCTGCCTTTAAAATAGGGGCTGACAATCTTGTTGTAGGGGTTGGCTGATTCTACCTTCCTGTTCCTCTTCCCTAAACAATCTATAATGCCTGAACCAATACTGAGGGGAGAAGAAAAAGACAAAGAAATAACTCAATATGAGAATTGGTCTCATGAAGGTACAAACTCTATTCTAAGGCTCAAGTTTTGAATTATTTCCTATTTATTTAGTGGGAAATGCTCCGGCTTAAAAAACCTCTCTGCACTAAGCCCTAATTTTTTTTTTTTTGCTAGAACCATATGGTCTTCTGCTGAGTAACAGCAAAATGCAATACTGGATATCTTGGCAACTAGCGCAATACGACCTATGAATACTTATGAATGTATACAAGTGATTACAGCTTCAAGTGATCCAAGAACTGTAGGCTGATCCAGTATGGTGCAAGAGGTTTATTATGAGATTTGTGACAACTACAGAAATTGTGACAGGAAACCATCAGCGTTGCTGCCTGCTGTGTGCATCAAGCAAGTCCACAGCATATTCCTTACAGTTGGATTGAAACCTGAAAGTGAAATGAGGTCACTAGAGGAACCCAGGCCATGCTGGTGCTATTCCAAAAAAACCCTGTGTAATTTAAAAAAGGCTGCAGGCAAAAAAGGCTCTTTGATTTCTCTTTAGAGAACAGTCTGGTATGAAAGCAGACTTCAGAGCTCTGGAATTTCTTCCCTTGCCCAAAATCAGACATCTTGCGAATGTTAAAGCAAATCACTTTTGCACCAGAATAGCCTTATGCTAAAGCTCGCATGCGCAGAGAAAGGGCTGGGAGGCTCGGCTCCCTCTTGGCCAGGCCCATTGAAAGGTCACATCTGCAATTGTTCTGTTGAAGACAGCAATAACGTTATTGAGACAGAGCAAGCAGCAGATAGCTGAGGCATGGTCACATTTCATAGTGTCATTTCCAATTTTGCAACAAGGCCGGGAAATACTGCATTATAGTCCAGTGTGCATTCAGTCTGAGTCAAAACTTATGTTTCAGAGATCAACTTTTATGTTCCTTAGCCCAAGAAAAAAAATTCAAGACCAAGAGATATATTCAATGTATGTCCACTGTCACTTTTATTGCCAGTCTATAGTGAAACATGAATGGCGACCAATAATAGAAAAAGTAAGAAGGATTTAGGGTCAAAGCGACCATAATATAAAAACATTCAATTGACATCATTTTTTCCATGGGCTAATTAAAGACAAGCATTTATGCTAGTTGCCGCTCTAACTGGTTCCTAAAGAACATACCTAGCCACTGCACAAAAGATTTCACCATAGACATGATGCTCTTGATGTCCCAGACGTATGAGTACATGTCATAGAGGATTGTCCGGTTGGCACAGTTGGAAAGACGAGTGAACATGCCCATCACCAAGCTACACATCTCTTCAAACTTGGCGGCTCGAGCATGCCATTCTTCAATCTAAGTAAAGATTAAAAGGAACAAATTTCATACAAACTGTATTTTCATGTTGAGGATGAAACTAGATGGATATTATGACAATACCTATTGACTTTTACATCTCTAGCCAGGATGACGCACGAGTAGTGCACACATTCAAAGCGTGAAGATACATTCTACAGCACAAGACACTCAACCACCAACCAGCCTACATGCATGATATTCTTAATTATCTACAGGCTAGGTTCAGCTCAGAGACTTCCAATGCAGTTGCTCATTATTTCTTTTGCTATTGTGCTTTTTTCATATAGGAAATATGCACACCTACACCAAATGAAAACAATGCAGTCACTCACCTTTTCAGAGTCCTTTCCTTTACAATTCACACTAACAACACTGCTGTTTGCTCTGAGCCACTGGAACTCTCGTAACATTTGGGCCCCTTTGACTCCATGTTCATATGGGAGATAGAACAAATCTGCAAGCAACTGTAGATCTTCTAGAGTTACTGGTTCTACTGCATATAACGGCTTCTCATGGGGACCAGGCACAAACTGCTCCTTGTTAGTTTGCTCATCTGTCTGCATAGGTGCAATATCACCACAATCATCCTGCATTGACATCTCTGGAGATTTTGATTCAGCTATGCTCTCTTTATCCGTATCCATTGGTTTTAACTCTTCTGACATTTTTGCTTCAGCAATGTCAGTCAATATTTGATTGATATTCTTGTCAGAATCCTCTTGCTTTTCCACTACCATGTCCATTGGCTCCTCATCCAGTTGCTTCTTTTCTTCCTCTTTGACCAGAACCTGTGATTCGTTGCTTAGTGCAGTTCCCTGGCTCATTATGGGTTCTTGGTAAACGGTAGTAATCACAGTGGTAGAATTTAAAGCGGACGGTGTAACCAGAGGCACATCCACAACACTTGTTTTAGCGCCACTATGGGCCACTTGTCTGCCTGCAGACAGAACAGACAAAATTCAGTCATATCTACTCAGCTTTTTCATACAACCAAGTTTCACATATATAAATAATTTGTGAACACACACACTCTCGGTCTCTGAATGACATACACATACACGCAAGTGTCTATTTTGCTGCAATTAGACATATATTGAAAAGGTACAACACTTGTGCATTTGCCTGAAATACATTTGCATGTACCAAAAATATGATGTGTAATTCAAAACAATCCCTTCAGATGCACAAATTATATCGGGTGCAATGCAATTCCACATATTTTCAATACAGTATTTTTGATAGTGTCCTCTCCCAACAAAGACAAATTGAGAACACCCCCACATCCGACACAGAATCTCTTACAAAGTACATTGCTTCAGGGAAATATACTTGTCACTCAGAAAGAATCAGTTCCTTTAAAAAAATTTAAACAAAAACTGTTCCTGATGCATAATGAAACCGTAACAGCAGCAATCTTTTGAAGTATTTTATTCAGCAGATTTTTTTTTACTGAACTCTAGAAAAACATTTTTGGTTTGAGTAACATTCTTCATTCACTCCAATATTGTAGGCAAGACAAAACCAAAATTGCTTACTCACTGCTGTACTGATGAGGTACTGCAAATTCCTGTAGCCACTCTGTTAATGACAACTTCAAGGCCAATTGTGGGCTATAGAGAACATCTGTTTCAATATCTTCATCACTGCCTTCATTCTCCAGTTTAATCTGAATTGAAACAGTACTGTCTTCAGTGTCAGCTGCACAGATGATTAAGAAACAGAATATTAATTCAAGAGCAAGGTTCAAGGCTGCCATGTATTTGCATTTAAAGACAAAAATACTAATTTATTAAGATGACATTTCCTGAAACTCCTTTTATCAAAGTGAAAATTTAAGATTATTAAATTATTAAGGTTATTACATTAATTCTAAAAGCATTGTTCCTAAGATAGTGATTGAGCACTTCTGATCAACTTACTCATCACAACATCTTTCCTCACTCCATTCATGTTGGATTTATACCAGGTTGCAAGGGTGTGAATAGCAACAAAGTTGGCTTCAAATTCACAATTTGGATTGGTCAGGACTCCCTTTAAGCGTGGGATGAGTTCCGTTGATCGACCTTTATATGGACCAAGAAACAGCCTTTTCTGATCATAGTCGTTGGCATGAATGTTGTCCCAGATGACCGGAGCTCTGCGAATTATCTTTGAAACCTCTTCAATGGACTCCACTGGAATGTCTTTAGATACCACTTTGGGACCTAAAATGTAGTTTCACAACTGACTCAGAATGAGTTTAGTGATTAGCCATAGGCCAGGATGATAAAATTTAAGCAGCATACTAAAACATTTAATAAGAATGCTGAACTAAGTTGGCAATATCAACCTCAACAAAGCAAAATACTCACCTGTCCATAACACATCAATTCCAGGTAACAGCTTTTCCCCTACAGTTCGTAAATAAGGAGACTGAGCAACATTTGGATAGCAGAAAGTGCCACAGTATTCTGGAACAGAGAAAAATACAAGTTAAAACCCACTATCCATTTTGCTCTCTTGTGTGTGGCACTGCTAGATGATTATGGCAGTTCCCAATATCCTACCATGTCATTTCTGACAGATTTGCTTTTATGCAAAAAAAATTATTGTTAACTCTTGCAATGGTTGAGGTAGTGTTTAAATGTAAAGACAAAAAAAAAAAAATGTCACAACAACACAACTTTAGGGACTCCCACAGGAATCCATAAACATTCTCAACAATGCAAGTGCCTTCCTAAATTCCAAAAGGCTCATTCCCGTTGTCCTCCAAGGCTTAAGGTATTAGGGACACTCTGACAGTTAAGAGGTTACTGGGACTCAATGATCTGATTACTGCTACTTATTTTAATGGTGCTAGAGCTGATCCCGGCTACTGCTTATCAACTGGGATATGTTGCCGGTATCTCTTCTTGTTTCTTTTGATCACCTGTGTTTTGGGACCAACTGACTGGTAACTGGGCAGAGGCTTGACAGTTCTGAGACTGCCATCTCTTCTCCAGACCTTTGTTCAGGTGTTTCCACAGTAGCTGGCCGTAAGCCCATTTTACTTCCATTACTTCCCTGTCAAGTAGGGATTCTACCTCTTCCTTCCTTTTGGAATTGAGTAGGTTTGTCTCAGCTATGCATGCTCAAAAAGCTGAATCCAGAATTGCAGAAATTTATTCTTAAGAAGGCATGCCTGCCAAAACAAGTCTGGAACTCTGTTATTTTGCTACACATGCAGGATTACATTTAAGCTCTGAAGTAAGTCTGAGAATCTCCAGTAAGGTTATCTTAATACCATACCTATGTACAACCTGGCAAGATTGATAGCAGGGTTTGTCTAGGCAGTGAACCTTTGGTTAGCTCAACACCATTGTTGGGGAACAGTCAAAAGTGTAACAAGTACTTTGGCAAATAAAGTAATTCATGCACCAGACCCTGGGCAACAGAGAATATGTATGAACTTATGCCAAGGACACTTCACATAATGTAAGTACATAAAGGAAGGAAATGGCAAGGAAGGAAAGCCTCTCACAGAATTTTCTACGCTCTAGTTCCAAAACTAGCAATTTTAGGAGCTAGCCATTCCCCATGTGAATGTTGTTCATTAGATTTCTCTCTCCCCCCCCCGTTTGTATTTTCTTTTTAATCATTTATTCTTCTCTTGGTACGCAGTGTATATAATCATTCATTGCACATAGTTCTAATCCGTTGATGAGGAAAGTCAGATTGGAAGTCACTCAGGAGTCTAGTGAATACGTTGTGATTTCATAAAACACGCTGGATAACACGCTGGATACAAGCAACAATAGCAAAACACAAATTACAACCAGCAATTGTTCATTTCATGACATCGCAAGTTAACCGTTCAACAGTTTTCCTCTGCTTCCTCTTTCCAAGGTATTATTATTATTAAATTTATACACTGCCCTTCACCCAAAGATTTCAGAGTGATCACAAAAGAAAAAAATACTAAGACAAGAACCTGTTCATTGGCTCTGTATGCTGTGACTTTATAGGAGTGGGCCTTCCTGTATCTGATGAAGTGAGATCTGCTCTACAGAAGCTTATGCCACAATGTAAGTAAATTTTTTTAAACTGCTTTTTACTACAACAGACTAAGATGGCAAACCTGCTAGAATCCCACCCCCACCAAACTCCCGAAGAAAAAATATTCAGACAGTGTGAAAAAGTATGCCACATACCAGCAACTAGAAGTCATAAACATGCACCCAGTTTACCATAGACTGCTATTAAATTTGTAACAAGTTCAAGTGAAGTGTGGCTAAGACAGAAAGGAGGGTTGTACCCAACTGTTTGAAGATGCTCAGGGTGTCTTTAAGGAATGGTGTCTAATCGGCAATTCTCTTCACCAACCCCTCCATCAGGAAAGGTTTGCCTTGAGAGGAAGGGGACAAGAACAGAAGGATTTTTGACCTCATTCTTGTTAAAATGCAGTATCTGCATTGTCACTTTACCTGTGGGACAGAACAGGAATGTTTCTGGCTCTCCTAGATACTGGAAGATTTCATTAGTGATTGAGATCTGGGCATGTGCAAAGGAACTGAACACTTCTTTGTCGGCTGCACACATATTGTGATCAATATCATCAAATAACAGTGCAAAAGATCTGCAGCCAAACTGAGAAACCTAGCAGGATAAAGAAGAAAAAATATTAACGCTTGTTAATATTGTACAACATAAAAGCTAGAGAATGTAACCCCATCTAGAGTGCAACACAGGTAGGGGCATATTTCCTTTATCCAGTGTTTTTGCAATTTCTCATTTATGTTTAAAATTATAATATACATAAATATAAGATACCTGGTCCAGCTTGCGTTTCAATGTAGAAACTTCTTTCGGGTTTGAGAAGGTAATATCGAGTCCAGGAGAGATAGCATAGATAAACTCTATCCCATATTCTTGAGCAGCCGCGATGAGAGTCATGAGCTGCTCTAGAAATCAAAGCCAACTATTTTAGCAACAAGCAACTATGAAGTTAAGGCATTTTATTAATCAGAATACATTTCAATATATGCAGGCAAAAAATACTTTTAAGGCCCAAAGAAATATGAATAATTAACATTTTTTGTCAAAACATATTCAGTCCTCCATCTGATTCATTCATACACACACACGGTAAAATGTGGGGAAACTGGGATCTGGTTTCAAGTAAGCATGTATAGGATCAAGTTGCACATGCCAATTTGGAACAAAGGATTCCTTCTGTCTTTGACATTAAAATATTTTGGGCAGATCCAGTGTTACAATGGCATTTTTACTAACAAGGTCAGGCACAAATCACATCTATTCACTACAATCATTTATATTCCACCTTTCAGGATACAAATATTTTCAAAGTGGCATATAATGAAATATATTTTTAATATTGTTGTTGTATCATTAATGTAACTTTCTCATCAAAAGCCTCTTCACAGGCTACTTAGGGGGCAGGAGCAATTCTGGCTGGAGCAGGCTCTGGTGTCTTTGCTAGCCAACCTCTCTCTTCTGGAATCTGTCCCACAGAACTCTAGGTGGTAGATGACACGGTAGAAAGGGAGTGGGGAAGTGGCAGTCCAGCTGGAACAGAAATGGATTTGCAAAGTGTGGTTCACAAAAATGCTGGTGCAAATGTAATGCTGCACCACAGCTTGCTCTGAAAATGAAAGAATTGGAGGAAATGATGATGATGATGGGGAAAATGCTGAGCACATGAACCAGGGTTAGGAGAGAAAAGACTGTGCTATATCTGTACCAGGCTGATATAATAAGAAACTAAGTCAGTTAGGAGCACAGGCATTGTTCTCTCCTCCATTAATGAAGCATTGTGGGTTGTCATTGCTGAATATGTCTTCTTTCTCCCTAGCATTGAGGCAAAGGGATCATCCCATGGCATCATTCAAGGTGATATAATGCAGCAACCTTGTTAAAGCTAAGCAGGTCCGGCTATAGCCAGTGTCTGGATGGGAGGACCACCTAAGAATCCTATGTACACTGTCTTGAGTTCCATGACTGGACTGTTGGGTTGGGGAGGATATTAAAAAATTATCTGTGTGTACTTTAACGGAACACTGATTTTCTCTCATCCAGCTAGGCAGGAAAGCCTCTAAGAGTTATTTAATGCATCTTCTAATTAAAGCAACAAAAAGCTTACCCCTCTCAACTTCACTTTTATTTTACCATCCAAATGTGGAAACAACTGTAATTCAATGAATATATATATTTAAAAATGAAATAAAGTTAATTACCAGCTTCCTCCACAGAATACATTTCTCGCCAAAACATCCTGTGCTTGTAATCATCTTTTGGTGCATATAGGTATGCATTCAGTCCCCATTTCTGAAGTCTACAAAGCAAAATTAAAATGTTGTTTGAAATACATTGTACAAATCTGCATTGCTTAATTGTATAGCCAAGAGTACCATGCAATTTGTGCAACACCCCAGGGAGAAAAAGCAAGAATGGTACACCTGAACAAATAAGGAAGATAAATAAGAGGACCAAATATACAAATCTAAATCTGTGACCATGGTTAGATGCTTTTTGTTCTACAAGCTTCTACTTTTTGTTATTTTTCTTTAAAAATGTTACTTCAAGGTTTTTATCAGGTGGTAGTACATCCTGGGAAACTGCTTTGCTGGAGGGACTGTGGTATGAACAATGCATCTTATGTGGTGGGAAAGTGTGCAGATGCAACCATTCTGGCAGATAATTTTCAAGGAAATTCTAGATATAACACAGAAAGTCACTATAAATCCATTATTGGTGCCATTCTATTTTCCAATGCCCATAAGTTTGTTGCAAAATAAACTGACATATTGATTGTGATACGCTTGGAAACTGGAGGACACTATTCATTTTCTTAACTTAAAAACACTGCTCAGAGCTTTTGAAATATTAAGTGGTATATAAATGCTTTTTGCTGGATTCTGCTTATTTATTTTATTAATATTGTTGATATTGTTTACATGTTGTATTGATTTGTTAATTATATATGACTTTTGCTTTAATTGTGATGTTTAGCTTATTAGTTGTTGCTTTGTTAACAGTGTTTTATATATAGCAATTGTTTTGCTGATGATTTGTTAATTACTTTATATGATTTATACTGCATCTGTATTGTTTTATCAAACTGTTATTAACTGAAGCCACTTTGGGATTCATTTGAATGAAAAGCAGCATAGAAATTGAATTTCAGAGGTTTGATTTGATTTATTATGAGTTAGCTTAGAACAGTCACTGAAAGCAAAAACCACTCAATTTTCTATGACCTTTTGGCTCCTCCTCTCCTCCCATACTTTAGTTTTCAGTTTTCAGAACCTATGCCTTAATTCTGCACTAAACGAATTCTTTATTTTTACAACTAATTGTTATAATTTACTTACTTACTTACTTACTTACTGTATTTCGTATACCACCCTATACCCAAAGGAGTCAGGGCAGTTCACAAAAATATCAAATACATAAAATCAAAACAAAAACAATGACCCAATAAGCCCCCCCCCCAAATTATGTATTAGAATGCTACAGTACACAATGCCACATACCTTCTAAAAAGCTCTTTTCTCTGTTCCATAACCCAAGGCCTTCCATAAAATCCTGTGGGAAATATTGATGGTAGACAGTTTCAAATATTGTGCTGCTTCTTAACAAAATATCAAGTGCAACATCTGAGCCATAATAAACTAATAATTATTAGTTTAATAATTCATTATACAAATTTGTTAAGCAACTTTAATTAGGGCACAGTAAGAACTAAAGAGGTAAACTTGTACAAGTTAGCTGTCAAAAGCTGCATCTAGTGGGTTTGAAATAAATAGGCCTCAGTTGTTCCTTTAAGTAGTGCCTGAAGCACTACATATAAACAAGTACGGCAGTGTAAAATGCTGCGAGATCAAACCTGTATGCATGATATATGTTGGAACTTATGTCCTGTTTAGCAGTACTGGAATGCATTTCTTGGAGCAAAGTATGACCTTTCAAAAATCTGTTCTAATGTACACTCAGTTCATTTCCCTGATGTGAACGAGGCTTGCCATCATAGTGACTATGACACAAGCCACCTTTCCAAATCTGTTACCAATGGAATCCATGCACCTGGGTAACTCACAGAAAAATGCACACAGGTCCTGAACGTTACATCTCAGCAAGTGCCCATCCACAAACAGCCAATTCACAATCATGTTATTCCAGTAACATGGGGAGAGGGACAAGGGGAGAGGCAGGGTCCTGGCAACCACAAGTTTTTACAAGGCTACTAGCCCAGTCAAAAATAATAGCCTCCTGAGCTCACATTTTTTAAAACCCAACTTAAGCCCTGAAGCAAAGCATTAAATCAGAAGTGGAGCTAGAGTGCTTTAAAACATGATTGTAAGGAGGGTAAGAATGAACCCTCCCCCGACAGTGCCTGCAAAAATACTCAGACAACTGCCAGCGTGGGAAGCTGTTATGCTCTTCTCCGGTTACCAAAACCATCAATATGGCAGTTTTCATTACAAGCTTCTCACTCCAGGAACAAAGGGTTTGGGGGAGTTATGTCTGTGCCTGGCTGTACTTTCACAAAAGTGCAAACACGACTGGCATGAGACAATATATACACCTTGTAATAGAAGTTGCTATTTAGAAGAGGCATTTTGCATATACACAAATCATGACTGATTTAATAAACCTATTTAATTCCTGACAACATCTGGTAGCCATCTGACTTCTCAATTCTCCCACAAAAACTCCACACAAAGTAGGCACACATACAGATAGTGTGTATATTAAGGGATAGCCAATGTGATACCCTTCAGATGTCATGAAGTACAATACCCATCAGTCCCAGCCAGCATAGCCAATATTCAAGGATGATGGGAGTTTCAGTCTAAAATTTCTGGAGGGCAACACATTAGCTACCCCTTTTCTATATTAATCAAGCTGGAAATAAACCTCCTTTTCCATATTGAGATCTCATCAAAACCACAAACCTACAACATGCCACAGGAAAAAATCATGTAACACCACAGCTAACAACACCTACTGTGTGGGTGGAAAAAAACCACCAACATTTAGATTTAGGCTGATATTCACAGCTTAAATCTATGCTAGATCAAAATTCACGCATGCTCCTCTACCACCAACTGTGAACAAGATTATATCTTCAAGCTGAAGGAACACGCCTTTCATAAGCCTGCAGGTCCACCTCTCCAGATTCAGGGGTAGCCAACATGATACCTTACAGGCTACATAAGAGCTTGCTAGATCAGACCATCTAGTCTATCCTACTGTTCCCACAGCGACAAACCAGATGCCTATAGGAAACCCAAAAGCAGGACCCAAGAGCAAGAGCACTTATTCCTCTTGCGGTTTCCAGCAAACAGTATGAAGCATATACCTCCAATAATGGAGGCAAAACATAGCCATCATGGATCACAGCCACTGATAGCCTTGTCCTTCATTAATTTGTCTAATTCTCTTTTAAAGCCATCAAAGTTGGTGGCCATTATTGCCTCCTATGGAAGCAAATTCCATAGTTCAACTATGCACTGTGTGTATTGTATTTTTCCGTCTATAAGACACCCCCATGTATAAGACGCCCCCTATTTTGGGGACCCAGATTTAAGAAAATGGGGGAAGATGTGTCTGTGTATAAGACGCCCCCTAATTTTTGACATTATTTTAAAGGAAAAAAAGTAGTCTTATACATGGAAAAATACTGTACTTTCTTTTGACTGTCTTAAATCTCCCAATGTTCAGCTTCATTGGATGTTTACTAGTACTAGAAGTATGAGGGAGAAAAACTTGTCTATCCACTTTCTCCAAATCACAGATAGTTTATCCAATTTTATGCTATCTCTTATTCACCTTTTCTCTGAACTAGAAGTCCCAAATGTTGTATGCTTTCCTCAAAGGGGAGTTTCCCAACCCCTTTGATTATTTTGGATGACCTTTTATGAAACTTTCTCAACTCTGCAATATCCTTTCTGAGGTGAAGTGACCTGAACTGTATTCAGTATCCCTAAAGCTGTTGCACCACTGATTTGTATAACAGCATTATGATATCAGCCATTTTATTTAAAATCCCTTCCAAATGATCCCTAGCATGGAATTTGCATTTTTCACAGTTGCTGCACAATGGGCTGAGATCTTCACTGAGCTATCCACTATGACCCCAAGGTCTTGTTCCTAGTCACTCACTGCCAGTCAAGACCCCATGAGCATTATGTGGGACATATCTCCCATGACAGCCTGCCAACGACCATACTGTCTAGGGCTGGTGGGAATCTAACAACTTGGGGGGGGGGGGCAGGCTACAGGTTCCCACTCCTAGTCTAGGCAGCAGCATAACACTGGTACTTGAAGAACCAACCAGTAAGTATCAATAAACACCTCAGTGTTTTTCTTTCTTTCTGTGTGGCAATGAAAAAACACAGGAAGAAAACAAGCCTACTACCACTATCCATTCCAGAACACCAGCTGAATTGTAACCCTATCAGCAACCTGGTTACTTCACACATGGAAAAACCTTGGGGCACAAGAAAGCGGTTAGTTTTCAACTGTGTCCGTGACATAGCTGTCAACTTTTCCCTTTTCTTGCGAGGAATCCTATTCTTAATAAGGGAATTTCCCTTAAAAAAAGGGAAACCTTGACAGCTATGGTCCGTGAACTGTTTTTGTTTTGTTGCACGTTTCGTAACGTTTTTCCAGTGTGTGCACTCACGTGAACGGAAGAACCAACATGTGGCTCGGAAGTTTGCATCATTTAAATTCAGCGAACTGGAAGGCAGATGCCCTGAAAAGGGCAGCTTCGTCTTTACCACGGAACAGAGCAAACGGTTTTAACCCTCCGCCGCCAGGTTTCATTCCCAGGGCGGAGCCAGAGGAAAATGGAGCGGGGAGGAGGAGGAGGAGACGACGGCGCTGGAGGGAGAGGCGGGGATGCTTTGTTCCGGCTACGGCCTCTCCTCCTCGCTCTCGACCGCGAATTCGCCCGGCCCCGCAGCCCCTCGCTCTCCCCTTACCTTCTACGACGCCGCAGAGGAACCGCCGAAGGCCCCCGTTGCCCACAGCTCCGGAGCCGCTGTCGGGATCCGCTTCGGGGCCTGCCGGGTCGGGTCTCGCCGGGGACGCCTCGTTGGGCGAGGCGACGGCAGCCACAGGGCTGGGGCCAGGTGTGCCTTGAGGCTCCCCCCGCGCCTCGTCGACCATCCCCGCCAGGCCTGCTCCGGGACTCCCGTCCGCCGCCATCGCCCTTCCCTGCGCTCTAACCGGGGCGGGCTGCGCTTGCGCGGGGAAAACCAGCCCCAACCGGTCCGAGCCGGAACCAACCGCCCTGCTCGCTCGACTGCCAACCGGGGCCGCTGCTGCTGATCACGTGCCGGCTCCACCTCCTTCCCACCGCGCGCCAGGCGAAGGGAGCAGGGGCGAGCAGTCCAACAAAGCAGCTGCTTGAGCGAACGAAAAGGACGTGGGGGAAGGGTGGCTGAGAAAACTACCTAACCGCGCAGGCGCGAGGGACCGGCAGGGCATTTACTGCGCATGTCTCGCGGGGGTCGGCGGGGGAGGGGCGTGTCAATGCGCACGCGCGAAAACGAGATCGCGGCCCACTGCGCAGGCGAGCAACGGCAGCTCTGAGCAGCGGCCTTGGAGCGCATGCGTAGCTACTGAACGGACCCCGTAAGAGGCTACTGCGCACGCGGGAGGGGAAATAAACAAAGTAGCGGGGGTTAAGACGCAAGCGCAGAGCATAGCCACGGGGGGTTTGTTTGATTAAACGCTGCGCAAGGGGCGGAGTCTTGCGTAGGCGCACGAAAGCGGTAGGCTTCTCCACCGCCGACTTTCCGTCTCGCTGCACATCTGTGGAGAAGGAGGAGCTTGTGGTCCGCTGCCTTGAGGTTTGACCTACTTTTCTAGGCTGGGGCCTCCGTAGACCTGAGGGGTAGCTAACTGGGCGCGCCTCAGAGCACGCTTTTCACCTCTGGGAAGAGGCCGGCTGCAGGAATAGCGAACCAAGGCGGTTCAGTGATTGAACTGTCACCTGGCTCAGGCACGAAGCTCACTCGGTGACATTCCTAGTCACTTTCGCAACCCTACCTCACAGGGTTGTTCTGGCGGCTCCCCCCCCCCCCCCCAGTGTGTGAGGCTTTGAGTTGCCCAAACTCCTTGGCTAAAAAGCTGGATAAAAATGAAGTAAATAACGAACAGGGAAAGGGCTGCAAGCTCATTGGCAGAGTACACGGTTTGTAGGCATACAGTTCCATTTCTGACACCGACAGGCTGGGCTGGGAAAGGCGTCTGTCTGAAACCCTGTAGAACCCCAACCCCTCTATAAAGAAAGTGGACCAGTGGACTCCTGGGTTGCTCCTGGAAAAGTCCTGCCCGTTTCCAGTGGGTGAACAATAATCTCCAATGTCGGTAGATGTGCTTGACTGACGTATTCCCTTGGTTACTCTGTTTCGCTTTTGAAAAAATGCCACCTCTCTGGCAGAGCAGGGTGCACCCGATGCAGGTGAAGCCAGGACAGAGTCTGGTGAGTGAGAGTACAAGATGGGTGAGGGGAGGAGCCAGGACAGAATCTGGCATGTTTTGGACCGAGCTGGTCTTTTGCTAGCTTTTCAGGGTTGCTTACTTGGCAAGAGTACAGCTTTATATTTGGACTAGTAACATAGTGGTCTGTTGACAAACCTTACTGAGGAAAGATTGCTGCTTTTCTGTACAATTGTCATTGCTTTATTTGCATATGTAACACTTTTACATTGCCCAAAACTAGGTGCTAATAATGAAAGGATAATACAAAATCTAGTTTCTTTTTTGAGGAGCAGACACATAAAAATTATCTTAGCGGGAAAAAGTTTAGGTCCCACATTTTTGCTGTGCCTGCTCTGGTGCCGTTCAGTGATAATACAGAAATTGTACAGGCAAAGCATTGTTTCTAGGAAAGCTTTACCTACCAAATTTCCATGTGGCTGGCTTCTTTTAATTTTTAGTCATTAAAAAAAATTGAATTGACTACAAATACTTAGGATGGTCTAGAATTTCATAGGGGTGTGATTTAAAATCTGTTTTGTTGTTGCTTTATTTTATGTCTTGGCTTTAACATTTTCATATTGTTAAATAATAAATACTTGCATCCTGTTTGCTTTTTTTTCTATGTATCATTTTAGGCTTCAGATAGGGTTGATCGTAATCTGATGCGTAGAAACAAGCAACTTCATCAAAAGATCAAAAGTTTCTGTGATGGTGAGGCTTTTTGTCTCAGAAATAAAAGAAACACCTGTGTTACAATTGAGATGAAATCTGATTGATGCTGTTTGCTTTGACTAGCCACTTTCTTTTCTCCACTTGCACTAGAGTTGTTGGTACTTTGGGCAGCTTCTCTGTGTTAGTACCAGACACACCACATCATCAATGACTTCTGTTCCTCACAAGTATGAGCCTCTATAATTCTGAGCTGCTTTATTCTCTTCTTGGAAAATGACTCCTCACACCATAGGGCAAGGATGGGGAACCTGTGGCTTTCCAGATATTGTCGGACTATAGCTCTCATCCCTGACCACTAGCCATGATGACTGGAGCTGATGGAAGTTGGAGTTCAGCAATATCTGCAGAGGCACAGCTTCCCCATCCATAGTATAGTGAGTTATGTGACTACCCATTTCAACTTTCTGCTGAGTTCTTAGTATGCAAGAAGGAGGAGTAGTGAATGTTATAGGGTGATGCTGTTGCATCCATTGGTCACTAGATGGCACTCTGCTTATAAATTTGTGTTTTAGGACCCTTGCTCTTTCAGGATCATAAGGGTGCAAGAGGTGGGGAGAGGCAAATCTCTCCATTTTGCAACCTTCCCCACCCCAGAGGTGGCATGACCAGTCCTCCAAAAGCTGCAGCATTGAGCTTGGCAGGCCACAGATGCATTTTTGGTGAAATAGTAGCACTCATGGACATCCAATGAAACTGAATGTTGGGAGATTCAGGGCAGATAAAATAACACTTCTTCATGCAAGTGCATAGTTAAACTATAGAATTTGCTCCTATAGGAGGCTGTGTTGGCCACCAACTTGGATGCCTTTAAAGGAGGATTAGACAAATTTATGGAGGATAATGTTGGAGGAAATGGACATGAAGGCATTAATTTATTTCATGGCCACAAATCACCCCATGTCTGAGATAAGCCAACAGATGCAAGGTCAGCAAAGCCGGTTGCTATGGCCCAGTGTCGTGTGTGTGTGTAATTAAGGCATGTTAGCTCATCAGTCGATGAGTCTGTGTCTATGTCTTGAATTGCTGGAACAACATAGATATTTTCTACTTGTATGTATCTGTATCTGCAAAGCTTACAAGCTGCATGCATATGTCAACATCTGGAACTGTATTACTGAGGCCTGATCTTTTGCAGCAGTAAACTGTTTTGGACCTTAATCTGCCTCTGTGTAGTGACTGGAACTGGGAGAAAGTTACACTGCATGAGTATCTCACCTCAGATTCCCAACTGCGCGGGGGGGGGGGGGCAATCTTGCAGCACCTAACTTGGGAGAGCCTGATGCTACACTAGGTATAAAATCAGGGCCTACCCCTGTGGGGATGCAATAGAAAAATAGCACCCTTGTGCAAGATTGTGCATGAGGAAGCATCTGCTGACTTGTTCCCCCCACACGCCTGGGTCAGTGTCGCGCTGCCTAACCGCAAAGCTTACGCGGCTGTCATGCTGTCTGGAGTTATGTCCTGGTAGAGAATAGTTATTCTAAGAAATGCAAACCCTAGCTGTTTTCCACCCGAGTGCTACACGTGTATATGCAACATGATGTAATGTGCGCAAGGCTAATAAACATGCAAGGCTGCTGGGAGAGAGAGCTCACTCCTTGCTTAAACCTTCACCCATGACTCCTCGTCATTTTTCCTCCGCACCTGGTGGGCTGGTTCCCCGACATACCCCTACCCCAACTTTGATACTATTTTGATTGCTTCATTTGTCCTCATTTTATTCTTGGAAGATCAATGCCTCCAGCAACTTTTAAGGAGGGTTCTCTTTATGTGGCATCTGTACAGTTGACCAGAAGCAAGTTTGCTGCACTTTTGAAGGAAGACTTCAGATCCCATTTGCAATGAAGAGTCTGAATACTTCATATTGACACAGAGATGAACCACAGCAGATGTTTCAGTAGTAGTTGCACATATGAAGGTACAGCCCCTGCTAGCCTTAACAGTAATATCAAGAGTGAAAAGGAGGCACACACAACCCATTTGAATGCAGTACCCAGCACTTCCCTGTGAAGATATGTGGGAAAGCAAACAGCAGCAGAGGCTGTGGTGTTTGTGCATAGCCACTGTGGTTGCATTTTATTGTCATACTTGATCTTTATTATTATACAAAATATACAGAGTTGAAAATGCAAAGCTGATAGCAGAGCTCAATGTGCCCCACTAGTGCAGTGGGAATGGGCCATCTGGCCCTGATGCAGTGATTGTAGTGAGAGCACAGGTAGAAATATGCAGCTGGCGTATAGGTGAGGAGTGGAGCAGTAGCCCCACCCACATAGGGATTGCCATCAGGTTAGGAGCATCAACAGACAGGATGAAGATGTTTCAAACAAAAGAACAATCTGCAAAGAGATGAGTGATGGGTCAGGATATGGGCTTTGCAAAATCAGAGAATGATTCTAAATAGAACCAATGTAACGCTGAATGAAAAGGTCATGTCCTCCTACTTTATGTTCATTCTTTTAGAATAACCTGGTTTCTGTAATGCTCTCTTAATTAGATTGAAATCACCACTTTACCCATAAACATGCATTAAAAGAGTGATGGTGGGTAAATTCACCATCTTCTCACTCTGACCACCCTTACTACAAATGTGACAGTTTAGTTAAAGGGTGTCAGAAGGACAAATTCTCTGTATTAGAAGGGATGTTGAGTATGCAGCCTAAGACATACTTCTCAACTGCAAAATCCCCTGGAATAGTGAAGTACTTTGTCAGAAAGGGAATAAAAGCCCTTTTTAAAGGTGAGTATATCTGGGCCGGGCTGGGCTGGTGGAAGATCACTGTGTATGAGGAGGTAATCTATGTGGTGTTTCTTTACTCTCAACTCCCCACCATAGTTTCTAATGGACCTATGGCTGTATCTGTTAACAGACACAGTGAAAAGTGGGAAAGGCTATCAACATTTCATGGGAGTGGGCCACAGCTGCATTTTGAAGACTAATCTTGAATGCAGCTATCTCTGGAAGCAAGGAATTCTGCCTAAACCTGGAAAAGACAGACCGTATCAGGCTGGATGGACCATTGGCCTAACACGGTATAAAGCACCTTTTATAATTTACTTGGGCTCACCAACACCCATCTTTATTTGGTAGCTGACAATATGAGGAAATATGCTCTTGGCCCTTCTTGAAAATGCAGCCCCAGAAGCCAGCCTGTATCTGAGCAGGATAGTCTTGAGTCTGGACTAATTGTGATTCCCAGTTCTGATTACAGCACTTTCCACCCTGACTTGCTTGTAACCAGGAAGGCCTTTGAATTGTCACGTCTGTTCTTGAAGAACAACTCTGGGTTCTTAGTAAAGTGAGACAATCACTTCTGCTAGAGTGTTCCAGCATAAAGACCCATCAGGAAAAGCACAGGGCTACTTTAGACACACTTGGAAGTGGCGGTGTTATAAGGGTAGTGTTAACTTTGCATACCAGTCAGGTTCATCTTTGATGAGGGTAGTTACCTCAGCAGTGGCCAGCTGTCAGCCATGTGGCTTGCATCCCATCCACAGCTAACAGAGCCAGTTTAAATATTATGGCTGCTTCATGCAGTGACCATAAAGTGTGGATTTCCCCAGATGTGTGTGAAGTTTCTACATCACCACAAGATATTCCTAGCAATGGTAGCATGGGAATTTTCTGTACAAGGGAAAGTGATCTACCATACACATTATGGCCATATCAATGATTTCAGGATGGCAATTAGAACATGCTCTGATGTCAGACATACACATATACCACAGTAGGCAACTTTTATACTGGAAGCTGCCCTGTGAGCAATTGCAGGGTAGCAGAGCACTACTATACTATTCTGACTGGTTATGAATAGCCACAGAGGGTGTGACTCTTCTCTCCCCCCCCCCCAGCTTCTCCTATAGGCCTTAAGGGGTAAGAAATACTCGTGTAAACCCTTAAGTTTGAGATAAGCCAGATAGGATGGTACCGGTGAGGAATGAGGATGGGAGAGATGCAGGAGAAAGGAAACTGTTGTGTTGTGCACAGAAACAGGCTTTCTTGGATGGAAGATGGGAGTGCAAGATGGTAGGAGAATGTTTGTGATTAGAAATTGTTTCATTGAAGAGAATGCATGTGTGGAAGGGACAGGCTTGGGGAGGGTTATACAGGGATGGGATTGTTAAAATCATTTTGAGGCATGGGGAGGAGATACTAAGCCAAGGTAAAGGAACTTTAAAAACATAGTGTGGTTATGGGTCCAGGCATTGTACAAATTTAAATAAAAATAACCACCATGTAGATGCCAAACTGTTTCCAATCTCCAAGATTTGATCCCAGCTGTGACCCTTAGCAGAAAACATGTCTGAACTACACAAAGAGGGACCCTTAAGCGCTGGCATGATGGGTTGGCAAGAACTGAAATGGCAGCTTCAGGAAGGAGAAGAGCCAAAGCTGGGCTCCAGTGCACATGGAAGTCTGTTTGCATAGCTAAAAATCCTGAGCTGGCCAGTTCCAATTCCTGTCCTTCACACACTCCTGAATGATACATTCCACTTTCAGACCAGAGAACAAAGAAACTCATTTCTGTGGGTCTTTGAATCTTGCTCTAGACTGCCAAGTGCCTAAGTGCTTACTCAAGATTGCAACTGTAGTCTGAGATGGGAGCTAAAGTATAGGGTTGGTTGTTAGGGTGCAGGAACAATAACTGAAATGAGCCTGAGCGGAGTTAAGTGCTGGGATAAAACTAGGGCTGTGGGTAAGATATTAAGAACATTGGTAGAAGGGGATGCTAGGCAGGGCCAGGATAGAGGGTGCTCATCTCTGCCATCTAGATATTGCCTGCTGTTGAGTACCTCAGCCTCTGGCTAACTCTTCCCTCACTTTTCTGCCTTCATTGGGATGTAGTACCTGTTTGTGTGGCCAAAAAACCCCCAAACCTATTCAGTATCATCCTTGTCTCTTTCCTATACTTTGCCTTAATCTGAGTCGTCTTTTCATACTAGAATCAGCTTCAAGATTCTAGTTCTTTTTAAGCCCTTAATATCTCTGTTACAGGCAGTTTCTCTTTCTTTGTCTTTGTTTATTTTCCATGTTGGCCTCTGCAGTTTGCACAACTCCGCTTTCATCAGTTTTCATCTCCTATATTGCCATGCCACTCTTTCCTCCATGCATCAAACAGCTTATTCCAATTTAAGCCCTTCCACAAGACCTACATTTTCAGCTCCTCTGGCTAGTCCACTCCCGCTGCTCATTATGAATCTCTGACCCATTACAGCATCCTTGTCCTGGCCAGCTAGTGTGATCTGTAAGCCCTCTACACAGGTACAGTGTTGCTGCTGTGCTCTGTTCAGAACCTGGCACTCTGTTGGAGATTCATAAACACTCTGAAGATGCTGGTTGCCTATACTGTTTCTGCTTCTGAATGACCCAAGGGCTTATTTGTAATAAAATATGAAAAGTGGGTAAGCATCACAGAGAGATGAGCAGCAGCTAAAGAGATAGTTGGCACAGGGAAGAAAAAGCAAAGCTCTCCCCACCCTCTAATGTGATTCCTAGGATTTTCTTTTATCTACTCTCACACATGCCCTTTCCATTCACCATGATGACTGTAAGTCAAGGAGCTATGTCATGTTTTTATCTTTCAGTGAACTTAGTTCAAGGACAAAGCATACCCTTGGCTGATGCCAGACTGTCACCCGTAAACCTTAGCTGAACCCTGAGTTTCTTCTCATTGAAGGATGTCTGAGCTCTTGACACCTACTTTCTGTATGGCCCTCAGTTGTTGGAGCTGCGTAACAGATAGTATTATCATTATCTCAGGCCGCATAGAGACCCTGCCCAGTGAGACCAGAGATTCCGTCCTCACTTAAATGTTTCTAGTGACGTGTCCTCACCACTTCTACCCCTGTTTTCATGACAGTTTATAGGGGGCGGGATGCAAGGAAAAGCTCTGATCAAGCTTAGTGTACTTTCTTGCCATGGGAATCCAAGCATAATTCACCCCTCCCTCCTGATCTGTAAATGAAAGCTAAAGGTTTTGTTGTACCTGCCTCTCGTGAGTGGCTCACAGTTTTCATTCCCTGTTGAGGATGCAAAGGAAAGAAACCACAAAGCAAAATCCCACTCACTCTCTATTTCTTTGCCTCAGCTCTCCCCCCGAGTTTAGTGCCAGGATTGCAAGTTACCTTGACACTGGGAAATTTATCTCCCAACTGGAAGCCTCAGGGTATTGCAGTGAGAGCCTTGGGGCAAATTAGATGGAGTCCACTCCTTATAGGCAGTGGGTAAGATTGCACACACACAAAATCCTTTGAAAGTCCTTGGCAATCAGCTGTTGCACTGCCATTTGGTGGTGTGAAACCTGCTTGGAACCCCAGTGAAAGGTCAGGGGTTGCTGTGAGTTGGAAGGCCCTAAAGGGTGGGCATACTACTTGGTGACAGGGCAGTGCAGCTTCCAAGGGGAGGCAGCAGGTTGATCCGGGTTTTTTTTTTCTTTTCAATGCCCAGAGGAAGTGCTTGTGGATGTCAGGCTGTTCCCCCTGCTGGGCCTTGGTCCAACCCAGCCAAAGGCTCCCTCCCACCCCTGTGGTTCCCATTGCAGGGACTTTCCCCCAGTTGCATCTCGAATACATGGTCTCCAGAAATGTCTCCCAGTCCAGCATGGACAAGGGGCTGCTTTGTCCATACAGCCAAGAGAAGAATGCCTCAGAGGGATACACCAAGAAGAGAAGCCCCAGGAGTGTGTGTGAAGGTCTGGGCTCCAGGAGTGGCCCGCTAGATCACATTGTCAAAGAGCTTCATGGAACTCATGATGTTTTCATCCTGCCAAAGAAAAGAGGACAAGTTAGAATAATTAAGAAGTCCTAGAACTAATTATCAGCTTTGACTCCCTCCGCCCCCCCAAAAAACGTATAGGGGGTGTAAAGGACCTTTTCAACCCCCACCCCCTTTTTATGCGTGGCAAAAAAATAGCAGTGGTCTGTACCCACTGACAGTAATGCAATATCCCCACCCTTCTCTAACGGGGGTATGCTACCTTCTGGCAGGACTCAATGAATTCCTCAATAGTCACCACTCCATCCTTGTTCCGATCCATTTTCTGAAATGCAACAACCAGGGATACGAGAATTAAAGGCAAGGTAACATCTGTTTCTTAGGAGCAGCTTCAGGCACACTACAATACCCACAACCAGGAAGGACATCCTTGAGGCAGACCTGGTCAGGGAACCGGTCAGCTTCTAGGTAGCTTCAAAGGCATTTCTGGCAGAGAATGGCCCCCTACCTCACTAATGACATCTTGCAAGCATTCAAGGAAACAGCAGTGGGCTGATGCTGCAAACAGGTCCACTACTATGATTGTAACAGGAAGAGATGGGAGATGCTGCCTCTACTGGAAAGAGGAAGGAAGAGTGGCCATTGGAAAAGCTTAAAGTTCTGACAAAACCCTGTGTTGAGTTTTCTACTCTGTGTTGACTCTGTACCCAAATGCACACATTTGCATTCCAAATGTGTTGAACTACAACTCCCATTATCCCTGGCCATTGGTTACGCTGGGCAGGTATGGTGGGAGTTGGAATCCAAAATGTCTGGAAGGTGCCAAGATGGAAAGGCTTTTCTAGGAAGAGGGCAAATCCAAATATCTTGACTAAAATAATCCACTCGCTCAACTACCAGGGATGGGAAGGTTTTGTAGAACTGCAGGATGCTGACATGGGGTGGTAATTATGTTTTACTCAGAGCAGACCCATTGAAATGAATGGTCCTTAGTTATGTTCATTAATTTCACTGGGTCTTCTTCACCCATGGAAATGTCCTGATTCAAGGCTCACCTGGAAAAAGCTTTCCACATGCTCCTGAGGTGCTTCTTCTCGCATGGCTGGGTAAGTGTATTTGCCCATCATGTCATAAATGGATTTCATTATGTCCAGCATTTCCTGCAAGACAAGAGCACAAAAAGAATGGCAAGCAGAAATCAGAACTCGATTGTGGGCTGAAGGAGATTCCTAAGAAAGTGGACAACAAGCAGGAGAGCCCAGTATCTTCTGGTACCATTGACTCCATCTCCCTCTATATGTACCTCTTTGGTGATACAGCCATCTTTGTTCAGGTCATAAAGGTTGAAGGCCCAGTTGAGCCGATCATCTATAGTACCACGTAGAATAATGGATAAGCCAGCCACAAAATCCTGCAGGGGAATGAAAAAGAAAAAGGCTGGGGTGGGGTGAAGAAACAATCAAGTCTAGCTCAAGTGCCATGAAGGCTTGAGATTTAAGCCAAGCAGATTCTGGGATGTGGAGGGGACCCAATGGCAACAAACTGCAAAGAGCAACTCACAGAGTAAAAAAACCCACCTGGGGAAAGAATTACTGAGAATCTGATTGTTTAATACCCTAGAGCAGGGGTGAGGAGCCTATGACCCTCCAAATGCTGCTGGACTACAACTCCTATCATCCCATCCCATTGGCCAAGCTGCCTGGGGCTGATCAGAACTGGAATCCCAACAACATCGGAAGGGTTCCTCACCCCTGACTTAAGAGCTTTCCTGCTGATCTTCCTGCTTCAACCTTCATGATTATTTTTTGACAACAGAATTTGAAATTAGAACAAGGCAATCTGTCAGCATAACATTTATTCATTCATTCATTTAAATTTGTTTCCATTAGGGCAGCCATTCCATTGGCTTTATTTAAGTGTGTAGACTGAGGAAGTTTCAGATATCTAGTACATAATTACTTTATATTTTTTAACTTATTGCTACCTGCCCTAAGCTTCCGGGGTTTGAATCTTGAAGTAAAAAGATCTACAGAGTGTACTTGAGAGGAGAGAAATATAAATACACACAAATGAAAGTTCACAAAACTTTTGGGAAAATCAATAGGCAAGAGAGAAAAAGCTGTTGTGGTTGTTCACTGGAGAGAGTGGGAAAGATGCCTTCCTCAGGTAGGATGTCTGTGTTTTTTTATGTCATTTGCCCTCACTCTACTTAGCAAAGAGCTCAGAAAGGCAGGTCCATGCACTTCTACCAGGTGGCCTCACTGACCTGAGTTGCAGGGTTTAGGTGCATAGACTGAAAGTGCAGAAATAATTGTGAGATTTTAGGATCAGTGGAGCTGTAAGGCTGAACATGCTGGGAATGGGAATCGACCAGGGTTGTTTTGCATGCAAAGCAGATGCTCTACTACTGAATTACCACCCTGTATTTAAGAACTCATTTGGTACTCATAGGTGACAACGAATGTCTTAAAAAATTAAATTTATATCCTGCCCTTCTTCCCAAAGGGCAGCATACACATCAGTGATAAAAGTACACAATTTAAACACCTGAAAAACTGCACACAGGTGAGCAGTGGTGGAGGGACTGTGTGTTCCATCTCTCTCTTACACTCAGTATAGAAACCAAGTAGGCTGTAAGAAGAGGGAAGTGCCCTTCTCTGCTTAGAAATGCTGTGGGCTGCTGGAGAAACAATATTGTAAGCCTGCTTTTTGTGGGCTTGTTTGCAATGCCAGAAGCACTGTTTTTATTCTGTGAAACACCCAGTCAAGGTTTGTTATAAAAGTTGCTCTATAAATAACATACCACGGAATTAAAAGACGCCTGCTTCTTGGGAGAAAAGCAATGACAAACCTAGACAGCATCTTAAAAAGCAGAGACATCACCTTGCCAACAAAGGTCCATATAGTTAAAGCTATGAGTTTTCCAGTAGTGATGTATGGAAGTGAGAGCTGGACCGTAAAGAAGGCTGATCGCCGAAGAATTGATGCTTTTGAATTATGGTGCTGGAGGAGACTCTTGAGAGTCCCATAGACTGCAAGAGGATCAAACCTATCCATTCTTAAGGAAATCAGCCCTGAGTGCTCACTGGCAGGACAGATCCTGAAGCTGAGACTCCAATACTTTGGCCACCTTATGAGAAGAGAAGACTCCCTGGAAAAGACCCTGATGTTGGGAAAGATGGAGGGCACAAGGAGAAGGGAACGACAGAGGACGAGATGGTTGGACAGTGTTCTCGAAGCTACAAACATGAGTCTGACCAGACTGCGGGAGGCAGTGGAAGACAGGAGTGCCTGGCATGCTCTGGTCCATGGGGTCACGAAGAGTCGGACACGACTAAACGACTAAACAACAAAAAAAACAACTGCATGTAGAATCTTACCTCAAAACTGACTGAGCCATCATGGTCGGTGTCAAATGCGTTGAAAAGGAAAGTTGCATATGTACTGGAATCTGAAAAGAAGTGCATCACAGTAAATGATTAGGAGGCCTTTTACCAAATGTCAACAAACCAACCGAATCGCAGGCAGAGAACAACCAGAGAAAGTGACTATAGCTGCAGCTTTTGGAAATACTTTATCAAGTGCCAGGAAATTATTGTTGCTTCCCCTTAGACATAGATATCTTATTTATTTATGGCAATATTTATTGTCTGCCCTTCTCTAATAAAGTATACTCAAGGCAGCTTACAAATAAAAACATATTATCATGATAAAGAACAGTCCTGGCACTTAACAAGAAAAGCCTGCTAAAGTAAAATGGTCTTAAAAGCCTGTTTAAAATTGAGCAAAGAGGAAGCCATATTTAACTACAAAGATGTGTCATGGACCGTTCTCTTGGGCAAGAAGCTGTGCTTGGCACAGCAGGCAGGGAAGCTATGGGCAGCTGAAGATGACTGTGCCAAGGCCCTCAAGAATATATCCCAAATTATTTCTAGCAGCCATCAAGCCACTCACTGTCCTTATCTGGCCTCCCAGTTCCTCCAAAAGATCTCAGCTGGGAGTGGCACTCACCTCCCTGTGGGAAGAATTGTGAGTAGATCTGCTTGAAGCTCTCTTCATTAACAATGCCACTAGGGCACTCCTGTCAAATGGAAAAGTGCAGACAAGTTCACCTTGGAAGAGCTAGTCTAAACAATACCCCAGAGTAGGTCCAGTGTGGTGAGGTGTGTCATCAAAGAGGACTTTGAGGAGCTGACTCTCATAACCAATGACAGAAAGCAGATCACCTCTTAGGGGAAAACTTGAGCAGTGTCTCTCAGGCTGCGGGTGATCCCACTGTACACGGCTGTGTGTGTGTGTGTGTGTGTGTGTGTGTGTGTGTAAGTAAGCACGTAAGTAAAACAAATGCTTCTGAAAGCAGAAAGCAGCATTACCTTATTATCTACTGGTGGTTACACTTGAGATAATATAGGAAGAAATTCCAATCAGAGTGCAGAATATAGCCAGTAAGATATAGCAAGAGGGGGCTATTGTGTAGGGTGCCTCCCCAGGCTCAGAGGAAGTCATAGCATGTAGCTGGATTCTTCTGGCATCCAAACATCACAAAGAAAATCCCTCTGTGCTTTGGAGGCATCCATTACTGGCCTAGGAGGGATGAGTGGTTCAAAAGCAGAAAGAAGCATGCCACCCCATGTCGAAGTGCTGGTGCAATTTCATTTATATGAGAATTAGTGGTGTGTGCTGCTGTATAGACACTCAAGGGGGAAATATGTGTGTGTGTGTGTGTGTGTGAGAGAGAGAGAGAGAGAGAGAGAGAGAGAGAGAGGGCGCTTACTGGAGCCATACAAGAAGTCTGACGCTCCATCTTTGTTCCTGAGTAATGGGAAGCACTTTGGCTGGGCAGTGTGTTGGAAGTGCCTGCCTATAGTCACAAAAGAGGATTCCATTATAGTTATAGTTTTTGTGACTGTAAGTTACAAATTGCAAATTTGATGTGTAGTGAGTGGATATTTTAAAATATGCTCTCTTCAACAATATGGAAAAGGATAGTCTCTTTCTTTCTATCCAAAAGTTTTGTACTTGTTTTTTTAAAGCCTAGTATAGGGGAAAGAAATGGCCCCCAAGCAAGCTTGTAAGTGCACCAGCAACAAGGGGAGTTTCTTTCCAACTCACATTCTTGAAGCCTCGGTACAAGACCTGCAGCTCCTTGCGGGTGAACTTGGTTTGCTCCTGCAGCTGATCCAGGCCCTCGGGCCGATGACAAACAGTGGAGAGCTCAAACTCATCCTCTACACTGTCTGCAAGAAAAGAAAGAGCTTCAAAAGTATAGCATGGACAGAACCAAAGCATCCCACCTGCATTCCTTGAATTATTTTTTTTCAAAGTGAGGTGTTGAATTTCCTTTCCCACCCTGCATTGGCACAAATAGACCCATCTCATGTGCATGTACTCTGTGGAACTACCTTTAGATGCAAGATCTCACACCTGGATTACAGCCAGAAATCAAGTGCTGCAGTATCATCCTGGCCTAGAGGAGGTTTAGAGAGCTTTGGTCAATTCAGGATAGAGCCCTGTTTGTGAAATGCATTAATACCCCCCTCCCAATACTGCATCAAGGGAAACGATAAGTATTAAATTCAGATCAATTTGGATAGGAACCAGAGATAAGAGTTGATTTACACCATCTTCCATGGACACAGGCTGTGAACAGTGTTATGCACTCCTCACTTCAATGCACATTAAGAAGACTAGGGTCAGTACTACCAGGTTTACTTTCCTTTGGAAGAAAGAAATGCTTGTGGCATTTTTGTATTTTCTGTTGACTTACTGATATACAAGCAGAGATAATGGAAGTAGAAAAATTATTATGAAAAGCAGCAGAACCACTAACGCTGCTTTGGATTCAAAAACATGTTAGTTGCTAGGTAGGCAATTTCATAATGTCAGGCCCATTCACCAAAATCAAGGAAACCAAACTCTTAACAGCATCAAATAAGTGACAGAGGCATTGACTGAGGCAGAAGCAGATTTTAATTGGAACCACACACAAACTCAACCCAATCACACTATTATAAGTAATCAATCAATGAGATGCATCGGCTGTTGTCATGATGGCTGCATATATTGCCTCCACATACAACCTGCCCTCTCCAGTGTTCTAGGACAAAATCCCCACCTTGCTGTCCTTTGTCTTCCTATTCATTTTGAGCTCTGTCAACTGGAGTAGAAAGCTGGAGAAGACAGCTATTCCAGACACAAGTTCATCCACAAAGCAGCCATACACAATTAGCGGCTTGAGGCAGAGAGCCTACATTTTGTCTCCTCTATTCCCTTTTGTCCCTGCCTACATCACTCTCACAGTCCTTTTATAATACACTGCTTTGGATTGGTGTTTGAGAAAAGTGGCCTACAAGTATTTTATATAAATACTATACAGAAGGAATCCCTTCTCCCACTTCCCCTGCTCCTGGGAGTTAATGATGTCACAGAACAGAGAAGACACACAGAGAGGGATAAAGTGTCACTTGCTTTCGCTGATTGAGGGGATGGATTTGGGCTGACGGCAGCAGGACAGCAGCTTGAGGAACCGCTGCTTCAGGGCTTTTTTAGCGTGGCCAGGTGGGTTGCCTGCAAAGAAATGACAGTTGCCAACCAGGAGAAGCATTAACATATGCACCCTTTGTTCCACCCACACCCGATCCCTAAGCACCAGCCACAACAAGACATGGTATGGATCGGAAAGACAGTCATGCATAGCTTCAATGCAACAGGGAAATGGATCCAGCACTGTCACAGTACACCCAACAATGACTCACAACTCTTCTAAAGCACATGCATGCTCCCACTGAGCATCAGTTGGGCACGAAGAAGGGATGGGGAACCTGTGGCCCTTTAGATGTTGTTGGACTCTCATCAACCACTGGCCATGCTGACTACAACTTATAGAAGCTGGAGTCCAACAACATCTGGAGGTCCACAGGTTTTCTGTGCCTGACCCAAAGGAAGCTGCAACACCGGGAGGGCCAAAGAAACTGCATCCAGGTGTTTAAGTGTGCACTCTTTGCCCCAAGAAATCAGCTGCTCCAATAGATGAGTGACATGGCATTTTCCAGCATGATACCCTGGATGGCTGTATCATGATGTGCAGCTCAGTCAGTATCACATGATCTTAGGATCATGGTTTTGAGCCACATGTTGGGCAAAAGATTCTTCATTACAGGGAAGTTGACTAGATGACTCTCCTGGTCCCTTTGAACTCTACAATTCTATTATTCTAAATGAGAGTTAGATCTAGTAGCTCAGAGCAGGTGAATGAGGGCTTTAGGCTCCACCCTTAGCTCTCAGGAGAAAATGGCTGGGAGTAAAGATGTGCACCTTCCTCTTCCTGCCTCTAGGAAAGCAGCAGAGGCTGTGTGGAGAAGGAAGTTCCTGTAAGAATGGTCAGCATTTTAAGACAAATGAGGTATAAAGCTGAGCTGTACAAATTAAAACATAACATGCGGTTGCAGCCCACAGAGGATGAGGAATAAATGAAGGGTGCAGATATAGAATGTGTGCAAAAACAGATAGGCAGGTTGGATGAAAGGCAGCTGTAAAGGTTGGCATGGTTGCCATCTTATTGCGAAAAAACCTTTTTATACACCTTGGTAAAAATGGCTTGGAAGAAAATGTCATTCTACAGCACACCAAAATTAATCTCTTTTTACAAAAAGGATAAACACTTTCCCCTTGATAAAATAGTTTTTCAACTATTGCAGTCCGGCTGTAACTGATCCTTGCCTTTTGTGTGTTGGGTATCAGTTGCCTTGTTCTCTGAGCTTTGCAGGTCTCCCCATCATCATTGCAAATGTGGGACCAGAAATGTCTTGTTTCCCCTGCATTCATCAACAAAATCTCTTAAATAAAACTAAGGCCACAACTCCTGAGACTGCAAACTCTTACCTGGGAGTAAGCCCCACTGAACTCAGTGGGACTTACTTCTGATTAGACATGTAGCATTACACTTTAAGTGCAGGGCCGTACCCAACAAAGTCATTCTAAGAGCAGACTCATTAAAAGCAATGGACTTGACTAACTTAAATCCATTGATTTAAATGGCTCTTCCTTGAGTATGACTTAGTTGGATACATTCCAAAGTTATCAGGATGCAAGTTGTGCTGAACTCAGAGAGAGTACATATACTCTAGCTCAGGCCACTGAGCACTTAAAGGTGAAGGGACCCCTGACCATTAGGTCCAGTCGTTGCCGACTCTGGGGTTGCGGCGCTCATCTCGCTTTATTGGCCGAGGGAGCCGGCGTGCAGCTTCCGGGTCATGTGGCCAGCATGACTAAGCCGCTTCTGGCAAACCAGAGCAGCGCACAGAAACGCCGTTTACCTTCCCACCGGAGCGGTACCTATTTATCTACTTGCACTTTGATGTGCTTTCAAACTGCTAGGTGGGCAGGAGCTGGGACCGAGCAACGGGAGCTCACCCCGTCGCGGGGATTCGAACTACCGACCTTCTGATCGGCAAGCCCTAGGCTCTGTGGTTTAACCCACAGCGCTTAGTTCTGGGGTTTTTCCAGCTCTCTTTATCAATAAATTTATATATCACCTTTAAATTTATTTATTTATTTTGTAATTAATTAATTAACTAGCTAGCACTTAAGCACACTTACCTATTTGAGGGCTGGGGAGGGAAGATCCCTGAGGCCAGGGAACGGAGTATCTAAAATGAACCTGCCCCATTGTTAAGAGGCTCTGCTCTGAGTGCTGCCATGCTGCCACCTGCAGAAGTGTGGTGAGTGGTGATAGGGAAGAGAGGGCTTTCCCAGTGAATTCACCCGTGTAATGTGGAATACACTTCCCAGGGACACTTTGCTGGCACCAACTCTCATTGTCTTTTTGATGCCCGGTGAAGATATTCCTGTACTTGACTACTAATGGGTACTTAATTTCTGCCATTTCTCACTTTATTGCTGGATTTATTGGTGATTTTATTTGCTATGTTATTGTTTTGTCTGATTTCAGTTGTTTTATTATTCTTTCACCTGGATGTTTTGGCCAAGCAGCAGCCTAATTTTTGATAGGAGAAGATATGAAAGCAGATCATTTCATACTTGTCTCAAGAATGCATGAGAATAGTTTTTTACCAGGGTTGTTGCACTGATTGCCCTCCAGATGCTGTTGGAATCTATTTCTTATTAACTCCAGCCAGCATGTTCAATTGTTGGGGGTGATGGGAGTTGTAGTCCAGCAGCACACACCAAGATACTTACTTGTGGGGGTAATGGGACAAAAATTTAAAGGCATTATTTCCTCTAGCCTCAGTTATACTAGATTGCTACTGAGGCCAGTAGATATCAGATAAACTCACCTTTTATTGCCCAGAAATGAATTTTTTTTAGCACCATTGTAATATTACTTCCTATTTACTTCCTCGGGTCAATTTAAATGTTGCTGCTTTTAAGCTTGTGTACAAGTGTGTGTGTGTGCATGCATGACTCATGACTGCAAGGATGTTCTGAGCATTATAGAAAAGAAGTGGCAATGACTGACAAATGGAGACAAACAGGAATAGCTAGAGAGATGAGCAATACAGGAGAAATGAGAGACACCATGACCCAGACAGCCAAGCAGTTAGGGACATTTGCCTCAGACCAGACCAGGTCAGGTGCAAAGCCACTTCCAGGAAGGAAGGGAACCCAAACCACCAAACCCACAGCAGCACCTTTCAGTAAGAACACTGAGAACACAGCAGTCAAGCATGCACTTAAAAGGAAAGATGGTTTGGGGAAGCAATAAAGTTGTTTATTTGCTCTCCTGGCTTTGGGCATTTTGTTTCAGCACATGCTCTTTGGGCAGCTTTGAATAGTGCCATACATAATAATTTCACAAGGAAGAGTAACTTTAAAAGGTAGTCACTCACTTTCTCACACACACTTTCCCCCCTCTGCTCTATGATCCACTGAACATAGCACACCTATAAAGACTGCAAAAGGACATGGGAGTTTTGCACAACATGAAAGCTACATACTCCATCTTTTTCACAAAACACCCACTAGGGAGGCTGGGGAACATTTGCTCCAGTTGATGACCACATAGATTTATGACCGTGCTCTACAGAAAATAGCCTCTAGATGCACAATAAATAATAAATCAGCCCAGGAAGCAAGTATATCTTTATCCTGAGCAACTTGCTCCAGATCATACACACTGCCTCTTTTGCCAGTAGAGTGTATTTTTATTTCTCATGGAAGACTAATCTCACTATTGTGAATAGAGGTCTGATCCACTCCTATCTGTGCCTTGCCCCCCACTTCTCATTGGTTGTTGCGGATCCTGAACTGTATAAAAAACTTTCACGTCTTGCTTCAATTCTAACCTGAAGCACAGGTTTAGTCTCCACAGAACTAAATCATCCTTTCAGGATGAATACAAACAAGTCATATGAATAACACTGCCCAGTGTTGTATCATCCAATTTGACCACAGCTCTCTGAACAAGCTTAAAGGAAGCTGGGATGAAAACACCAGAATTCACTACAAGAGACCAAAAGCAACAAAGTCTATGCAAGTACCTGCACACAGGGCTACATATGAATTAGCATTGGCTCCAATAACTGATTCCAATAAAAAGGAGCTCCCTAAACTACCAGAAGAGCCCTATACACAGGAGAGATGCAATCCACAGAAAAGGGCAGAATATATTGTTGTGGTTACATTATGGCCAGTCCCCCAAATGCAACTCACCCCAGAAAAGGTCGTCAGATAGGTGAGCAAATTTAAAGCTATACTGTATTGGCAGCATTTCATACACAGCTGAAATAAGCCACAGAAGAAGGACAATTAGCTCAGAGTCCTCTGTTGAAAGTCAAAAATGAGGGTGCTACAGAACACTTTAAATGATTGTGTGCACCTATCTGCTGGAAGGAGAAGGAAGGATGCAGACTTCTAGACCTTGGGAAAAAGTACACAGCAAATTTTGGAGCTGTCCTTGGTGCCTACTCTCACTGCAATTTCATTTTCCCATTTAAAACATCCAGGGAAGCCAAATCAAACAACTTCTCCCTCCTCACTCAGAAACAACTAACACCAAAAGATATATAAAGCTGTAATAAAGCAAAACTTAAACACAGTTCTTTGCAAAATCAGGCACAATCCATATAATGAATAAAAACTTGAATATGTATGCTGTCCCTCCAGCTACCAGGTGGAGCTAATATACAGAAATTCCAACTGAGTGAGAGAAATTTAGAAAGGAAGAAGAGTAATGGTTGAATTGGAACAAAAGAAAAATGCATGGCTATAAGTGCAGAACTAAACATTGCTTCACCAATTATATATCTGTAGTCCCACAATAAGGAGATATAAGAATAACCTAAACTATTCCCACAGCTGGTGATATCCATGCCCTAGTAAGATCCAGATTCAGGTACTGTAACAAGCTGTACATTGGGCCGCCCTTGAAAACCACTCAGAAACTTCCGTTGGTTCAGAATATGGCAACTGGATTACTGACTGGTACTAGCTGATTAGAAGAAATCTCACCAGTATTAAAAAGAGGCTCATTTGCTTCCAATTTGTTCTTCTGCATAATTCAAGACGCTGATTTTGACCTATAAATTCTCATACGGCTTGGAACCAGGATATCTAATCTGAAGGCTCATGTGCTGCCATGAGACTCTGCCCCAGTCTAAGATCCATCTCAAAAGCCCTCCTTTGCATGTCACTAGAGTAGAACCTTTGGTTAATAGAGCCCTGCTTGTGGAATTCTTTCCTCAGGGACACTTACCAGGCACTGATTTCCTTTGCCAGACTGGTGCTGTGCAGGTGTTTTGGACTGCAACTCCCTCCATCCCCGGACAGCGCAGGTTGCAAGAAAGATTCTTTGCAGTATCTTTGCAGTATCCCAGTATTAACCTTCCTCCATGAAAGTCACTGGCCATTTAGAAAAGGCCATATTCGTGCCTCTGCTGCTTTGGTTTACTATACTTTTTTTGGGAACGGATCTTAGAGAGACTGGAATGCCAGGAGATATAATTAAATAACTAAGGCATAAAGCCGTCAACATGGATAATGACTTGTACTTGGTATTTCCCCGTTGCTCTGCAGTGAACTAACAGGTGGTGGCAGCTCAGAGGCCTTTTAAGAGCTGCAGGAGATGTCCTATATATTCTTTTACAATGCTAGATGTAGCCTAAGGGAAAGTGCAGAAGGAGATAATTTCATGTTCCAAAGGAGTGCGGCACCACTGACAATATGGACAATGTACTTATTGGAAGAGCTGCCATGACAGGGAGGTACATGGCAGCCAGTGGATTGCCAAGATTAGCAACTAGAACAAGGCTTGCTACTATTTCCTGTATGGTGGATGCAGAGGACAAGGAAGACAAACCTGCTGCTGAGAGGCTGATAAGACCGGAACAGATTTCAATCTCAGAGTAAGTAAAATGGAACAGACTGAGGATGTGCAGACACCATCCTATATTAATATTCTCAGCATTACTTTGGTTCTGCAGCACCAAGCTCAGTGTTTTTGATAAGGGCCGATACCATCATTATGGTGAAAACTCCCCTTCTGAGTGAGCAGGATGGAGAGATCTCAAATACAATTTGCTGTTCTTGCAACATTTGCTGGTTCATGTATTCTATAGTACATAATTTGAAGGGGGTATGTTTGGCAAGCTTAGACTCTCAACTGTCCCCTAGAAGATAAGAGCCTAGGGAATATAAGAAGCTGCCTTATACTGAGTTATACTGCCTTATACCTTGGTCAATCTAGCTCAGTACTGTCTACACTGACAGGCAGAGGCTCTCCCAGGTTTCAGGCACTGGACGTTCTCAGCCCCACCTGGAGATATGGGGGATTGAACTTGGGACCTTCTGCATGCAAAGCAGATGCTCTGCCATTGTGCCACAGCTCAGAGTCCCTCTTGTCCAGGATTTCACAACAGATGCCACGAGAGGAAGCTGTTGCTCATGATGCAGCACGACATACCCAGACGCTCCACAGATATTCTGGTAGGAACATGTTTAAGGAAACTGTGAGCATGCAAGCTGAATGTTATGCTACATGGGGAACATGGAGTCTTCAGGTCTGCTTACTCCAGAAAATGGATGGGTTCTACTGGGGTGCCTCTGGTTTGAGGTTACCTATCACTACCCTTGTTCACATTTTCATCCCACAGACAGTTCTCAGGATCCACAACTGAGCCCATCCATCCCAGTGTGGGTAATCAACTCATCAATTTCAATCTGCACTTTTGCCCAACATCCATCTCAGACTAGATTATGTGTGAATATTCCCTGGCCAGGCTTTTATCTCCTCCTCCGCTCCCTTTCCAAGCTGTCACATTCCCTTGCCCCACTCTGAGGCCTCCGTTTCCTGCCAACTGCTCTTCTGAATTATTGATGCCGGTACTTCAGGAGCCATAATCAATAAAGCCAGCTTTTTCATCCTCCCCATCACCCCCACCCAGTTAAAAATGCTCAGAAGAGCAGCAGCCTTTGGGCCACCAATGAGTCAGCACCTTTGTGGGTTTGTGGAGAGTAGTAAAGATGGTGCTCTAAAGAACCGTGGGTTTCAAGGATGACTCTCCCAACACCATTAGTCCCTGGCATGGCATGCCTGTGATGATGCAGCAAGGCTTCAAAGCAGATGGCACCACCTCTCCAAACTACTAGGGGACACCACATTCCACCTTGAAGGGCCATGAATATGCCAAGGTTGTTAAGGGAGGGAGTTACTGGCATGGTGGGATATAAATAGCACTCAGAGAAAGCGTATACACCAAAGACGGGGACAACATCCTATCTGATGGCTCTAGAGCATGTGCAGACCATCTAGTTGCATGGGGTATTGGCAGGAACAAAGGGAAAAGCAAGCTGAAAATATAAGGGGCAGCCTGCCACCATTTCTATGTGTCTCCTTTTCTGGATACATCCTTAAACTTATATGTAAATAAAGCACTCTTTTCACTGCTCCCCACCCCCAATGCTAAGAAGTAGACTCATGTTGCTTGTAGGCTCAGTGATGTCTTTCTAAGCAAACGATGTCAAACCGCACATTGTGAAACACCAGTCATAAAGTCTGCACACATGACACTGTTTCACAGCATGAATGAAATGCAGAAGATGTGCACCAGCACATCTATACATTCAAAGGTGGTAGAAAAGTCCTCCCCCCCCCAATTTTTTTATTTTGAAATAATAATGATCATCCTTGGTATTAGGAAGCACTTTAGAAGTCTTCAGAACACTCTGCATATACACTGTATTGTAATACAACAGTCATGTAAGGCAGGTCAGTGATATAATCTCCATATTTTATACAAGGAGGTAGATGAAGCTGAGAGAGGGAGGGTTGCCTCAGGCCACCCTTAATACTTCACAGCAGAGACAAGATATGAAACGGGATCTTTCAGTTTTGCAGCTCTCTCTACCAGATGCACATTATCCATTTTCTATACATTTTAGTATAGAAAATTTTTCAGACATAAAAGGAGAGGCCATCACCTTCCGAGTTTTCTTGCCTTCAACACTTATGCCATCAGCATCAGCTGCAATCCCTGGTACCATCCAATGCATGTGTGTTGCACAAAATACGTGTCAGGGTATCCATGAAGCCAAAATACACAAAGTTCATGACAGAGGCAATCAGAATGAAGTTCAAGACACATACCACTGCTTTAGCATAGGACAGTATGTATGCTATGCAAACTCTTAAAATAAAAATCTTGGACTAGGAAAACTCACATTCTGAGTTATTGCAAGAAAATGTCCCCCCCCCCCCCCCATGAAACCAGCAGCTGTGGCAGTAATGATGATCACCAGCTTTTTAAAAGGATTGCAGTCAGGACAGAATGTAACTCTTAACCAGTACTACAAGACACAGGATCAAACAAAGGAAACTCCTGTCCCCAATATTCAAGATTGGTTACCAACAGATGGGGACAAAGAAAAGTGGATGACTTTCTCCATCACATCCAGGAGCATCTGGCTGGACACTGCTGGAGGGAGCATGCAGGACTAGTTGGACCGTAAGCCTAATCCACTGAATAATTATTCTGATCTTATCTCTGCAGCCATAAGAAACAAGCACATGGGCTTGTAATGAAAGCATGGATTCTTAAGAGGCTGGATTGTGGGCCCCACAACAATCTCAACTTGTGCATGGCTCAGTCAAAGACCTGCTGAGTCTATTAATTAAGACAATCCTAGTTGTTCTTAGGTTACAGTAGCACCCCCCATGCTCAGCCCCTGCAAAAAGTAAGAGAAAATGTTCCTGCCTATGGCCCCCCAAAGGCATAGGTAGCGAAGCTGGACAATGAAAGAGAAGAAGACAGAAAACTTGGCTTCAGTGCAGTTTTGGATGGGAAGAGAAAAAGGTGGTGCAGCTCTTTCTTCATTGCTCCACCAATGGTACAGTAAGCCTGCTTTTCAGCCAGAGCTCACAGGAGAAACAGAAAGTGGGGCTGTTCATACGGATTATAGCCAAGGGCTCAATCCCAGCATTAACAATCTGGTATTATCAGGCCCCATCCAAGAGAAGCCATTTTTAACTTAGGGTTGGGATGTGGGAAATTCCTACAGATCTTTTATTTGCACTCTTCCACAATTAAAGATCAAAGAGATCCAACATATTTCAGTCTATAAAGCACAAAGCCTTGTATCCATTAACACAGCTTTCATTAGGATAAGGTCAGTGTTTCTGTGCTTCCACTCACAGCCACCTTGCTGAGTACTCAGCAGTTCTCGTGAGCCAAGACTGAGCCCTAGCACTGAGCCAAACCTTCCTTTGACAAATTCACCCTGTTCCATCTTTATGCCCGCACAATGCCAAACTGTATTTTAGCCTTTACCCAGTAATACTGCAATGCCAGCAGAGCTTTTTCCTCTGTGTGCATTACACTGCCAGGGGGGCAGGCCAGGCAGAATAAATTTCAAGGCCCCTCCTTAGAGTTGTTTATCTTTAAATGGACTTGCACCAGACGGCTCTTCAAATAGAACTTTCAGATAGAGGACTGTGCTTTCCATACTTCAGATAGAGGACCATGCATATGATCACCTTATGTATGTAAGAGTTTATTAATAGTAAACGGACATTATTTGAGGGGCTTTTTTTAGTTTTGCTCTCGCCATACTTTTAAAGTTTTAGGATTCTTTTTCAGTTTTTCTTTTTTAAAAGTATTTGAATCTTACATTTTGTGGCATTTCATAGTATATAGAGTTTAATAGCAGAAAACAAGGTTTTTAAATATCTGGGGGAGGGGAAATATTCCCTGGGTAGAACATCATCATGAAATACATAAACACAAACTCCTCTCAGCTGAGCACCATCCTGAAATTCAGTAGGCCTGGACAGATTTTACTTCTGCTTAAACAATCACAACTTGGTTATGGGAGACTAAAGGAGGGTTAACTCCTGCTCTCCAAGGGGACTAGTTTGACAGGAGGAACTGCTGTACCCATGCAGGAGAGGCAGAATAAAAGAATAAAATAACAATCACCAAAAGATTCACAAAATGGGAGGAAATCAAAAACCCACAGTAGGACAATACTTTAATTAGAACCAATCATGATGCCACAAAATAATTCGCAAGTTTTTTATTTCTCCAGAACAGTTTCTCAGAATGTTAAACAAAAGAAAACAAGGTTGGAGCGAGGGGGGAGCTGTAGAATGAAACAGTCTTAAGATGGGCTCTGCTCTGTTGGGAACAAAAGGAGTAACGGTCTTACTAGAGTTTGCTATTTTGAAAAAAGAGCTACGTGTTCTACAGGTGTGGGGAACATTTGGCCTTCCTGGTGTTGCTGAACCACAACTCCCACCACCCTGGCCGTTGGCCATGCTTGTTGGGGCAGATGGGAGTTGTAGTCCAGTAACAACTTGAGGGCCAAAAGTTGTCCACACCTGTTGTGCAGTGAGCACAGAATTACAAAATGTTAAATCTGTGTATGTGTGTATTTTCACGTTTCCCTCATTTTGTGAGTGTGTGTGATTGTGTGTGTGTGTGTGTGTGTGTGTGTGTGTACAGTAGTACCTCGGTTTATGAACTTAATCCGTTCTGGAAGTCTGTTCTTAAACCAAAGCTGTTCTTAAACTGAGGTGCGCTTTCCCTAATGAAGCCTCCCGCTGCCAGTGCCCTTCCACCGTTTGGCTTCTGTTCGTAGACCGAGGTAAAGTTCGGTAACCGGAACACTACTTCCGGTTTTGCGGAGTTCGTATACCAAATAGTTCGTAAACAGGGTTGTTCTTAAAGTGAGGTACCACTGTATACACACACACACACTCACAAAATGAGGTAGACATGAGGATAGGAGAGTTGCTAATCATTAATTACACTGTGAATAATAATCCATAGGCTGCCCTGGCACTCACATTAGAGAGGCTTGTTTGGGATCAGGTGCCTCTGAATTGAATGACTTTCCAAGGGAGGACAGCAAATCGAAAAGAAGCTGCTTTCGCCATCCTGCACCATCTCGGGATTCATCGTCTCCCACCTACCTTGTCCTGCCCTTTTCTTATGCTGGGCAACAGCCAGAAAAAAGCCAGTCTAGTGCTTGGCATAGACACAGGGATGATCAGCATGGACTGCAGTGGGGCTGACTGCAGGGCCGCATCCATTAATATCTGCAAACCATTAGGGGATTTTGTTTCACCAGCTGGCATGACGCAGCAGTGCCTGGCCTGGGAGCACTTTTGTGGTCAGAAATAACACACGGAGGGAGGGGGAGGCAGGGGCCGGAGGATCAGCTCAGAAACAGGGATGGATCCTCACTCATGCCCTCGAGCAATGTACTTGCTGGGTGGGAAGGTGGAGACCAGGGCAGAGCCATATAGGCCAAAGAGAACAGGTAGGTTCTCATTTCTGCTTCAAGGATGACAAAAATTTGTGGGAGGGAAATGGCACATAAGAATTCCTCTCACAAGTTCCCAGCATTGTATCAGTCTTGAGCAGGGCACTCTAGGGAACTTGTCTTGAGTTACAGGATTTCCCACAGGCCTAGTAGCGATGGCAGGCTACTAGATCAGCTGACTGGCAGAACTTCAAGAGTCCCTTTTGGCCTGGTGATCTTTAACCTTGGCAGGTGGGTGTGACATGGCCAGAATGGCCTGAGGGCCCAATGATGTGAGGCCTGGCAGGCCTAATTAAGCCTATGGAAGTTCCCCTCTCCCACTGCTCTAAAATAAAACTGCAAATATCACAGTGCTGTTACACAAATCTACGGTGTGACTGCATTTGGAATATTGTGTACAGTCCTGGTCACCTCACCTCAAAAAGTATATTGTAGAGTTGGAAAAAAGATTCAGAAAAGGGCAACCAATCTGATCACGGGGATGAAATAACTCCACTATGAGGAAAGGTTGCAGCATTTCAGGCTTCTTAGCTTAAAGAAAAGGTGAATGAGAGGTTTATAAAATTATGTGTGGCATGGAGAAAGTGAATAGAGAGCAGTTTTTCTCCTTACACTCATTGACATCCCATGAAGCTGAATGTCGAAAGATTCAGAACAGATAAAAAGAAAGTACTTCTTCAGAAGGTTGACAGTTGAACTACGGAACTTGCTCCCACAGGAGGCAGCGATGGGCACCAATGTGGACAGCTTTAAAAGAGGATTAGATGGATTCATGGAGAATAACACTATCTGTGACTACTAGCTATGATGGCTATGCTCTGCCTCTGTGATCAGAGGCATTAGGTTTCTGAATGCCAGTTGCTGGAAACAGCAGGAGGGGAGAGTGCTCTTGAATTCAGGTCATGCTTGCAAGTTTCCCATATGTATCTGGCTGGCTATTGGGAGAACAAGAAGCTGGACTAGATAGGTCACTGGCTTGGTTAAGCAGACTCTTCTTACATTCTTACACCATTTACAAAGTGGTTGTGGAAGAAATGAAAAGCAGGGCTCACTCCCATCAGCTCTGCTGAAAGACCAGCTCCATCTGGCACATCCTGTCCCTGAACTATTTAACTTTAGGAATTGGTACCTGAGTTTGCTTTTCCCTCTTCGCTACCTGTCCATTTCCCCATGTGTGTGCCATGCCTTTTATATTGTAAGCTTGTGGGCAGGGACTATCTTATTTGTATGTAAACCACTCTGGGAGCCTTTTGGGGGTACAAATGCACTAAATAGATAGATTAATAATTGTGGAGGACTAGGGACCTCTAGCCACACGTCTGCTCCTGTGCTCCTGCAAAGATGCTGCAAATGACTCTTCATGCAGTTCTCAAGTCATTATTGTGCCCTACAAGACCAAATTATGGAGAACCACAGAGCAACCAATGACAACATTTTGCTGGACAAAGCAAAACAGGACTTGTCGTGGTACTCTATTCTTTAGTGGATGTACCTATATAGGCATAATATTCTGATTAGATACCATAATTGCAAATCAGAGGCATCAAATTTGATTAGGCCCTACACTTCATGCACAAGGAAAATAAAGAAGCATTCTAGAGAGACACTGTATAGGATCACAGGAAGGTGCCTTCTACTGAGTCATACCATTGGTCCATCTAGCTCAGGGCTGTTTTGACTAAATGGCAGAAGCTCTCTGAGGTTTCAGGAAGGGGACATTCCCAGCCCTACCAGGAGTTGTCGACTGACCCTGGGACCTTCTGGATCCAAGGCAGATGCTCTAACACTTAATGCACTTCCTTTATGCATGTAGGCAACTGGCGTGGCTGCTAGAAGAGGCACAAAATGCACCCACCACAGAAACCAAGTGGGCTGTCAGAGGGTTAGGGAAGCCCCCTGCTCCACAGCCAGCAGAGAAATACAACAGGCTGCTGCAAGAAGGATGGAATTCTGCATCGCACCTCTACAAACCCCAGCAGGCCGTTAAATTTCCCCCCCAGGCTAGTGTGGGTTTATTGACAAGACTCCCTTTCTCTGTGATCTTGAACTGCCATTCTCTGCTATGTGACCCATTTTCCCTTACCCATCAATGTTACCATGTAGGTCGTGAACAGATTATTGGTTATGTTAATAGCAATGCGTTTCTGGTTTTGTCTCTTTGCTAAGTTTATAGCCAGGGGTGACTGTCTATGCACGGGAAACAAGAGGTCAGACTACAATAGTGTTGTGAAACAGATAGATGACGAAGTGAAAGGTGCTTCGTAGGGCCATCTATAGAGATGGTGTTTTACTGGCTCTGCAGCCATGCTATGAAGAAGTGCGACCATCAGACAACTGGGGTGACTTGTTAACCTTGGATATGCCACAGTTTTATCTGCCAGACTATGATCTCTCTCCTTGTGTAGACACATATTGAATGTCTGCATCCTCTCAGGCAGAAAATCCATTCTAAAAACCAAACAGCCAAAGAATTAGACTCCACTCCCTGTAGCCCAAACTAAGTCATCTGCAAAGCAACTGGATGCTGTCCTCCAACACATAAATCTCTGGGAAGTCCCAGTCTCAAGCAGCAACAAGTAGAGCAGCCACAGATCTCTGTCCAGAATGTCTGCACAAAGAGATAACGCAGCAGGCACAATGGAGGGGGCAGAGTTAAGCCCAACTCTCAGTGGAGAAAGCAGGCAGGAATGGAAAACCCATGAAAGGCAAAGCACCATAGCTGCAGCAAAGCATGTAATCCACTTCTGAGACACCTAACTTGCCCCTCTCCGCCAAAGGGGTGGGGAAAATGGGACTGGTTTTTTCCAAGGTGAAAGTAGGAACTGAAACAAACTTATTTACACTCGTGGCTACATGGCCAGTGTGAAAAGGACAGACAAAATGGAATGTCCCGTGAATGGGGAAGGGTGGGAAAGATCCTTTATGAGCTCCCAGAACCAAGAAATCTCCTCCAAAATATCACACTAAGCAATGGAGTCCAGCTCTGGGAGCAGCCTGTCACAGGGCAGGAGTAGGCAAGTGACACAAGGGTCAAACTATGCACAGAGCATTCTTGCCCAAGCAGAATCTACGGTGGCTTGCTTGCTTTTCTTATTTCCCTGTCTCTGCTTCTTGGAACTGTATTGGTTTTCAGGGCTAATTCCCAGAGTTCTACAGGCAAGCAACCTCAGGCAACTTGTTCAACACTCAGGGCTTAGCCACACTTCCTCTCATTCTGCCACTTTCCCCTGGGGAAAACTCTGCTTTTTCAATTTGAGCAAACAGCAATTTGGGTTTCCCTGATTGCCATTTGTTCCAATCTATCACTAAAGAATGGCTTTTCACTTGCAGAGGAGCGGGGCAAGGGGAAAACCACTCAGACCTGTCCTTCCATGCATGGCACAAGTAGAAGTGCGGATGAGCCCACAGTGGAGAAAGAGCATGTGAGCCATCTAATCACCTGGTCAAACTATTACCCTTATATGGCGTCATCACATATTATTTTCATTCTGCAATGTTATAGGAATATTGGAAGCTGCCTTATACCATGTGAGATCACTGGTCCATCTAGCTCAGTACTAGATGGTGGGGACTGAACCTGGAAACCTTTGCATGCAAAGCACATGCGCTTCACTGAGTTACAGCCCTTCCTCTTCTATTTTAAAAAAAATAAATTTATTTAATTTTCAGATTTTGAAATTTACAATCAATCGTCAAGCAATCAAAATGAAAAGAGACTTCCATAAATTCCCATGGACTTCCCTCCTCCCCTTTGTGGGTCCTTATGTTAACATTTTTCCTCCTGCATCTTCCTCTTCTAAGTGCTGCAGTGAGGGACAATGGGTTCCTCCAGACAAGCACTATTTTCAGGGAGGGACTCAAGGGCATACTGGAAATATAGGTTTGTGCTGTTGAAGTGGATTAAAGTGATCTGTTGCCCCAGACTTTTTGCAGCTAAGAAAGTGACTAGGAAGTGCACTTAAAAGGATGGGATGAGCAAGCGATTAGTAATAAGATCATTTCCTATTAATCAGAATGAATGTTCATTGCCACATGGCCCCCCTTGCAAACAAATCAGAATGAATGCTTAATAAAGCCTGGTCATAATCTAAGCTCCAGGTAAGATCTGTGCAAGCAAATTAGCACGAGTGCTTAATAAACAGGTCGCCTAGAGAAGCCCAGTCTCAAGGAAGTCTAGCATAGGAAGAGAGGGGCTGACACCTTGAAGCAGAAGGGCATTTGCAGAGTCCACCACATCAAAGCACTGTACAGAAACAGAGATCGTTATACAGGGCTCATCAATACTTTCACACTTCCGACTAGAATAAGCACACAATGCCTGTCTCTAGTCATCCAATACTACTGCTTCACATGTGTTTATTGCCAACAGAAAGCAAGCTACCACCTCTATCAACATAATAACCCATACACACAGTGCCCCCTCCACCTTCCAATGCCATCCGTCACACATCTCCTGCTCAGGTTCACCATGCTTGTTTACCAGTCCACACTCCAAGCATGCACCCCTAAAATGTTTTTTTGCATGCAAGGTGAACGCATGTATTAGTGGCACCAAGTTGGTGCCACACTCGTGCCCACTTGCTACAGATCTAGATGGGGTTCAGAAAGTTCCATGGTTTCCTGCCTCTTTAAGAAGTCATCACCCTGGCAGGGGACACTGTGTCCAACACAGGCTTGTGGCTTAGATGACCTGCCTGCTTCGAAGTTCTAGTTCCCCCAAGGCTCACCCATTTGGTGTAGAGCTTCTCTCTTACTTTGCACAAAGTACAAGTTTATTTTAGTTTCCAGTTCTCACCTTAAGGATAGGCATTGCTGCTTATCCCCTGTATTTAGCATAGTCTTCAACTGCACACACTCCAAAAGGTGTACGACCCTTTCCACACTCTCATTGCCCCTTAGAGACCATCCAAGTATTATTATTTTTTATTTTCGAAGGAATAATAAAGCCTTCTGGGTTGCAGCAGAGGCTCCCTCTCCACTGTTGAACTAAACTTAACTACCCATTGCCCTGTCAAAAGTGATAGATTTGGCTAATCAAGGCTCACCCTACAACCAGCCAGAGGAGTACAGATTAAGCAGAGCCAGTTCCCCAGGACCACCCCTTTCCCTGTGCATTACCTTCCAAGGAGACCGGCTCAAAGAGTCCAAACTGCTCCAGCACCTTGACGAAGAGGACCAGAACCACCAACACAGCAATCATCTCCAGGCCTTCCAGGTTCATGGTGAAGGGGACTCATGGCATCAAGGCCCTCAAGCCCACCCGTGCCTGCTCTCCCAGCTCCTCACTCACCCCAGCTCAGCCAGGGTCACCCACATGCCCGTGGGTCCTTGTATTCCCTTTGAAACGGTGCTGCTGCTTTCAACCCTGCTGCTGAAGATCAGCCTCCATCAGGAACAGCACCGGGGGCACCTCTGACCCTCTCCCAAGGGGCACAGAGATTGCTGTGCCTGCTAAGGGGAGAAAAGGGTCACACAGTGCAGGGCAGGGAGTTTGCGAAGTCTGAGGCAGTGGAGTCTGAGCTGCGCTTGCCTGGCTCGCAGAGATGAAAGTGAGAGGGAGAGAGGGAGCGTGGCAGCAGCGCCAAGAGAGAAATGCAAGGGGGGGGGGAGAGAGAGGAATGTGTGCAGAAGGAGCCCTGCCCTCCCATCCCATCCCAATGACACCAACACAATTGATTTGCTTAATGCAGCTGCTAAGGAGATGGGAGAGTTAAGAGGATCTTGGCTTGTGCCCAGGAAAGTTCAGTGCAGATGGGAGGGGGCATTAAACAGGGAGAGACCCTCATGTGACGCCTCAACATGTCCAGTCCCAGCACTGCTGCGGGAGGACACCTGTATCTCTCTAGGCACTGCCCTTGCCCATCTCTTGCTGCAGAGGAAACAACGGAGCTTAAAATGTGCAGAGGACAACATACTCTGGAAAACTTCAACCCAGCCTGAGAGTCCACCCCCAGAACATCCAGCTGAGCAAGGCTAACCCATATGGTGACTACCAGTTTCTTAATGTTCTTCCCATCATCCTACATGGTTCTCCTTTTTATTTTTTTACAATGGTTCTCCTTGATAATTCCACCATCGCAAAGAGCATCCTAGCTGCCTCTGCTTGGAGTGTGTGTGTGTGTGTGTTGGTGGTTAAGAAGTATCATGCTGGATAAAAGGGTAAGGATTGCATAGTATCACAAGACCAAGGGGGAGGGTAATGATAAACTAGCTCACTGGACAGAGAAGGAACCCCCAATGCCTGACTTCAGAAGGAATCCCTATCTAAGGCAGCATCCAAGCCTTCATAATTTCTTCCCCAATAATGCCCCACAGACGCCAAGGGGAGAGCTGGCCTGGGGATGGAATTCTAGTGCCAGAGGAGAAAGCAGCCTGCTTTGCAGCTGGCAGCAGTCAGGTATATTTACTGATGTTGTTTCAGCCGCTACCTGTAAATTGATAGCCAGGGCTCAAAGCGGACACTAGAAATACACTACGCACACCAATATTCAGAAAGCTATTGATTGCCTGGCATGGGGAGGGGAAGGGTTTGTCAAAGGATATAAAAGTAGCAGCATGGTAATAAAAATAGTCTGCCAACACCTGACAGGTCCCCTACTTGTTCACCTTCTAGATACTTCTATTTATTTTTTCTACTGCCTGATTGTTGTAGTTTTTTAAATCCACAGTCAGCAAAAACGGCACTAACAAAGACGTTGCCAAAGGTATGCAAGTTTTCCCCCCAGCCATCAACCTGATTGGCATCTAAAACACCTGACTAGCTTTCAAATCCATTCCTATCCCTGCCTAAGGAGGGAGAAGAGTGGAGAATGGGAGCATCCAATATCCCACGTACAAGTTCTACCACTTCTGGGTGTTTCCCAGACTGTGCCCCAAACTCCTTCAGCCCCAGCTTTTAGATACCTCCGTTGTGCTGTTGGTGTTCTCCCTTAGCCCTTCTCACCCTCCTGGTCTATATTTTTGTCACCACACATACCTAGAAGTGCCCGGATCTTAACAGCGTACAGAGCAGCAGCATTGGCAGTTTCTGACTGGCTAAGCCTTTCATTTGTAGAACTGGACGTGCCTGAACCAGAGTCAAGAAAAATGCCAGGGCCTGGTGCCAGGATTCAGGGGAGGGGGAGGGCCTGCCCAGGCTCTGCATATTACTCATACCAGCAGAGCCCAGGGGAGGCTGCCAGCCTGGCATTGGCGCCTGCTCTTCAGATAGACGAAACCTGAAACAAGAGCCCCAACTGTGGCCTGCTGGAAGAGGGCAAGGGTTGCCCAGGCCAACGATTCTCCCATTGCGAGAGTTAATTCCTTAATCCCCATAAACCATTGGTTATTATCGCTCATCAGAGACAACTCTGCACCCCAGTCCAGCCAGCCACTCTTATTACAGAGCAGAAGAGAAGAGTGCACTTATACCAATGGGATAGTGAGTAGAGATGTCAGTGTATGTGTCATCCCCATCCCTCTAGTCACTTTGAATCTCTTTCCAAATGTTGAGTCCAAAGGAGAAGAGGAACTGGGTACAGATGCCTGATGGATCTGGAGGGTCTTCCTACTCTCCCCCACCCCGCCAAACACCATCAGGTCAGGAGATTTTGCTCTGCAATTCTGAAGGGCTGGATTAAGCGAGCCTCGCTCGCTCATTCTGATGCATTCATTGCATCCAAGAAATCCCTCCTGCCAGGCATAAGCTTTCATGGACTAGCGTCCACTTCTTCAGATGCACAAAAGTGTTACCCTAAATTGGCAGTACATACACACAGTTGTGGAGAGGAAAGAATATGAGCTGTGAAGTCAGAGGGAGGTGGGGAAATAAGAGAACGCAGACTGTAACTTGTATGTTAAGGCTGAGTTCAATGTATGTAAAATCATTAGTAACCATTCACAAAGCAGTGTTGATGATGATGCACAGCATCTGTCCTTACAAAAGGGGTAAAATGTGCAAACTCATTTAGCAGAGATTCCCTGTTGAAAGACACAAAGCAATGTGTGTGGGAGATCCCGGAGCTTGAGCAGCTACACAGCTAAACTCTTGCAGAGAGTAGGCCTTTTTGCAGGGAAGCCGAGTGCTAACAGGTGCCAAAAGCCAGAGATACTGTTATCTCAATGCAGCCTCAGGACACAACAAAATCCCATGTCCTCCTTAATGTTCATGTATATGGGAGGGGCTGGGGAATCTTTGTATGATCCTTGTGACAGTGGATCTGGCACCCAGGTGAAATACTGTATGTAGTGAAATACAACACTAGAAAACTACCTCTTGCTATTAGGTCAGGATTTATAATTATAAGTATGTGTGTTGCCAACTGTGTGTGTGTGTGTGTGTGTGTGTGTGTGTGTGTAGCTCCTGCCAACCTAGCAGTTCAAAAGCACTCCAGTGCAAGTAGATAAATAGGTACCACTGCGGCAGGAATATATATATATATATATATATATATATATATATATATATATATAAATAGGAGACAGAAGCTCTGGAACCAGCAGCCTTCAGACAGATAATGTGAAGGCAGCATTTATCCCCTTCAGTGAAAAGCTATTGCAAAGTCAGCCACAGTCCACTACAGTCCATACACTCTGAAGTATGGGGTGCTGTCATCCTGCACACTGCTTAGTCCGGCAGCAGCTCCTTTACACAGAATAAAAACTCACAGAAGTGGAAAGTGTCTATCAAAAGGCAATCTATTCCAGCAGTGAGACAGAATTACGCATCTACCAGCCAACTCCTTTCAAACTAAGCCAAGGTCAGTTTGGCACAAAGAGAGGCTGATCTGTTCTCAACCTTAAATCCATGCAAACGGAGGCTTGTCGTGTTCCAACTCAGGACAGTGTTAAAAGGGCTTCAGGAAGCTATGGGCACAAGGATGACCAGGGTTGAAGTACCAGAACAGGGTCATCACCAACAAAAGGAGCAGGTCAAAGTAGCTGTAAGCCAACACAGCAATTATCATCCTGACTATAATAGCCATGAGCTCAGCAACACCAGCAGAAGGTTACACCCACAGATTCTTTTAGTTATAAGATACAGAAGTGGGGAGTGTGACAAGAGGCTCTCTTTGACCTTGCCCTTTCCTTTGAACTTAAATGGACTCTTCTAGAAACAAGGGCTTCTTGGCTTGTTTGCACTGTGCGTTGAGGTTCTGTGGGGTGGGTGCTCTTCACATAGATGAAGCAGAACGGGGTGCTCTGCAAGTGCTTGTGTGGTATCCAAGAAGCATCTGGGGAACTTCACCTGCTTGGAAACCCTCAAGACAATAAACATCTGGCACCAAATTAGTGGTAGCTAGTGGTTTCCAGTGGGGGCTGGCTTGGGACAATGTGCCTCACCCCACCTTGCTTTGCCAAGAGGATCACATTGTTCCCACAACAGCCCACCAGCCACACTTTTGAAACCCGGATGATGAGATGAAGGACAGTCAGGTCACAACACAAATAAAGCTCAAAAAAGAATCAGCGCAACACTAATTTTTAATTGCTTTCACACTAGCACTCTGCTCAAGACTGCTGCCATCACCACACTATGTATTTAAGCTAATTCCATGTAGATAAATAGAGATGGTTCACATACATTGTACACATACGCACATGAAACTCCAAGCTGATGTGAAGCCTAAGTACTCCTTTCTTATTTAACTCATAAGGATCTTTTGGCCCACTCTACTATAGAATATTAAGGCAAGCAGGTTGAAGTGTATGGGGGTTACATTTCCTGCTCCTATTTCCAGGTATAGTTCACAATCTCAGGAGCCAGGTGCTTCTGCAAAGGAATCAAAGCATTCTGATAAAACTGCAGATTGGAACAAACGGCAATATATATGTTATCGCAGTGAGATGAAGAGTGTTACTTGATCAGCACTTCCAAGCTGTGTCTTGTTAAGCAATGGACTTAGACTGCTGGAGAACTTAAAGCAAGAGGAGATAATAAAAGACAAACTAAATGCTTCATTTCTGTGGTTTTTCAATTTTGGTTAATGAAGTTAATATACAGGACATGCATTATTCCCCTTTTCTCCAGAATTACTTTTTTATTGTTGAACACGGTCTACAGTCTACAGGACTTGCATGGATGATGCCCTTATATTGCAGGGACGTTACTCCCACCCACCCATATTAGATATTTCAGACATGAGAAAATGTGACACTTTCCACAGAAGCAATCTCAATAGCTGTGGATGTCTAATGGGGCTGTGGATAAACAAATATTGCATATGGTACAATATATCATTAGTGAGAAGCAGCAACAAACCAACTATGTGCAATCTTTTTTAAAAAAAATATATATATATATACACACACATGCCTTCCCTGGTTGCGTGCCACAGTTGCTCACCAGTGCAACCTTGGGGTACAAGAGAACATTGAGCTCAATTTTTAAAAAAAGAATCCAAAAAGCAACAACATTATCCTCCTCCCTACCAATTAGCTTTCAATTTAAAACAGAATTCACAATGAGGGGAGGGAAGCAATGTACTCCCCTGGTCTATAATCCATCAAGACCTTAGGAGCCGGTCCTTCTCATATACTCCAGTGATGCTGTTTACATTGATGTGTGAATGGATGAAAATTGATTGCTGCATGCACAAGCCAAGACCTGAACACCAACAACCTTCTTTGTGCTCCATTCTGAAGCCACTAATTTTGCTGTCAATATCCAATCTGGGCTCCCTGCTTGAGGGGAGGAGACAGCAAGATCACACAGGGACACACCAGAGTGGCCTCTAGTGGTCAAATGTTACCGCTGCATGAAAACGTGGGCTCCTCCAGAGAGGAAGGTTAGAACGTGTCCAGTCTTTGTTGAACATTTGTCCTGATCAGTTAATGGGGTGGTTATATGACAATGAGCATTTGTCCTGATTTGCTTGTGCACTTTTTATCCATCTTCCTGTGTCATTTGTTCATCTCACACTTTTCAGTGCATTTCCCTGTCACCTTCCTAGCAGCAAAAAGTTAAATAAATAAACAAATAGTGATATTTATCCACTATGTGGGCAGAGTGCAAACCTAAACTTCCAGTAGGCACTTTAATCACTCACGCAAAATACTGACAGCCTGGAGGCAATCTGAGAATTAGCCACTTTGAAAAGTCCACTTAAAGAACAAGACCCATAAATTAAGGTCATCCCAGAGCCACCTGTGGGCACACACACATACAGGATCGCATGACATGATAGTGTTACTCCTTAACAACTATTAAATACCTTGTTGTTCTCACACAGTATGGGTGATTAAATGCAAAAGATTTCCCACTCCTTCCAGGCATACTTAGAATGGAGTTGGACTGCAAGCACAGATCCAGGAATAATTCCAGATTAATCAACAGAGCTGGGATCTGTTGTCCCCATGCCAGGTACTGCAAAGGAGATGTGGGTTAGTGGGATCTCATGCTCCAATGATCTATTGTTAACGTGTTGTTTGCTTGTTTAGCGTTAGTGCTTGAGAAGATTAGTACAAGGGGATAATACAGAACAAGATAAACAAAAAGAACAAGATAGCAACTAGTCAAAGCAGAGGGGAACAGAGATTTTGTACATAACGAAGCTACAAAACTACAAAGGCGGGAGAACAAAGGCTTAGTGCAATTTATTCAAGCGATTAACAAAATTCTAAATATGAATGTATTTAGAATCATATTTAAAGACTATTTACAGAAATATTGCAAAATTAATGAATGTTAGAATGATGTTGGATTGAAGTTAAGTGGTTTCTAGCTGTAATGGTATAAAAGAATATGAAAGAATTGGATTTTTAACAGGTAAAAATTTAATGCTATAATATATTAAGATTAAAGATCAGGATAAAATAAGGAGGGAAAGGAATTGCCGAACTAATAAATTGAACTGGAATACAAAAAAGGGAGGTATGAGGAGGTCTGGGAAACAAGCAAATGAAAGATAAGTGACAAAAAGATGGAATTGTTTTTAACTGTTTTTTATTTTGTATTTTTCATTATGTAATATTGTGAAAACTTTAATAAATATTTATAAATAATAATAAAAAATTCTAAATATGGCCAGAATGATATTTGGGGAGATACAGAACAAAACAAAAGCACTGCTCTAAAATGCAGCTTCATTACACCCTCTGGTGGCTAAAGTCTACCTGGACAACCACAAACAAGAGTTCAGCATCCATTTGTACCACATCTTGCTAATCCCTGGCTTCAGATTAGTTCTTTCCCCTGCCATGTGCCAGGAATCTTCTCTCCTTCCTCCATCTGGAAACCTCCCTTGCTCAGGTTTCCTAGCAATAACCAAGGCCAAAACCTTCAGAATTACTAAACAGAACTGTTTTTGTGCTTCAGGCAGATAAAACCTTTTGAGCTTTCTTTCTTTTCTTTTGAAAAAAACACACTAATGCACTCGGCTGGCATGAAATCTCCAAAAAAGTAGAAGACTATTAAAAGCATTTTTTTTTTTTAATTTTTGTAAAGCTGGTCATCTTGTTGTGGAACCACCAAACAAATTTTAAACATCAGGATTTAAATTACCTCACTGCCAACCATCATAGTGGCTGTCAAACGCAAAATAGTTTCTCATGAAACATGCACGTTCAGACACATATGAATAACAAGATTCTAAAACAGATTCATTTAGTTAGAACATTTACTACCTAACATTTCTATTAACAATCAGCAGTGCATTTAAGTTCCAACTCACGCATTAATATGCATTGAAAATGTAATCCCTTTGCCACAAAAGGAAAATGACTATTGTTCAGTTGTTTACATAGGTTAAGGTGCCACAAGTGCTTTTGTTGTTTGTGCTGCAATGGACTCACAGGGTTAACCTTCTGAAAGGATGTTAAAGGTTGAGTAATCCACACTGATTCATACAAAACACACCTTCTACCTCAGAGGCAGGGAACCTGTGGCAGTCCAAATGTTGTTGGACTCCAACTCCCATCAGCCCCAGCTAGCATGGTTAATGGTCAGGGTACGTTTCCGAGCACAATTCAAAGTGTTGGTGCTGACCTTTAAAGCCCTAAACGGCCTCGGTCCAGTATACCTGAAGGAGCGTCTCCACCCCCATCGTTCTACCCGGACACTGAGGTCCAGCACCGAGGGCCTTCTGGCGGTTCCCTCACTGCGAGAAGCCAAGTTACAGGGAACCAGGCAGAGGGCCTTCTCGGTAGTGGCGCCCTCCCTGTGGAACGCCCTCCCACCAGATGTCAAAGAGAACAACAACTACCAGACTTTTAGAAGGCATCTGAAGGCAGCCCTGTTTAGGGATGCTTTTAATGTTTGATGTATAACAGTATTTTAATATTCTTTTGGAAGCCACCCAGAGTGGCTGGGGAGGCCCAGCCAGATGGGCGGGGTATAAATAATAAATTATTATTATTAATATATTATTATCAGGGATGATGGGAGTTGTAATCCAGCAACATCTGGAGGACCACGGTTTCCCCATCCCTACTTTACCTCATGAATGTCATATGGGAAATGAGACTGGAATGTAAATGATGCAGCAACTTGTCTGGAAGCACCAGAGACAATAAGGGAGAAACTTCTTCAAGCGAAGTTAAGAGCAATACTTGCCTACAGTGATCAAGAACCTGGAGCAACTATTCAAACATGTGGGCTAAAGTCAAGGAAGATTCCACATTGCTGGATCCATTCAATGCCTACATATGCAATAAAGTACTTCTCTCTTTAATGAATGTGTAATTTTAAATACACACTCCTTGAAACAGTGAAGGTTTTTTGTTTTGGCTTTTTTTAAAAAGGGTTTGTTATTAATTTGCCATTACATATGGTTCCATCTTATCTGTGACCAAGGTGTCACTTGTTGTAGCTGCAAAATTAATACTGCAAATGCAGAAGCATGCAAAATGACGTATTAGCCTGCTAAGGCTTATCGTTGCACCGATTCTCCAATCTAATTCACAATTATTATAAATTCGTCTTTGATTTAGCAAGTCATCTTTCCATGCAGGTGAGCAAAAGAACTCTGGGAAGTCGGGGAGATAACATTAAAAGGATTTACGACTGAGCCTATTCTTGTCTCTGAACGCAGCCGAGCCCTAAATTGAATCACCCTTTCCATTCCACAAATCTGTAGCATATTAATTGCAAAACTATGTAGGGAAATGAAGCTTCAAAGGAAGGCCATGGTTTGGTTGGGATTGTGAAGAGTTAAGCATTTAATCTCACAGGGGTGAATTCTCTGTATTTGACTGTAGATACCTTCTGTTCCTACCCTCCTTTTCACAGATTTTTCTTTTAAAAATGTTTCTTAAAATAATGAGGCCTTCTATGTGCCTGGTAATGAAGCACATGAACTGTCCAGGGTGCTGAAACGGCAAGCTGCTCAGATCCAAATGCAAGAGCAAAATTCCTTCTAACATCCTGCATTATTTGTAGGGGTTCTGTGGGGTGGATGCTTTTCAGGTAGATGAAGCAGAACTCAGGGGGTGTTGTGCAAGGACATGGGTGGTATGCAAGAAACATCTGGGGACCCACATCTACTTGGGGACCCTTAAGACAATAATAGTCTGGCACCACTTTAGTGGGAGCTAGTGACACTGACTTGGGACAATATTCCTCACACCACCGTGCTTTCTTAGCCATAAAGTGGCCAAGTGGATTTCATCACTCCCACAGCAGCCCACCATCCATACTTTGGAAACCTGGATGGTGAAATGAAGGACACGCATGTGACAACGCAGCCTAGAGGAAAGCGGGAAGTAGGCAGCCTAGAAGAAATTCAGGAAGAGAAGGTGAAGTCTGGTAAGAACGGAAGCAGAGAATGGCATTATGCAGCAGAGGAATCTGGAACATAGCATTTAGCAACGCACTACAGACAAAAGAGATTCAGACTTTAAATGTAGGATTGGGCAGCTCCTGGTTGGAGAAACAACTCCTGCATTCTTTGGTAAATAGCTTAGCAGGGCTTGGAGGTGGCTCAGCCCAGGCTTGGGATGTTAACAGTCTAGTCTGATAGGCCTGGGTCTGCCTCACTTCTTCCTCCATATGGTTCCCCCCAGGGAGCAGCAATTTTTCATCTGAGGAGGACTCCTCTAGCAGAGGCATGACAGAAGGCATGAAGGAAACTGATGCAAAAGACCACTAATAATCACATCCCCCTCTTCCTGAATAAGGGTAGCTTAATTTTTATGCCCAAATTTAAGCTCAAAAAAATCTGTGCAACCTTAATTTTTGATTGCTTTCACCCTAGCACCCTGCTCAAGACTGCTGACATCGCCACACCATGTATTTAAGCTAATTCCATGTAGATTAAATAGAGATGGTTCACATACACCATACATCCCCACCCCCACCTTCCCACACACTCCCTCCCACCCTCACATCCCACAACTCGAAACTGATGTGAAGCCTAAGTACTCCTTTCTTATTTAACTCATAAGGATCTCATGGCCCACTCTTCTAAAGAATAGATCAAGCAGGTTGAAGCGTATGTGGGTTACATTTCCTGCTCCTATTTCCAGGTATAGTTTATAATCTCAGGAGCCAGGTGCTTCTGGAAACCAATCAAAGCATTCTGATAAAACTGCAAATTAGAACAAACGGCAGTATATATGTCATCCCAGTGAGAGATGAAGAATGCTAGTTGATCAGCACTTCCAAGGAACTGTCTACACAAGTTGTGTCTGGTCAGGCGATAGCAAAAGATAGACTGAATACTTCACTTCTGTGGTTTTTCAATGGCTTACACTTTTCAGAATGGCTCCTTTTTGGTTAATACAGGACATACATATTCCACTTTTCTCCAGAATTACTTTTTTTTGCTGAACACAGTTCACATGCCTTTCATGGAAGATGGCCTTATGTTTCAGGGACATCACTCCTACACTCCCCCATATTAGAAATATAAGACCTGAAAAAATGTGACACTTTGCACAGATGGCAATCTCAATAGCTGTGTATGTTCAGTGTGGACAAACATATTGTAGACAGTATAGAATACAGAATAAGCTTCTCTCTCCAGTCTTCTTCACAGCCCCTGACCTATTGTGTCCTAGAACCTGGCGTCCAGCCTTAGTCTTCATTTGCCTGCAGCGCTCCTGCCTCAGTTCACAAGTCTATGCCTGGCTTCCATGTTGCTGGGAACTGGACACAATTCCAGCACTGGCACATTCATCCAAACAACAGCAACTAAAACTTAAATAAGCAGCAAAGGCATCAAAATTACATCCACCCACTAACTCTTAGCTGCCTTGAGTTCACAGAATCATGAATTGGGAGAGACATTGGGGGCCATCAAATCTAACCCCTGTGGTCAATGAATGAATCTTCTTGGTACATCAGGAATGGGGAAGCTTTGGGTGTGGTCAGGCTCCAGCACTTATCAGCTCCAGCTGGTATGGCCAATGGTCGGGGAAAATGAGTGGGTTTATGAGTGGGTAGGGGTTCTTAAATGGCAATGTATGTTGCATCACTTCCTGCACACAGTGGTGAATCCCCCCCTCCTGCTGCCTATGTGGGAGGGGGCTACCCATTCTGCTGAGTGAGGCCCTGGACTCCTGCTCTGAAGACCTGCCCTGGCACCACTGTGTGATGGACTACATGTAGTTAGTGGGAGTTACTCCAAAAAGGGGGAAAGGAGAAACAGCAGCAATAGTGCACTCTTAGTACTGGATTCAAATTTGCAAGAGCATCACACAAATCAGGAAATGTGGCTGGGGCACTTTTGTTTGATCCTGCAGAAAGGACTTCAGTCTTGACTTATTGTCCTTATAATGGAAATTGCAATGACCTACTTCACAGGGATAGAGAGGCAAGTGAGATGACAAGTAGTAAAGCACTTGACATACTGAAGTGCTTCAGAAATTATTTATAACAAATAAGCGACATCACTCTGAATTCATTAATAGCAAGTAGCAAATTCACAAATGAATTACCAACAAATGCTTCTGTCAGTATAGAATACTGAGCCCATAAATCTGGGGGTGGAAAGAAGAGATGAGACTCTGAAATGTTGTCCAGTTTGCTTTCGCTTTGCTCTTGAGTTTTTAAGTGTCAGCACTTGGCAGGCACCCACCCACCCACCCTCTTCCTCTCTCTGTTGGTTCGGCCCTCTTAATGCATTGGGCCCCACAGCTTGCAGCCTCCTCTTTGCACCTTCTGAGGCAGGGAACTTGGATGCACTGAAAGCTATATTAAAGTTAGAAGGTATCGATTCTGTATTTCAGGAGTGGGGCAACCTGTGGCCCTCTGGATGTTTCTGGCATACAACTCCCATCATCCCTGATCATTGGGCCATGCTGGCAGAGGGCTGATGGAAACTGGAGTCCAACAATGTCTGGAGGGCCATAGGTTCCCCATCCCTGTTGTATTTCATGTGACACCTCTGTTGTCTGAAACACAGCTGCTGCTCCTGCTGAAGAAACCCTACTTCCTGCTCCAAATGGGCATGGCAGGCAGGATCCCTGCCAAGAAACTAGTCCGCAGCTGTGTCTAAAAGCATTTGAAAGAAATGGTACAGCAGGGCTAATTGAAGGCATGGAGGACCTTGCCTGAAAATTACATTCTCAGTGCATTCACACTTAGGGAGACTGCCACTGGATGCTGACGTCGGTCTCATTTGACTATAACAGCCAGTGTGTTAGATTAGAACTGGGGAGGCCTAGGCTGAAATCCCCACTCAGTGTGGGTAGCAGCTATCTCTCAGCCTAACCTACCTCACAGGGTTGTTGTGGAGAACCACATATACTGCCTTGAGTTCCTTGCAGGAAAGGTAGGATAGAAATGTAATGAACAAGCAAACACATGTCAAGCAGCTAAGGACTATGGGCACACAGAATAGCAGTGTAGAGTCTACAATGCAAGCCTATTTGGAGCCCTGTGGTGGAGGAGGTGGGGGGGCAGAAACGCCCAGGATTCCCCCATTCAGGCCATATCCTGGCCCCTGTGCTCACAAGCACAGAGTCCTGCCAAAGACTTCTCTAGCCCAACTTCCTGCTCTCACAGTGGCCAACCAGATGGCCATTATAGGAAACCCGCAAGCAGGACTTGAGTGCAATAGCACTCTCTCCACTTCTGATTCCCAGCAACTGACATTCAGAGGCATCGAGCCTCTAACAGTGGAGGCAAAGCAGAGGCATCATGGCTAGGAGTCACCGGCTACAAGCCTTCTTCTCCACGTGCTTGTCTGCTTTTAAAGCCATCCAAGTCGGTGGCCACAACTACATCTTGTGTGAGCAAACTGCACAGTTTAACTACGTGACGGTGTGAAGAAGGACTTTCTTATGTTTGCCTTGAATCTTCTGACGTTGAGCTTCATTGGGTGGTCCTGGAGTTCTGGTATTACAAAAGAGGGAGAAAAAACATCCACTTTCTCCGCACCATGTATAATCTTAATACACCTCTTTCGTGTCCCCTGTACTTTGTCCTTTCTCTAAACTAAAAAAAAAAAAAAAAGGCTGTCCTTCTGGAATGGATTTTCAGCCTCTACAGCAAATGGTACTATCCATTATCATAACCAGGGTTGCCATCTTCTTTTTCGTTCAAAAGCACCATCTCCTTCTCAGGTCAGTTTCTCTCTCTCTCTCTCTCTCTCTCTCTCTCTCTCTGCATGTACCTTGCATCCCTCTCTATGCATGTACCAGGCACAACTGCCTAGTAGTTGGTCTAGCACATGGGTAGGCAAACTAAGGCCCAGGGGCCAGATCCGGCCCAATCGCCTTCTAAATGTGGCCTGCGAACGGTCCGGGAACCAGTGTGTTTTTACATGAGTAGAATGTGCCTTTTTATTTAAAATGCATCTCTGGGTTATTTGTGGGGCATAGGAATTCATTCATTTTCCCTCCAAAATATAGTCCAGTCCCCCACAAGGTCTGAGGGATTGCAGCCAAAGCCCATCTCTCACTCTGCCTGTGGACAGCTCCAAACTAGTCCTTGTCTTCACCTTCACTTTTCTCAATCTGTTCCCTGCCGTTTTGTGTAAAATCATACTGTATAACTGGCAGAAGAACCACCCTGATGAAGCTTCTCAGACAACAACAGCAACAAACTGCAGTGCTCTGTCAAAAGAACTGAGAACTACAACATGATCCAAAGAATGGACTGCAAAGTGCCAGTCTTTCCTACCCATAACCCCCACCTCCACAAACACTGCTGGCATTACAGAGTGCCAACATGATGGAAAGGAGCACAATATGTCATCTGGTCATAAACTGTACGCTAAAGTCCAGCGAAGCTAAGGCAGTGGCATCCATCGCACCCACACCAACAACTTCTGGTGCTTATGGAACTCACAGCACCTAAGACCTATTATTCCCACTTCAGAACTGGGGAAAGCTAATTTCCCTACTTCTCTATATTGTGAAAATCACTCAGAGTTCAGAATCAAAGGACAATTATTCAGGGAGCATCCCATTCAGCAAGAGCAACTCCAGAAATAGAGCTGAACACACAAAGCATTGATCTTGGATGCTCAATTCAGAAGCACAAAGATCAGGGTGCTTTGATAATAATTAAGAGCATGCGCAGAGTGCTTTTCTCCTACCTCCAAGTAACCATAACTAGACACAACACAACTGGGTTTAGATGGGGAAAAACCCACCACAGATAATGATGACCTTCTGCGGTTCTCCAAAGTCTCCCTTTAGGAATTTAAGCCCCAAGGCTGTCCATTAGACCACTGGTCTTCAGCTGGTGAGTTGGGACCCACTATTGGGTTGCAGCCGAATCCAAGGTGAGCCACAACAGGAGCACTACCATCATGCAAATATATGGTAAAAGATTAAGAAGTAGACCCCCAAATGAATGTTTGGACTAAAAGCGGGTCCTGGATCTCAAAACACTGAAGACTACCGCATTAGACCATGTGTTAATTTGGGAACACGGATCAGTGCACAGGTATGGGCACTTTATAAACTGAGGGGAACTGGGTAGCCCACTGCCAACATGCTAAGAGATCAGGGACCCAGGGAAGGAAGAAAAGTGCAGGTAGAGTAAAGCAATTGCAGAAGAAAAAGAGAAGACACTGTGGCTGTAAAGGAGCTGGGAGCCCCTAATCCTTGCTGCCTGCTATGCGGCAAGAAACCCCTTTCCTCCCAGTTCCCAGCGTTTCCACCTGGGGTTTGCCTTCAGCACTTCCTTTTCACCAGATACCCTCCACCCCCCGCAGCCCACAATTTACCTTCAATGCCACTGAGGATCTTGAAGCACTTGGTCGTGAACCAGTAGGACATGACCAGGAGGATGACGATAAGGGAGGCATACAAGAGGCTGTCACTGTGTGGCGTTTCCCTCTCCATGTCTCCATGCCAGATGCGTTGCCCACCCTGCTTTCCCTTGGCTCCCCCTGGTCCTCTGCTACGTTGGTGCCAGCCTCTTCCAGGCAGATTCAGAGCCACCCTCAGCCCCGTGCACAAACGAGGCTCCCCAAACCAATTACATTAATTGTTCTCCTTCCAACACATGGCGTCTGTCTAAAAATAACTGGCTGGCCCGGGGGGAGCCCAGTGGGGTGAGCATTGGAGAAGGGGAAGGTGAGCTACTTGGGCAGGATCAGGACCTACTGCGTTAGATCTTCCTGTGTGAACTCACAACCCCCCACTCCACCCCACAAACTGAGGCCGCCTCTGTCCCACAGCAAAGATTGCCACCTGGCAGTTTGGGGCTTCCCTCCCCCCTCCCCATGGAGCTTTATATATAATGAATGGGAAGATATTAAATTGTGCTTAATTAAACTGCACAGTAAATGAATGCGCAGAAGTAGCTGGGTTTCTGCTTTGCTTTTTGCCTGCTTGAAGAAGCAGTAACTCCCTCCACAGCTCAAATCTCCCCCAAGGTAAGATATGGAGGCCAGGAGTGCCCATCCTCACCTACGGCAACTTCTTATGGTCTTTCAAATTTAATTCTTACTCACACACACTTCCTTCCTCTTCCCTAAGCCAACTGCTTAGAGCAGCAGGGCTCACTGTTCTGAAACCATGGTTAGATATAAATATGGAGGTCTTTTGTGCCCCACCCAGGGAGTAAATGGTCGGCAGGGAGCTGCCCTATAATCTCAGACCATTGACTCATCTTGATCAGCATTGTCTAGATCAGTCTTCTAAAATGAGTCCTCAGATGTTGTTGGACTACAACTCCCATCATCCCTGACCACTGGCTAAGTTGGCTGGGTATGATAGGAGTTGTAGTCCATCAACATCTGGAAGACACCCTTAGTCTAAATTCACTAGCAGCAGTCCTCCAAGCTTTTTGCCAGGGGTCTACCCCAGCCCTATCTACAAACTTTGCTTCAACTCTTCTCCAGGAGGCAGGAGGTGCCAATTAAGAAGCACTATGTCTCTGAAGTCTGTGCGTGTGCACACATGTGTGCGCACATGCATGAGTGTGATCAGTTAAGCTTCACCCACCTCCAGATGCCCAAATAGCTTTGCTCTCAAATTTCAGCAGCAACTGAAGGAAGTGTTTTACTAGCAGTATTCATTGCATCAAACCTGAGAAGCAGCAATCCAGCCTAGTGTTTAAAATGAAGGAGGCAAACTTTCTGGTTAGAGAGAATGCTTCCTTAGCTGCAGATGTTCTCAGCAACAAACAAACAATAGTTGGCTGATATCAAAGACAGGCATAGGGAAGGAGCAGAAGCTCTCCACAGGCAATACACTAAAAGCAATCTCTGTTAAACAAAAGGGGTACCTGGGAGTAACAGTCCAAACTCTTCATGTCACCACTGGGTAACCCACAGGAATAAACAGTGTCACCTTCTTCCATTTCAGAAAGGGAGAATTTTCCTCCTTCACTCACAAAGTTACTGCATTTTTACAACACAGACAGACCAAGAGGAAACAGGTGTATTAAGCCCTAGGTATCTGTAAGTCTCTCTCTAAAAACTAACCAGACATGATTAACCTGAGCTGCGTAAGGACTTACCTTTAGCACAACAAAGATAGTCCTCCAAATATAAGTACCCTGAAATGCAGCATACACAAGCAACATTGCCTCCTCCAGCCCTTCACCACAATCCTTTTGTGATCTACATGTGAAGCAGATGACAATGTCCAGGGATCTGGGTTCAGTCGCTCACCCTTTGGCCTAATAATACTACTGTATAATAATATAGCATCTTCAAATGTTCAAAGCACTTAGGATAACAAGAAACTGCCTTATACAGAATCAGACCATTGGTCCATCTAGTTTAGTATTGTCTACACTGACAGTGGCTCTCCGGGGTTTCAGACAGCCTCTCCCTGCTGGGGATTGAACCTGAGACCTTCTGCATGCAAGGCAAATCCTCTACCACTGAGCTATGACTTTTCTACATGTAGCCTGTGTTGCCATAAGTGCACCACTGTGCTGTCACCTTTGCACGCAGTCAGAGTCTAAGAACCAGGTGTCATCACCCCACTTATCTCCCTCTATATGTAAAATAAAGCTGTGAATACACACACACACACAACCACCCACCAGTTCCCTGGCGAGACAGTGCTGGCACTCAGCTAAAATTAAACAGTCACCCACCTGCCTGGGTAAAAATAGCAGACAGAGTTGCACATCGGCAAGGCTTCAAGCACAGCCACTAATTTTCCATGCCATTGTGAATGTGTGGCCCCATGACCCAAGGGCATGGAGTCATATGCTACAGCCTGCCCACATCAAGCACTGTGCAGGATGGGTTGTCAGATCACAAAAAGCCATCTGCATTCAATTTTTTAAAAAACCAAAACCCAGGATGGTTGCCTTCTTCTGCAAGCCCAAGGGAGACTGGAGGTATTTGGAGAATTTGAGCTGAAGGCTCTGGACACCAGAGCATCCTTCAAACCTCTCTCCCCAAAAATAAGCCAAAAATGCAGGCAGCATTTTCTGGATACCACGCCGTGCAAGACCATCACAAAACACTCGGCAGATTCCCAGATCTGATCTAGAGATGAGAAAGGTGCTCCCAGGAAGAGCTTGCTCTTTGCCAAGACAGCCAGAACCACATCAGGGAGCAGCAAGGGAGGTGGGCGACTCCATCAAGGCCTCTCTTTAGGAGGATTCTGGCTGTCCTCGAATCAGCTCACTGAGGGAAGAACTGTGTGCCAAGAACAATCCTGCCCTCTTGACACAAACATTTCCACCCGCTCTGTTCCTAGATATAACCTTGAGGAGGAGGGAGCACTTCCAGGGAGGGGCTGCTCTCTAGAATATGCAGGTAGAACTATATAACTGCGTTATAAAGACTGTAACTTTAAGAACTGGTTCCTGAGCTTGCTGTTTCCTTCCTCCCTCCTCACCCTTTTTCCTTCTGTGCCGTGTCTTCTTAGAGAGTCCCTGTCCTCAGGCTTACAATCCTACTACTGGTTATTGTAAGCTGCCCTGGGATCCTATTTATCTGAACAGCATAAATATTATATATATATTCCAACACAATCCCATCTCTGTCAGTTACGGGTTAATTATACACACCCCAGCTTTGATTTCTTTCTGAAATAGGGCAATGGATCACATGGACCATTTCATAGTTATATAACAGCAACAGTTTCCTTAAAACGCAACTCAGCCAGCAGCGGAACGTGGGTCCTACAGAATTTGAATCTGCCTGTGCCGTCTGTTCAGCTAAGGCAATGCTCAGGAAATGAGGGTTCATCACTGATGACATGGGTGCCCTTTCCTGCAGCTGGGAGCCCACTCACCTAGATTACCTGGCCTGGTCAGGCTGATCTAATGATGGCTAATACCTTCTTTTCTTCTTCTTCTTCTTCTTTTTGCTTTATCTGTCCATTAGGAGAGTTAAATTTAGGTCACAGCTGAATCTTATTACAGAGCTGCTAATCAGAGTGGGAGCTGATTATTAATAAAGCACAGCCAAATATTGACAAAAGGCTATTTTTGGCTACAGATGTTACTGTTTCAATCTGGTTAATTGATCTGGAATCATTTCTCTTCGCCCAGCGTCACAGGGAGCTCACAGCATTCCAGGGCACTTTTAACAGGGGAGTCTGTGCTTTATTTGGACTGGGCCCAGCTCTAATGGCATGTGAATGAATAATACAGAAGATAGCACCTTAGGGCATGTGCAGAGTGCCTTTCATTCATTAGCCACAATCTGCTTCTGCACACCTAGAGACCCGTCCAGACTATTTTATTTCATATGCATTAATGCAACTTGCTCTTGACATAGTAATAGTCCATTAGCAGTGGGTTTATTCTGTTTCATTAGTTGTTCTGCAATGCTTCCCCAATGCTACCACATTATTGGAGGGGCTACAGTGCAACAAGATAAACCAGTTTGTTGGTGGTATAAGAAGTTATGGGATTTTAGCAGGAAGTTATAGGATAGGCATTGATTGGGAATGAAGCAGTGTGACCACCCCAAAACATTTGCAAACGTTTCAAACAGTATTGAAAGTGGGACTGTGTATGACCACCTAGATAGCACCATGAATGCATGATAAAAATGATGTACTAAGGCCCTAAGATTAAGTACAAAGGTTTTATGGGGAAAGAGTCAAACTCTAAGCAGGCTTGTATCCTAATACCCCTGAAGCTCCTCTGAAGCAGGAACAAAGCACTGGCAGACCAAATAATAAGGGTGCAGACCCTTGAATCCTAAGGGGAAATATTGTAACAACTTACATTACATTTAAGAAAAGAAATTGCATTAAATGTAATATAATTTTAACATAAAAACAAAAAAATGCATCTTCTCACTAGTTAATATAAGATGATACCCTTGCTTATGGCAGAGTCCAAAAAGTCACATTCTCGTGGCCAAAATTCAGGTTTTTATTCTTGCAGAAAAAGAGAGATGACATCAGGCCCACCTGAGCTTGGAGTTTGAATCAGAGGTACCTTTCCTTGCAGGCCACTGGCAAACCCCCTCAACTAATAAACATGCATGTCTGGGAGGGGGGCATGATAGATGCAAAAACCTTCCATCCAGCTCCACACTTTATGCAAGATATTGCATAAATATTGGCAGTCCAAGATTTCAGCAAATCCGGGCTGATACATCAAGTGCCTAGTTGTTGTGATTCAGTCAGTCCCTGGAGAAGCTGCTGCGAGGATACCACTTGATCCCTCACACCAAATATTCTGTTTTGAACCAAGTTAATCTTCTTTTCCACCCTTCACACAAATTGAATCTCTCTTTTCTTGGGGTAATTTGATTAACTGTCTGCAGCCAGCTACAGGGGAAATGTTCTTAATCTACATTGTCTTTTGTATCAGGTAGGAACATTAAGGGAGCAAGCCCCCTTGAGCAGCATGTTCCATGAACCGGTGGAGTCATTTAAAGAGGCAGAGTCAGGGAAAGACGTCTGGGGGGAAATTCCATTTGTTTTGACAGGAAGCAAAGAAGCCAACTTTCCCATTTGCACCTGCAGTGTTTGATTGGAAATATCCCAATTCTCACAAGGATTTCAACACAATGGAACAAACGACACTGCACTTAGGGTGAGACAAAGTGTGTGTATGGCAGGAAGAAGGGCTTTTTGCAAATGCTTTTTCCACTGGGGTGGGTGTTAAAAGGGGTGATGGCCCTACTGCCCTGGTAAGCACTCTCCCTCTCATCCCCAGAGCATATTGAGAGTGAGGATAATGTGATGCAGGAAACACTACTCTCGCTATGAACTGGCTTGACAATGTTTGCACACAGCCAAATTAAATTGGCTGCATGACATCATCTTGCTGAATACATGCTCTTCCTCCCCACCCCAAACTGACACTGAAACATCAGTTGATCAGGCAGCAAAAAGCCTGGGAACAGCAGTGAAAGGGGTGGACAAAGGGGACTTGGGTGAGTTCAGCAGCCTAAAAGTGCTACTTTTAAACAAACAAAAAAGTTCACATGTGAACAGTTGGCACAGACTAAATCAGAATACCAGAATTCATATTTTCTGGTGTTTGCCACCCAAGCATGGGTGCACCTGTGTTAAACATAAAGCCAAACATAAAGCATAAAGCCAAAGTGGCTTTAAATCTTGAGAAGAACACAAGCTGCTGGCTAAACCTGATGATTCTGTTTCTGTTTGCCTCTGTTAAACCTCAACCATGGATGCTGAGCTAAGGTAGACTGACAAATTCTGAGTGCCTTGACTCCAGAGTAAACTAAAGTTATTCATTCCTGACTAACCATAAATGCCTATATTGCATGACCTAGGAAAACTGAGGCATGGCCCATGAGGAACTTGTCTTGATCCTCAGGCAAACACAAGGATGACTCTAACATGCCAGTTTTAGGGACTTGGGTGCTACAGCCAATGGCACAGAGGACAAAATGCATCCTTCTGAATAGGCATTATGAATATACACCTGAATATGCACCTAAGCTCTGATGCCCAGCTGTGAAATGAACTTTCCTGACAAATAGTATGGGAAACTGGCAAAGTAGGGCAGGAGAACCAATTGTATCCTCATTCTACCTGGGCAATCAGGTAGTGTGTGGTGTGGCTGACAGAGCATGGGGCTTGGAGAACAAGGCGTTCAGAGCTGAAATACATTTTCAGTCATTGCTATTCAGTTACATTAAACCAGGGATGGGGTACCAGATGTTGCTGGAGGTCAGGGATGGTGGGAGTTGTAGTCCAGCAGATCAACATTACAGCAAGCACATTTTCAGCCCAAGGTCCTGGCATCATTTAGAATCTCAACTTCACTCTCCAAGAAATGGGCTTAAGTTCAAGAAGTCCTCATGGTAAACCAGAGCTACTGTCATCATCTCCTGCAGGCAGTTAAGTTCCACCCATATTCAGTCCATCCACAAGTTAGGCTATTTCTCTGCCTTCCTCAAGAAGACACCCCTATCACAATGAAATTTACAAAACTCAAGACTGGCACCTGCTAAATACAGAATTAGCATCACTAGGGAGTGAAGTTGGGAGGTACATAATGCAGCCCTTGATGCTCCTCAACTTTTCAGCGATCAGTGCTAGCATCCTACCAAACTGTTGCGTGTGACTCTGGAAATGGCAGAGACAGCTCCATGCTTCAGAGCAATATGCCACTCATTGGGTCCAGAAATAGGCTGGGATGGACAGCGAATGCAGGAGGAAGTACCATCTTGAAATACTGAGCCCAGATCTAGTAGGGGAGAGCTGAAAATGAGTTTGACCACCTCCACTGGGCAACCTGACCCAGCGACAGAAATCCTTTGAATATTCACTGAATTCTAGAGACCAACAAGCAGAGGGAATATGTTGGGGGTGTGATTCTTCCTCAACTCAATGAGCTTCTAGATCAGGAAAGGATGACACCAGAGGAGAACCATTTGAGATTTAACTAGTAAAAGGAGGACAACACACATTAGAAGTTGTGTGGGGAACTTCTGGTACTCCAAATGATGTTGAACTAGAATTCCCATCATCCCTGACTACATGCCTTGATGATGGGAGTTGGAATCTAACAAGATCTGGATGGCCACAGGCTCCTCATCCTTGCATTAGAATGTGCACTTAAATCATGACTCACTCTTTGCCCCAAACCTACGCCTGGGAAGCACACAGGACACTGAAGGAATGGAGAAAGCTGTTGCACATTGGGACAGGAAAAAGCTGAAAAAGCCTAGAATCTCTGCATATAGGCTGGAATCTGCTCGAGCTCAACCACCTGAGGCTTGCTTTTCTGGGTCAGGTAATAGGAATAAGCATGAAGTTTGGGTGCACAGATCAAACAGCATCAACTCCAATAAGAAGTAATGGGCTCCAGTCCAACTCTCGGTGCTTCTGCTGGGTACGTATAATTCTGTTTGCAGAGCAGAGCTTCCATCTCTCTGCAAAGAGGCCTTTTACAGGGTGGGGTGGAAATGGGCCATGGGAGCCAACACATTAGATATGCCTCATGTTTAAAGCAAGAGAGTCTGAAAAGGGTGTGATGCAGGAACAATTTCTTCCCAGCCAGCCCTGGTGCTCCCAGCAAGGCTGCAGAAAGACCCAGCCACCAATTCCAAGGACCTGATTGGGGGTCCTGGCCCTGAACCAGAACATAAGAGTATGTGTGGAGGCGCAACTGAAACTCAGTGTGACTCCATCATCTCTCAGGTATGTCATTTTGGTGCCCAGGATCCCCAGGCGATTTTCATTCTGGACTAGCCACATCAATTTTGTTTTCTTCTTCCCCTACTCCAAAGAGGCAGGATGACCTACAACTAAGGGGGGAGAGAAAGATTGCCCCCCCTTGTGCTTCACTGCAGAGCCCATGGCTTTAAAGACCACCCCACAAAATGCTCATGATCTCTAGCCATCTGCCACAGTTCCTTGCCATGCCAACTCCAGAGCCCACCCCTCCACCAGAACCCCGGAAGCAGCCTACCTTGAGACAGGGTCCCCGTGACCAGCTGGTAGAAGAAACGGATCGCCCGCCCCAGCTGCCTCTTGCACCGTCGCTGGCAGTGAGTCATGGTGCCAATACACAGTGGCAGGGTGGCCCCCGGTCAGAAAAACAACTCCCTGGGCAGGGTGAGAACTAGAAGTGCTCAAGGAGTAGGGGGCCCTTCTGTTCCTGCCTCTGACCGTGCCCAGACATCCGAGCCAGAACAACCCCCTGATCTCAGACAGACAGCAGGGTTAGGTGGGAGGATGAGGAGGAGGTTTGTGCTCAGATAATTCCGCTGGGATTGGTGGTGGCACAGGCAATGCCTGGGTCACCGCGAGAGCAGCAGCTGCCAGTAAGGGGACACGCCCAGAGCTGTGTTCCCCATCCAGATTCAGAAAGTCCCAGCACTTTCGAGGGCTTCTGAAAACTTGGAACAATTGTAGCACAGGACAAAGCTGAGCACGGAGTGGCTTGCTGCTGTCTTAACTGCGAGCTTCTCCAATGACACACGCAAGCGACGCTCGCTCCTCGGACCCTCCTCCTCCTCCTCCTCCTCCTCCTCCTCCTCCTCCGTGCAGCAAAGTTGCTGGAAGAAGCAGCGAGGAGTGGACAGCGAAGCAAGAACCACAAAAGAGGCAGTGCTAAGTGGCTCTCCCAGCCAGTCGCATAGTTCCATGAAGGGGGGCAGCTGGCAATGCCCTGCCTTGGGGGAGTGTCCCCTTCCAGGCAACGTTGGGCAGCAGATGCCTCTTCGGTTCCCTGCTCTGCCTGGCATCTTCCTCTGCCACACCCAGCGCTCTACAACAGGCTCCCAGGAAACCACAGGCAGTGTCGGTTGGCATGGCAATGGTCTGACTCCACAGGTCCTGCTGGCCAATGGGGCGCTGCCTCCTCCTAACGCCTTTCCTGCAGACTGCAAGGATGTGCCTTTTCCATCAAAGTGGGGGAAGCATCACAGGACAGGGCACAGAGACAGACGCCTAGCACTGCTCCACATCTGGCTCTGTGCAAACAAAGGCGTGCTGGCAACGTAATTCCTCAAACTATCGGGGCGATACATCAGCGAGTGACAAGGGAAAGCTGCAGCTGGGTGGAAATAAAGAGGTAGGAAGAGACGCAGCTGCGGACCACAAATCCACCTGCCTCTGTATCTGAAAAGGATCTGGGTTAACAACCAGGAAGGAGAATGCCAGCCCCAAAGGAGGGGGTGGTGGCTGGCCACACACCTATAGTTGTGCCCGCTGCTTTTGACAGTTTGCAGCGACGTCCTTTATTACACTTCGGCAGAGTTTGGTTTCTGAAGATAACAGGCAAATGGATGGGGCTTTGTTGCATGGCGTGTAAAAGAGGTGATGCAGGTGTCACAAACCAAGTAACTTGTCCAGACAACCCAAGATGGTTATCTTGATAAGAGCTAGCATTTTTTAAAAATCACACACGCAGGAATGCTAGAGATGGTGAATCTGCTTTCATACACACCTTTACAACTCAGGCTTTCACTGCCATTACCTTATAGAGATCCAGGTAGCAAGATAATGAGTGGACACCAGACAGAAGTACCTGGAACAAAGGATATACGAAAGCAAAGCATATACAGTACGTATGTGGTGACATACTTTCTTACTCAGTTTTACCCCATTTCTTATCCTGAAGAGTATTACACACAGTAGCTTAAAGTGAGGAGATTTCACCCCTCCCATATCCAAGAATCTCCTGAGGAGTCTGCTGATTCTCCAGAGAGGAGGAGGCGTGTTCTGCTCTCTACTTATTCTGCTCCAGCACCAAGTCAGTCAGTCAGTCAGTGTCGGAGAGAGAGAGAGAGACTGAGTGTTAGAGATCGTGTGTAGAGATAAGGTTGCTGCTAAGAGCAGCTGCAGACACTCAGTGCAGTGCAGCGTTCATTTATGCTTAGACCTATTTAGCTCTGTATATAGTTGTATAATAGTTGTAGTTATAGAATAAAGAAGATATTCTACAGAGCTGCTCTCCGAGTTGTTTATATACTCTGCTAGAGTCTGCTGTACTCTGCTGTGCGACGACTGTCTTCTTGTGGGAGTGAATCCGGTGCTCACAACTCTAAGCTGTGAGTCCACAGCACTTTGACCTGTTCCTCTCTGGAAGTGCAGAAGGTGGTCTCTGGAAGTGCTACCCAGCTCGCCTAGCCCAGTCGGGGCTGAAGTGGATGAGTCCAGTTGGTAGCACTGGCTCAAGGGCGATGCTGACATAAAGTGTTCAGAGACTTGTATAAGCAAATGTGCTTTGTGAATAACCCAGAGCAAGCCAGACCTTAGCAAAGCAGAGGTTTAGTTGGGGAAAGCAAATAAAAGCACGGAAATCAGAGGTGGGGAACCTGTGACCCTCCAGACGCTGTTGGACTTCAACTCCATCTTCCCTCACCAGTGGCTGTGAGCAGATGAAAACTGGAGTCCAAAAATATCCTGAGAGTTGCAGCTTCCCTGGCACTGCTTTAGATGCTCTAAAAAGCTACAAAAGACAGAGTACGGATTTCATTTATTCACTTCAAACATTCATAGATTGCCTTGCAGCAGAAAACTGTTCATAGGGCAGCTTACAACACTTTAACCCAAAACGCAAACAAATGCAACCTATACAAAACTGAACATCCATTCAAACCTACATTAAGAACAATTGAGCTTTGTCGTTAAATATATTACATAATCTCCTGGGAGAACAAGCCTTGTCTCTCCCACCACAAAATCTCCCAAACAATACATAGGAGTCTGCTAAATCAAAGCATGGATCTCTTTCATGGAAAAAAGCCTTTCTGATAATTTTGGAAGTATATTGTTATTACATGCCCACGTGACTCAGAGCCAGTTCCAACATGTTTCAGGTACGCTCGTGTTGCATGTACACTAAATTTAGCAGGGAACGTAACAGAGTGGTAGAACACATGCGTTTCATGCAGAAGGTTCCAGATACAATCCCTGGCATCTCCAGTTACAATATAGGATTTGCCCAAGACCATTGAGAACTACTGCCAGTCAGAGTAGACAATACTAGACTAGTTACAGATAGGTAGCCGTGTTGGTCTGCCATAGTCAAAATAAAAAAAATCCTTCCAGTAGCACCTTTAAGACCAACTAAGTTAGTTCTTGGTATGAGCTTTCGTGTGCAAGCACACTTCTTCAACTGTGCCTTACAATGATGAACTTTCTGATGCATACTAGACTAGATAGACAAATAATGTTCCCTGGTATAAGCCTGTTATGTTCCTATTGTTGTGTGGCTTTGAGTATCAGTTGGAGGTTAGGTTTTTTCCCTGACTGTTGGGAAACCTTGAACTGAACTGAACTGAACATTGTTAAAAGAAACAGATAAACATTGGCAACTTTCAGATCACCAACTGTCTCTATACACCAGTGGTGAGAAACCCATGACCCTCCAGATGCTGACTGCATCATCCCTGGACATTGACCATGTTGTCTGGGATGGATGGGAGTTGGAGGTACAACAGGCTGTCAAATCCTCTTTAAAGTCAGCCAAGTTGATGGTCATCACTGCGGGAAATTTTATACTTTGCCATTCCTCCTGTTGCCATTAGCAGGACCAGTGGGGGCAAAGCGTTAAGGCCCCCTTCCCCCCACTCACAATGTGGTCCTGATCCAACTCAGCAAACCCCTCATCCCTGACTATCTGTCTGTCTGTCTGTCTGTCTGTCTGTCTACTTACCTACCTATGACAACACTCCAACCAATCCAAGGCCAAAATCTTGGTCCTTAGACATAGGGGTCACCTCCTTGCATCAATGTGGAAGCTTGTCTTTAGCTAGTTGTGCATGTATGAGAAAGGGTCATCTCTTTGGCCCAAGAATATCCTCAAATCATGTACTAGTCTGCACACACATCCCTCTCTATACTACTGATCCTTCCTAGCTTAGAGTCAGACTCAAGACCACCATGCCATACTCACTACGGGGTCAGATCAAGACCAAGAAGGGATGGCATACAAGCTTACTGCACGGCGTCTGCTTAAAAACTCCCTGGTGCAGCAGCTCTGAACACACAGAGAATCAACAATCTGTAGACTTCAGCTGCCACAAAAGCTGAGCATTACAATCTTTCCCCACTTCTCCACTTTCTTGAATTCCCACGCACGGCAATGCTTGGCTCGCTACATGACTGGTAGTCACAGATATCTGCCTCTCCGTGTGCTTACAGTCAAAACATCACACGTTTTGAAGGAGCCCCCTGCACAGCCGCTTGATTCCCATTGAGAGTGATAATCAAGTATGGATTTCCCTACTGCTTCTATGCATGCTTATGGGTGAAGTGGGGTTGTTCTAGCCTCTTCACAGTTCACAGTTATACTCTCCCTGCAGTGTATAGATTCTAGAAGGAGTCATGGGAGCAAGTCTCTGGCCCATTGGTCTGAGCCTGCACGCACACACCGTGTGGAGAATGCCATGTCTGATCAACGCATACATCCCTGTATAACTGTGCCTTACAATGATGAACTTTCTGATGCAAGAGAGAGATGTATAAGTTAGGCTAAATATACATGAGTACTTGTCAACAGAGTACCAGTAGAGCGTGTGAATACAAACAACACTTTGCTCACTGTCAGTACTCTGCATATTGAGTTTATTGTATACTAATTCCTCCCCCCGCTTTACCTGGTGACAGTGGGCACCAGCCAAGCAGCGCCAGGTTGCTGGGCTGAGCCACCATGTGAACTGACCACAATGCCTCTGGACTGAAGATTCCGCTGGGGCATTGTGGGAAATGAAATCAGCAGGCAGACCCATTTGCCTGGTGCTTCTTGGAAGTGCCAGGATGAAGACGTGGGGGCCGGAGCAGGCATTAGTGGCAGCCCCTGCCAGGCTGCTGGTGCTCTGGCAGCTGCCCAAAGATGCCAGGTGCTGCTGCCAGCCATGAAACAGGAAGTGGTAGTCATCCTAGATTGTGTAATAAAAAGAATGTAAGAGTGCAGCATTCTGTGGGAGTCTTTGTTTATCTTGGTGCTCAGTGACATCCTTTGCAGGAAGAACAGCAGCAGGAGGCACAAGAAGGCAATGCTCGTCATAGCTGGGCCTCCCCTGCATGGCCGGGAGTATTTAATAAACCACCCAACGTGGGTTTTCTTTTCCTGAAGAGCTCAGTTCTAGCCTACTTGAAGGCATATTTGCAGATACACTGGCTGATCAAATACAAGAAGAGCCTTCTGGATCAGGCCAGTGGCCCATCTAGTCCAGCATCCTGTTTTCATAGTGGCCAACCAGGTGCCTGTGGGAAACCAGCAAGCAACATTCAAACACAAGAGCCAGTGTGGTGTAGTGGTTAAGAGCGGTGGACTCGTAATCTGGTGAACCGGGTTCGCGTCTCCGCTCCTCCACATGCAGCTGCTGGGTGACCTTGGGCCAGTCACACTTCTCTGAAGTCTCTCAGCCCCACTCATCTCACAGAGTGTTTGTTGTGGGGGAGGAAGGGAAAAGGAGATTGTTAGCCGCTTTGCGACTCCTTTGGGTAGTGATAAAGCAGGATATCAAATCCAAACTCTTCTTCCCCTCCTGTGGCTTCCAGCAACTGGTATTCAGATACCGATAGCCCTCTTCTCCATGGATTCTCTTTTAAAGCCATCTAGGTTGGTGGCCATCACTGCCTTTTCTGGGAGCGAGTTCCATAGTTTAACTATGCGCTGGGCAAAGCACTTTCTTTTATCTGTCCCGAATCTTCCAGCATTATTTTTATGCCCATGAGTTCTCGTGTTGTGAGAGAAGGGAGAAAAGCTTTTCTCTATCCACTGTCTTCATACCATGCATGGTTTTATAAACTTCTAGCATGGTGCCTCTTGCTTGCCTTTTCTCTAAGAAGTCCCAAATGCTGCAACTTTTCTTCACAGAGTAGTTGCTCCACCCCCTTGATCATTTAGGTTGCTGTTTCTGAACCTTTCCCAACCATAGCTGTCAACCTTCCCTTTTTTGGCGGAAAATTCCCTTATTCCAGCGCCGTTTCCCGCTGCTATCCTGGATTGTTAGATATCCCGTAGACTGTCCCCAGGACAGGGGAGGCTGCTGTTCCCTTATTTTCGAGGCTGCTGATCCCTTATGTTCAAATCTGAAAGTTGACAGCTGTTCCCAACACTACACGATACCCTTTTTTCAAGGTGAGAGGACCAGAAACGAAGCTGCAGTTTTGCTCCCTGTTTTTTGTATTTTGTAGGCTACCAAGCCTTTGTTTAAAGAAGCCAAAGAAGTGGTTTTTAGAACACACGGTGGATGACAGTACCGGAAGGGCCTTTTTAATCTACGCACACCTCTGCACAAAGGCTTTCTCAGCTACCTAGCAAGTGTTAGAGGAGGAGCACATCTAGTGGAAGAAGGCAGTACTACTATCCTTTAACCAAGGCATCAGTTTGTGGCGGCCATAATATTGGGCTCAGCCAGATACAGATGCACCTCAGACATGACCGCCTCCAGCACTTCTCTGGTGAAAATAGAGGTGTCCTTTCCTTAATAATAATAATTATAATAATATCCCACCCATCTGACTGGGTTGCCCCAGCCACTCCGGGAGGCTTCCAACATATACAGTGGTACCTCGGGTTAAGAACTTAATTCGTTCTGGAGGTCCGTTCTTAACCTGAAACTGTTCTTAACCTGAGGTACCACATTAGCTAATGGGGCCTCCTGCCACCGCCTTGCAATTTCTGTTCTCAGCCTGAAGCAAAGTTCTTAACCCAAAGTACTATTTCTGGGTTAGTGGAGTCTGTAACCTGAAGCGAATGTAACCTGAAGTGTCTGTAACCCGAGGTACCACTGTATAACATATATAAAAACATAACAAAGCATTAAACATTAAAATGCTTCCCTATACAGGGCTGCCTTCAGATGTCTTCTAAGGGTTGTATAGTTACTTATCTCCTTGGCTCGGGGGTCACACACCGTCCAACATTTCTCCGATGAAAATAGGGACATCCTAAGGAAAAGCAGAACATTCTGGGATCAAATCAGAAACTGGGATGGCTTCTGTAAATACGGGACTGTCCCTGGAAAAAAGGGACACTTGGAGGGTCTGCCATTTGGGTGAGCTCCTGCTTGGTCTACGCTCTGGGCTATGGTTGTGTGAGGCTGCTTAAAAAGGTAAAGGGACCCCTGACAGTTAAGTCCAGTCGTAGACGACTCTGGGGTTGCGGCGCTCATCTCGCTTTACAGGCCGAGGGAGTCGGCGTTTGTCCGCAGACAGTTTTTCTGGGTCATGTGGCCAGCATGACTAAGCCGCTTCTGGCGAAACCAGAGCAGCGCACGGAAACACCATTTACCTTCCCGCTGGAGCCAATTTATCTACTTGCCTTTTGGCGTGCTTTCGAACTGCTGGGTTGGCAGGAGCTGGGACCAAGCAACGGGAGCTCACCCCATCTCATAAAAGTATTTCTTCGCACAGTGTGTAGTTAAAATATGTGGGTCACCTTCCTATTTTCTTCTGGCATTGGCAAGCGGCATCACCTTTTGGTTGATTAGCACATCACCTACCAAGGGCCACAGCTCAGTGGAAGAGTGCCTGCTTTGAATGCAGAAGGTCTGGCATCTCCAGGTAGGGCTTGGACAGACTCCAGTCTGAAACCCTGGAGAGTCTGCTGCCATTCAATGTGGACATTACTGAGCTAGAGAGACCCATGCTCTGGTTCAGTATCTAAGGTACCTTTTTATGAACCATGCCATGTCAAAACATAGAAAGATAGGAAGCTGTCTTAGAATCACAGAACTGAAGACTTGGAAGGGGCCACAAGGGTCATCTAGTCTAACCCCCTGCAAATGCCGGCATCAACATGGACTCGAACCCATGACCCTGAAATTAAGGGGTCATGCTCTAGCGAGCTACCTGAAGCAGGCCATTGGTCCATCCAGCTGTGCTTTGTCTACACTGGCAAGTGCTCTTCAGGGTCTCTCCCAGGAAATGGCAGAGATTGTGCCTGGGGCTGACCGCATGCAAAGGTGATGCACTACCAATGAGCCGTGGTCCTTCTCTCACTACCTTCCTCCCATAGAAACCATCCTTCTCATCCCACCATAAATGCTCTCTTCCTGTCCTACCCCTTCTGTACTTTCCAGAGCACACCTGCTCTATGTTTACTCAGAAGAAAACCCCCATCGTGCTCACTGGATCTCACTCTCAGGAAAGTATATAAAGGACTGCCGCCCCACTGGCCTTGTGCCAAGACCATTTTAGCTTCCCGGTCGACTCATAAATAGAACTGCTGTTTAATTACAAAGATAAATATAAAACTATTCCCAAATCTGTTTTAGGCACAAAGTGTTTATGTTCATAGTTTAATATTTCAATTGCCCCAGAGTCATTGCTCCTGATTATAAAGGGATCCAAGGCTGCATTTGCAATAACATTTTGCCGTCAGTTTAAACATGCTATTTACAGTGAAAATTGCCTCTCCCCGTGCAACAGCAGAGTTCACACTTCTTAATGGAAAATGCTATGAGGGAAAACTAGCTCTGGCCTTGCAAACACGAACTCATGGCAGTTTAGGGGCTCCCGCAGGACCATGCCACTCCTGGTATTCATGACCGAAACCACATGGGGACTTTTAATCCCAGTCCTCTTTATCATTCTGCAATGAGGTATGGCACTTTTTACAGCAGCAAACCACTGGGCTCTGCAACATCCCACATCCTCAGGCGGAAGGCACCAATCATTGCTTAAATCCTGGGGGTGGGGAATCAGATAAGTCAATCAGTTGGATTTCAAGTTTTATAATCCAGCTTTGAAATTGCCATGGAAGAATGAACTTTGGCAAGAACCTAGCAGCACCCAAAGCCTTTTCTTATCTTTTTATAGTGACATTAAGTGAAAGGCCCCGAATAAACGTAAGGTTCTGCACTTAGGCAGGAAGAACCAGATGCACAAATATGGGATGGGAGACACACGGCTTACTAGCAGTACATGTGAAAAGGATTTAGGGGTCTTGGTGGACCACAAGCTTAACATGAGCCAACCGTGTGATGCAGCAGCAAAAGAAGCTAATTCTATTCTAGGCTAAGTATAGTGTCCAGATAAAAGGAAATAATAGTACCACTCTGTTCTGCCTTAGTGAGACCACACTTGGAATGCTGTTTCCAAGTCTGGGCACCACAATTTAAGAAAGATGTTGACAAGCTGTGCAGAGTAGGACAACCCTGATGATCAGGGGTCTGGAAACTAAGCCTTATGAGGAGCACTTGAAGGAGTTGGGTATGTTTAGCCTGGAAAAGAGGAGTCTGAGAGGAGATATGATAGCCATCTTCAAATATCTTAAGGATATTTGGAGGAGGGAACATGCTTGTTTTCTCCTGCTCGGGAGGGTAGGACTCCAACCAGTGGCCTTCAAGTTGAAAGAAAGGAGATGCCTACTAAACATTTGGGGGGAAACTTTCTGACAGTAAGAGTTGTTCAGCAGTGGAACAGTCTCCCTCAGGAGGTGGTGGACTCTCCTTCCTTGGAAGTTTTTAAACAGAGGTTGGATGGCCATCTGTCATGGATGCTTTAGATAAGATTCCTACCTTGCAGGGGGTTGGACTAGATGGCCCTTGGGATCCCTTCCAACTCTTCCATAATTCTACAAAATACTCCCATAGGGGCACCAGGATCTAAGAAACGAAGGTAGCAGGATGACAAAAGCACACAAAAAGTGATAGAGGCCCTGGAGAGTAATAACAACAACGGGCAGGATTTCTGTAGTGCTTTCAAGTGTTCAAAGCACTTCACATGCATTATTTTGCCACAGTTGTAACAACCACCCTGCAAAGTGAGCCAGTATAATTATCCCTGTGTTGCAGATGGGTTCAGGGGGAGCACTGAAGCTGGCAAAACAGTGGCTTGCCTAAATCTATCTACGAATTAATGGCCAGAGGTGAGATTTGAACCAGGAACTTCACCTGAGGCTGATGAGAGTTGCAGGTCAAACCAGCGGGGAGGCTGATGGAAGCACACAGATATAGACATAAATTTATATCCTGGTCTGCAATGAGTTTTCCTAGTTTGAGAAACATTGGAGGGGATAATGGATGAATGCAGAGTCCCCGACTGGTCTGGTAGCAAAACCTATGGCTGCTACCATCACCAGTCTCCCCCAGTGGCTTCGCAATGGGGGGGCGGGGGAGGGCAGTGTGCCCCAGGTTCCATGTCTGTGGGGCTGACAAGAAGTCACCCTGCAGCGGCTCGCAGTGGTGCAAGCAGCCATCGCGCTGCCGCAGCTGCATGTGGAGGATCCTCTGTTCGCGGCTGCAGCTGCGAGCAGAGGATCCAAGCACCAATGGCAAACCACTAAGTACAGTGCATGAGCAGCATCGCATGCCTGTGATGTACGTAGCGATGCCGCACATGCGCTGTATAGCGGTTTGCCGCCAGCGCCGCTCCAGCGCTGTACGGACGGTGCCAGGATCCTCTGCAGGCGGCTGCAGCCATGAACAGAGGATCCTCTGTTCACGGCTGTAGCGGCGACGGAGGGATCCCGACGGCAAACCGCTATACAGCGCACGTGTGGTGTCACTACGTACAGCACATGCGTCGTACGTAGCAATGCCACACGCGCACCCTACGTAGCAATGCCTGCCCCGGGTGTCATGACGCCTTCCTTCACCCCGGTCTCCCCCTCTGTCTCTGGGGTGACAGCTGTCCTTAATGGCCTGTTTGGGCTCAGGAGCTTCCAGTTGCTGACCCCTGTCCACATAGGAAAAAGCCAAAGTTGCTGTGTTCCCATGGTGTTGTGCTGGGATTTATCAGTTTGCTTTCAAGGGCCATTAAACAGTTTCTGGCTCAAATGCCAGCCAGGAGGAACAGCTTCCCCTTCCCCAGAGGCTAATTACTTGCAGCACCGACTTGGGAAGATCCTGATAAGCCTTGGTTAAAACCACCTTCCACTCTTTTTTCAAGTTGGTTTCTGAGCACTGCCAATATACCGTATTTTTTGCCCCATAGGACGCACCGGCCCATAGGACGCACCTAGTTTTTTTTTGGGGGGGGGGAATAAAGGGAAAAAAAATATTTCCCCTCCAGGTGCGGGGCGGGGGCAGGGGAAGCCCGAGCTACCCCCGACCCCAGCCCCCAGAACAGGCTGCTATCCACTAGCCGTGGGAGAGCCACGCGACTTCACGCAGCTCTCCCACGGCTAGCGGAGCGCTGCACGAAGCTTGGGGCGTGCTGAGCTCAGCGCGCTCCAAGCTTCTGGGTGCCGGCAAGCTCTCCGATAGCCATGGGAGAGCTGCGTCTCCCACGGCTAGCGGATAGCTTCCTGAAGCCTGGAGAGCGAGAGGGGTCAGTGCGCACCAACCCCCCTCGCTCTCCAGGCTTCAGCGAAAGCCTGCTTTCGCCCCATAGGACGCACACACATTTCCCCTTCATTCTTGGAGGGGAAAAAGTGCATCCTATAGGGCGAAAAATACGGTAGTCTCCAAGCAGCATTCTCATCTGCAACCCGTAATACAGCATTTTATACAAATGTACACATTGTGCTATTATTATTATTATTATTAAATTAAATTTATATACCACCATTCACCTGAAGATCACAGGGTGGTTCACAACATAAAAATACAACATGAAAATGTGAAAAAATGAAATAACAATAACAGTAACAAAACAATACCCCCAACCCCAACAGACACATGTAAAAGGCCAAAGAATGTTAATCAGCCAAATGCCTGGTTGCAGAGAATTGTTTTTTGCCAGACCCCTAAAGTTATATAATGAAGGTGCCAGGCGAGCCTTTTTGGAGAGAGCATTCCACAAATGGGGAGTCGCTGCAAAAAGGCCTCGTCCCACCCTCTGGACCTCTTGTGGAGGAGGCACATGAAGAAGGGCCTGAGATGATGATCACAGGGCCTGGTTCAGTTTAAATGGAGAGAGGCGGTCTATGAGTTATTGCGGTCCTGGGAGATTTAAGGCTTTATAGGTCAAAACCAGCACTTTGAATTGGGCCTGGAATCTAAGTGGCAGCCAGTGGAGTCAGGCCAGGTTCAGTGTATAGTGGTACCTGGGGTTACATACGCTTCAGGTTACATACGCTTCAGGTTACAGACACCGCTAACCCAGAAATATTACCTCGGGTTAAGAACTTTGCTTCAGGATGAGAACAGAAATCGTGCTCCAGCGGCACGGCGGCAGCAGGAGGTGCCATAAGCTAAAGTGGTGCTTCAGGTTAAGAACAGTTTCAGGTTAAGACCTCCAGAACGAATTAAGTTCTTAACCTGAGGTACCACTGTACTATGCTCAAACTGTCTTACTCAGTGAGCAACCTGACCACCAAATTCTGCACCACCTGGAGTTTCCAAAACATTTTCAGCGGCAGCCCCACGTATAACACGTTGCAGTAATCTATCCTACAAGTTCTGATGCCCTTCCCTTCCCTGACAGCATCTCCTCCAATCCCAGGCACATTTCTAAAGCTGCCTTTCATTTACAAGGTGAAAAATGCATGTTTGCCAGCTGTTGCCTCTCCAGTCCATGTTTCAGTCCCCTTCTGAAATTTCTTTTTTTATTTATTTATTTAAAAGGGAGGCGGAGGCGCTGGAGCTTTAATGTACATTTTTGCAATTATAACAAAACAAAACAAAAACACATAAGGAATAGGAAAGTAAAACTACTCCCTTGGAATATCTGTAGAAGGCAAATTTACACAGTGAGGCCCAATTCTTCTGTATCTTCCTGGCTGGTAGAGCAATTGTGTTTTTAAATACATCTCAGAAATACTACTGCAGAGAACGATTACATTTGTGGAGAGGCCAGACTTTAGCGGTAGAACATGGACATTGCATATTACTGGGCACAGCAGGCAGGAGAGCTGAGCAAAGTTGGGAGCTGAGTTCCAATTGCCCTGAGTATAGCAAAAAAGATCAAGCACCACAGCCAGAGCTGTGTATCACACCTCCACAGGAGTTCATAAAAATATAAAGGATGCAATACTGGACAAAGAAGGAAACTTCTTGAGGGGGGGGGCGAATCTCAGCTTTCATTACTAAAACATTTAAGTTTCTATCCCACATGGCTATGAAGACAGGCATGAAATATCGCCTGGAATTTAAAAGCAGGTTGGAAGCTGCAGCTGCAGTTGCCAGCCTCATAACTGGAACAGGCTACAGAAAGCGCACAATTCTGAACTTGGCTTAAGAAGGAATGGCTGCAGATTTCAAAACTCAAATTGCAGCTGAATTTCAGAATTCAAAGTGATGTTTTTGATCATTAAAGCCTGAGATAGCCTGGACCCTTTGTACTTTGGGGGGTGGCTGTTCCCATTCTCGTGTTAATTAGCAGGAGGCAAGCAGCTCCACATCCCATTCTTTGTTCAAGTAAGGCCAGGGAGAAGGAACGGTTGGACGTGATCAGGGAAGATGGCACCCCCTTTGCGGAGCATCCTTCCTTGGGAACTCAGCTCTGCTTCGCTGCTTACTGTCATTTCAGCAGCTGGTAAAACCTTTTGTCTTGAAAAGCCATTTCCCTCTGGGTGACTGTGCAGTGTGCAATGTTTTATATCGTTGCTGCTTTGGATTTTAGGTTTTTTACTAGTGTTCTACCATTTTTTAATTCATGCTGTTTCATGCTGTTCTGATGCTTGGCTGTACACTGCCTTTGAGTGCCATTCTCACAGAAAACGAGTCTTTGAAATGCCTGGGATGTGAATTTAAAAAAAAAAAAATAAATAAATAAAGTGTGCATCCAAAGCCTGCTAAACTCTCAGAAGTCTGAAAGGTGTCTGAATATGATTTCCAGTGGCTGAAGAGTGGCTACCCTACCCAGTACCTGTTAGAAGCATTATGCCTCCGAATACCAGTTGCTGGAAATCACATAGGTGGGCAGAGTTACTGGTGAGTCTCTACTTGCTAAAGGGGAGAAATAACTTTTAGTCCTGAATTGCTGCAGAACAGATAATTGTCACTAGGTGGCACTGCAAACCTATCAATGGCGTTTGGGTTCAAGAAACAAGTACTGTACTGACAACAGAACTGTACAGAATAACCTTACATTTACAGAGCAAAATATCCTTTTGAATTATATGCCCAAAAGGACAATATGAGTGGACTCTCTGTGCCCTTACCACAGCAAAAAGAGTGATACTGATGAACTGGAAAAATAAAAATGCAGTTCCCTTCTTTGATTGGATTGAAGATATATACAAACTCGCAACGTATGATAACTTGCATATAACAACAACAACAACTTGTATACAAATGCAGACTTGCCATGGACAAATTCAGTGATATTTGGAATCCATTCTTACAAATACTGTAACAGGTTAAGATCTGGTGAAGTACAACAACAGCTTTGTAAAGTATACAGTTTGGGGGTTTCCCCCTCCTCCTTTTACTTTCCCTTCTACACGGGTGCTGTTTTTCTTTTTCTCTCTTTTATGTATGTCTCACCATGTTTAGAGCACATATAATTATGTAGTTTTAAACTTTCAGTAAAGTATAAGGGGGGCGGAGAAACAGGTACTGATAAATAGATCATCCAGGTTGTTCTTCCCATCAGCACGTAAACTAAGCCCCACTGACATCAGAAACAAATTCCCCCCAAAACTTTGCAGTTCTAAAAGGGTGGGAGGCAGAGAGAGGTGCAACCCCCTCAACTTTGACTCCGGAAGAACAGAGGTGAAGTCTCACGGCAGCAATTATGGAAAGAGAGAGAATGATGTCTAAATACATCCATTTCAGATCAAAAAGGAAGAGAAATGCATTTAAACAGAAGAGGTAATCTGATGCAGTTGCTGACGCAATATTGGGAATATGGAACATTATTCTGAAAGGGGTGCCCCCCCCCCATTGAAATGTTCTGAAGCTTTTATCTAAATGGCCATAATGAGATGAGACTGATTATTTTCAGTCATTTTCCAGGTCATGGTGAACTGCAATTTTCCAGATTGGGGACATCTATCTCACTACATAGGAGGATGGTCAGAAGAAAAGTATCAGTATACAAAATGTAAAAATGAGGCGGGGAAGAGACATAATCTCTTTGTGGTTTTATCACATCATAAATGAAAGTAGGAATCGGTTCTCTGTAGGTCCACATGCTAAGATTGTAACACACATTTCTCCCAGTATAAAAAACATCTATATGCTGTTTGTTTCTAATATGCACACAGTTATGCAAATTTCTGAAAAAAATAATGCATTTTAGTGTTAATATCAGTAAAATATGCATTTTTGTGCACACTCTTCCCTAATTCAGACTTTAGGGGCAGAAAATTGCATTGCAAAAATCAGAACAGTGAGAATTTCAAAGGCTAGTCATGCTTCAGTTTGCATATTTGTCCAAGGAGTGCAAATGTGAGCTTAACAAATTTCCCTCTGCTCCTTTCTCCTAAGTAAGAGAATTGCAGCACCAGGCTTCAAGCGAGACGTGTTCACAGTACTGTTCTAATGACAAGAGTTTGCTCTCAACGATACAACCCTTGAGGCTCTTTCCCTAAGATTTGGCAATGTCTGTGCAACCCGGAGGGGCAAGGACTTGGCAAAGAAACCGTCTTCCTAATACAGCACCATCTGGGCTGCTACACAAAAAGCGCATCCCAACAAGCCAACATCGGGGAGTGCAAAGTTTTTGTTTGCAGTGAAATATTTATTAGAACAGCTGGAGAGCTAAGAAGAAACAAAGGTGGAAGAAAGGTGGGGCTAGTCGAGATTTATTGGATACTTGAGAAATATGACCTGGGCCATCATAGTTCTGAAGACCAAATCTATGAACCAGATATGTGAAAAGAAGCAGTCTTACCTCCACAAATGCGCACACGGATATTGGGTCCTGATCTGATGGGTCGTTTCATCAAACATGACAGGACTTTGAAGAGCAAATGCGCCCCCTCGCAATGCGCTGTGTGCACATGTCATGAGAAATGCTGACGTCAGTCACACACGTCGCTAGAGAAGGTGCTTTATCTGCACATGCACATTTATGTGCACACATAAATGTGCATGTGCAGATAAAGCACCTCTACAACTTTTGGTGTACAAACTCACAGCTGATGAATGAATTGATAAAAGCGCCACTTGTCCAACTAGTCCCCCAGAGCTGGTCAACACCAGTACTGCCCATGACTAGGTAGGCTGCCTGATTGCAGGACAAAGGAGGAACTGAGTATGGAGGCAGCCCTTGGATTCTGGGCCTCTCTTCCAGGAAAGGGAACCTCAGCAGGAGTTAGCATCTTTTCTCAGCCCCGGCAGGGCCATGGTGATGACACTGCCTCCCACCTTCTCTAGGAGCGGCAGTCTGAGAATCATCACTTAAATAAAGGCAGTGTGAAGCCCAGGAAATAAATAGGGCAGATAACGAGGTTATTTGCATAGCTATTAGCCTCCAGGATTCACAATCATTTTGACATGGGACGTGCTGTCATTATATGTCATGTCATCACAGTGCCGGAATTTAAGAGCTGAGAACTAATCATGGCTTCCCTCCTCCCTGCCCTCCTGGAGAAGCAGCAAACATTCCCTCCCAAATGATGGTCTTCCACACATAATTAAGGCCCTTGTGTTGCAAGATCGCAGACTTGCTGCGCACTCCCCTCCTGCCAGTCAGAGAATACTGCCACTTATCTGTCTCTTGCTGGGACCTGATGGATCTTGCAGCAAGTTCCAGCTGCGCCAAGCAGAACCAAGAAACCCCAGCTGCCAGATTCTCTCTTGATCTAACTGAGTAGATTCAGAGCGAGATGTCTATATAAGTACTGCATCTAGTATCATTATGATCTTATGAAGTCTAGGACAGCACTCTGAAAGGGGCAGCAAGGTGATGTTTGTTTGTTCCAGTTCAGGAGTAAGCAGCGGGTTTTCCGGCAGAAAGCAGGAAAAAAGAAAAACCGATGCCTAGAAAACATGGGGGGAACGGAAGTAGGGATGAGCCCATCATGAACCTGGAGGGTGGATTCAGATGGCCCAAGGTGTTTCTCACATTCAAATCCAGGGAAGACAGAATAAGCTAGCTGAGGCTTCCTACTAGTGCTTGATTCAGGTGACATGCCACCACTCATTTGTAGCCAAACAGGCAGGGATGCATGCTTAACACTCAAGCAAAAGGGAGCCTGGGAGTGCCATGAAGTTCTGTGCGCGCTGTGCATTTCAAAACACAGGAAAACTTTCTAACCTACTCAAGAATATTGTATGTCCCACTAACCTTGTACTAAACAGATGAGACCCATCAGCAAGTGAAAGCTTTTCAACAGCCCCAGGCAAAATAGCTGTTCGCAAACAATGAACAGTTTATTTACTGAAAATAGTGCATAAAACCAGGCACACAAGTAAACAAAACCTGGAAGCAGCTTGCTAAACTTAGTTAAAATTCTGACAGGTGGAGGCAGAACATACTGTGCATGTGGCTTCAGATATCTGAGAAGCAGGAAAATGGGAAGAACAACTGGGATCACAGCACCCGTTTTTGTAAATCTGTGTAATATCCAGATAAGTAGCTCATGCTTATCCCCCAGGGCAGGGATAATCTTGTCCTTCTCTGTGGACTTCCTGAAGAGCTGATTAAGTAGCAATATGATAGCCATCTCCAAATATCCAAAGGCCTGTCTCATATAGATGATGGAGCAAAGTTTTTTCCTATTGCTCAAGAGCAGGACTCACCAAATGTGTACAGGCATATTTTGAAGTTTGGGGGGGAGAACCCTAAAAAACCCCCAAACCTACCCAAACAGCATTTCCACCCACCCTTAGAAAAACAAAAACAAATACTGAAGTACACAAACCTACACAGGCAACATCACCACAACTACAAGCAAACTCTTTACAAACAAGCCCAGGCAGCACAGCACAGCTGCCCTCCAAAGAAACCACAAAATTGCACACTCACAAAATTAAGAGAGGCTTCACTCTCCAACACTTCTCACTGTTCAGCCCCTCAGACGCAGCTCACCTCAACCACCAGACGTTTACCAGGGAGGGAAGCGTCATAGCTCAGCATTGCATACAAAAGCTCCCAGGTTCAATATCCGGCGTCTCTAAGATTAGGAGAGACCTTTTCTGAAATCCTGGAGAGCCACTGCCAGTTGGTGCAGGTAACACTAAGCTAGATATCCCAGTGGTCTGACTCCGTATAAGACAGCTTCCTATGTTCCCATCAAGTCCCTTTTCTCCTCCTCCTCTTGCTTACAAAAATCCTATATATATATGAAAAACTGGGCATACTGGAATGCAAAGAACCGGCTTCCTCTGCCTTGCCCTCTCTCACCCAAGGGGGACCCAGAGGCATCCTGGGAAGAAGCCATCCCTGGGTAACGTTCTGCAGAGGGTAGAGTCCAGAGCAAAGCATTCAGATTATAATGAAGGGAATTGATGACTAAACATTAATAAGAACTTCCTGACACGACGAGCTGTTCTGCAGTGGAGCAGACTACACTGGAAAGTAGTGGAATCCCTTTCAATAATAATAATAATAATAATAATAATAATAATAATAATAATTATTATTATTATTATTATTATTATTATTTATTTGTACCCCGCCCATCTGGCTGGGTTTCCCTAGCCGCTCTGGGTAGCTTCCAGCAAAGATTAAAATGCCACACATTAAAAACTTCCCTGAACATTAGAAGTTTTCAGGCAGAGACGAGAAGCCTCCCCTATCTTGGGTGCTGTAGTTGGGTTCCCCCCAGCTCTGAGATACTAAGATTTTCTTAGCCTCTTGTCAGTCATACCAGTTCCCCAACATCGTAGTTCCCTCTGAGCCCTTGGATTCAGAGCAAGAGATGGAGGCGCCTGAGGATAGAGTCAGGGTCAGGCTCCCACCACGGTGGTGCCACAGGGCTAGTCTGGGTAAGCTAGCGAGCTCCACTCTGGAAGGATCAAGTACTGGGTAAGCAGGGTGAGACAAGTTGCCTGCTCGAGCAGGCTTGCATTTTTCAGACAGTTCTGCTAAATATTTCAGGGCTGTACATGGGAAAGCTCTCCGTCCGTCAGCCTAGATCGGAGTCAGGCAAGGAAGGAAGGCTGCAGTGTATACCAGGGGAGGGATGAATAATGCAGGCCTCCTGTCTTGCTGGTGCAGGAGGAAAAGAGGGCTCCATGGCTGTATCTGGCACTGGGGATGGCTCAGAGATCAAGTGCGACACACACGCACAAGCACAACAGAGCTTGTGAGCTGAGGAGCGAACCTGGGTCCGGCGCACTAGGAGAAGACAGGTAGAGGCATGCCTATAGCATCACAAAACGGAAACAGGCTACTATCTATGAAGCATGGGTGGGCAAACTAAGGCCCGGGGGCCCAATCGGGCCCAATCGCCTTCTCAATCCGGCCCATGGATGATCCAAGAATCAGCATGTTTTTACATGAGTAGAATGTGTCCTTTTATTTCAAATGCATCTCTGGATTATTTGTGGGGCATAGGAATTCTTTCATTATTATTTTTCCAAAATATATAGTCCGGCCCCCGACAAGGTCTGAGAGACAGAGGATTGGCCCCCTGCTGAAAAAATTTGCTGACCCCTGCTCTAAAGCAACAGCTAAACAAAAACCCCTGTGTGTGACTGTATGAACACTCAACTGTGACTCAGGGGCCATGCTAGATAGGCTCAGCAGCCCCCACCCAAACCTTGGGCATATTTCAGGCAGTGCTACCACAGGAGCAGCCAACCTGCTCCCATGTCCCCTGAGCTCCCACCACAGTGAAGAGTGTCTTTGCTTTACGTTGAAAATAAGATCTGCCCACTGCCCACTGTGCTCTCTGCCGAGGGTCACTGTCTTTGTGACAACAAGAAATTAATGGCTTCCCTGAAACTGTGCACAGGTTGCTCCTTGATAAACTGAAGGCAGTGTTCGGCTAATTTCCTTATGTTCACATTGCTTTTTGCTGCACACAAGTGCGAATCTGTGAGGAGGTGTGATCTAAAGTGGTCCCCATTTCCATGGGAATGGCTTTTACTATCGCAATGTGACTTCCTTTGCCCCCAGAGTGAAAAGCCTCCCCAAAGGCCAGGAATGAACTGCTAAAGAGCAAATCAAAGGCTGTGCTCTGTTGAAGGCAGTGGCGCAGAATGAGACGAGGAGAGCACCTCGGAGTCCCTGTTGCATCTTGTCAAAAGAGCTGACAGATCAAAAAGGCCACCAGTGGTCTTTCTAGAGAAGCGTAGAGAGTTTGGCAACTCCGAACAATTTTAGCAGGGAGGTGATCTGCTGTGGGGCAATCTGCCTCCACATTCGTATCAGTCTCACAGCCACCATTAAGAGGACAAAAGTCACCCAAAGAAAAATGCTCAGAAGAAGAGCAGGATTGGGGGAACAATTTGGTTTGCTTCACATCTGAATGCAATCCTACCTAATGCGCACTTCCTGAAATGGTGCAAGAACCAAAATGCAGCTCTCCTCTGAATTTTGCTATGCAGTTCTCCAACCAAAAAGGGGAAATTGTGTAGTAAAATGCAAATATTAGAGAAAATAAGATACAAAATGTGTTAGAGAAATTTGTTTGCACCAAATGCACATATTAGAGAAGATGCACACTAAAATTGTAGCCTTTTTTTCCTGAGGACTTTTAAAAAATAAAACAAAAATAGATCACAAGCTGGTACAGAAATGTCAAGAAAATGAGCTTAAATTTGGAAAAAAATGAGAAACACGGAGATAGGGAAATTCACAGATTTATCCACTCCTAAAGAAGTGTCACTGTTTAATCACTAGTGTGAAATCCTGGGGTCCTTTGCTGAGCCCTTAAACCAGCACCTGAGAAATCACTTGGTATGACATCTATTTACTTTATCACTGGAACCAAATCCATCCCCAAACGCTTGCCCATCACTGGGGAGTGCAATGAAAACTCTTGCTACAGCGGCGTAGCGTGGGTTATCAGCACCCGGGGCAAGGCAAGTAATTTGCGCCCCCTAACCCGGGGCAAGGCAAATAATTTGCGCCCCCTAACCCGGGGCAAGGCAAGTACAGTAATTTACTCTCCCAAGCAGCAGCAGCAGCGAGGCTTCTCTTTCCCCCGCGCTCTCCTGGAGCTGCCTCTTTTCTTTCCTTTTTTCCCTTTCTCCAAGGCTTTTCGCTTTCTCTCCTTAATTGATTCCTCCTCCACACCGCAGCGTTTCCTAGCTGCTTCCCCCCCCCTTCCCCTCTCTCTCCTCCTCGCTCTGCTTGCCTTGCCCTGCACCGGCAGCAGCAGGCGCAGCCAGACCCCCGCCAGCCAGCCCGCCCGCCCGCCCACCCGGCTTCCTCTCCTTTTTTTGCCCGCGGCAGAAGGCTTCGCTCTCCCCCTTCCGCGACCTCCTCGCCAAGCCGAGCGAGCGCGGGCTCCCTAACCCGTGGATTTTAGTAGGGGCAGAGAGCTGCTAGTGCGAGCGCGCCCCCCGCCCATGTTGCGCCCGGTGCGGCCGGCCCCCCTGGCACCCCCCACGCTACGCCACTGTCTTGCTAGCAGGAGAGAGGGCTTCACACTGGAATACTACACCACAGATCTGCTGGCCTCTAACCTCTCTCCATCCAAAGCCTCACTAAGAAAGGTTAGTATCCTCTTTCTCTTCCTTTCTCTGTGTAACTTGGCTGAAGGGACAAAGGGCCTTAACATGGGGGTGAGAACCAATTAGTTAGAAATCTCCCAGATCAGAACACATACCTAACAAGAAGTTAAGCTTGTTAACACACACACAAAAAAGAATGGAAGGAGAGCAACACTTCTGCTGCCTGAAGTTTGCAGGTCATGCACTTCTTAGGGAGAAGGAGAAAGAGAAAGGAACAAGCTGTGGGGAAGGCAAAAAATATTAAGATAAAGTCGCTCAGATTCAGGAAGAGGTAGACTCCACCGTGGGGGCATGGCCGGGGCAAGAGAGTGCTAGAGTCCTGTCTAGTCAAGTTGCATGGGATCACTTCTAATCTGTTACCTCTGAAGATGTGGACAGGCTGCTTGGACGAGTGAAACCAACCACCTGTCTCCTTGATCCTTGCCCATCCTGGCTTATAAAAGCTAGCCAGGAAGGGCTGGGGAATGGGCTTCACGGGGTGGTGAATGCTTCTGTCTGTGAGGGAGCCTTCCCAGACCTGCTTAAAGAGGTGGTCATTAAACCGCTTCTTTAAAAAACATCTCTGGGCCCGGCCAATATGGCCAACTATCACCCAGTCTCAAATCTTCCATTGTTGGGCAAGGTGATTGAGTGAGTGGTTGCTGAACAACACCAGGCACGTCTGGAAGAAGCGGACCATTTGGATCCCTTCAAGTCAGGTTTCAGGCCTCATCATGGGACTGAAACTGCCTTGGTCGCACTGGTCGATGATCTCCAGCGGGCTAGGGACAAAGGTGAGAGCTGTTTCCTAGTTCTGCTGGATCTCTCAGCGGCTTTTGATACCATCAACCATAACATCCTTCTGGACCGTCTAGAGGGGCTGGGAGCTGGGGGCACTGTTATACAGTGGTTCCACTCCTTCCTCCTGGGCCGTGTTCAGAAAGTGGTGAGGGGGGATGAGTGTTCAGACCCCTGGGCCCTCACTTGTGGGGTGCCTCAGGGTTCTGTCCTCTCCCCCATGCTTTTCAACATCTACATGCAGCCACTGGGAGAGATCATCAGGGGATTGGGTTGGGTGTTCATCAATATGCAGATGATACCCAGCTCTACCTCTCTCTTTTTTTTTTAATGATATTTATTAAAGTTTCAAAAGATACAAAAATTACACAAGAACAAAAACAAAAAGTAAGAATACAAAAAGTAAAAATACAAAAAGTAAAAATACAAAATACAAGAAAATAAAAAATACAGAAAAAAGAATAAAAAGAAAAACAAAACAAATTCATTATTTTCAGACCCTTAACTGTCATTGCCTTCTTTCTTAGACCTCCTCCTCCTCCCTTCCTTTGTATTCTAGTTATTAATTATCCCAGCAAATCCTTTCCTTTCCATGTTTCAAAAAATTCTATCATTACATTACCCTCGACTAATTTAATCCTATCTTTCTATATTAAACTAAGCCTTAAAGTTTAAAACTTAAGTCTTAACCTTACCAGCTTCTTATAATCATAATATTCTTTTATAATTCTTTATGCATCTTTACTAAAGCCAGGTAATTTCTTCCAACATTTTTCTATCATTCATCAACTTTGTAAAACATTCTGATAATAAAGAAAAATAGAAAGAAAGATATAGACAAGTCCAATCTTTATCCAACGTCCCTTCCTCCTGGTTCCGGGATTTGTCAGTCCTTATTCCCATCAGTCTAACCCGGTAACCTTATGTCCGAGGCCCTCAAGTCACTTCCATGGCCCTTCCGCGGCTCTTCTTCATACTTATAACTGTAATTTCCCTTATCTCCTCGTGATAACTCCAGCTTGACAATGTCTCTTGCTCGTGGTAACTCCAACATAGTAATGTTTTTAACCCTTCTCGTCAGATCAGACCCTTTTCCATATTCATCGCTGCATTCCATGTAGTATTTAAAAACATGTTTCAAGGACCCTCCAAAATTGAGGGCCCCCACAGTCCCAAACATATCGCAGCCCATTGCCATATTTAAAAAGTCCAGACATCCCAACATAGGGGGGTCAATCCAGCCCCCCATTTCCAAGCCACACCGAACTTTCCCTTTCCAGATCTGGCTTTTTCCAAGTTCATTTGTCCAGTCCGAAGGATCATACTCCTGTTGTGTCTGTTCTGTCAAAACACACTCCTGATTTAATGGCACAAACTCCTGTTCTGTCAAAACACACTCCTGGTTTGAATCCTGAGTAGGCTCCACATATTTTCCCACAGTCTGGTCAAGACATTCCACTGCCTGTTTAAGATTTCTAGTCGAAATGGCCATCCGGTTCACCTTATCATGTAATTCTTCCAGTAGAGCATTTGTTTTGTAAATAACACGCACCAAGGTTTCTGAAAACATTGTCTTGCACAATCAGACACTTTCCCACGGTTATTTTGTAACAGCTGTCAAATCCCTGGAGTTAGTTACAGTTTCAAAAGCTCCCCCTAGGGGGAAGACTTATATTTATTTTTGCTACAAAGTTTCCCTTTCCCCCCCCCCCAAAATACTTAAGATACTTTGTCCATATATATTCCTTTAGAATGAGAAAGGGAACAGTAGAATCACAAAGTTTCTCTTCTTTTAGCTATCTGTCAAAAAACAATTATCTTGGTAAACTCACGTCAGTCCTGACACCCCCGCTCCAGGATCAGGACGGAGGAAAATAACTTCCTTTTACAATTACTTCAAATAGTCCAAAAAAATATTCCCAATTTAAAATGTTGAAATCCACTCTTTTAAAGTTGATTTTCTGAGCTCTAGTGTAAATTGCCTTTGCTTTGTTCTATTTACAAAAGAACGGAAGGGTGAATTCCTGTTTAGCCCTTCCCGCTCCGTACCAAATTCAATAGATTTTTTCTTTTCTTTTCTTTTTTATAGTCCGATTCTGTCCTTTTCACAAATCTTTATTTGATATCCCATTTGTTCAAATTCTAAGTACTCACGGGTGTTTGTTTTAAAGTCCAAATTGTCCCAGGAAAGAAGGCAGCGCTCTCCGGCAGCAGCTATGCGGCTTTGCTCCACGGAAATAGTGATTGACTCACAGCACCACGCCACTTCCCCCTCCTCACTTCGGAGCCCATTAGTGGGTTCCTTAGCAGATTGGGGGGGCGCTAAAGGTGCCCGCCGAGTCCCACGGTCACAGGCTTCATCCGCCTGTGATTTTGAAGGGGTCCCCGCTTCGCCGTAGCGGAATAGACCCTGTTTACCGCGGAGCCAGTCCCTCCAGTTCAGAGGGAGTCCGCCATTGCCGGTGGCGCCACCCCGGAAGTCCCCAGCTCTACCTCTCTTTCACATCAGAACCAGTGAAGGCGGTGAAGGTCCTGTGTGAGTGTCTGGAGGCGGGTGGAGGATGGATGGCGGCTAACAGATTGAGGTTGAATCCTGACAAGACAGAAGTACTGTTTTTGGGGGACAGGAGGTGGGCAGGTGTGGAGGGCTCCCTGGTCCTGAATGGGGTAACTGTGCCCCTGAAGGACCAGGTGCGCAGCCTGGGAGTCATTCTGGACTCACAGCTGTCCATGGAGGCGCAGGTCAATTCTGTGTCCAGGACAGCTGTTTATCAGCTCCACCTGGTACACAGGCTGAGACCCTACCTGCCTGCAGACTGTCTCACCAGAGTGGTGCATGCTCTAGTTATCTCTCACTTGGATTACTGCAATGCGTTCTATGTGGGGCTACCTTTGAAGGTGACCCAGAAACTACAACTAATCCAGAATGCGGCAGCTAGACTGGTGACTGGGAGCGGCCGCCAAGACCACATAACACCGGTCTTGAAAAATCTACATTGCCTCCCAGTACGTTTCTGAGCACAATTCAAAATATTGGTGCTGACCTTTAAAGCCCTAAACAGCCTCAGTCCAGTATACCCGAAGGAGCGTCTCCACCCCCATCTTTCTGCCCGGACACTGAGGTCCAGCGCCAAGAGTCTTCTGGTGGTTCCCTTGCTGCAAGAAGCCAAGTTACAGGGAACCAGGCAGAGGGCCTTCTTGGTAGTGGCACCCGCCCTGTGGAACGCCCTCCCACCAGCTGTCAAAGAGAAGAACAACTACCAGACTTTTTGAAGCCCTGTTTAGGGAAGCTTTTAATGACTGATGTTTTAATGTATTTTTAATCTTTTGTTGGAAGCCGCCCAGAGTGGCTGGGGAAACCCAGCCAGATGGGCGGGGTATAAATATTATTATTATTATTATTATTATTATTATTATTAACAACCTTGAGCCATGGCAAACCATCAGCTGCCAAAACAGTGTCCAGAAAGGCTAGAAAGAACCAGAACCTCAAGCCTAACCCCTAACCCCCAGTCTATGGATGAAGCTGGCTCCCTCTAAGAAGAGTCTCCTGGACTAGGTCAGTGGCCCACCTAGTCCAATACCCTGATCTCACCAGATGCTTTTGGGAAGCCTGAGAGCAGGACCCGAGGACAACAGTGAAATCTGTAGCAACTAATATTAATTGCCTGTGGCAGTGGAGGTAGAGGGTGACCATCAGGGTCCATTCAATGGTCGAGCAGATGCTTTGCTTCGTACGCAGAAGGTTCCAGGTTCAATCCCCTATTATCAGCAGCATAAAACAGCGACAACCCAGGGAGCTGAAGATGGGAAAGAGTCTAAGGCTTTGGAGCCCTGCTGTCAATCAGAGAAGACAACACTGGGCCAGAAAGACAAATGGTCTGACAGGGTGTAAGGCAGCTTTCTATGTCCCCTAATACATCCCTCTCTCCCTAGTCTCTATGCAGTACTTTTCTCACAGGGCAAATGACTCAGGTTTTCTGAAGGTGGCGAGTCATTAAAGAATCCCCCTAAGGGCAGGGTGCCAGCAGGGTTCCTCAGCTGCTCAACAGTGCTCCGTAGGCTCCTGGAGTGAAGAGCCCGTGCCAAGTGATGAGCATGCCTAGATTTGATGTGTCACAGAAATGCCCTGCAGGACACCACAGGATTTGCCATCCTTTTCCTATATACAGACAGCTCGGTTTCTGTTGGGTCATTAAGGAAAGCCAAAGGGAAGCAGATGGTTCTGAGGCTTCAGAGCAGCACAAACAAAGGCATGTGTGTAACCTGGAATCGCTACCTAAGGCTGGCTTTCTCTTCTCATGTGGCTCCTCACTCACATCTACTCTACCTATAAACCTGGAAGATGCATTGCAAAAACCATGCCCCTACAGATACCTCTTGGGAGCAGTCCTGTACAACAGCTTTAGTAAATTCCACACAAACGATCTCAATACAATGATTAGGTGGGAAATTGCAATCAAACATAACTATGCATGAGTGCTAGTTAGTGCACGAAGGGGTTAAGACCTTAGAACTGTGTTCCTAGACTCAGGTCATGTCCCCCTGGTGAGGAAGGAAATGAAGCTTCTTCTGTTCCTTTCCTCACTATCTTTTCGCGCCATGTAATCAAGCACAGACTGCATGTTTGAAACTATCTTTCTGTATTTTGTACCCAGGAGTATTCTACCTGTGTTCTCCTTGCTGTTGCATGGAATAGTACATGAATCAGACCTTTGGATTTAGTAAGTAAAGCTTTTAAACTTATTCAAAAGCATTGTCTGCTCATTGCCAGAAAGATAAGAGAGGGGGGCAAGCACTGTAGGCGGATTAAACAGGATATGAAAGGGGATTTAACAACCCATATTCCCACACTATACTGCTGCTTAACACTGTGACTGTTTATAACTTTGCTGAGGGTTCTCTTCTGCTGAAGAGTGTGCAAAACCTGTTTTGAATCCAGGCTTCCAGCTGGTTCGTTTGTTAATTAACCCACACGTGGGTCACAGATCTTATTTCCCCCCCCCCAACAGACAACACCTCCCTCATTACCCTCTCCACCCCACTGAGCAGCCTCAACAAGCCTCTGGCTCGTGAGGAGGTGCAGAGGGCTTCTACAGCTGACGCACAGGAGAATCAGCTGCTGCTGTGCTACCCCACACAGCAGCTGTGAGGCAGGGAGGCCTCAACAAAGCCCCACTGGCTCGTGAGGAGACCCAAGCGATTTCAATTACCGTATTTTTCGCCCTATAGGACGCACTTTTCCCCCTCCAAAAATGAAGGGGAAATGTGTGTGCGTCCTATGGGGCGAATGCAGGCTTTCGCTGAAGCCTGGAGAGCGAGAGGCATCGGTGCGCACCGACCCCTCTCGCTCTCCAGGCTTCAGGAAGCTATCCGCAAGCCTTGCGAGCCCGGGGGAGTTCCCGCGGTCTCACAAGGCTTGCGGGCAGCAGCCTGCAGCCCGGAGCACGGGGCGCCCTCCGGAGGACGCCCCATGCTTCGGGAAGGTGTCCGCAAGCCTCCCGCACCCGGCGGGAGGTCCTGCCAGGCGCGCGAGGCTTGGGGTGGCAGCCTGCATCCCGAAGCACGGGGTGCCCTCCAGAAGACGCCCTGTGCTTCGGGAAGGTGTCCGCAAGCCTTGCGCGCCGGGCGGGAGGTCCCGCCGGGCTCGCAAGGCTTGCAGGCAGCAGCCTGTTCTGGGGGCTGGGGTCGGGGGAAGCTTGGGCTTCCCCCGTGCCAGCCCCGCGCCTGGGGGGGAAATAATTTTTTTTCTTTATTCCCCCCCCCCAAACAAACTAGGTGCGTCTTATGGGGCGGTGCGTCCTATGGGGTGAAAAATACGGTACATGTGGGGAGGCCCAGAACACAACCCTCCACGGCCTGTATATTCAAACCAAGGATATTGGTCTTCGTCAGGCTGTTGGTAAACTCCATGACTTGACTCCCAAAAGCACACTCTTCCAGATGAATGACAACAATGTATATTCAAATCTTGAGCACCATGTGTTGCAGTGGTCAAAGAATTTGTCCGTCTGTCCCAGCATCGTCTGTTCTGCCTGGCAGAAGCTCTCTGGGGTTTCAGGTACAGCCAATCCTTTTTTTTTTTTTTTTTTTAACTGGTGAGGCCAGAGATTGAGCTAGGGACCATTTGCATGCAAAACATGTGCTCTGCCACTGAGCTGTGGTATTAACTCACCACCCATCCCCAGGGCTTTGGTTCTTTTTGGAGCTTTTGCACGCCAGTGCAAGCACTCAAAATCTACCCTTCCAGTGACATTCCCAAATGCCAGGCCATGCATAGCATTAGATCTTTCCACATTATCATTTCAGCACATGGCGTCTGCAGATGGGAATCGGCCTTTGCAGAGGTGCAAGAAAATGAGTCTGAACTTAAGGATGGCAAAATTGAAGTAGTTTCTTGCGGTTGAGGCTGCATGCTTCCTAAATTCAGAAGCAGCCCTATAGAGTGACGATCAAATTTCACATTGGCCCTTCATCCAGATCAGTGACCATCACTCAACTATGCATTCATATTCAGGACAGAAAGCTAGCTAGCACCAAAGCAGGAGTGCCAGGGTCTGATATGAAGCCTAGACACCCCTCTTTAAGTTGGGTGAGCTTTCAAACCTCTTAATTCCTATGGGATACTTGATTTGAAGGCTCTTGGGCTCCGAAGCTTCTTTTGGTAGGGATTGGGGATGTCAGGGATGTCCAGAAGGACAGCATCTTTGGGCACCCCATTGGTGCAACAACCCATTTTTGAAACCTTGATGTGTGTGTGGGAGTGGGGAAGCTGTTTGGGGGAAATTTGGAGCAAGGAAATGGCAGGTGAGAAAAGAGTTAAGTGCCCCTCCTTATTCATTGCTTCTCTACCCCTACTTGCTCGCTCTCTGGAAGCTGTTTTTCTCCTTCAAGAAAAGCCATCAGGCTACAAGTTACACATTTTTCACATATGTATATTTTGCCTCACACAGCTTTAACACAGCATTCTTGCTGTCATGGAAGCAGAACAAAAAAACGCAACTCAAAATGTGACATTAGCATTATCCAAGCAAATCCATTCTTTTTGTGCCTCAAGTGACTAGGGCAGGGGTCAGCAAACTTTTTCAGCAGGGGGCCGGTCCACTGTCCCTCAGACCTTGTGGGGGGCCGGACTATATTTTGAAAAAAATAAAAATGAACAAATTCCTATGCACCACAAAAACCTAGAGATGCATTTTAACTAAAAGCATACATTCTACTCATGTAAAAACAACAGGGAGGCTCCACAAATAACTCAGACACGCATTTTAAATAAAAGGACACATTCTACTCATGTAAAAACACGCCGATTCCCGGACTGTCCGCGGGCCGGATTGAGAAGGCGATTGGGCCGCAACCAGCCCCCGGGCCTTGGTTTGCCTACCCATGTGCTAGGCCTTATAGTGCTTAGATTAATAGAGGGGTTGACTTGAATATGAAGACCACAGTTCGTTTATTTATTTATTTATTTATTTTTGTTTATCCCGATTTATTTATGTTGTGGATGTATTGGTTAGTGAGGGAACAGGGATTCCCCAGATTCTTGGGGGGCAGATTTCCCCTTCTTGTTTTGTGTGTGCTGGAGTTTAATCTGAGTGTTGGTGATTAAGGTGAGCTGACAGGCTGAGCTGGCTTTCTCCTGGCAGTCAGCTTACCAATGTTAATGTGGTGGCAGCTCCTCCTGCTCCTGACTATTCCCTGCCTTCTGCAGGGTCTCATGCTCCAGGTGCTTTTCCTGCTCCCACCAGCTAGCTGCTCATCCTTGGCCGAGAGCTGTGGGATGAGTGCCACTGCTCTCCTGCCCTTTGGCTCCTTCCCCAAAGTGTAAGCTTTGTATTACCTGGAGGGGGAGAAGATGAAACAGTCCACATCACTTAGGCAACCACCAAGAAGCGGCATCTCTTCCACCTGACACTTGTGTGGGAGGAGGATTTAGCATCAGCTCAAACATTCAAAGGAGGGGGGGAACAGGCAGTACAATCGTTTGTGTTCCTTCATGGCAAAACATACTTGTATGCAGAAAGCAACCACTTCAGATTTCTGTTTGGCCTTAGCATTCAATGTGTACGACATTTTTCTTTTCTGTTTCCCCCCCGCTCCCTTGCATCCTGCTGCAAGATCTGTACCATATACATTTTATTAATTCTGAATTGTCTGTCAGCACAATAGTGGAGCGCAAAACAGTTCTATGGAACATCAGACCTTATGTGCACAGATCCATGAGCTGCTCTGGGCACGACACCAAGTAGAGGGATTGGGGGGGGGGGCAGGAATTGAGCCACAGAAAGGCCAATTCCAGTATTGCAAAGCTGCTGTCAAATACTACCGAAATTACTCAAGAGTTGCACAAACAGTCCAAACCAAAATAGAGCTCCATCTGTTGACCTGATGGAGAGCCATGCTGCCATCCCTGAGGTTTCTTTCCTTTACACTCCAGTAACGATGGCAGCCTGTTTAAAGCACGCTGTTGAAACGGCCTGGCCAATGCCATGTTCTTTCTGGCTGTGGCACCTTTAGGCAGTTGGCTGCTAACTCCAAGCACCAAACTCCTTCTAACGGAGGAAGCCAAGCCTTTTAGGGGAGCTTCCCCAGAGCACAAACGCTGCTTCTTGCAACCAAAATTTCACAAGCAAAGAAGCCAATGCTTCATACACAACAAGAATGATTTCGGATGCAAGCAGAGAAACAAATCCAGAATTTCAAAAAGACTCTGTAATGGCTTATAATGCAGCAGGGAGGTTCCCTTGTGCTATTCTGAAATGCACACACTCTTTCATTTCATAAAACAAAATGCAGGTGTGCCATAGATTAATCACAGCCAGGATTCTGTACTGCACACTAATAAATCCTGCTGTCTTGGGTCTCCCAACCTCCCAAACTTGTTCTCATTGCCAACCAGGGAATCTTCCTTTGCCACTCTTAGCCTTCTAATAGCAGCTGCTGGGCTCCCAAACAGGATAAAGGGTTGAACAGCTAAACACAGCCTGTTTTCCTCCACTTGGTCTTCTTCCTCTGGCTCTACCGATCAGCACACAAATAAGCATGTTAATAACCAGTTTGCACGAAGCCACGGCACCGACTGGAGGCCTCAGGAGTCTAATTAGTGGCACATTTGCCTTGCCTCCTCTTGCGCTGGAGTGAGATGCATTAAGGTTTCTGCAGCAGCAGAATCGTAGCTATAATGGCCCTCAAACGCTGCACCTGCATGGCTTGCCTGCATTATTCCACCTTGCCCAGTGAGGGAGGGGTGCTACATTTGCATTCCACAAATGCTATCTGTGCAATAGGCTGCAAGTTAGCAAAAGGAAAGTATAAATTGTGCAGACAATGAACTGGGAAGAGCCTACTTCCCACGGCGGAGAAAGACCCCACCATGAGCTTCAAAAAGTGCTGGGCATTATTATGCAAGACAGACAACTATCCAGGCCCAGATTAATATGAAGAAACAGACTGTGTTCTTACTTCTTACCAAGTGCACTGGAAGCCTGTTTACTTAGAAATATAGTCTGGCCCATGTGGGCGAACAGGGAAATCGTTACTGATGCTATAAAATGCTGTTTGTAATTTTAGAGTACTGAACTATAAAACAACCCCCCAAGATGCTTTATTTATTTTGCTCTATTTAAAAGACTTGGAGGGATGCGAGTGGTGCTGTGGGTTAAACTCAGGTCAGAAGGTGGGCGGTTCGAATCCCCACGACGGTGTGAGCTCCCGTTGCTCGGTCCCTGCTCCTGCCCACCTAGCAGTTCAAAAGCACGTCAAAGTGGTAAACGGCGTTTCCGTGCGCTGCTCTGGTTTGCCAGAAGCAGCTTAGTCATGCTGGCCACATTACCCGGAAGCTGTACGCCGGCTCCCTCAGCCAGTAAAGTGAGATGAGCGCCACAACCCCAGAGTCGGGCCATGACTGCTCAGGGGTCCCTTTACCTTTTTAAAAGACTTACATGCCGCTTTCCAGAAATACTGACTTATAAAACGGTTTCCAGCCACTAAAATGCACCAATAACAATAATTAGGTTCTAACAATAATAAAACTATTGAATCTGATGGATTCAATGGCTCCATTGGATAGAGCATGGTACTGATAATGTCAAGGTTGCAGGTTTGATCCCCATATGGGACAGCTGCATATTCTTGCATTGCAAGGGGTGGACTAGATGGTCCTCAGGATCCCTTCCAACTCTACAGTTCTATGATTCTATGATTATAATAAGACAAAGAAACAGACTACAGTAGCATTGGGCACATAGCCCAACTATTCTATCCATCTCACACCTTTCTCACCCTCAGAGTCAAATAAGACTCATCTGAAGCTCACAATCTCTCTGAGAAGATTTTTTTAAAATAAAAAAATAGAATTTTTAAGTGAAGCATAAAAGTTACAGGTTCAGCTAAAGCTTGTGAATCTCTGGGAATGTTCCCTCTGAGCCAGGCAGAGGGCAGTAAAGACAAATACCAGTTATGAATTCACCACTGAAATTATTCTAGAATGAATGAGGAGGAAACTGAGTCAGGGATTTCACCAGAGGAGGAAGCGCATTAATGCCTTCAGATATTCTAAGCTGGGAAAGCGAGAGACAGCTTGGGGAAGAAGCTGCTTTCGCCAAATAGTGTTTGTCTCGTGAAGGAGAAAGGGTTGAATTTAAAACACCACCTAGCTTAGAACTCAATTTGTCTTTTCTATAACAGCACAGCAGTACGTTGCCCATGTAAATGCAACCAAATTTAAAGCAAGCCTTTCCAAGTGAACTTATATCAGGAAGCAGAATGTGTTACAGATCACTTGTCCTAGGCAGTTAGTGAGCAAAACTCTACTGTCTAAGGGTCAAATGACACACTTAATTGCTGTTTCGTGACTGGAATTCTCAACATCATTTTCTTCTTCAAAGAACAAGTCATGGACCTATTAGTTCAGATTGGGGTCATGGCGCAGGTTCATGCCGACAGCTGGATAACCCTACATGTTTGCAATCCCAGCAACAAGGTAACATAATGTACAGGTTTGGGGAGTAAGAACCGAGCTGCTGGAAGGCTTGGGAATTAAAACAGGAAAACCAGAGACGCAGGAAAAATCCAGAGTAACTGATATGATCTTTATGTCATGATGGACAAAGCTAGACTCCCTGGAAGTAAACCATCCAACCCTGTTTGCTTCTGGAAACAAGCAAACAAGCTAATCACTGGCACCGTCTCTTGCTAGGGCACATCCTCCCCAGCTGAACAGGCAAAGTGGCCACATTCATTCCTCTATTGCTTGCAAGCTAATGCAGGCACCACAATGCTGTCCTCCCATTTGGTAATGGAATTCCTTGTCTCTGAACACATCTGTGATGGCTGGGAAAGGCAGAGGGAGACACAAAAAAAGAGGGGGATGTTTGGCTCCATCAGGTATCAAGAGTGGAGTCTGCTACATGACCCTAGCATGCTATTCTGCAGCAGAGGACTATAGGCAACTCCACTCCACCTTTGGCGTGCTGGAGCTGCATTCCCTTGTGGCTTCTGTAGAGGGGCAGTCCTGATGTACAAACAGGTGCCTCTGATAATGACAACTGAGCCCCCTACGTTCCAGCACAAGGAAGCCTTCATCTGTTGATGGAGCAGAAGCATGAGCCTGCTAGGGAGCCTGAAAGTCAGTTGCAGCGGCTGCTACTAAGTCAGTAAAGGCAGAGGCTGCTACTGAAGTGTGTGTTAGCAAGATGCCTGCACTACCTAGTCTCCCTCTTGGTTTCCTCTGCTGTCTGTGAGCCACTTGCTCTGCATGTGCTGATACCTGCTGACTAGCCTGCAGAAGATTTAATTCTCTGCTTCTGGGTTTCCCCTGCCCCTCCCCTCCTTAGCATCCAGCTAGGCTTCAGGTTCTTGTGAACCAATCCCAAGGAAGCGGGGCAGCAGGAAATTGTGTCATCACACATTAACCCTTTGCTAGGAGCACCTGTTTATATCCCACCACCACCACCCCTTTCTGTATTAATTACAAGCTGCCAGAATCCCCAGGGCAACCGAGGTTTGCTTTTATTGGCAGCTAATTAAATAACTGTGGAAGTGTGAGGCCATTAGCACTTCATTTAGTTGGAATTAATCACATTATTTAGTGAGTCAGGGAGCAGGGAAGACTGGGGGTGCCAGGGGGATTCTGGGGCTTCCAGGTGAAAAAGGAGCTATCAATCAGGTATGCAGGAGGCAGAAAGAAGATTTTCAACATAAAGGTATTAAGAAGATCCTGCTGGATCAGGCCAATGGCACAGCTAGTCTGGCATCCTGTTCTCACATGCCTGTGAGAAGCCTGCAATTGAGACATTAAGTGTCACAGCACTCTGCCCACCTGCAGCGCCCAGCAACCAGGTGTATGCAGAAGGATTCCTCCCTGTGACCATGGAGGCAGAACATAGCCATCATGTCCATGAGCCATCAATAGCCTTTTGCTCCATAGATCTGGCTAATCTTCTTTGCCTTTTTCTCACAGGAATTTCCTCGTCTTCCTGCTGGTCTCCCCAAGCTGCGAAGGAACAACTTACCTGGCAACTCCCTTTTCCAAGCAAGCGACTTTCTCAGGCCCCCCCCCCAACACCACCTCCACCATTAAATTATTCATTTCCAGGTTTTCTACCATTTTGAAATGGGCAGTTGCCTAAGGGTGGAAACAAAATAGAGGCATCGTTCTGGTGGTTGAATCCCCTTGGGTCATAGGCCATGTAGATGTAGTCAGTTTCCCACTGGTCTTGGGACCCTCCAAACTAGTGTTTTATTGCAGGTGCACTGGGCAATAACAGGGCGTTGGTGGAAGATTTATTCCACTTTCGTTTGTTTTGCGATGGCTCCCCAATTCTTCCAGTGAAACAAAAGCAGGACCAAAAAAACCCCATTTGTGGCATGAAAAGTTGTGGGATTTCAGTAGGAAGTTACAGGGAAATAAGCAGCGTGATCATCCCCAAACCCTTGCAGGGGCAAATGGTACTGAAAGCAGTATCACACGTGACCACCCTGAGCACATATCATCATGAACATGAAATCAAAAGAAGGTCTGAAGGGGACCTTTAAAACATCAAGCCACATTACACTTGATGCAGCTACACCTCTCCTTTTTTCCTAAATTAATAGCAGCGCATGGTGGGTGGGATTGTTATCAGAATTTTAGCACACGCAGAGGGGAGGTTTATCTTTCCCTTCCCATCTATGACACCCGCACACCAGCAAATACCCACCCCACCTGTCCACCAAGTTCCCATTGGTTCCCTTAGTGATTTCTAACACAGGAGTCCTTGTGGAGACACACGGCAGAGCACAGGTGTTCGTTCACACATGAGCATCAGAAACAACCAAGGAGCATGTTAAGCATTTTTGTTCCATTCAGGAACATCAGAAGTATTCCTGACTCGTTTGCCATTAGCAGAATTTCCATGTACAGGCACCACTATCGTGTTCTGCAAAATGCAGGTTCTTCTGACAGCAGACAAGTCAGATGATGCATTTGTCAAAAGCTGGGGGGGTGGGCCTTTGGACAGAAGTGTGAGGAGGGGGAGCAGTCATTATTTAGACAGCAAATAGCAAAAAGAAGATTTCCGAGGAGCAAAACTGAGGGCTAGGCAGTTGCTAGGCTACATGTTACCTTTATCACGCAGGCAGTTTGAAGCAGCCACTGTGTGTAGAACCACTGCTATGTCACAGAAAGATGGCTCCATGCCAACACGGTTCTGCCTTGCCTTAGGTAACTATGAAAAGCAGACATCAGACCCAGTTCCCCTCCCTGCTTCCACTCGTTGGAACAGGCTTCCTTCTAGTTTCATTAATTTATTAAATTTGTATACTGCCCTTCATCTGAAGATCAAACAAACCAATAACGCCCCCCCCCCCCAAAAAAGGCTGTAGAATGTTAATCAGCCAAATGCCTGGTTGAAGAAGAATATTTTTGCCTGGAGCCTGAAGATATGTAATGAAGACACCAGGTGAGCTTCCTTGGAGAGAGCATTCCACAAGCTGGAACCCATTGCAGAAAAGGCCCGTTCTTGTCTTGCCACCCTCCAGACCTCTTGCAAAGGAAGAGCTTCAGATGATGATCACAGGGTTTGGGCCGATTCATACGGGGAAAGGTGGTCCTTGAGGTATTCCAGTCCTGAGCCATTTAAGGCTTTATAGGTCAAAACCAGCACTTTGAATTGGGCCTGCAAACTCATTGGCAGCTAGTGCAGTCAGGCCAGGATCGGTGTAATATGCTCAAACAGTCTTGTCCCAGTGAGCAGCCTGGCTGCTGAATTCTGCACCCGCTGGAGTTTCCAAACCGTCTTCAGAGGCAGCCCCACGTATAACACGTTGCAGTAATCTAACCTACAAGTTCTGATGCCCTTCCCTGACATCACAGCAGCTCCTCCAATCCCAGGCACACTTTTAAAGCTGCCTTTCCTGTGTAAGCTGCTTTCATGTAGTCATTTGCAATATACTGTAATCATTATAACTTGTCCATTTCACTGTATGTACCAAGTATATGCATACAGTGAGACAGATTGCCTACATGTGCCTTTTTAAAGATCCCATCCACTACAAAGATTTCTATATAGGCCATGCAGAGCATCTGAAGTGACCCACAGGGACTTCTCTCACTGCCACTGGCCTCTACAGTATAGGCAAGCTGTTCTGGAGTTGTCAACAGCACAATCTGCTCTCTTTCCAAAGGCATGGAAGAGGGACACTTACACTTTCAGACTGGCTTCGAACCAGCCCTTGTCTGTGCTGCCCTCTGCTGGAAGGCCTCCATTCTGCATGCTCAAGTGCCCTCAACCGGCAGTCAGTGCTGGGGTTTGCAGCCCCCCTTGGGTTGGACTGGCAGTTTCCTTTGCTTTTACTGCTGCAGCAGGCTTGTTGTGAGCAAGAGCTCGCTCCCCTCTCAGGGGAACTCTGTCTGCCGTCACCAGAACTCACAGCATTTAAAATTCATTGACATTTCATTGGAGAAAATTAAGAGCGAGCAAGTTGGCTTGAATAGGGAATTAGCAGCACTCTCTCCCGGCAACTTCTCAGCGGTGTCAGAGGCAGCGGCAAATTGACATGCGAGGCTGGTTGGAGGTGGGGGGGGGGGGAGAGGGGAAGGAGTGAGAGCAGTTTGTGGAGCAAAGGAAATGCTGGGTCCCGCCAGTCATAAGGCTGCTGGGATTACTGCTTTGCAAACGTACCTAAGGTTAGGGTTTTTGTTTTTGTTTTAATTCCCCTGCACGATGTAATTTTAAAAAATTTAATCTAAAGGGAAGCAAAGCGATTATCCAAATAGCAGCTCATTCGCCTAATCCAGTTAAAAGAGAAGCTCTGGTGGAAACAGAATGATAGGTCTTGCTGCAAAGAGACATTCGAGCCCCCGGGGGGCCCCACCCGAAATCCTCCAAGTCTTCCGCTGGGGGTAAAGAAAAACCAACCATTTATTTGCAAATTTGCCACAGCTGCCGACAGTGTGGAGGTAGTGAAAGTAATTTCCACTGACCTCCCAGCTCTCAGCGTCTCCTTGCCGCTGCTTCGCATCAGGCGAGGAGGCTGCTCAATCATGCGTATACTTCAAATCTATTGATGCCCAAATATAATCAGGTGGCTGAGGGCAGCCCTAGAAAGTCGTGCATGTGACTCTGTGCAACACAGGACCCTCAGAGGCTACACAGAGACATGTGAGGCCAAGCAAACAAGCAGGGGACAGTAAAGTAATGCTTCCCAAGTTTCTTTTTGATAGAAATTCAAGGTAATTTCTGGAACCCCCAACCCGTCTGCTCCACAGATGAATGTGCAGAGATACTTGCAAGAAATGGCGGGTCTATAGCCTGCTGCAGCATCCAGAGGTCTGTGCATTGGGGTAACGATGCCACCCTGATATCATTCCACTGACAAACTATTTCTGGCCCCCTTCCTAAAGAGGGACAGGCGAAAGAGTCTGTGTCCGTTTTGAAAGGGTTCATTCACACATCCGTGGCTGTGAAGGAACAGTGTACTGTTAAAAGTATTTTTTAAAAGATTCTTCAGCATACATTTCTACAATCAGTCTGGCTCTCCTAGATTTGTGCCTCTGACCGTTTTCCTTTCGAGATTTGCTAACCAAGCCCATTCTTCCTTGTGCAGATCCATCTTCTCAATACTATTTGGAACAGCCAGGAAAACTCCCACTTCTGCCACTCTTTAAGCCCTTTGACTAAGTGAAAAAAAGGTGGTCGCTAATCCACATTTCGTGATCATATTAATATTCCCGGAAATGACTGCCTGCTCCTATGCATGTTTACTCAGAAGCAAGAAGAGGTTGAATGGCCTCTGTCATGGATGCTTTAGTTGAGATTTCTGCATCGCAGGGGGCTGGACTAGCTGGAGCCCATTCCAACTCTGCAATTCTATGGTTCTAAGTCCTGCAGAGTTCAATGGGGCATATTCCCCAAGAATGCATGCACAGGATTGCAGTCACATTAGAGGTCTTGGGTGGAGGCCAGTTGCTATTCTCTGCTGCTGCTGGGCACCATCTTTTGCGGAAGCAAGCACTGGAAAAAGGGGTCATTATCTGCCCTGGACACCTTCTCTTGAGGGACAGAGTTTGTGGCAGAATGAGGATCTAAAATGTTTTTCAAAAGCAGAGGGCGTTCTCTTGCCTCTGCTCAGTTTTAGAACAATCCTCCTCAAATTTCAGCGCAGGATCTGTGTCTGCCTCCAACGTACTGAAAACAAGAAGGAGAACTGAACAGAACCTGACTTCATGCAGCCCAAATCTGCCAGCTAGTGGCATGGAGGCAGTGCCCTTTAGGAATGCATTGGGATTCCAGGCAGGATCAGGCATTTCTGTGGATTACACAAATGGATAGAATAGGGTTCTCAGAAAGTACAGCTTGTTTTAGCCCATTAACTATAATTAATTGCTTGCCTGTAATTAAAATTAACATGATCATAATATTTCAATAAAGGTGATAGTTGGGTAATTTTACACAGTTATAAACAGAAGTCTTCCCTGGTCAAAATAATAAAAGATAGGAGGTACATGGCTAGAAGCAGATGGCATTCTTTGCTGAGGAAATTCTATCTGTTGTCCCTCTTTAAGCACATAGGGCCAATCTACATGGGTTATTAATATGTCTTTGCATACAACTTTCAGGTTTTTGAAAAATGCAAAGAGCATCTGCTGTGATGAGAGGGCTGATAACTTTTGGAACCACAGCAGGCATGGATCAGGAAGGGGGGGATTTATTCCCAGTACAAATTCCAGCTTCAGAAGATGGATCTTACTCAAGACCAAAGCAGGGGAGGAAAGGGTTTAATCACATCCCATGCTGTGATAATTATCCCCCGCCCCTCTTTGGCTAATGCTATTTGCATTTATTAAAAGCGGCGCTGTTAAAAGCAAAGATGCATTTAAGGTCATGTGTAGCTTGGCTCTAACGCACTTCCTAACTCAAGATATGTCAAGCGCACAGATTATTTACAAAAATGCCATCAGCACAGAACGTCTCCGAAAAGACAGCTCTCATTAAAACCCCACAGTTTTAGTCTGATTAAGCTTACGTGTTCCCAGCCATGGTCTAGAGCTTCTTATTAAAGTGACACCTTTCACGTTAGATGACAGGAAACACTGTTTGCCACCATGTGGAAACATGGAAGGAACTGGAAGCCAATTCCAGCTCTTGGGGGCGTGTCTGGATGGTACATATATATTTTTTAAAAAATTTAAAATTGTATACCGCCCTAAACCTGTAGATCTCAGGACAGTTCACAACATAAAATCACAGTATGACAGATAGTAAATATGTCTGAATTTTTAAAAGTGTTATTAAAGAGTTTCAAAATACATTTAAGATTTGGAAGCTCAGCCTCATTAGAATCAATGCTACATGTTCAGTTAAAAAAAACTTAACAACCAAACCCAATTTGATGAGCCGTTATGTTGTTTTTGCTCACTCCCATCCCAGTTAAGTCTATTCTTCAGAAATTATAAATAGTATCAGGATATAAAATCAACAGGACCCAAACCCAGATTTATTGGTTTTCATCTGTATGTGCAAGAAATACTCATTATACAGAGACAGGTTTGATTCTCAGTGGAGTATGAGGCTATTCAGACATTTAGATATTCTGCTCTGCTCATTCATAAGCAGAATTAATTAGGAACAGTAACTTTAAGCTCAGAGCCAAGGGCTCAAGGAGATATCCAGGATACTGAAGTATTTGAATGCATCTCGTTCTGGAAGACTCTTGTCTAAATCTTTTAAAACTCTTTCAAAATCTTACAGTGAAGTTAATGATCAACACAGGGGGGGAAATGGCAAAAAGTTTCCCAAGACTTTTGATCCAATGGTAGGAGCAAATTCAGGTTTATTCCAGATTAAAATGAAGGAGAGAGGGTTTAGCACAGGCATCCCCAACCTTCAGCCCTCCAGATGTTTTGGACTACAATTCCCATCATCTCTGACCACTCGTCCTGTTAGCTAGGGATCATGGGAGTTGTAGGCCAAAACATCTGGAGGGCCGCAGGTTGGGGATGCCTGGTTTAGCATTGCCAGATTTGGGCTGCAATCCTGTATTGCCTTACCTGAGAGTATGTCCCATTGAGCTCTATTGGTCTAACTTTTGGGTAGACATGCATAGGATTGCTCTGTTAGGTTACTGTGGTTATGCAGAGCAAACTACAGGCCACAATGGAGTGCGTTAAGCAAGTTAAGGACATACGAAGGGATCAATATCTCCTTGAAATATTTACTACAGGCAAACAAAGAAGAAAGAAACTGGGTTCAAAAGAAGCAGCTTGGGTAATGTTTGAGGAACAAGCCAAAATCTGAGTGGATAATAATAAGATCAAAGGTTTGTTATAAAAGTTTTATTCCTCTGCCCTACTTTAACTTCGTCTGTAATTCTGTCTCAGCCAGTACAACAGAGAAACATCCATATATTACTTCCCTACTTCCCTCTGCCTCCCTTTCCTCTATTTTTTCGTGCATGTTGAATTTTAGATTGCAAAATCTTTGAGGGCAGGGACCTGATGCTGTGTACTATGCAAAGCACCATGCACACTGATGATGCTATATGAATAAGTAAATGATGGAAAAAGAAACCTCTTAATGTGCAAAACAGAATACAGATATTAAAAACTAACAAGAGGACTTGTCAGAATAAAGGGATGGAGCTATCACCTTGCATTAAGTTCTGCATCACTTCCGCTGATAATCAAAGTCAAAATGCAAGTGCTTGGTCAGTATGTTTGCAGTAGAGCATTTTCAGGTGGCTGTGCTGGGCTCAAAACAAAACAAAACCCCTCTCCCTGCTTCTCTTGTTCCCCTTTAAGAAACTCCAACAGCCAAGCCATAGCAGGAATCTCATTACCCATACCTGACTTGTTTATAGATGCTCAGCTGTGCCAATCTGCTTTAATGGGACGTGAAGGACAAACATACTCAAAAAACTAAATAAAACAACGTCAAATTGTCATTGAGTTGCCCAGAAAAGAGACCACTGGTAACCATGTTCTGTGCAGAGTAATCAGAGCTGTCTATCATCTATCTATCTATCTATCTATCTATCTATCTATCTATCATCTATCTATCTACACCATCACACACACACTTGTTTCTGCATCTCAGTCTCCAGTTTCTACAGGACTAGATGCACTCTGCTTCCTAGAACTTCTCACCATTATCAAGTCCTTCCTCTTCCACAGTTCCCCCTGCTGTTCTTTCAGCAGCTGAGCTTCAAGGGTGGAATGTATGATACTTTTTAAGTTGCGGTGGGAGCAAAGGCACAATGAAAAATTTATTAAAATAATAACTTTAAGGAACCTTCGTGGCTTAAGTAAACCTCCTTATACAGCGTTAGAAGAAAACTGAACTCATGAGATCCTTCAGAACATTGCTAGGTTGGCAGTCAGTGAGGTTGCCTTCACTGGGGCATCATAAAAGGGACAGTGCAAGCCGGGATGGTGCAACGGTGAGACTGCTGGGCTTGGACGTGGCAAGTCATAAAGTCTTGGTCAAGTCATAAAGCCCATCGCCCTTTCTCTACTTGGCCTGCCTCACTGTATACTTCTGAGCAGAGATGAGATCAGAACTGTAAACTCTAAAATAATAATATGGGAATACAAACCCCAATTTTCAGACTAAATGGGGCGGAAATTAAGACACTGGAAAAGGGATGTCTAAGAGCTAATTTTCCTTTCAGAATGTAGCAGCTTCCAGTGAGCCCACACTGATATCATCCATACACCAAGCCTCTTGTATGCATGTTGACAGGATGCACGGCTGTCATCACAAATGGCTTTGGGTCCACCATCATGATTGTTCACTCCCCTGTTCTAGACTAGAGGTGGAGGCCAAATAATGAGGTGGTGAAGGTTGATTTGGATGTCTTCTGCCCCCATCCTACCGCCACCCCATGAGTCAAAGTTTATCATAATCACTTCCCAGGTTGGACCATATGTTGCTCTGTAGTTTTGGTACCTTATGGCTCCACGTTTTCCTATGAATCTCTAGGTCCAGGGGCCTTACAAAAAGAGAGGCCACCCAAAACATTTCCTGTCTAGGTTGAATACTGTATTCTCTGGATTGCTTTTTGTTAAACCAAAGCAGAGGAGGGTGTTTTTTAAAAAATAAAGTTAAAAGCTTCATTTTTAAAAAAGAAAACCCTGCATTGCTCTGTTTTAACAAACAGCTAAACAAAACTCAAGAGCTCTTCAGAACTCTGCAGGCAACATTTTGCATAGAGTCTCACAGGAAGGCCTACTGAATGCCTGGAAGGCCTATCAAAAGAAGCAAGTGCTGGAAGGAAAGGCTGGGGTGACAATGCCTTTTTTAAAATAAAAAATATACAAGCAACAATACACACCACTCCATCACTTTTTCATTTTAAGCCTTTAAAAAAGCAAGAAACACCTCACCTGGTTTCTAGAAGCAAGTGAATCCCTTTCATTTCCCTCACAAAAAGCTCCTGCACCTATTTGCCTGCAATTTGGCAGGCTTCATCCACTCTTGAATGGCTCTGTACCTGTAAATTTCATCTACTTATAGCTACTTTTAAATTCCCCATGACTGTGAATTGGGGGAACCAAAGAACTTCATTTGCACAAAGTCGTTTAGAACTTGAAACACAGGTCAAAGTGGAAAGTGCACAGAGCAACTGGGAAACAGACTGGAAGTTTCAAAGAAGCTCACATACAGATGCAAAACATGACCAGTGCAATTTCTACCCAGGCTTGCCAATAGCAGCAGCAACAACAACATTTTTCAGCAATTTTTTTTTTGTACATTTCTTATTTGATTTATCCTTGGTACCAACCCCATGAAGCAGATTAGAGAGGGCAAGAGCAAGGCGATTTCCATTGAGCTTCATAGCTAAGCAAGGAAACTGAACTTCCAATATGGATGTCTTCCCCAGTTTACAGAAAAACTAAAAAGGTGGTTGCTAGTAAGCTCTGAATTTTGCCTTTGTATTTATGTACTGAACCACCATTTTAAATCTAGAATACAACATTGATCCTAAATTTATTATACAGAGACATGATGCTGGAGGAATTAAGATTATTTCAGATTAATTTACAATATAATAATGACTTAGTTTAATTTATGTGTTATTAAATTGTACATTGTTGTATATATTGTGCTTTAAAAAAAATACAAGGCATTGTCTAAAAATATTCTAAAACAGAGCATCAGAAACATATGAAAATCCTATGAGGGAAGAGAGCAAATGTTATTGGAAGCTGGGGAAATATCCATGTAAACGTAATGGATTCAAATACTTAAAAGGAGGTGCTGAGCCATTGACATATGCCTGTAAAAAGGTTGTTGTTGGCGTTGTTAATTGAATTAGTATTCTGGCTTTCAACCCAAACATCTCCAGGGCAATAATGTAGCTGGCATGAGTTTGATTTAAATTGTGCTTATACTGTGAATCTAAATTCAATTTCACTTATAATGAATTGATTTATTATTTATTAAAGTATTTAGGCTGCCTTTCGGGATAAAGAAATCCCCACAAAGTGGTTTGCAATGCAGTGCAATGCAATAAATAAAATAACAATAAATAAATAAATAAATAAAAATAAAAAATAAAAATAATAAAATAATAAAATAATAAAAATCTATTTAAAGCACCACAAAAGTTATACGGGACACTGTTCAAACTCTTTGTCATTAGGATTTCAATAATTTCCTGATAGTCCAGTTCTCTGTATTTCCCAGGTGATCCTTATTTCACCTGGCCTTGTGTACATCCTTGGCTTTCCTTGTGCTGACTATCCATTTTCTTTAATAGTCTGGAAAGAGACTGTCCGCCCAAACAAGCCCAACTGCCGCCTGCTTTACAGAACCTCCTGGATGACTACAGATTTGTGTCACTGCCCATTTCCATGAAATATTTATTCATGCATTTTGCACAATGCCACAATCCCACATGTAACTTTTAAAAAGGATAATAAAGGATGATCTGCATGGCTGCCTTGGCAAGCGCAATACCTGCCAGTGGGTGGAGGAAGGAAGCCTCAATGGAGCCCAGAGCAGCCTTTCTGGCACAGGAGAGCTCACTGTTGCGCAAACACAAGATCCTCTCAGAATCTGAAGCATTACAACAGCAGGCTGTGCCGTGTAAAGATGGAGTAAACCCTACAAACCCAGCGCTGTACAGATGAAGTGCAGACGAGCCCTGAGAAAGGGGCAGGGACAGAGAGGGAACCATTAAGGGCAGTAAAGGGGGGCTGTCAGAAAAAGGCACCCATAAGAGGACACAATTCCACAGGTGCATCTATGTCAGGGTTCATCACGCTTTTGTTACAGCGAGCCTCCCCTGAATGAAGAGACAAACGGCTCTGGCCTCTGTAGTTGTAGCTGACAACATGAAGACAAATTAGCCAGCAAAACTCACTTCTGAGTTTTGGCCAGGCAGATCAATGCAGGGAGGGGAACAGGAGGGAAAACCCCTGGCGTGCTTTACTGTAAGACCAGCAAAAATGAGGGAACGGCACTATTGTTGCCTGCCCCTACCTCCAACCACGCCATCAGTCAAAACTAGGGCAGAGCGAAGATGCACACACAGAGCAGGTAATGCCTAAGTACAATGCCTAAGATAATGGAAGAGGAGGAGAGCCAAGTCGTCCTTCTTGGCACAGTCAAGATATACCACCAAATGAAAGTGTGCGGCTGAGAGAAGTGAAGAACAGGAAGCAGATGAAGTCTTTACGGGGGCTGCAACAAAATGTGGAACAGTCCTATTCCAGATTCAAGCAGCAACCCATACCTTGTTCCAGGATATTCTATTCCTCCACCTCTGTCAATCCTCAATGGGCTGTTTTTTAATTTCCCCATCCCTTTAGGTTTCCAAAAAAATTACTTTTTTGCACTTCTGCAAACATTGTGGCTCCCCCAATGTCTGGTGATACCTTCCTTTTGTGCGTGGATGCTACTGTTTTGGCTACAGAGGATGAGTTCACAGTTGATATATCATGCTTTTTGTTTCTGTGTGCTCAAAGCAAACCAAATGCATTACGGTGGTAAAGCAACTCACAACATTCCTTACTGTGAATGTCTCACCCAGATTCTTAAAAAGGGAGTTCCAACCCATCTCTGTGTAGAGAATCAGGCAGATAACTGTTAACAGAGACATTGTATGGAATGAAAGTACCTTGTTACCAAACGCCACACTTACAGTGAGAAAACTGGGACTCACAGCCCAAGACCTTTTAATTTTCTGGTGAGACATATCTGTGCCAAAGGGCAAGAAAGGCCAGACATGATGTCGCAACAAACAGAGAGAAATATAAACTGCCTGTTTTCGGAAACCACAACATTAACGCAATGCCTTTGCACCCTGGGTCAGATTTTCTCCAGCTGCACAATATTGACCCTGTCTCCCTTTTCAATGCTATCCTAAATCCTCGTTCTCAGGCCAATTTTACTTTTGCATCAACTGAGAAATGTACACATTTTGCATTATTTCCATTTTATCCTGGCAAGTAACTCATTTTCTTCCTAGCCTGGAGAGCAGTTAAGCCCTACGCACAATCTGAGCATGAATGGGAGGCGCACTAGCACATTTTGCACATTAAGAGCAGAGGAAGAGCCGACTGCTTGGCCAATGTGAGAACCTAGCTGGCTATTCTTATCAGGCCAATGGCCCATCTAGTGCAGCATCTTGTTCTCACCCCAAGTGGCCAGATGCCCAAGGGAAACCGCCCAGCGAACTTTGAGCACAAGAGCACTCTCCCCTCCTGGGGTTTCCAGCAACTTCACTGCTTCACCGTCTTTCATTCATTAATCACACAAGAACCCTGTAAGTAGGCTAAGTCATTATTACTCCCATTTAACAGATGAGAAACAAAAGCCCTGTGTACACCCTCCCATTCACTCTGTGTGCAGAGCATTCCCAACGCAGTGATGTACGGGCGACATGAGCGACAGTCCATACCTATCATGCTGTTTCTCATGAGATACTGTTTTTTGATGTGTCTCCCCACAAACCAGCTTTGATCTGAGTTGAGAAAAGGAGGACCCCACTGCGTTTTTAACCCGTAATGTGTACACAGCCGAAGATGGAGAAAGCGCTGTACCAGAAGTCACCTAGGACTTAGTTGGGATTCTGCCCACCGGCCCTCCCTAGCTTTGTTGGCCCCTTCTAGCTTGTACAATTAAAATGGAATAATCTACCAGATGCAGGCAGTTTTAAACAGCACAAATTGCCAGTGCCCAGAAAAAGCCAGGAGAAGAAGATTGCATGGCTTGGATCCTGATTTTATATGGCTGTCGTGTTAGGCACTGGTGGTTGGCTTTCCTGCAGATGGATCGTCCTTGAGGTGCTACTGCCTACAGATAATTGCTGATTAGTGGGGATAACAAGGTCCCAAGTTTCCACGTAAACCAACACATGTTAGAGGAGGAGGCCATGGAGTTTATCCAAAATTGTGTCCCGACCCCCTCAAAAGCCCCAGAGCCCCTGTTGCGTAGCTTTGTTCCTACAATTCCTAAGAAGGGAGAAAGCCACCAGACCCGGCTGATTAATCACCAGCTTCTCAGTGTAGCAATCTGCCTTAAACCAAAGTGAAAGCACTTTGCTTAATGAAATCACTGCTGATAAAAAGGAAAGCAGGAGGGGGAGAAACTCCAGCCTATCGGAAAAGCTGGGCCAATCTGCCTTGTCTTTCCCCCGTCCCAACCTTCCCCAACGGGTAATCTTCATTTTATTAATCTCATTTTGAGCTCTTAAGAAATAACTCCATAGGGGTATTAGTATCTTTCAGAGAGCGCATATGCAGGAAAGGGCCACCTGGAACCCAGCTGAGTAGCTACATCTCTTAGCAGGTCAGGAATGGTACTTCCCTCTCCTTTGCAACCCAAACCATTCCTACCTTCCATCCTTTGTTTGAGTGATGGCTGGCTAAGAATGATTTTTAATGCTTCCCCCCTTCTAGCCTTTTGTTGTTGTTGCATGGATTCTGAGTTTCTGCGACACAGCAGGTGACAGCTCCGCTTGGATATGTCTGCGATCAGGGAGAGCGTGGGGGTGGGCTGCTCCTTCCCAGGAGCCCATAAGCCACACAAGCGCTCATACCTAACTGCCAAGCTCTTATCACCTAATCCATCCATATGGCAAATATGGGGAATCCCAGACTCTTGAGCAGCTGATGCGCTTCACCCACGGGAGGGTGCAATGTTGGCACCAGAACCCCCACACAGCATCTGTACCTTATTTTCTTTGGAACCATTCCTTGTGCTTCTAGCTAAGCACTTTGGATGTCCTTTACTATGCTCTAAACTCTTTTTATATCTTCCCGATCGTCCAAAATGATAACCGCTCAGGAATTCATCCCAAATGGCTAGATTGATCCAGGCTCTCTGCTTACTTTCGCTTCCCTGCCAGTCCAGTTAGGTGAGATGACTTGCTTGCATCTGAAAGGCAAGGGTGTGTGTCTAGCACACAGCCAAAAGGAGACAAAGGCTTGTATTTGGCCCTGGCAGAAGGGTCCCTCAGAATTTCCCCCAAAAGAGCCCCCCACCCATCCAAAGGTAGGGAGGAAGAGGCCACCTATGTCTGGTCTAGTGCTGGAAACCATGAAAAGGAAGGAAGCCAGGCAAGGCTGAACCATAGACTGAGGCCTTTTGGGGCTCTGTCTTCCTCCAGGCTCCACCTCCGCGAGAGAACATAGAGACTATCACAAAGATGACTAAGATCTGGGGTGCTATGGAATCTGTAAGCACCCAAACATGAACCAGGTGCTAAGGAATGTTCCCATCTGGATGGACCAGTATTTGGGAGCTGGATCAGCCCTGTCAGACCACCTCAAACTACCCCAGGACTACTTTTTCTGTTTCTTTTATTATAGCTCCACTATCCTGAGCTGCAGTTCTTTAGTTTTCCTGGCTCCTGCACTAGCGAAGCCCCAGTGGTACCCAAGTGTCACTGTGCATCATGTCCGAAAGCCCCTCTGGATGCTTAGAAATCTTCTTGCCTTCATAATATGATCAGGCTCAAAACTGTAATCCAGTGTTTTCCCCAACCAGGTTCCCTCCAGATGTTTTCAACTACAGCTCCGGCCAGCATGCCTGTTGTCCAAAACATCTGGAGTGGACCCAGCTGGGAAATGTGACTGCAAGCAGCACACTAATGGAGCACACTAGCACTCCTCTAACAGCCCTAAGACACAAGCAGCATGAAAACCTCATTTTGCACAGGTGATGGCAACATGAAAATGGTCCATTCTGCTAATTCAGAATTTCTCCCGAGTTGCTGATTAACGTGGGCAGGTTGAAACCCTGTAGTGTTTTGCAAAACCAATCCCCTGTCAATGGGGCTTCACTAGGCAGGCTAAGAAAGACAACGTCTGTCCTTTGTTCTGTCCTTCCAGAATCTGCACAAAACCATCTTTTCAGATGAAATTAAATTAAGCCACAAGTTGGAAAAAATAGCCCCAGACAACCCCTTCCAACCCATCTTCAGCTTGCCTGCTGGCACCAGTGCTTTGCCACTGGCTCCTCAGACCCTCTCCAAATGCACAGATTTTGGCACACAGGCCCTGTTCACCCTCTGTCCATGTCCTCTTGGAGACTAGCCCAGCTGATTTGGACCAGCCTCTGCTCAACACCTTGAAACCCCCCACAAGCCATCTGCTTTGTACCACAACAGCAGCCCCCAGGCACTTCGCTGCACACATACACCTGCGCATCATAAAGAACCACCACCTCATCTTGACTCAGAGCCAGGTGAAACAGTCACAAATCAGAATCAATTAATCAGCCTAAAACAAGGGAGTTTCCAAGCCAGGAGAGCAAAAGAGAGAGAGAGATAGAAGCTTAATTAATGGGCACAGCACAGAGAGAATGGGTGACATGCAGTATATATAGACCCAAACAGCACAAGGTTTAATTCATAAGGCGCAGCATCCCTATAGGGCAAAATACTTGTCCTTGGAAATCTCGTGGCACTGGGCCACTCACGGCTCAGTCTGGTCCAGATCAGCTTTTCTACCCACTTACACTGAGTAGTCTCCACCATAAAACCAAATGGGTGGTGGTGGGGAGGCTCCTGCATACAGGGGCCAATATGCCTTTGGGGGTGAAATTAGCCAGCTCAAGGCAGACATTTACAAGATGTTATGACGAAGAGGGTGTCAAAATCCAGCAGCAAAATCTAGATCAGAGTGTCAGCATAAGCAAAAGAACTCTGGAAGGGGGTGGGGTAAGATGGGGGGAATGTAAGGGGAGGCACCTCCACACACACACTAATTCTGCCTCATGCACACACCACTTGCTACATAACCAGTAACATACACAATCATACTCTACCACACGCATGCACACACATCTTACATTCTGCTTAAGTATACTGTATGCACAACAATCAGATCTCTCATATTTAGGCCAGACAATAAGCTGTTTTCTGTAGAAAAAAGAGAGGAGACGTCAACATGTGCTATTTGGATAGATAAGAAAAGAATTCTGGCTCATACTGTTGCCTCCTACAGGGCTTAAAGCTCGCTGGTAGCCACACAGCGCATGAAATGCCAAAAGTTGTTAAAATACCATAGCCTCCGTTGTCTTTTCCCCAGGCAGACAAATAGTTGAGGGCGATCATCACACCTCGCTTTCTCCTCCCTCACACTGACAGGACCAGGTTGCCTGCGTGGCCTTACATTTCATGCTGAAAGGGTTTTTAATCACAACCCCTCTGTGGGCTGTAGGGGGATCAGGCCAGATGCTACTTTGCGATCATATACATTAATATGCTTGGCATTCCCCAGTAGGTGGCTTGGAAGAGGCAATATGAGTTACTGCAGTTCTTTACCTGTCACTGTAATGGAGTGAAGTAAATTTATGCCTTGACAGGGTCCCAAAGCACAATGTAGGCTGTTTCTATAGTGATCATTCACCCACTGCCAAAATGCAGCTGTCTCTGGGGTTGAGCACAACAGCTGTTCTGCGTCAACAACATGGCAAAGGATTTGTGAGGAGAAGCCTACTGGATGGAGGCTCAGGGGGAAGCAAGGTATGGATGAGGCAAAATGGTGACCAGAAAGTAGGTGCTACCAAGAATGGGAGACCAACTACATCTTTATCCCTGGCAGGTCTGATGTTTTAAAATCATGAACCACCAGAACTTGTGATTAATCTCCAATTGGTATTTCACATTTCTGCCTATTTCACAAGAGGCACCTTGTGAGTTGTGAAATAAATCACAAACAGTGCAGTGTGGTTAGAACCAGTCACAAAGTGTTTGTGGTCCGTGCTGGGGGCGTAATGAGGCAAAGCCAACCAACGGTTTTAGCGGAAATGTAAGGCCGCATGAGCGGGCCACATCTGCCCATAGCATACTCCAACCTTCTTCAACTGGGTATCCTACAGATATTTTGGGCTATGAGTTTCCTCAGTTCCAGTTAGTACAGCTGATGGGATGATCATCGTTGTACAAAACATCTGGAAGACACTTGAGTGGAGAAGACTTTACAAACTGAGTGGGGTGGGAGATTGTGCTTTGCTGCTGTTTATGACTGAAGACGTTTCACATGTATTTACAGTGCTTCAAGAAGCTGCAGGACTCATTTCACCAGAACCATAGTGAGACGAAAGAAATACATGTATGCAGTCAATGATGCCTCTGTCATATTGCCACCATCTCTTGTTAAATCTATTGGGTAGAATTCAACAAGGTTTTCCTCAGAGCAGACCCACAGAAATTATTGGTCCTGACTTCATTTCAATGGGCCTACTCCAAGTACAACTTGGCCTTGATACGGGTGGCTACAACAGTGGAACAGATCAGAATAACAGCAACAGCAAGGGTCTCATACTTCATTTTCAGGTTCAGATTTGTATGACAGAAGAATGGGCCGTAGCTCAGTGACAGGGCATCTGCTTTGAAGGAAGAAGACCCCAGGTTTAATCCCAAGCATCTCCAGGTAGGATAGGACTGGAAATGTCTCCTATCTGAAACCCCAGAGAGCCACTGCACATCAGTGCAGACAGCACAGAGCTAGACGGGCAAATAGTCCGGCTCATTATAAAGCAGCTTCCTATATTCGTACACTTCCTATATTCCTACACTTCTGTGCCCAGAATTCACCCTCTTCCTCACACAAAGCAGCAACTTGTAGCATCTGTGATGGCTTCAGGTGCTTTTTATAGGGTTTTGATTTCCAGGTGGCAATGGTGGAAAGCAATGTGGAAAGCAACCAAACTGGACACCCACTTGTGCAGACACTAAACAGAAGAGTCTAAACTCATGTTCCTCACCCCACTGCAAGGCACTCATCAAGAATTGTTGTGGTGGCAGTGGCATTCTGAAAGTTGCTCAGATCTGCATTACAAACAGTTGCACAGAAATGAGAAGGCTGCTTGTGCACAGTTGCTTTCCAATGTTTTAAGACTACAATTTTAGAATAGCAACCAATGGCTAAGAAATAAGATTGCACTCTATAACTCAGGGGTGCAAAACTGGATACAGCTGATGGGTCAAATCCGTATCCACTGTGGACCAACTTTGGACATTGTATGACAACCTCAAAGTGATAGCTTAACCATTCTGTGGTTTCTTCTAGGAAAGTAAAACCTGCATGACTTGGAGATGAGATTGGACCAAGTAAAGGGTCTAGCCAGATTATTGATTCAAGAATGCTTTCCAACATCCTTTGGAAAAAGTAGGGCTGTTGCTGAGTTAGCCAGAAGCAGCACTGAAAGTGTATTGCATTTTTATTGGCATTCCAATAATATCTTGCTCGGTGCCACAGGCACAGTGATGTATGTGAATACAATCCTTGGCCAGAACATCATGATGCTTTTTAGGTACTCTCGAGGCCAAAGTCATTCTGTTCAGGATAGCTAAGGCTGTCAGGCACTTCCAGAATGAGGTGTGTCTGGAAGCACTGTGCACACACAGACACCGAGGGCACATCCACACTTGCGCTTGCCCCATGCCTAGATAGCACAGGACGGAGCAGTTTTCCCCTTGCCCCACTCCTTTCCCAGGGAAAATTCACTCTTTAGCTTTAAATCAGAACAAACTGACATTTGCTGCAATTGAGCACCAAAGAGCGCTAAAGGGAAGGCAATGGGACAAGGAAAAGTGTGGATAAGCCCAGGCACTTTATTTGCCTTCTCACTATGTGCCAGTTCACACAACCATCCTTAGCATGCTCATCAACACAAGGTAACTTTTTAATGACTTCAGCCTGTTTTGATCAGGCCTAGTGAATTCTCTACACACGACCAACACTGTGCTTCATTACATTCCTAAGAAAACTTTGAAAAGATGGTTAAACCAGGGTATGTCAGGTCACAATGTGGACTTGCACAGCAGCCCTGACCTGAATCTAGTGAAGCAAACAGACCTGCCTTTTGTCCCCATCACTGCCCCGCATGATGTCTGCAGAGGCACCCTGCAGATAAAGGGACAGTTGCCAGCACAGCACTGTCAGACAAGGAGAACTCAGCCCCCACTGCGCTTTCTTTGCAAGTCTACTGGGAGGTCATATTTTGCTGCACGTTCAGTGCAGGTGACAGTAGCTCTATGTGATCTTCAGCCACATGGTTTGACTAGCTCCATCGCAAGTGTTCTGTTCCCTTCATTTCTTGTTTAGTCTTCTGACTAACTGCCTACCGAGGACACATACAGCAGCTGTGTCTGGGAAGAGACTACAAAGATGGGGATGAATGACTCAAGGGAGCTGGTGACAAGAGGATCTGTGGGGTGGGGGCAAAGAGACAGTTGACCTCAAATGAGGCAGGAAATATGAAGTTGTACCTGAAAACGATGGGGCAGCATAAGTGACTGAGATGGAAGGGACAGGATCTGATCCCAACCTACCAGAAGCAAGTACATCAACTGACTTAAAAGACAAAGCCTATTCTTTGGACAAATCCCTTTAAAAACCAAAACATATTGGGTGGTATTCAACTAAGTTGTATTCAGAGTAGACCCACTGAAATCAATTATCCTAACTTAGTGCTGTAATGTTCATTCCTTTGAGTAAAACGGAATTGAATAACCCCCTATTTCCTTTGCAGCAGCTTTATACGTGAAGTTTAGTTCCAAGAGAGAATTCTGTCCAATTGTAAAGGAAAATGAGGAGACAGAGAATGAATCCATGATGACATCCAGAAACAGCAACAACAATGGAGAGGCATTACTCATTTTCACTAGTAATTGTGAAGCAGAGCTCACTTTGGAAAGCAGAGATTTCCTGCTTCTAACTGTGTCTCGCTTTCCTTCATATGAAAAGAGCACACGGAAATCTGCCTGCTGAACAGGGTACTGTGAAATCAAGGCTGTTACCTGGACAGCAGAGAATTAGCAGCACAATGCTTGCGTCTCCCCAGCAGGCTCTGCAATCAAAGGTTGCAGCCTGGGAGGCACTCTATTTTTAACTTGATTTTGATTTTAAATCCATATGGACGTGTTAAAGTCACTGGAGAAATGGGAAAGTTGTGTGGGCTTTGAATTCCTACTCAGCTCAAAATATCTCCTTTCATCACATCTCTGCGGGTGAAGAGCCCATTTTGCAGGCACTGAATTGCTTAAATAACATTTAGGGGCAACAGGCGCAGCGAAAATTGGACTACTCAGCTATAGCAGAGGACCCAGTGCCTTCGACAAAAACCAGCACCATGGAGAGCTGCAGGCCTCTGGAGGGATTTTGCTAGTCCCCTGTGCAAGGGGTTCCTTATCTACTAGGCCCTTTCCCAGGTGTGGGGAAACCACGAAGGCCCCAGGGGGCATGCCTTCCCTTAGTAAGCCAGACACACCTGAGATGCATCTTGATGCTTTACCTTGGTGTCTGGAGTAGGCAAAGGGCAAAGGCAAATGAACCCCCTTCTGTGTTATCTTCCAGGTGCTCACTTGCCTCTCTCAAGTGGGTCCTTCCATTCAGTCAGGTTGCCTTGACTTGGACACGGGAGTTGGGAGAGACTAGTCATCAAGAATTCGCTTTAGTTTTGCAAAGGGGGCACCACACCTAATCCAGGCAGCAAATAGTTCTGATTGTCTGGAGCAAGGTGCATCTCCCAACGCTAAATAAAGAAGACTCATTTCTCCAGCATGTACCACACACACACACACACACAAACACACACACACACACACACACACACACACACACTCTTCCAGCCAACATGCTCCAGGTGCCCCCTAGGTAAGCCACGGGGCCAGATTTCAAGGGACGAAGTCGACACCGAGCAAGCGCCCACTTTGGCTAAGTGGAAGTTTGCACAGGGGCTGCAGGTCGCCCAAGAGAGTGGCGAGGGCGCACAAAGGGCCATTGGTGCGTGTGTGAAGTTCAGACGGAACATTTTAGACCCGGGACCTCTACCCTGCTCCAGGTAGTCTGCCGCTAGAGGGATGCTACCCTTTCCCGCAGCGCCCCCGAGCCGAGCGCCCTGCCAGCCCGGGAGGAACTCACCGGTTAGTTGGTCGTAAGAACCGTCGAGGTCGCGGGAGTCGGAGAGGCTCTCTTTCCTGTCCTTGCCGCGCATCTTGCGGAGCGGAGACGCCCCGGGGCGCTGGGACGGGACGGGCACCGACTGCGCGCCTCCTCTCGCCTAGCTGTCCTCCTCTCTGGCGCCCGGGATCCAGCTCCTCCCTCCCCTCCCTCCCTCCTTCCCCCCGGCGCCCTCGGCAGATCCTCCCGGGGCAAGCGGCGTCCAGCTCCCCGGCAACAGGAGAAGCGAGCGCCCGCTCTCTCCCCTCCTCCTCCTCCGACTGCCTTCTCCACCTCCCCCGCCAGCTTCTGCGCACAGCCGCTTTCCTCCCGTTCACACGGGCGGGCTTCTACACCGGGTTAAGGGAGAAGGAGATTGCCTCCCCTGAGGCGAGCGAGACTCCGCACCTGGTCCTTCCCGTCTTCTGTACCGCCCCACGCCGAGGGTGGCGCTTCACGCTGGAACTAACACTCTCTTTCCTGGGAGGGGAGGGTGGGGTTTTCTCTCGTGCACGCCGGCTGGGAAACTGAGGAATGAAAAAAAAGTGTGTGTGGGGGGGGTCAGTTAGACACGTGTCTCCTGAGGCCGGGAGACACGTGCGTCGGTACACAAATACGCGCGCCCGCGTCGCGAGGTCGCTTCCTCGACGCCCTCCCACAGTTTCAGAGCGAAGGCGCGCAGGGAGACCGCCCCCTCGGGGGCAGGCGAGGCGCGCACCCGCCCCCCAGGCCTCGCGCGGAGATCCTGGAGCAGAGGAGCCGCGAGCAAAAGGGGAGAGTTCCAGCCGGGTACTATGCAAATCAAGCCCGTCCACCTGCGCTCGCAGAGGCCGGGGATGGGGCCCACCGTTGAGACTTCGCCGTTCCGAAGGCGCCTCCCTGCGCCCAGCGCGTGCTGCGTAGCGCCGCACGTGCGCACGCTTCGCCGACGGCCCTCGCCAGTACAATCCGCTCTAGAAGGCTTTCAGAGGAGCAGGTGGGACTCCGAGGTCTTAGAAGGAACCAGTCCTTGGGGTGGGGTTGCCACTTCCACCTCTCTTTAAAAAAAAAAAAAAAGATGGCAGCGCTAATGTGCAATTAAGTGCTCCGTTATTATGAAAAAATAATAAGCCCAATATGTAGTGGTGGGAGAGCTTCACCAGTTGAATTCTGCCTGTTGCATCCTCTAAAAACGCAGGAGCTTGCCAGGACACGCGGTGGCAGGTTCTAAGACCAGCTAGAAAGGCTGGTTGTAGGGGATACAAGGGACACGCTGACTAAAGGAAGTTCCTCACTGAGGAGGCCCAATAGCCAGACAGCAGGCAGCTGTCAGAGGGCCAGTAGCTAAGCTAAGAGAACACTTGTCCTGGATGGATTTCAGATGTTGGATCAGAGGTATCACAGCATGGTGATGTATTTCGCTCCTGCAGTGCACTCTAGATGGATTGCAGCCTGTCCTGGTCCAATACCCATCCACTTGACTAATGAGGACCTTTATAGAGACCGCAGCATGTTTACAGCAAGGGATGGTGGACTGTACTGGCCCAGGGTTGCCACAAAAGAAAATGCATCACAGTGGTCCAGGAATAAGTTGCAGGGCATATCCCGGTAAGTTGGAAATGAGATTTATGCGAGTAACAGCTTCTTGGCTAGATTGCCATATAGCCCATCTCACTCTTGGCTTCTTGGTTGTTCCTTTCGGTAATTCTCATGTTTTTCTTAAAACAAAAAATGCTAGGAAAATTTTGGCTTTTTTAAAAAAGAGGGCATCTTTCTGTGAAGCCTGGAAATGCAGATAACGCATCTTCTTCACTTTCCTCGACCCACACCATTAATCTTAATTAATGAGTACTGCTCATATTCTGGTCTCTGCTGTACTGCTAAAATGCCAGCCAAATTGATTCCAGCCTTAACCCAGTCTACGATACCACCGTGGAGAAACTGAACTGTTCCATGGTGGCCAACAGGTGGCGTGGGGGAGTCACACCTCTATAGAGTTAAATACCCCCCCATCAGTACTTCCATGACTGCTGTTGCTCCTTTGCCTCGCCTCCCCCGACGTCAAATAATTTCCTTAATTACAATGCCTGTATTCAGCACTGGCAGAGCTGGCTCAGGATGACATGGGCTACTCCAGTCAATATGTCCTTCTCTGTTCTTGCTCATGTTCTTTGCAAGAGGAATTTGGAGTTTGTACATCTCCCCACAGAGCTGGGGCAGAGGAAATAAACAGTTCACTCATTTTATTAAAGATTTGTGAAACACCCCCAAGCCACACCCATTTGGAGGAGCTAACATTCCACGTAATTATTGAGCACTATCGTGTGTGAAGCAAAGGGAAGGGGACAAGACTAATTAGAGTTTCCCCTTTTCCCCTTCCTGAGGTGCTTTATTTCCCAAAGAGCATAAGAAAGCTACAGACCTTTGGAGACCCGGAGCTGATGGCGTGTTCCCATTGTGCCCCATAATGGATGTGGAGATTCATTTCCCTGAAGCAAATGCCACCTGAAATTCTTCCAAGTGAGTATGGGCAGCCTGTGCTCATCAGGAAAATGGGCTGCGTGAAATATCTTTGGTCAGGGATAAGGGTTTTTTTTTTGGGGGGGTGCCATGTGGCCTTGCATTCGACAGTCCAGAGGGGCACAGAGAGAGTGATAGCCCCAGCCTTGGGACTTGTGGGCTGCTGTCCATAAGCAATTCAGAAACTGCTTTTCTCAATACCAAGCAGGAACCACAAGTGTGAGCTGGCAGAGAAAGTGGGAAGCTGATTGACAGGGCTGATCTGCAGGGAAAGGATGCAAATTTTGGGGGGCCATTCACGAACAGCTTACTGTTGATTATTTAATTTATTATTAGAGTTTTGCTATCCTGGTTGAGGAGAGGGCTGCCACACTGATGTGCTCGAGCAAGCAGTAAACTTTATGGGACCATCTTCCTGTTCTGTTTTCTCCAAGAGACTGGGTAGAAAAGGGGCCTGGCAGCAATTTTGCTCAGCCTTTTTGCAGAGAGTGCCAGGTCCTCAGGTCTCAGTTACGTTTTTCAGGGTACTCCAGATAGCCTGTGCCTAATAGGCGTGGGGTCTCTGCAAGTTACAGGAGCCCTCAGTGACACCACAATGCAAGACTGTATAACACAAATACAGAACGGCAAAAAGAAGGTATCGGGAACATGTGTGAATGTGCAAGAGTTGCATTAAGCCTGCTGTAGCAAGGAAGGGAGTTGCCAGAGTATGTGCATATCACAGCTCCTCGAGAAATGCCTGGATCTCAAATTATCAGCATCCTCCCCCGCTTTTTTAAAAGTAAGCTTTCTGTGAAGGGTGCTGCCTTCCCCATGCAGAAGGCAAACACGGGGGCGGGGAGGGGGAGAGGGAAAGAGAAACTGACTAGGGAAAACTTGAGAAATGTCATTGTTAATTTCATCTGATAGATGGAGTGTCACACAGAGAGCAGCTGACACCAGATTGACAGCAGTCTGTCTGGAGGGCGCACACATGGGAGACTGAGGTGAGTGCCATTTATCAAATGAACAGATCAATTGGGATTATAGTATTTATTTCCTGTGATTAATATTTGAACTCCAATTCATCTTGCTTGAGAGTTCCAGTCTCCAATGATTCACTTTAAAGAAAAAGAAAAAGTCCACACTGGAATTTCCCAGGCAGTTGCAGATAGAAGAAGCAAAGGTACCAAATTGCCTCACCCCTAAAGGGATTCATAATGGCAGAATTCAGTAACCAGTTTTGCTAGTGGAAGCCCATAGAAGGACTTCTACTAGTGTAGTGGGGCTACGTACTCCCCAAAATTGGCTCAGGGAGGTCAGGAGAACCTCCAGACTTGCACATGGGGACGAGAAGCTTGCTCCGACAGAACAATTGCCATAGCACTAGTGTGGTGGTGTGGTTAAGAGTGTTGGACTAGGACCTGCAAGGTCAGGGTTCACATCCCCACTGAGCCATGAAGCTTTCTGGGTAACCTTGGGCCAGTCACTGCCTCTCAGTCTTACCTGCCTCTCAGGGTTGTTGTGAGGATGAAACCAAAAGAATGTACGCAAGTCTGAGCTCCTTAGATGAAAGGAGGGATATAAACATAATGAATAACAGCGCTACATTGAATTTCTCCCAATGGCTCCTAGGGACCAAAAGAGAGGCCATTCCCTTTGTGAACTTGGAGTGTAAATGTGTTGCTCTAATGAGAGTCACAATATGAAAAACCAAACTTAGTTCAGATTTTACTTTGTGCTAATTAAAATAGCCCCCATCCCTCCTCCCATGGCTTGGGGGCAAGCAACAAAGCTAAGCTCAGTGACACAGAATAACACTTTCTCAAAACCAGCTGATTTCCCTATCCTTCGCTGACTTAACCCCAAGCCCCAAAGGGCAGCCCAAGTAAGATGGTCTTACAAGGACCCAGAGTCTGGAGGAAGGGCAATCCATTGCTGCTGCTTCTAGGTCCTTTATGCTCCTAGAGGTGTCTCCCCCCATGAGTTTTACTGGCTTTGGCAAGTGCTCACTGTCCTACTCCTCCCCATTCCCTTTCCCTGGAACTTTCTTGCATATAGAGTCTCCAGAGAAAACACTATCTTGGCACCTTTCTCACCATGTTCAAGGCGAAGGAGAAATATGCCTAGTATTCTCACACCCCTAGGACCAATCAAAAGAAGACCGCTGGCTATTCCACATTTTCTCGTTCGAAAAGCCTGGGTGGCGTAGGCTACCTTGACTCCAGATTGTCCTCTGAAGAGCAGTAACACCTCCAACCCCCTACGTTGCAGAGCAGGTGGTACCCACACACAGACCCAGGAGCCAGGAAGCAGATCACCTCTTGCTCTTGTGGCTCCCAGCACCCTTCTCCTGCTTTCCTTCCCCCTCTTCTTGAGCTCTTGCCTTGATAGAAAATCTCTTTCTAATCATTTCTCCTGCTTGCATGCGGCCCTCCCCCCTCCCTCTCCTCCACCCCCATTCACTCCGATGGTGAGTGGGAGGGTTATTAATTTGAGGTTTTCCTTGCTCGTGCTCTAAATACCGAATACAGCGTTCAGCATTCCCACAGCAAATGAGACACACATTTCGCTTAGGAGGCAGTGGGAGAAAATGATGCAGCTCCTTCCACAAATTAATTGCTGAAGAGAAAGAGAAAGAGAGAGAAATGGGGAGGCAATCTGACTCTGATTCAACTTGTTTGCAAAGTTGAAGCAAGAGGGGGACAAGAAAAAGCTCTTGCCTGTGCCCACAGGGGGAAACAGTGAAGTGGTAAGAGTGGGTCAGTTTGAACCAAGGACTTCAGCGGAGTTATTTGGAAGGCACCACAAGACCAGAGGGCGAGGGCATAAATGTCAGAATAGAGTGACATGGTGAGAACTCTGAAGGTATTGTAAGAAGAGAGAGAGAGAGAGGTGTGTGTGTGTGTGTGTGTGTGTGTGTGTGTGTGTGTAACAGGGCTGCACACTAGGGACAAAGCAGCTGCCCTTCTCTTGGAGAACCTTGCAGCCAAGAAGGGGGGAAACTGATCAATAAACCATTGAGCTAATCCCACTGGCACAAGAAAGGGAACACTCACAGTAAGACAGATTCCTTTGCCCTGAAGTACCAGTGCAAATCAAGAGAGGCTGTGGTTCATGTCCCCCTGGTGCAAGTCGCCATATGCAAAAATGGCAAAAGCTAGGGTTGCCATAGATCAAAAACTAAAAACCAGGATATCCTGAATGTTGTTGAGCTGGCTTATTTTTAAAGAAAACCACTGAACTTTTTGGGATTTTTTTTACACAAACCCCAAGGTTGTTTAGCCTTTTTTTTTCTTTTACAAAAACACACACACAAAAAATAAATTTCAATTGACTTGCCTAAGATCCAGGACAAAGTGCTGCCTTTGGGAAATTCTCCCCCCCCCCAATGTAAATTCTGCATTTGAAATCCCAGTAAGGTCCAGGGAAACCCAGACGTATGGGAGCTCGACAAAAGCTTCCATTTTATTTGGAAGGCAGAAGGCTGCCTTTTCTCTTCTAGGGATGCTGCTAGCCCTGCCAGTTTCCCCCTGCAGCAAAGAGCACATGCTGAGCCCACACCTTTAGATCTGTCAGAAGTGGTAAAGATTCATTAGGATCATAGAGCCCAAACCAAATCCAATTTGGTTTATTTAAAAAATGTATGGAGTTGGCAAGGATGAAGGAATCAGTACTGGTTTGAAATAATATAAAAACACAAATTCTAACCTATGACTAAATGCACTTTCAATATATATTTCACTTTTTACTTAAAAGGCTTGCATCTTAGCAGTGTTCCATGGTTCAAGGGTACAATAGCTTTGTAAACAAGCATTTTGGTTTCCCTACGAATGTCCCGGTCCTCAAACACTCTGCACTTCAACAGGGAGAAAGCCGCACTCGCAGAGCTCAGGAGATGCTGGATTTCTGCATCAATGTCAGCCCTTGTAGAAAGATAACTGCCCAGGTAGATTCAAGTGATTCAAGGGCAAGGATATTCTGTAACTAAAGGTAAAGGTAAAGGGACCCCTGACAATTAGGTCCAGTCGTGGCCGACTCTGGGGTTGCGGCGCTCATTTCGCTTTATTGGCCAAGGGAGCTGGCGTACATGTAGCCAGCATGACTAAGCTGCTTCTGGAGAACCAGAGCAGCGCACGGAAACACCGTTTACCTTCCCGCTGGAGCGGCACCTATTTATCTACTTGCACTTTGATGTGCTTTCGAACTGCTAGGTTGTTTGGAGCTGGGACCGAGCAACAGGAGCTCACCCCGTCATGGGGATTTGAACCACCGACCTTCTGATCGGCAAGTCCTAGGCTCTGTGGTTTAACCCACAGCGCCACCCGTGTCCCTTATACTGTCACTATACCTCACCAAATTACCAAACTCTGATACCATAGCTGTTTTTCTCTTTTTATATAGTACTGTACAGTACTCCTATCTCCAGAATGACATTCTCTATCCTGCCACAATTTAAAAAAAAAAAATGCCAAAATGTACACTTTATCTAGCCTGGCTTTTTAGCTGTTACAAAGAGGAACAATTTCCTTTGATAGTCTATCAAATAGCCTGTGGTATTTCTCTTGAAAGGTGTCAAACAAAGAGGGAATCTCTGCCAGAGTCCAATCCACAGCCCATCTTTCAGCTAATGTGAATAGAAAAGTGTGGTGAGGGGGCCAGCTACCAATTACCAGCACACCAAGATCTCTAATGTGATGATGGTACAGTGGGGTACATAGTGCAAAGAGAAATCCTGTTTTCTACTCAGTCCATAGAGAGTTCCAAAAATATATATGTGCCAGTTACTTTTAAGAACATAAGGAGAGCCTGTGGATCAGACCAGTGGCTCCTCTAGTTCAGCATCCTGCTCAGGCCATGGCCAAAAATGTTGAAATTTATCTTCCCTCCCTCTTTTGATTTGTTCATGAGTTGTAAGATCTAAGTGGTTTCCCACTTTTCTGCAGAGCTGTTTTTTTAAAGAGTGAACTACATTGCTTTACTTAGTTTGAATTTCTAATATGCTGCTGTGGCCCCTTAGGAGTTATAGTGCTGGAAGTTAAGCTCCTGCCTGTCTAATATTAGACTTGTAGTTGCATTTTACTTTTGTGTATTGTGCAGCTTGTTTCATTTTCTCTTACGCTCCCCACCTTCTCTTTAATAAACTTGGAACTCGTTCTAGTTAGACACAGTGTATTACATAATGAAGGCAGATTCGCAGGCATTGAAAACAGCTTCCAGATTTTAAACCTTTGTGACACCTGGCTGAAATTAAACTCTGCATATATTCAGGGGACTGGTGCTGAGTCCTGGCACTGAACTCAAAACCACAGGTTCTTGTTACCAGTGAGAGCTTCCTGTCATTGCAGATAGCAGGTGTGGAATCATTCCATTCAGATTGGGTCCAGGGTGGGGGCAAAAGCTTGAAGCCTCCCTCCTCCACACCAGCTATTTTTTTTTTTTTTTAAGCCCATGGCAAAATAATGTCACATCAAGTTTGGCTCTCAGCCTTAATCCCCCACTGCAATATGAGGATAAAACCACTCACTTTTTGGGATTTTTTTTTTCTTCTAAAAGGTCTGCATATATGTGAAACGCTTTGCAGACAGTGAAATGTTCTGCCAATGCTACTGTTGTTATTACTGACCCAAGTTGTTTCAATACAATCATGGAATTTCATCATCTCCAATAGTTCAGCCTAGCAATGCAGCCCACACTGGTCACAGAGGAAAAGAACTGCACCTTATAAACAACCTGTGTTGATCCCGGAGTCCATAAGAACATGAGTAGCCTTGTTGGAGCAACCCAAAAGCTTATCTAGTCCAGTGTGCTGTTTCCACACAGCAGTCAACCAGATGTCCACAAGCAGGACACAAGGGCAATAGCCCTCTCCGTTTCCCTGTTGCCTCTCATCCTGGAGGTATTAGACAACCATTGTAACTCTCAGCCATTGATAGCCTTGCCCACCATGAATTTATCTAATCCCATGTTAAAGCTATACAAATTGGTGGCTGTAACTACAGTCTTGTAGTTCTCTTGTCTGTCTTGAATGGTCTACCATTCAGTTTCATTAAGTGACTCTGGGGCTCTAGTATTATGAAAGAGGGAGGAAAAGCCTCTCTCTAGCCACTACTTGCTGGAGGAGATATTATAGTCCCATTCTGTTCAACCCTCAAAAGCTGGGGGAAATCTTGGGATTGAGCAGCTGGCTGTTGGCCTGGGGCTCTGCGGGAGGGGTTGATTTATGGACTGTGAGGGGAAGAGTTGACTGCCATCTTCTGTTGTCTTCCATTCTTTGGTTGGTTGGTTGGTTGGTTGGTTGGTTTTTGTTTGTTTGTAAGCAGAGTGTAAAACCTGAGCCCAGGAAAAAAGGAATGGAGTGTGTATACTGCAGTCAGCTAGGTGGTCACAGCCAGAGTCAAATAAGGGCAAATTAAAAACAAATGTAAGAAACAATGAATAACGTAAGTGGTTCCAGATGGATATCGCCTCCCAGGGTCTGCCAACAGGACACATGATGTCAGGTTAAATCATCAGTGCCAAAAACTCTTCTGGCCAAGGTTATTTTTCTCAATTGCTGTCAAATAAGAGTTAATCAGAGCTTTTTGGGTAATTGCTCCCTGGCTCAGGGAGATGCCAGGCAAGCATCTACATAGGGAACTATAAGTATACCTCATAGAAATTATGTAACCTCAGAACTCAAGAACTCACTCTGCTGCATGCATAGACAAGACTTGTCAGTTGCATGTCATCAAGTGATGTTCATGCATGTGTGAACTGGCCCCCCTGGGAATAATTCATTCTTCCTGGCACCAAAAAAAACACATACCCATTTGAGTACACCTTCCATTTGTTTTGGTGGAGATGGTAGTTTTTACTTGTTCTGGTTGTTAATTGCTCTGTGCGCAAAACCAACTCTTCCTCTCTGCATTTCTTTCAGTTTGTTACAAGATCAACAGAAGTGAGTGTACCATGCATACATTTGAATTTAAGAAATAAAGACCATTTTTTAAGATGACATAATCATTCCTGTTTAGTGACTTCTTTGCAGGACGTAAAGCTGCTTTGAGTCATACCTGCATTGTCTGAAATAGATTTCACCTCAATGCTAAACCTCCAGTGGCTACTTGATTTACTCTGGCCTGGTGCGTTTCACAAAGGCTTAGACACTAAAAGAATGGACTCCAACAGCCTTGATGTATCTTCCATCACTTGTTGCTGTTGTTTGACTGTATTAAAACAAAAGCAGCTGTGAAAGAGTGCTTATTCAAATGCTGGTACAGATCAGATAACAAATCCATCACATACACCTCAATAATAGACCAGCATATTTTACAAGAGCATTATGTTCAAAGCTTGCAGCTGGAAGGCTGAATCAACCTGAGCTCGAAAGCAATTGGGTTGCTTGTTGTGCACTTAGAAGGCCTTTAAAATCACCTGGATATAAAAGCAGGCTGTGGGCGATGGCAGCAGGAGATACAGTCTCGCTGCAGTGTTTGAGGCTAGTGGGAAACTTAGGAGACCATATTCATAGTCACCCTTCAGGACCAAAACGCTGGGACTTTGTAAATCAAGAGGGCAAATGAAGAACATTGATATCAAGTCCTTTCAGTCCTGCTAGGAGGGAAGCATGGTGTATCTGTGTTAGAATGAGAGCACTATGCCCTCACCACTGCAACACAACACCTCACCTCCCAGCTACAATGGCAGGCTGGTCTTAGTGATCTATCTCAGGGATGCAATTTAACAGCTCATTAAGCAAAGACAGAGCATTGATCACCATTATTAAGCACACCTTTAGCTAATTGCAGATTTCCATTCTTATGGCTTAACTATGTGGGAAAAGTCAAGCACAGGATGTTAAATCACCATGATCTAAATCCTGGACAGTTGATGTTCCATTTTGATTTTACCATAATTAATTTTTCCTCTTTTTGAAGTGGGGAATAGTGTTGTGTTTTATATTGTAAACAGCCCTGTGATCCTCGGATAAAGGTCAGTATAGATATTTAATAAACAACAATAATACCTGGTTTGATTTCAACCTAAAGCCTTGCTACCTATGAGCAAGATTAGCATCCCATTCTGCAAGGAAGGCCACAGCCACCTCCGCAATTCAGGAAGCATTCCAAGAATGGAGGTTCATTTCCTGTCCTCTGCTTCTATATTACTTGGTAAAATAATCTTTAAGGCTGGATAGGTGAGTTTTAAAAACTCTGCTAAGTATGAATGGCAGTGTATAGATTACTTGTCAGTTTCATGGACAGGAACTCCATGTTTGCTGGCAAATATTGCAGCCTATCAGGGATTTAAAATGTGGCAAGATGGTGATAGCAAATGTTTTGAGTTTCCACATCAGCAAGGGAGCTGGGTAGGATAGGGCTGTTCTTGTGTAACTTTGGCATGTGGGAGATCTGGGATTAGGATTACAGTATGTGTTAAGGAGGAGGAGAAAACTAACTAAGCACCCTCATGTGGCTACTCTGGACAGGGTTTTAGTCCTTTTATATAAATCCCTCCCTCCACTGTTATTATCTCCATGAGTAGTGAGGCATTGGGGCGGGGGAAGGAAAAGGTGCAGATGGTGTTCCTGACTTTTAAAAATAGTTTGGGGCAGGGTGTGTGGGAAGTTACATCAGGATATGGATGTTTGGAGGAAAAGGTTGAACAACCCAGAGTGTGTGTGGGCCCAGAGTGCGCACACACATTAAAACTTCAAAGCAGCTGATAAAAATGTCACCCAAACCTTGGGGAGACCCTAAACATGGACCAGACAGGAATTTCAAGTGTAAAAAGGCAAAACCTTCCATTTCAGATGTCATTATTTCTAGAGGCGTTTGCACTCCGTCTCCACTCACTTTCGAAAGGGAAATGGAGACTGTGTGTTTCATCCTCACAAACATGCTCTTCCCTCCACTAGCAGCAGATGTGTGGAAGTATCTAGGGACAGTTCTTCTTGGGGGCGGGAGCGGGGGAGCGGGGAGAGGAAGCCAGTCTGGGAATGCTGGCGTTGAAGAGGACAGTGCTCTCCAGCCTCCTCTAGCCCCAGCTGGTGCTTGTCACCAGAGCGTTTGCTCCCCGGAGCACAACTTAAACCTAACAGCTTGGAGGTCCCAGGCCCCCTCCAGCACAGCAAGAGTCTCAAAGCCAATGCACTTGCAAGCTGATGCAGCAGAAATTAAATGAGCAAATGTGGCTGGGGCCTTCCCCAGCCTGCAGTTCATTACACACTCACAGCCCTGAGGCCCAGCGTGAGGGAAGCGTGAGTGGAGGGGGCCATGCCGAAGTCAGACAGCTTGGCTAATTAACCACTAATTACCTAGGAGAGTAAGGAGGCTCTGCGCAACAGAAGAGAGTGAAGGGGGAAATGTCTGAGGAGACGGGGAGCCATTGCACTTTCCCAGCAGGGGCTGCTGGAAGACCAGGGATGAGAGGTTAAGCAAAAGGCAAAGGGTGGTGAAGTGATGGCACCTGGGGGGGGTGCAGTTCACGGGGCAGCGGAAGAGCTGTAGCCACAGGAAGCGCTCCTTTGCTCCGCTTCTAAGGCCCCGATTTCTTCCCAGATCTGTGCCCAGCTCATTTAATCTAGTCAATTGGATTCACTTCCCACCCGCTTAATTCAATTAGTCCGAGAGGGGCAAAGGAGAAGGAGCCTGAACCAGGCTGCACTTCATCAGCAACTAGGTAGATCAGAAAGGAAGGGAAGCGTTTAAGGGAAATGAATTGAAGGCCTGAGGTGGCACAACTCTGCCCAGAATGATTAGCAAGGTAGGGTGGAAAATGCATTTGTCTTTGTCTCTAGAATGGCCTGGGCTTGAATTATTCTCTAAGACTGAGAGACCGGTGTAAACCATTTGAGACAGGGCACATTTTTATCAACAAACCAATCCACAAAACGGAGCGCCTGAATTAATTCTCTAGTCTAAAGCAATGATTTTCCCAATGTTACATATGCAGGCTCTGCAAAGGGGGAAGGGGGGGTGGTACAAAAGAATCCCCACAACACCACTATGTACATTTACTAGGGAGTAAGTCCCACTGAACTGAGTGGGGCCAACATGTGTAAATATGCATAGATGTGGAATGCACAACAGAAGCAACAGGAATCATCTTCTGTATGGAGACAAGCGTCAAATAAAGCCCCCCCCCCCAATGCTGTGCCGCTTCCCAACCCTACAAAAGGTGTATCAATGCAGCTTGCTAACCAGAAGTGTGAAAAATGCTTTGCTGGAAGCTAATAGTTCAACAAGAGCCAAAGGCTGGGGCTGCAGGGAGAGGGAACATGGCTCTACATTGTTGCCATGTTGAGAAGTGCAATCTTGCACACCCCCTTTGAGGAACTGGCCACCTGTGAATTGGGGACACAGACAGTTCTGAGCTAAGGCTGGCAGTCTTATTTTATGCCAACATGGTGAAATGTGTTATGCCACATGGCAGCTTGCAGCTAGACAACAGGGTGCTTTAAGGCAGGAAATGTGAATACAAAACTGCAAAAGTGCCAGGCTGACCCCAGATGGATCCCCATGCTAGAGGCCCACCATCCATCATGGTCCTTATGTACCAAGTGCTGCTTTATGTGTGGGTGTGTTTTCCTGCAGACAAGGCAGGGCAGCAAGTCACTGTGTTGAAGGGTGTCATGTTATCCATGCTTTCACGCCATATGGTTTAGCTATACACCACTTGGCCGACCCCAAGCGCTACAGCTGGCTCCAAAATCAGCAAAGGCAAAGCAAGCACACAATAAAAACAGATAAGTTCTAAGAGTGGCTGGTGAAACCCAGCCAGATGGGTGAGGTAGAAATTGTTGTTGTTGTTGTTAGAAAGAGAGACCTCCGCCAGAAGACAATGCTCAGACTCCCCATCTACTTTGAAAAACGGAACAGGTCCCATGTGCTTTTGGCACACCTCAACAACACAGAAGTAAAACCTTAGACGCAAACACTGTTGAAACTGGGTTGGCTCACAGTACCCTAGGACAAAGTGCTCTGTTCCTTTGATGCAGGCGAGATGCTCTGCTTAGATCAAAGGGCTAACATTTTTCTGCAGGGCATAGAAATTTCATATATAATTATTTGTCATGCTGTACAACTGGAATCAGATGGGCCTTTAATAGTTTACATGGGACATTCCTTCCTTTCATGTCACATGACTTGCTTGATCACGGCAGGTTTAAGATCTTGCCCTGCTGCCAGTCTGAATATTTGCTAGGCATCTACACTCCATTCTAGATATAGGATTCAAGAGCCAGCAATTGCCTCTTTCACATAGAATTGCTTTGGCTGTTGAATTCAAAAGCCATTGGACTCAACAAAATAGTCCTCAGTATCGATCATGTTCTCTCCCCCGTGCACTGGTATAAACTTCCCACAGCCTCCTCGTCCCTAAAGAAGGAAGTCTAGCTCTGGCCTTGATGCAAAATTCACCCTAAAAAGCATCTACTTGAGAAGGAACTCGTAAGGCAAGGATGGAGAACCTGTGGTCTTCCAGGCGTTGTTGGACTCCAACTCCCATCATCACCAGCCAGCATGACCAATGCTCAAGGATGTCAGGTTGTAATCCAACAATATCTGGAGGGCCACAGGTTCCCTATCCTATATTGAGGATTAGCCGTTGAACATGAGCATCGCTGGTGACCTCTACCCTATCTATTCTCATTTCCCTGAATGAGTACACAATGTATATTAAATATGTAACCCAGGTCAGCTGCCAGGGCCCACTGATCACTAGAACTACCCAAGCCAGATGAATCGTGGCAATTGCTCTTATTCCTTGCTGCCAGCACTAGCCAATCCCTCTCCTTGCCCACCCATCAGTCATGAAGTGGTACAATCTGAAGTGGTGCAGCCTTGCTCCATTCACAGACATGCCACCTCAACATTTGTGTATGAGGACTTGGGACAGGAGCACTGGGGAGAACCAGCTCCAATGACAGAGAAACAAGGTAATGGCTGTCACCAGGGATTATACCCTTCTAATACTGAACTCAAAGCCATCTGGGCAGAAGTCCCTGACAACTAGGCAAGATTGGTGATGGTTTTCCTAAGGTACTCATTTGTGGAATGCGTTTGATATGGATCAGCAGGCTTTCCCGTATAGCCGTGGTGTGGTAATAAGCTTCTTGCAAGATAGTAAGCAACCATTTGGGATAGCTTATAAACTGCCCAACCAGAGCCAGAACGCTTGGAACTGCTATTGTGCTGTAGCACAGTGCGCGCGCACACACATTTTACAGCAAGAAATGCTACTGTAGGAGAGCCCTTTCCAGTGTGAATGTGCCACATTAGTGCCCTATGGTGACTTATGGGGTGTGAAATGGCTGTAATGAGGACAGAATGCCAGGTAAGCTTCCGTCAGAGCATATGAAGTCTGGATAGTGTGCCTTGGGAGAAGGCTATTGAACAGTTACCCACACTCACAAGCTGCCATAAAGGAAATGTTAATTGAGGCGATAAAAGGCAGCTAGGGAGAAGGCAGATTCGAGTTGATAGCAGCTGGCTGCAATAAATGGGAAAGGGACCTGCTCTCTTAGGATTGGGAGAGAATGCTTCTTTCCCAAGTAGTTTGCAGGATGGGAGTTGCAGATCCATTGCTTGGCAGAAACTAGTGGCAGAAACCATGCAGCTGAAGGCAGAATAATGTTTGGAATTCCTTGTGAAAATAATCAAATAGCTGATTTTTGGCACAAGGGTCATATACCCCTTCTTCCACTAAACTTGAAGTATTCCCCACTGACTTTAATTCTCAGGGATTCTGGGGTCAGGCAGTGTTTATTGTTGGGCTTATCCAGGGGGAGAAGGAGCTTCCATCTAGCTCCTATACTAAGCTCATATAGCCTGGAAGAAAGCTCTTTAGTCCTAACAAGTTAAAACTATATATATAAAAAACAAAAGACTATTATGCCCAAGTGCACTAAGATGCACACTAATGTAAAACAAACATTATGAGATCCTGCTGGACTCAGAATATCTAAGCTGGAAGCTGGTAAATTCAGACATCCAAAAAGAACAAGCCAGGCATCACTGGTTCATACTTTGGCCTGTGACCAGCAGGTTCTCTTTCTCTTGCTTCTTTTTAACATGGGTGGGAGAAATGACCCACCCTACAACCCCCGGGAATAACCTTCCTCCTGTTGCGTGCAGGAATAGCAGCTAAGGTTGAGGACTACTTCTTTTTCTAGGTATTTGTGCTGCGCCTTTACTTATTTTTAAACCAAGTACTGTCTGCACCAGTTTAGTTATCAGATTCACACTTCACCCATCATCCCTATCTCTGCTTTGAGGAACTTGAGTGAGAATTCTTTCCTGGCTCCTAAATCCAGGATGCTTCATCACACACAAAAATACTCAGACTAAGGAAGACAGTCTGTGGTTGTCTGCATCTGACTGGGAACAGACACCAAAATGGTGATACACAAATATCCCTCATTAACTAACTCTGTAGGTATGTTTGCGCTGCAGTTTCAAGCCGGAAGGCAAGAGGAGCCCTGAAAACAACTGTGTGGAATCTGGACCAATTACTCTTGTGAGACAATCATCCCCTACTGGTTGACAGACTATAAGATCCACATTTGCCTAAAGTCCTCATCAGTGACCTAAATCTGGATGTTAACATCAATAACCCAATTTCATCATGAATTCAGCATTTCTCATCACTGCAACAGAGGAAGAGAGCTCTCTAGATGCAGTTAGTCCATGAGGCAGGTTAAGACAGGCTTGAACATCCCTTTATCCTCTGTCCGCCCCATGGACAAGACTAGAATAATATAAACTGGGTTGGGAAAGACTCAATTCTTGCTAGACAAAGTGTGCCATAACCTTTACAAAAACATTCACAAACTCCCTCAGGGCTGCAAAGAGAGAACTGGAAGCCTTCTGTATTGGAAACATTTATAGAGTCTGCTTCTGAATGATCAACAGATGCCCACAGAGATTCAATTCCTGCCAGGATGAAAAATTGGCAAATATTAAGTTCTCATGCAGTGATTGAGCCGTTTCAGATTTAAATGGGTGAAAGTTGCCATTGTTAGGTGTTCTATTAATGGACCATATCGTGCCTCTGGGCCACTTGGCTTTGCAGTCCAGGGGCCGTCGGAACACTAAAACGATTGCTGGTGCTAGGGACAGAAATTTATTTCAGGGAAATGCAGCAAAATCTGCCTTCTGGTCATTCAGCTGCTGTAAGGCTGCTTGGAGGTAGTTTTCTGTACCGGTTGGCCAGACATGGTCTGAGGTTCTATGCAAAGTGCTGAAATGTCTTATTTTGCATGGACTTTCCTTTTTATACTGTGCTCAGAAATAGTGCTTGTGAGGAGTACAAGATTAGAACTGCCTGTGGAGATACCTGGGGACTGGAAGTAGCAGTCATTACTGCCTGAGCCACTGGAGCTGATGGAATGGGAGCACTTGAGTGGTCAGTGTGTGTGTGTGTGTGTGTGCGTGTGTGTGTGTGAGAGAGAGAGAGATGAGGCATGTGGTAGAACATCATTATCTCATTGGCTGCCCAATATATAGGTAATATGAGGGTGAAATCACCAGCACAATCCCTAACAAGCATGGACAGTGTTTCTAGGATGCTCTTTGTGTATAGCAGTTTTTTTAAAAACTGAGAGCATGAGTTCCTTGGCTTGCAACTATTTATATATGCCCACTAAAAACATCTCTAATTTATCCTTTTCTTAGTTTAGATTCTGCTCAGAATGGAAGGATATTGCAGGGGTCTCCCCCTCACTGCTTTATGAACATTCACTTCACAGACATTGTTAATGGCTATGAGATTTCAATCGCCCCACTTCAATCCACCCTTTAACTAAGGGCAAGCTGTGAGCAAATGTCCATTTGGCAAATTAAGACTTTCCAGGCAAAGCACGCTGCAGCAGCAGGATTGAGCACACTCCAGGAGCAGAAGCCAGGAGGTAGGAGATGTTGGGGGGGGGGGATCCTGAGAGCCAGACAGAAGTGCTGAGATATGCTTGTTTTTGCTTTGGTTAAAACATTAACAAGATTGCTCTGAAAGCTTTGCAAGAGGTTGGCTGCCAAAATTAAATGTTTAGAATTTAAAAGCATCCATTTTTATTAAAGTCTGACATATTGCTGGCTCTGACTTCAGTATTGGCGCCTACAGATGATGAGAACTGGGCACTGAAAGACCAAGACCAAAGGTGGGCAGGGTGGCCAAGATGCAAATGAGGGCACGGTTCCTGCACCTTTAATGGTTATGCAGAGCACAGAATTTCAACAGGTACAGTTTGCATGTTATTCTCTCCTCCACACAACTATTTATATAGGTATAGGTGCCCTGCCCTCATCTGCATCTTGCCCCCCTAAATATGGGTGCAAATATTCTGTATGCAAGCATCCTAGGAGAAAAGAGGTGCCAGAACTCACCTGAACTCAGTTCTGGCACCTCTCAGGTGGGCACCATTGCCATTATAAAAGAACAAGGGAGACATTCGTGTTGAGTTCTGTCACCCCCCCCCCCGAAAAATAGTACTGCTTAGATCACATATAAGTTAAAAAAATAGGCACATACACTTTCATGTTTTGTGGTGCATGCCCCCTCCCTCCTAAGATTAGGTCATTATATGCAGTTAAAATATTTGTCTTCTGGCTTCTGCCACTCCACTTAAGACCTGGCAACTCCAGAGTCTCAGAGGCAGCTAAATTGATGGTAAAGACAGCTATAAATTAACCATTATAAAATTTATTCAAGTGCTCCATATAGATCTGTCGAAATTCTCCACCACAAGCCCCATCTTAGTCTCCCTCATTAGCGCTAAACATATCCTGTCTCTAAAGAGTCTGAGCCAGCATCAGGTGGAAGGAAAATCCAAGTGGAATTAGCAGAGATGAAAAGCTACAGCTGTCTCAGACAGGGGTCATGGCTCAGAATAAGGGAGACCCCACTGGAGATAGATTTGTGCTAACTAATCTAGAATCACTAATTCACAGCTCTGAGTTCTTTCTCTTTCTATGGCCTCTGCAAGCAGCGACATAATTTCCATATCTCTCAAGGGACAAACCACTGCCTGGGAGACAGCTGTGGTTCCAGACAGGATAAAAGGAAGGCCAGTCAACAAAATAATCAAATCCAAGTTTTGCCTTGGGCCTATTGCAATGCCTCTAATACTATACTGTGTGAAGACATGAGTTCTGCTGGGGGAAAAACCAGTGTGCAGTACAGTAGCAACAGAAAGAGGGAATGTTACGAAGTACCCCTAAATTCAGATTTTCCTCTAAGTATTGTAGCCTGCACCTGAGAATGGAAGCTCTGTTATGATCTGGAAGACAAGGAATGAACCACCTGCAATGTGTCCTGCTAAATACATTGGCAGCTATCTCCCTGACATCCTTCCTTATCACTTGTAAATTTAAAAGTAAAACACAAGAGCATCAGACCCTTTCTGGAAGTGTTAAGCCAAGACACCTAAAATGTCACTCATTCGTTTTCCCCACATAGCTAATTAAGAAGTTTCAGTGGCATCAGGCTCCCACCAGAAAATAGTGATGATGTTAATCCTTTTCCCCTTCCGCACCTGGACATCAGAAAGAAGTTACACCTTTAGAGGGCATTTCTCAGAGATTTAGGACAATCTCTTCCTGGCTGGCATGATTTAGAAACTTTTAGCACCCAATGCTTTTGGGAAGACAATATTTTTAGCCTTTTATTGTAAATATTAAACTCAGATTGGTCGTAAAAGCTGCTACTAGCCTGCTCAGAGTTAGGGGCTTCTTATCTTCAGGGGTTGGACTCTATCTCCCAGGATCTTCACTAAGGTTGTAATCTGTGACTCTCAGATCCACCCACCCACTCTGCAGGTGTCAGAAACTGTGTCCTCTTCTTCACAGAACAGGCCATATGCCCCTTCGTTACACTACCTCATTTTATTTTTCCTTGTTTTTGTTCCTTTTGCTGTACCGGAATGGCTCCAGGATGACACTACCAAGCTCTCCTCTGCATCCCTTACCAAAATACTCTGAGCCAGTGTTCTTAAGCTGGCAACAGATCTTTCCCTTCTCCATGCTTGTCCTACTGCTCTAAAAATCCCTCCCCACCCCATGCAATTTTTTTGCCTTTACCTTCACATTTCTTCCAAACAGATTTGGATAGCACATCCTCAGCAGCAATTTTCTCCACCACATTTCTCTCTTTTATGCTCACAAACCACTTAAAGCATTTCCACTATTAAAAAAAAAATTACTTCCCTGTTTTCTGTTAAGAAAGCCAAATAGCTCATACTGTTAGTTGCTTCAAGCTCTCCAGAACTGAAATCCTTTTCCTTTGCCAGTCATCCCAAACGTTTTCCTCATTTGTTAATATTGCCAAATTGTGTTCTTCTTTTTCCAAAGTGTGCTGCACAAACCCCCTCCTGTAGTTTTTGTGGCTGGTGCTTTAGAATGATTTCCTTTTATTGCTGTGGCCAGGCAGCTCCCTCCCTCCTCAATTTCTTGTTAGCATTCTTCCTTTGCTGTATATTTCTGCGAATTGAAAGCTTGCACCATTAGTTTTAACCCTTTTATTAGCTTTAAACTCTTTTAAACTTAGCCTGTTGTTAGTGTGTTGTGAACATCGGCATCAATTGATTCTGCTTAATAGCTTTCAACAAATATGTTACGGTAATTCCTTCTGATACAAAAAATTACTTGAGATTTCGTTGTCCATGACTACCCATGGAGTGCCAAATTCCAAAGTGTGTTCAGGCTCAAGCACAAAAGATCCTAAAAACAGGTGCCAAGGTTGCATGTGCAAGCTTGCATTGCATGCACACTGCACACCTTGACCCAAACCACCTTGAATTGCTTGACATGTAAAAAAATACATGCATATAGTGAGGGTAGCATCTTCCCCCAACCAACCTTTTGTCACAAGCATCAAGGGATATACATTCAAACAGGAAGTGTGCTACTGCTCAAAGAATTCCAGTAGAAAAATGGCATTGTGTTGTATCCAAAGCTGAGTGTGGAGGGACATTTCACTTGCACAATGAGACTTCTTCTGCCTCTGCTCTCCCCACCCTCCTCATATCTGCTTTCAGGGAGCTGCAGGGGGTAGTTCCACCGTGCAAGCCAAAGTCTGTTGTTCAAGAGAAATGACAGTGTTGGATACAACCTATGGATATAACCTACAATCCAAAATGCTTCCAACTGAGTCAGATAAACCCAAAGGCATCAATTCATAATAATACCAATCACTATAAACTAGGAAGTACATCCTAAAACAAAGGGTACTCCTATAACAAACTGAAAACTAACTACAGAATGCAGATTGGAAAGGGGGAAGCTCAGAAACACACACCTTGCTGAAAAGAACTCTGATGACCTCTGTGAAGACCCCACTCCCAGCCCAAAGTATAGGACCACAGAGCTTCTCTTCCTGGTTAATTCTGAGGAGGATAACCTTGCCTACCAAGCAAGAGAAGGCACATGAACAAATGAAAAGATTCCATGTGGTCACATGGGAGAGAAGTAAAAGGCTCCTGAGCAGGGGTTGCCACCCACCCACTCAGTCACAACCTCTTCTATTGGCTGCAAAGTAATATGTCTCTCAAACCCAATTTCGGCTGGGGAGGGGACCCGGTGAGTGCTGCAGAAGTCAAATGTGCTCTGTGTTGGTAACCCCTGCAACTGGTTTGACAAAGAAAATGCTTGCAGGTAACAAACTGAAAAGGACTCAAAGAATTAAGCTTGCAGTTTTCAGATTTTCAAACCCAACTCCTCTCCACCTCGCACATCCCATCCTAAATACTTCACTGAAGATGGCAAGTGCTCTGAAGCAAGGACGATGTCGTTTGTCTATTTGGTACAGCGGCAAGCACACATTAGCACCAAGAAAACGTTAAGAGTAGTAATAATTTATTACCTCTCCCCCAAAAGAGCACAAAAAGATACACTGCACACAATAGAGTGATCAGAGGCGCCACACCCCTCCCTGGCCCCTTACTGCCAAATTCTATATACATCATCTTACAGGTGCTATTTCAGCAGCAAGGTGTTCATAGTGTTTCTTCTAGAGGGGGGAAAAAGAATTCTTCCTTGAAATTCTGGCCTCAAAGTCCACTGCTAAGCATGGCTGAGATCCATCAACGTACTTAGGGAAGGGAGGTTCTCATCGGAGTCCAAAAAGAACAGAGGAATCACACAAGATGGCAGTCTGTTCTGAATAATAACCAACATACACCAGGAAAGAGCCCAGTAAGTGTGCCTGTATACCTGCTTGCCGAATCCTGTTGGCATCCATTGGACATGGTTCTGCAGCCTGGAAGATAATATGCAGGTAGGAGACAACCCCCTGCAACAGATACTGTGCCAAATACTCCCAACCTTTTAATTAAGAATTCAGACTCTAAATTTTAGAGCTCATCTGATTGAGATTTCCAGTCTGAGTACAGTACCAAAGGTATGACCAACTCCTTGCTTCCCAACAGAGCACAGTCCTATATTTCTAGAAAAAGGATGATAAAAATCTATGGGGCAGCTGACTGCACAAACATGTCCTGTAATCTGCCATTGCAGCCCTTGGTGGACAAGAGTATAGAACAGAATGCCAGAGATGTAGAACACTGATTTGCCCTATCCCAGGCTTCTTTCCTCCTAAAATGCTGTGAGATACTCCCAACTAATTAATTCCCTACTTCTACCTATGCAATGAAGCACTTTATTAGAGCACAGAGAAGGTAGACTTTGACAGAGGAAGGGAAAGTGAGCTAAGCAGTTCCTGCTTCAGTCAACGTGAAATTTGGCATAGGCAGTGTACGTGTTGAATGGACTAGACACTGAAAATGTGGATAGGAGAACTTGGTCACCATATCAGCACCTTGGGGATCCAGGAGTATCAGGCCAGTGGAGAGATGCTGAAGAACCTAATGTAGGAGCTTAGTTAACCTACTGGAAACAGGAAAAAATGGGTTCCCTCTGATACACAACAACTGTATTAGCAATAAAAGCAGAGGGCACTCTCTTTTATTGGTCCTATGGGGTGGGGGTGGGGAATCAATGGCATATATTCATTTCCTTAATCCCCAGAGTCTTAGAACAGGGCAGTAGGAATAGCAGAGGTGAACTCATAGAGTTAACCTCTTAGTTCAGGAACTCCGGAGACCAAGTGTTTTAGGCAGGACACTGTGAAACCTCTTGAAGAGAATCTCTTGCAAGCACCATTCAGTCAGGAGGCCCTAACTCAGAGTGAAGGGCAGAGACTTCAGCTCTTAATTTCCACACCAGTTTGAGATGGGGCTGGCAATACACATGGGCAACAGATGCAAAGCACCCAAGTCAAGCAGATAACTTATAGACAGAAGTTCAGTCAATCTGCCCCTTATTATAAAGGACTTAGTTCCCATGGCCTGCACTACTTTCTCTTCCTCGGCATCTGTCTATCATCAGACAGGTTGCAGAGAATCAGAAGGATGAGCTCTCCCAACAACACTGTTTTGCTCTAATTTTGCTCACTTGGGGAAAAACTCTTATCCCTGCACAATAGTTGCTGCACAGAGAAAAGCGAGAAAAAGCGGTAACTACATATTCCTCTTCCTCACTCCCAACTCCACAGTGTAGTCAACATCACCAGTTCTCTGTGCTCAGGAATGTGGGACAAGTCCAGTTCTTCCCTTGATGATTCCTGGGGAAAACCACACAAGCACTAGGGATAGACCACCCCACAATCAGGAGTTACAGCCAATGCTGGGGAAAGGGATTCAGTGATGCCAGGACTGGCCAGGAAGCAAGATGGTAACTCCGCTTCAGGAGATGGTTGAGAATTCTTTAAGCAAGGTTTCCTGGCTGAGAGTGTTGAAGGCCAGATTTCGCCGGACATTGATGCTGATGGATCGAACCTGTGTGAGAGAGAACAGTCATTTCATATACCACTTACACAGACCAGCACCTCTGGCACTGAAGGAGACCCCTGATAGGTGAGCTTTTGTTGCAACATGATTGGCTCGGGGAAGAAAGCCTACCAACAAACTAAGACTCAACAACCACAAGGATGTTCAGTCAGATCAAAACAGCCTATGAATCTCTCTCATGCTGCTTGGAATCTACCCAGGTGCAGAGATGGCTGAAAAATTTCCTTCCTCAGTCTGTCTTTGTGTCTCGGGTGGTTCAGAGCTTGTGGGCCAAGATAGGGCTCTCGGGAATTGGGTGCATTCAACCCAGAGGTAAATTGGAGGAAGGATGTGGTGGCGAGGTCAGGATTAGAGCTAGTGGAGGTCCAATAGCAGTGGCAAGACAGAGTGGGGAATTGGCTAGATGCAAGGTTGGCAGGACTGTGAACAGCTCCCAGGCATGCAGCTTCAGTACACAACTGAGCCACAAGTGGTGCAAGCCCTGAGTCCTGGATGGGTGTTTACTGCTTTGAAGTCCAATAAGGTTTCTTCTGCATCCTGCACAAGCCAGGAGAAGAAACTTAAGAGCTTGTACTCTCCTCCTTTCTCTCTGTTTTTAAATGGAATTCACTGTAATGATATGGGGCAAGGACCACTGGTTTCAATGGTTTTAAAAGAGGACTGGGAAAAGCCATGGGTGATAGGTCTGTTAAGTCATGACAGCCGCCTTCAGGGACACTGTAAGAAACAGAATGCTGAACTAGTTGAACCTTTTGTGTTTCCATCTAGATCACCTTCTATTGTAGTCATAGATAAATGTACATAATTCTGCATAAAAATTCAGAACACAGCAATCAAAATAAACAGTGCAGATCTGGGACATTTCCATAATTTAATGTTGTACATGTTTGGTTCAGAGTATGTACCCCCTTACTATTAAATAGGGCAGCAGATCTTAACTGGTAAATAATGGGATTTTGTCAACATACAACCAAATCAGGTCAATTGGATTCTTCCCTTCTGCTTTGATAGCAAACTCAGGGAATACACAAAACATTTATTGTAGTTCTCAGAGATTGGCTTGTAAGAGGCTCAAGAAGTCTCTAGAGAAATAGGGATTAAACTGGTTGCATTTGTTCAATCATCAGATGAAGAATAATGACGAAAGCTTCCTTGTCTTCATTCAACTGGGAAGAGAGTCCATTTGAACATTTCTGATAGAAAAACTGGAGGAAGGAAGACCGCTGGCAATTGTGTTAGCTATACTCGGTGAAACTGAATCTAAACTACTAGCATTTAGGAGGATGGACTCTGGAAAAAGTATAATCTCAGAAAATTGGAAAAAGCAAATCTGCATTTTAATCAAGGGAAATGTAAAGTTAGTGAACAGCAGGGCATACTGAGCAGCAACAATTCCTGCAAGAAAGGGGGGGGGGGAGAACTTAGGCAGCACACACAGCTGATGACAAAAAGTAGCAGAGAATATTGTACAAGGAGAGGGGAATATGCCACCTGCTTGTATGAATGCACAGATCAAGACAACCATGGCTGTTTCTGAACATGGCTGTTTCAAGCTTCTGTGTTTGGCAATTTCCCTCTTGGGAAATTCAAATGAAAAACCACCCTTCTTCATGTTCTGTCAATGGAACTATTGGAACATGCTCATCTGATGAGCTGCTGGCAGGTTCAATCAGCACAAGATTTCTCTGGCTCTCTCCTTTAGGAACATGCAGAAAAAGAGTGCAATAAACCCTGAGATGGAGGTAAAACCTTCTTTCCCTAATCATGTCTCGCCAGCATCCTGTTCAAAGTGACCTAATGAAAAGTACACTACTTTGTCACCTGTGCCAGTCATATTTCTGGATAATAAAAGGGACGTTCTGGCTGTGCTGTGGCTGCTCTGCAAAGTAGACCATGGGCCAAGACTTTGAGGCTCCTACTCACGAGCTGAAACTCACCAGTTCTTTAAAGAAAGCAGCTTCTTTGTGTTGCTCCGAGTAACGTTCATATTGGTCCAGCCCATCCTGCAACTTTAGGGTGAGGGTGTCGTAGTTGGAGCGCACGACTTCCAAAACCTGCACCAGAAATACACAATGAGAGAGAAGAATCAGCTTGTTGAAAATTGTTCAATCTACAGCATTCAGCAGTGAGCATACAGGAATCCTACTGCCTTAATGGGAAATGAGGATGGAAGAGGAATCTGCCAAACTTGGAGGAGCTCTGCCAAGTAGATCTATAAAAATGTGCTGCCTAGCACCTCGAAGATGCTCTCCACAGGTGCAATCTATGCACTACACAACAGAGAATGGGGCGGTACAGTGGAAGAATAAATGTTGATGTGCTGCAAGGTCACTTCTGAATAGTTTTGTCAGCAATCCTGCTGTTGCTAGAACAGGCTGCCTCCTCTGAAAACAGGCTCCTTCCTTGATTCTGTTTGTCAGGTTTACTGGCAGTGAGGAAAAAATCGCCAGCAGTAACAGCTATCTACAGATTCAATTGGCCATTTTCTTGCATATGTGCCGAGGTTGCGATGGGAATAATAAGTGTTTGAAAGCGTAGACCTCAAGCACAGAGATCAGACCCAGGAGGAAGAATAATTCACTCCCGAATGCAACTAGCCACTAGGGACTGAGCATAATAGAATAATACACCCTCTGCCAGACAGTTAAATAGAAAGCTATCACCACAGCTCCATGAATCAGAACTCTGTCCTCTTGCCAACTGCACAGATTCAAGTCATCTGCAATTAACCACAGAAAGAAGGTGAAGTGTACTTGAAAGGGAAGGAGGCTCTGAACAGAGCTGTCTTCTGAATGTGTGCTTCAAGGCAGTGTGTACAAGGTTCTCACCTGTTTAGCTTCTTACCATGACACATTGAAAAAGCTACCGTGATCTTATTTTTAAATGCCTGAGGAGGCAGTGAGAATGCAAGAGTTTGCAGACACAAGTTCTCAACACTGGGTTTTTTAAAATTAAAAAAAAAGGCATATTAAGTTTAGTATCAATTACTTTCCTTTCGTATTTAAATGGTTGTCTGTTCCTGGGCATTGACCTGAAGTCTCTGACATCATTTCTGGCTGGGCTTTCTTGCTGTTGTGCAACACATAAGTCACATCAGCCTCCTACTGCTGCACATGAAGTTCTGTTGCTTAAGGGCATTCTCAGTAGTGACCTCCCCAGCCATCTGTGAAATGTTCTCCCCAGGGAAATGCACCTGGTGCCATCATTATTACTCAGACCGTTGCTAATCGTTGGCTCCTATGGTGATGGTCACCTTTAGTGGGGTGGATAAATGCTTTAAGTATTTTGGATTTCATTGTTTTAAATTTTCTGGTTTTAATTGTTTTATCTGTGGTCTGTTATCTTGTTAAGTTGCTTTGAGACTTTCTTTTGTGTAAATCAGCTAACAAATATAAGTAATAACAACAACTCCAGCAGCAAACAGAGGCGTGTATTCCAAGCCTCTCAGGAAAAAAACCTCAGAAAGAGACAAAGCTTAATTGTCCCTGTTGGATTGGCACAGCTTTTAAACAGATCACCTCACTTTCTGAAGATGTGTAAGCGTCAATTTGTGGGCAGAGATGGCACACAAAAATACCTGTTAGGAGCTTTGCAAAAAGAGAGGTCCAGCAGGCAGGGGAATAGCGGCAATGGTTTTTAAGCCAAGAACACGGCAGGGAGCAGCTCTTCCACAAATCTCAGTTCCCCATTCTTACACTCTGTTGAGGACCAGTATTTATACCCTGGCATTTGCAGTGGTTTTGTCTGAACTGTCTTCTCTTTCCACAAGTGACAAATGCAGTTTAGAATTTATGTAATTTGAAGATCTAGGCTGAGGCCACTCACAGCAGGAACAGAGCTGGCTCCTTTGATAAATCTGCTTTGTTCTTCATTCAGATAAACCCTGCTCCAGATTTCTCTGCAGCTTGTTTCCCCCCCCAGAAGTAGCAGCTACCACCCTGCTACTGCCTGCCGTATCTTAGGGATGCAAGATGTGGGTGGTACAGTGAAGCCAATCCCTGAACAAGCCGCAACTTGTGGTAACAGTCTTGCACATTACCAGTTTCTCTGCACCTCAGTAAGTAGGAACAACACTTGAGTTGCAAGTGACAATCTGCAATACAGGAGGCTGTCTAAGTGAGTATCACATTACAGTTGCTATGGAGCAAATGAAGGGTGTCAGTCCAAGAATTTTTAGGAACAGGCTGGTTTTGTCCACTTGGTGGAAATCCTCACTACTGTCAAAGATTTAGACATGTTGTTCTCATGAACCAAGAGGCCATGATGTTCTCTGCAAAAATGAATTGTTTCCCAATCATTCCAAAAGACAGATTTTTGTCCATGTATAGAAGAAACATGGATCTTATTAAGCAACTTGTGAGAATTTAAGCTCTTGTGCTTGTATGGTCAAATACAGTTTTGCAAATAAGAAGATCAGGTAACTATTGCAACTCAGCCATGTTGTTGTTTCTGGAACTACAGTCAGAGATGCTGATCTGAGGCAGGTACTAGACCTCTTGCACAGTGAGTTAAAAAACAAACAAACATCTATCCCAGCCACATTGGTATCCTATTAATATGGAAAGCAGAGACAGCATCCAAAACACATCACCAGTATGATAATTGAATGAACTTCTTGAACTATCAAGGGAACATAGAGGTGCAAAAAGGCTGTTTCTGATGGAATAAAATCCTACTGAATTACTGAGAGACTTTATATTTTATAGTGTTAGAATACATTTCCTGATAAATCAGTATTGGCTTTCCTAATATAAACATCACATGGCAGGACAGAGTCTCAAACAAAGATGTGCTCTTCTAAGCCAACGTTCTCAGCATGTTCACGCTTCTGTCTCAGTGACATCTACACTGGCTTGGTCTTGGACACAGAATGGAAGATGGCAGGATCCCCAAGGAGCTGGCTCCAGGCTCCAGGCCTGCTGGCAGATCATGTTATAAAGATGTTTGCAAACATGATATGAAGGCTGGCAACATTAAAACTGCAATGTCTGGAGACAGTCAGCAGTGACAAGAGGAGAAATGACCGCTAGGAGGACCACAGAGAGAAGAAACACCATAGTGCACATGCATCAGCAGAAGCGGACACCTTCATCTGCCCCAGCTGCATCAAAACATGTCTCTTTCATATTGGTCTCTACAGCTACAGCAGGTGCTGTAACTCTCCAACAATTTGACTTACCCCTAATGGCACATTCTTCCATTGTCTATCAAGACAGATGGATGTCAACAATATCAAAAGATGGTGTTTGGGGCATGTGTGCTATGAATGTGCCTGATTTGGGTAACTGGCACTAAAAAAATTCAGATTATTACATTCTGCATATCAGGAACACTTCTATATAAAACGTCACAGGTTTTAACCATGCTATGCACCCATCAAGGGTACTTCAGGGTGGGGCTATAGTCTAAACGCTATGCATATAGTCTAAATGCTGTGCACATGTAAAGATAGCCTGTTTGTTGCAACATTTGAAAATGATGTTCCTTATGAGGAGGAAACCCGTCAGATTCTCGCTTTAAGAAGGAACTTGTAACCATTTTCACACAAGTATGTATTGTTGAAGATTAGATCTATCTTTCACCATGTTATCACTGAATAGGCCTTCACTCCATGACCTCTCTTATAGGTTTAGTAACAAGAAAAAATAAACGCCCCACGGCAAGGAAATAATTGTAGCTCTGGGGACTGTGGAACTGCATATATGGGAAATCGAAAAGTGTTAAGATTTTAATAGCTACCTTGGAAACAAGGAAGGTTGCGCAATTAGTGCCCCTATTTTGCTTTTCCCCCTCCTAATTTGAGCACACAAAGGGGGTCATACGAACTCGCAGTAATATCTGTCATGAGGTTATTTCAGAAACAGCTAAGAAGATAGGCCAAAGATGCAATTGCCTTAGTTTCTTTTGAAAGTGGCAACCTATATTATCCCTGTAACAGAAAGCTGATGGAAGTTATAGTCCAAAACACATCTGGCACACACCAGGTTGGGGAAGACCATCCTAACCAAAGCCCTTTCAAAGCAAAATATAATGAACTGCTAGACCTGCAGTGTTTACCTTCCAGAATACAGCTAGATGGGACAGATCAGCCCAATGTTTAATTTAAACAGCTATTTCCTAGGCATTCTTCCAAAACAAATAAAGTTAATTAAGCACTGTATGTCACAAAAATGGTCCTACACTTAACATGCCCATCCATTATCCAAAAGCATGTCTCTGGAAACTATTAGCTGCTAATATAATTTCTTCCTGTAATTGAAAGGCTTATCACTTTAACTGGAAAGCAGTGACTGCATCTGTACATAAAACAACAGATAATTGACAAATTTTACAAGAGTGTTCTAATTAATACAGAAAAAGCTGAAAAATTGTATCAGTCTGCAGACAGCATCTTAAGAATTTGCTGATGCAGCTGAAGTCTCTGCTGGAATTAATTCCTAGAAGCAGCAAAGACAAAGTATGTAACTAAATAATTAAATGTTAAATAAAAACAAAACACTCAGCACATTTTGTAACTGTTTCTAGATTTCTAGACTGTGACTGGACCACCCACAATATTCATCTGAGATCCATTAACAGTGTTCAGCTCAATTCCACCAAAATCCCAATTCCTCACTCGAGTAATTATTTACTAAATTAAATTTGCATACTTTCTGAATTATTGTGTAATTTACTGCAACACTTAAGTCTTTCATAGTGTGCTGAACATTTAGGTGAGGCCTTGGGGAAGCGAGAAAGCAAGGTAAAAGGTAATATATAACTGCACAAATGACAAGGGAAGGGAATTGTGCATAAACACTACTCCTGACCAAGAGAAGCTTTGTCCAAGTTTCCATGGTTTCTACTTTTTTAAAAAATCCCTCCCCCAACTTCTTTTCAATTCAGCCTAATGTTCCTTAGAGCACTCAACACATTAACAAGCATCGTGTTATCTCAGCAAATGAAGAAGTAGTGAATGTATCTGAATCTAGTTTCATTTAAGGTATTTATTAAGGAACATACATTAGAACCATTACATGAATGGCCCTTCACAGTTATGGCTAGTGTACAGTGTCCATTCCTAGAAATTTCAGATCTGGCCATATGACACATGTCTTGGTTACATTTCATCTGGACTACTGTATTTTCACTCTGTGTAGGGTTGCCTATGTAGAGTGCTTCGAAACTTCAGCTGGTTCAGAATGCTGCAGCCAAGATGCTAACCGGGGCTGGTTATAGGCAGTATGTGACTTTCTTCATACAACATCTTCACTGGCCAACAGTCTATTTCCAAGTGCAATTCAAACTGCTGGTGATGCTCAACAATGCCTTAAACAGCTTTGGTTGAGGTGACCCTAAGGACCACTTTCTCCCATACAAACGTGCCTGGGTTTTAAGATCTATAGAAGAGGCTCCTCTCTCTGTCCTGCCACCATTCATTTGGTGGAACTTGAAAAGGGTCCTTCTTAGTGGCTGCACAGGCCCTGGAACTCCCTTCTTAGGAAGCCTTATTTCTCTAGCGATCTTTTGACAAGTGAACACCTTTCTAATTAGACAGGCTTTTGGCCAGTTCCACTGATCTGTTTCATCTACTGCCTGCCTTTTGTTAAATAGCCACTGCTTTATTGATCTGTTTTTTACTTGTTCTATAAACAGCTGAGTATTTTGTGCAATTACTTTATTTTGCATTGTATCTCATTTGTTGTTATCTTGAACACGATTGTGTGGAAAGGCGGAATAGAAATTTAAAGCAGTAGCCCTGGACTAAAACCAGCATCCACAATAGTTACATAGTTAGCGCCTGATCAATCGAAGTGCCCTGCTCCGTTTTATTGTAGAGGCATAGAACACACAATGCCAGAATTTGAAGCAGGAGACCACTTTTCCACAGACAAATATGCTGAGCTGTAGACAGAATGGCTAAGCAGGCTGTGGTTCATGATCCAAATTGAAAGGTTTTTACAGCAGTGCTGTTTCAGACTATCAGCAGTTATCCGTACGACTAACCTCAGAATCAAGTCATTCTCGTATGTTAGTTCAAGCAGATGGAGCTATCAGTTGAGTCTCACTACATTCTTCAGATAATGTACTACGGATACTAAACTCAACTAGCAGAAATTACAAATGAGTAGAAGTAGGACCAAACTGGGGGTGGGGGAGAGGAGGAGGAGGAGGAGGAGGAGGAGGAGGAGGAGAAGTAGAAGGATCATCTTCTTCTTCTTCTTCTTATACATGGTATTTGGGGAAGACAGGTTACTGTCCTGGAGTCCAGCTCCTCCCTCAGGCAGGCCTAGCAAGTATGCTGTTAAAAATGGTCTTAGGTTCTCACTCTGTGTGGGTGTGTGTACCATTCTGGCAACAGTAAAGTAGCTGGAGCCCTTTAAAGAGGATACACAACTGAACCTGGCAAGACATTCTCTTCCCAGACAAATTTGGCTCTTTTTACTTTAGCTGTGCTCTCTATTGTTTACTGTATACATTCATTAGTTCAGCTGGAAGGAACACATATGAATTAAGTGTTCATAGCTTTTAAAAACATCCCTCAGTAGCCAAAGTCAATGATTTGCATTAACCAAGGGCATACTTTCCAAAATAAACCAAATATTTGCCAACTTCAAAATTGTTCAAAACAAAATTGCACTGCCACCTGGGCCTAGTTTGCATTTTCAATGCAACAAAGAATTTCTGGTGACCGATAAAATTCATGGGAATTTTGTTGTAGTAATGGGTGGCTTCAAGTATCCTCACATAAAATGGCTGCACATGCGTTCCACCTATGACAAAAGGTAAAATGTCTAGACTCCCTAAATGACTGTGCTGTAGAACTGTTGGCCATCAACATGGATGGCTTTAAAATAGGATTATCATGGAGAAGAAGGCTGTCAATGCTACTAGCCATGATGGCTATGCTCTGCCTCCATGGTTGGAAGCAGTATGCTTATGAATATCAATTGCTGGAATCCACAAAAGAGGCAAGTGCTTTTGTGCTCGGGTCCTATTTGCTGATTTCCCAACCAGCATCTGGTTGGTCAATGTGATGACTGGATGCTGGACTTGATGGGCCATTGGCCTGATCCAACAAATGCTTCTTATGTTCTTAAGATTTCGTGTCCATTTCCAGATTCTTTCAAATGAGGGTGATACACAGCTGCTCACCATCAACTCTACTCGTCGCTGAAGAAGGGGCAAGAGCTTGTCTGACATCATCCTGAACTTTGGGTTGTGCAGCAAGTGCCTCCAAAGAATAACTTGATAGCAGAGGCAAACCTCTGCCCTTCTCCCAAGCTCAGAGCTAGAGAGGGAATTGGGGCTCATACTCACCAGAGAGAGAGCCAACTCCCATGATAAGTGAATTTGGATAGCGTTCTATTACATGAAATTCTGAGGCTAACAAGAATATACTCCTAAATGGCAAGTAAATGGCTTTGACAGAATTAGAACAATATTGTCCTTTTCTTCTTGATCCCTCTTCTCTGATGGAAAAGAATAACACCTTGGGAGAATTATCAGAGACAGAATTAGAGTAAAACTGTCCTATTTGTTCCTCTAGTGGAGAGGAACAACACGTTAGGAGTTTTCGGGTATTTCTTGCATTTTTGAACAAACTGGATCTTGCAACCAAAGGATACATAGCATTAATAGAAATGGGTGGGTGGGGTGGAACAGGCACTCTCATCTTTGACTGAAGTGCACATAACTTAATGGAACACCAGAATCTTGTTGATACTTCCTATTTTACATTTTCTTTCATGGGAATGTTCTTAACCAAATCATAAATGTGACCAACACCATATTGTAGGGATTTTGGCTACAGAGATTAGGACTCAGGCTCATCATCCTCCAAAAAGGGATGCAGTATGTCCTCTTCCAGTCAGATGTAAGGCAAGGCAGGAGCTGCAGAACCATGGATAGCTCTGAGCAAGCAACTTACTAATTCAACAAAGGTTGAGAGCAGAATGAGCCTTCTTTAGTCTCTGCTACCCAGACTGCCTTTCCCAGGCTCCTTGCCTTTGTGGATAACTTTAGATTTTAAAGGGTCAATCCTCTGCCTGGAAGATAGGCACTCTTCCTCTGTTCCATAGCCTCCTGCCTATGTTCCTCCCTGTGCTGCTATTGTGAGAGGCATTTTGTTCCTCAGGCTCAGGGGGAAGGCTCCCATTAGGGTCTTGGTCCTATAGATCCTGGTGGTGTGAGAGATTGTTCTGGGTGCTCCTGTCCGTCAGCCTCAGTGGTCTTCCAATCTCCAGCAGCAGGTTCAGAGCCCTGAATCTGGTTCAGCTCCTTAGCTGCAGCCTCAGAGTCTGGTTTGCTGCTAGACTCTGGAGTCATGACACAGCCAGGACCCCAAGGCCAACACAGCTGTAAATCTGAGGAGAAAATCATCTTTCATTTGCTTTACTGCACAGTAGACGACATTATTGTTGCAATACTCCAAGAGGCTAACAAATCACTTCTCCGCACAGCCAAGATTGAGGACACAGTAAAATGATCTAGCAGTAGTTCAAAGTTACCAACTAGATCAGGCCTTGTGCTGTGCACTGTTCAAGACCGTAGTGGGGGCAGGGACCACAGTCTGACTTGGGCAGAGTTTCAGTGAAAAGGAAAAATGATGTGGTTGGAGGTGGAGAGGAGAGTACAAAACCCACAGTTCCTCCACCTAGGTTTACTCTCAGATTTTGCAAAGATGCAAGCATGTATTAGCAACGGCAGTAATTTCCCGCTGGCTCCCAGCCTGGCCATTAAATGGGCTGAATTTAAAAGTGTTTTAGCAGCACGACACCCATTCAAGTCAATGAGAATCACGTGGCTACAATTCACTAGGGAAAATACCATTTATGCTGCTTGCACTCCTTTTGCTTATTCAATCCAGGCACATTAGCACTTCTCTCAAACTGCCCCCCTCCAATTCTCAATAATTATTGTTCTTTTAAACAAACACTATTGTTTCTTTATTCCCTATCATTCCAAAGCAGCACCAGTCCTTTCTTCGAAGTTGCTACGGCAAAATTAGTGTTATAAACCATAGTAAGGTTAGTTCTAGATCACGAGTACTACTACCATGATTTGTGTAACAGGTCACTGAGGCTGGGCACCCAGATAAATTGCTTCTTAGGACTACCACTGACAAAAAGGGGGCACAATAACATCATGGGGCAAACTGCAGTTAGGAAGTGGGAAGGCAAAGCTCAAACAGGCAATGGTGATCAGAAGGAAGGATCACTGGCGCAGGTGCAGGGAAGGGTGAGATAGCTCTCACACCAGAGGATATCACCTCCAACAGAACCTACTCCTGTTGCTTAAAAAATGTAAGCTTCCATAGAGCAAAACTGAAAAAGGTCTATGTTATATATTGAGATGCTTTGTTTAATCAAAAAGCCAATACACTTTTCCTTTTTATTTAACTGAACTTATCTCCCCCACTTCCACGGCAAAATGCAGATAACCTTGCCTACAGAATCCATAATAGTTACCACTCCCCTCTTTTATGCAATGCACTGGGTGGGGGGAGTAGGGGCACAGGTGCAACCCAGGGAGTTAATGTCTGAAGCAGAAGAGAACCAACAGTTGGTTTGTTTTTGTTGTTAATCACAGCAGGGATGATCCTCAGGCTTTTGAACAAGTTCCAGCTCCGGTAATTCAATCCCGATTCCCTAAAGTGCACCCTGCAGATTTAATCAGGGGAGCAATTCGTTGCTGTACCCTTCATGATACCACTGCGAATGCAAAACATCTGCCAAACTCCACCCTAGAGGCTGCTGCAGGTCCAGGCAAGGCAGCTGACTTCTCTGTGCTGGGCACACACATATAAGCCTGATAGATTTCTTCTGGAAGAAATTGCCTTTACAAAACAAAGAGCCAGTATTAACCTTTGTCCCTACAGTGCAATCAAAAAGCTTTTAGAGACTTGGGAGCTGCAGACCCACTGTTGGGAATGGGCAGACAAGTCCCAGATCTCTGTGGGGTAATGTGAGGAAGCACATCTCTTAGAGGGTGGGGGAGGGGCAGCTCAGAGGACTCCCAATGAGAGGGGAGAGGAGAGGAGACTGAGGGAACACTCCACAAGTGAGCGTGTTCGAGAAAGGGTGAGAGGGTGCCAGCTCTGCAGGCAAGGGGTGACATAACTGGGCTCCTGCAGAAAGAATGTAGTTGGTCAAGGGCGCCATGGATTCAAAAAGGTTGAAAACCTCTGATCTAGGCATATGGTTCCCCATCAAGGATGAGGGAATGAGTAGAACTGTAAGCCCTGATAGTGAGGTAGGCTTTGGAAAAGATAACCCTTCATGGCCATGAGCAAACGTATATGCTATGGCTAGTCTCATCATTGCAACCTTTAGTAAGTACAACTCAGAAGATAAGGGGAGAAAGTGCCAGTCAGGTTTTTCAAGGGTGTAAAAAGCACTGCCCCCCCCAACAAAAAAAGTTCTCAAGCAATGCTTAAGGCAGGAGAGACTAGTACTATGCATAACTATTAGACTAAGAATTTACAGCTAATACCCCAAAATCCACTTCTTCAATATCCCCCACCAAGTAGTGCACAAATCCAACAAGCCAAACAATGTCTGCTAAGGCTTGGGTGTGGACTCTGTAGGGGCTACTAAAGAAATGCTGGGTGGATCTTAAACAAGCCATTCTGTTTAAGATTTTGGAAAGTGGTTACATCAGTCTCTCATGGGTATAAAGAAAACTCTGCCCTCCTCTCTACAAAGAGGCAGAGAATCAATAGGATTCCAAGTATACAATAAAAATGAGGGCAATCCTTTTTTATAGTGCCAGTCTTGGTGTCCAAATATCTGCCTTAAAAATAGACAGAGAGAAGAATTGTGCAGTTCTCCAGACTGCAGCCCAATATACTGATGTTACAGTATTTACAGCCCTGAGTAACCTTATTTACATCCTGTATGTATATCCATGGGGAACCTCTGGCTGGAGTTGATGGAAGCTGCAGACCAACATATGGAAGGCCAGAGGTTGCCCACCACCCCTGGCCTAAATGAAAAAAGAAAAGAAGCAGCGCATTCAAATCATTTAAGATTTTCTTATCAGAAAACATTTAGGAATTCTGGCCTGTACTGCCAACAAAATGTGTTACATGTGAGCCTAAAGAATGCTCAAGGCTCAGTAGTACAGTGTCTCCTTAGTATGCAGAACCTGGTCTTCCAGGTTCAATTCCTGGTGTCTCCAGAAACAGGTGGGAAAGACTCCCTTTCCTGGAGAACTACTACCAGTTGGTACAGACAAGGATTGGGAAACCTCTGGCCCTCTAAATCCCATCAGCCCCAGCAAGCATGACTCAAGGATTACTGGAACTGTAGCCCTGCAAAATCTTGAGGGCCACAGATTTACCATCATTGGTGCAGGGAATACATGAGCTCAATGGCCTGATTCAATATAAAGCAGTTTCCTATATTCCTGAAAGGGCCATCATTCTTTCTGCCTAATAATTCTCATGCAAGAATTAAAGTTACAGAGCTATAGCAAGGCACCAGGCATCTGAGAAGCCAGTAGCTCAGATTTAATAAAAAATAAAAAAGGTTCAGGGAAGTGGCCAAGCACTAAGAACTGATCATTAAAAGGAAAGGTGGACCTGACCTGGTGGTGTGAAAACAGTACAATTTAAAAGTTGCTGGAAAGGCAAAGGGACAGGACAAAAAGCCCACCCTCCACACACGGAGAAATGAGATTTGATTTATTCCGTGACTCTGAGGTTTGTTCAATTTCCATTGTGAATTTCCACTGCATAAATTCAAGGGCTGCAAAAAGTCCCTGTTAGAAGCTGTCCAGAGCAATTGAAGGTGATGTGCACAATGATCTATGAACAGGCAGATTTCAAAGCCTCACTGGGGTATTTTAGCATATTTTTGCATATATGTTCAGCACACCAACCCTTCAGGAACATGTTGGGCATTAATTTACAAAATGCAATTAGATGCAGTACATACACAACTCCTTACCGTCAATGATTTATCAATTTAGTTAGCTCCCTTCACTTCATCTGGTTAATTTCCTCTGATTACATAGCACTGCGTACAGAGACAAGCCTGTATTTCCTAAGTTTTAGAAGGATTAGATGACATTCAGAAATCATTTGCAAAAAGAACACAGAGGCTGCACAGCAGGGATTAATATGTTAGCTGCTTTTTCCTGTTTTAAAATCGCTCATTTGCCCCAAGTCAAATAGTTCTCTCTATTATTTTCTTGTCTTTATTTTCCTATTGCTTGGTTCCCCGCTCCTAATGGACTTGCCCCATTATCCCTTCTCAGCAGAATCATGTCTAGGTTGTATTCAACATAGTGCTAAAGTGAAAACTCCAGCAGCACAAAGATTTCTGCTTGACCAATAGAACATTCTCTCCCTCTTCTCCCCCTGCATGCAGAGCCTTAGCTAGGTGATCTTGCGCCCCTGGCAGAACCGTCCAGATTGCACCCCCTAGCCATGGACAAATTAGCTCTTCTTTCTGCCTTTCCTACAACCCCCCTCCCTCCACCCATTCAATTTACCCTCTATTTAAAACCATTTCTTATGAGGCAATACTCAATATTTATATTTATGGACATATTTTAAAGCTGATTTTGTGCGCCCCTGGCGGGGGCCCACCTCACCACCCCCTAGCTACAGCCCTGCCTGCATGCCCCCTACATTTGTTCTAGGAGTTCCCTCAGCCCTCCAGAGTAGTTTAGAGGAGGGCACAGAACAGGAACAAGGGGAAGAGAGGGGAGGAAGTCCTAGTGTGCAAGCAGAAATCTTTGCATTGACTGCATGTAGTAGCCAAAATACCACCCTCTGGTGATTTTGCCTACACAGAGATAATGCCCATAAAGGAAAAGCTGTGTATATCATTACTTATTTTGAAAGTCTGACACAAGTATTAATGTTGCTGTGAATATATGATTTGGGAAGTTGACATGCAGAAGGAGACTTCCTCTTCTAAATTATTGTTTCTATACAAAACCCAGTATTTTAGCCTAACGAAGTCTTGAATCCTAGGACATCCGAGCAGTGATGTCTTCATCTAGCATTTAATTTCTTTTAGTAATACAGTGGTGCCCCACAAGACAAATGCCTCGCAAGACGGAAAACCCGCTAGATGAAAGGGTTTTCCGTTTTTCAATGCGCTTCGCAGGACGAATTTCCCTATGGGCTTGCTTCGCAAGACGAAAATGTCTTGCGAGTCTTGAGATTTTTTTTCGCTTCCCCCCCCCTTTTTCTAAGCCGCTAAGCCTTTAATAGCCTTTTAGCAGCTAAGCCGCTAAGCCTTTAATAGCCGCTAAACCGCTAATAGCGCTAATCCGCTAATAGGGTTGCTTCGCAAGACGAAAAAACCGCTAGACGAAGATACTCGCGGAACGGATTAATTTCCTCTTGCGAGGCACCACTGTACAGAGTGTAATTCAGAATCAATCCAGTCAACAATTTTATTAACTTACTTCAACAGCAGAGCAGCACTAGTCAGACAGTCCATGTGGGAAAGGGACAGGCTTAGTAGAATCAAGTGCTCACAACAATGTTCATGTTAACTCACTCTAAATGCCCAGACAGTTGAGAATTACAGGTGTTGTCACTGTGAATGGCACCTCTGAAGTCGTGCTGGACAGACATCAGCATAGCTTGGTGCTTTCAAAGACTCCACAACTATCTTTGGAAGACTGGCTTCAACATGTAGGGAGTCCATGATTGCTTTTGCCTCTTCATGGCTGAAGTGCTAGAGGCAACCCCCAATGCTGGTGGATGGGGAGGAAGTGTGCTGGCATCATGCCTGTTCCCCTGCCCCCACTCCCAACTTGATAGATGAAAAATGCAGTGAGAATTCACACATCTTCCTCAGTGAACAGCAAGGGGCCAGGAGGAAGGAGGAGATCGTGGTTCTTTGCCTTCTTTTCCTTTTGTGAAGTACAGAGGAAAAGGATTTCTGGAATGAAACACGTGTCTGGTCCGTCGCTTCTGTCTTCTGACCTCAGAGGGGAGGAAAAAGGATGTTTCTCACTTCTCTCCTTCTCAACCATTTTAAACGATAGCCAAGAGTAACTTCTTCAGCCCATTAGGTTAGGTTTAAAACTTTCACTGCTGTAGGCAACGTTGAACTGTTTATAGTGTTTGGCCACTGTCAAAGGGTTGAGAAAATGATGATGCAACAAGTAGAAGTATTAGAAGGAGATCCTGTACAGCCGTACCTCGTTACGTCAGTCTCTGGTTGCATTTTTTCAGGATACGAACACGGCAAACCTGGAAGTGTATACTTCCGGGTTTCGCCGCGCACACATGCGCAGAAGTGCTCTGCGTGTCTCACACGTGCACAGAAGTGGCACTCTAGCTGCAGACTTTTCAGGGTGCAAACAGCACCCTGGAAAGGATCGAGTCCGTAACTAGAGGTACCACTGTATAAAGCTTCTTAACATGCTGATACAAAGGGGGCACTGGCACAAGGCTTAGCCACAACTGCTTAGGTGGATGAAATACAGTAATGACACTGAGTAGCCAAAGGCTTCTGAGCCTAAAGATTCCAAAGGCAGTGTTGATGAAGAGTTCAAGAAGCTCTACAAGCCTGATGCCTTCACAATGTTGACAAACTAGGCAATGACAAGGACGGGCCAATTCAGAGAATTTGGAAGGGGTGGAAGAAGTCATGACACATTTGGTTTAGCAATACCCTATCCGTACAGAGTTGGAGGTGGGGAAGAGAATGGGAACAACTTACAAAACTACCAAATGATGAGAGATCCCTTTCTGCTGCTGCTCACTATGTGGTCATAAAGAAACTGAGCCAAAAGCTGTTGGTTAAACTCCCTCACTCCATGTAAAGAACACCAAAATACCTGGGTAAAGAAGAGAGTGGTGGCACCTCTAATCTTCCAGAACTTTCTAGAAAGTCCCACTTATAGACTGCACAGGCAGGTTTCCATATTTGGGGTTGCACGGAATCCACAGTGCACAGCATGACCTACTTTATATTCCTGTATAACCTCCTGGAAAAGTAACTGCAGCAATTGTGACAGAGAAGCAGCAAGAGAGTTGTTTCATGCTGATAAAATAAAGCCCACGTCATGTCAAACTGCCTCCTCTGCACCAAAACTCATGATACTTTGAGCGTGGGTCAGAAAAGGCTGAGAGCTAAAAAAAATATGATTTTTTTTAACTCTTCCTCTATGGGACAGCTATCTGTCCAGCTAAAGATTCAATCCTCTTTTCCATGTTGGCACTGAGACTAGATAGTGGGAAATTTTATGGGGTCAAAAAGGATTGTCAATTCTCCTCTTAGCCAGATTCTGGGTGCTTATAAAAAGCCCTAAACAACTTGGGACCCCATATTCAAAAGAAATATTGACCTGCTTGTGCATCAAGACTTATAGAGGAGACAGTCTTTGTGATTCCACCTGCAAATTACATTTACAGGTGACAGTGCAGGAGAAGACCTTTTATCTGGTGGTCCCCACTTGTGGAAAGATAGATCTCTCTTCTGAGGTGCATCTTGTGCTGATGCTATTGGTGTCCTCTCGATAGATGAGGATGCACATCTTTGCCCAGGACCTTTGGGAGTGGTTAGATTTTACTACCAGGGGTTGTGATGTCTGAAACTGTTTGCCTGCTTCCGTGAAAGGTTATTCACAGTTTAATGATTGGTTTAAAAATATCATGTGCACACAAATGTTACAAATCTTATTTATTGTTCTATGTATGCATTGTTATGGATTTGTAGGATCCCCTAAAAGTCCTGGGTACCAGATATTCCCCCAGTAGTTTCTAGTTTGTGAATGCAGATCACTAAATGCTTGAAGTCCAGGTGCAAGACAGCTTAGCTGTGTAAAAATGCAGGCTGAATCAGTTTCTTGGCCAGGAATTGGCTGGAGAGAAGAACTACCATGTGGTACAAAGGAAAGTAATGGACAATTGACACAAACAGTAGCTGGGCAGCAAAGGAGTGTGAGCTCCTCCTCCTATGAGCAGAGACAAATGTCAGGTTTAGGAAGGGACAAACATTTCAGCTAAGCTAATAGTAGCTTGGCACATTATCCACAATGTGTGGGAGACCTCTGAGGCAAAATCAGGGCAGTTCAGAACACCATACCTGTCTGACTCTTTTCTTTTAAAACACACACTCAGATGGCACAAAGGAAAAGAATGGTCTGGAACACTGGCTGTGAATGTGTAAGTGATCCGATCTGATCTTCCATACAGGGATGGATATATCCTAGTCAAACAGCATAACTTGGGAAACTAGAAAGCAGGGCAGGGTAAAAGCTGGGAAGTAGCTCTGTCATCTGTTAAATGAAGAATCAGAGCCTACTTTTGAATCAGAATTAAGAAGCTTTAGGAAGTCCTCTAGATCTGGAACTTTTTGGCATGGAGGATGTAGTGACAGATTCTGTTGTCCCATACCAAATTCCCTTTAAGGGGGGGAAATACAGACTTTAATTATTTCAGGGGGATGGAACTACGTATCTGTGAGACCATCTGCCTCTTTGTCAAGAAGATAAACTATTGCCTTGCTTATGGGGGAGAGCTTTGTTTTATTTTGATTGTTTGCTTGCTTCACTGGAGCAAAGCATTCAGAAGCTGCTACTGGTGGCAAGAGGAATGGTTGCCAGGCAATCATATGGTACGTTCAACATAGACCCTTATCTGCCCATCGTCAGAAGAGGGATAGAAGCATAGACCTGACCATCTTGCTGACTTTCAGAATCCAAGTACTGTTAAAAGAAACCAACACACTTCCAAAAAAATTTAAAGCTATTGGTGTAAAACTAAAGACATCAGAAAGCAAAAATATTTTATTTGTGAAGTTGAGGGACAACCAATTTTGTTTACAACAGTCCAGCTTGAGCAACGTTGGTTCTGCCCGTCAGGTGGCTCTTAACCAGGGGATGAATCAGGCAAGGTAGCAATGGCACCTAGGAGACAGCAGTCTAGCAGCCTTTCCCCAGCCTGCGTATTGGGAAATTGGCAGGAAGGACATGACTCCCCACCAGAGGAGAACCAAGGGCTAGAAAAACTGGGTAATCTTAAAGTGACAGGCTAGCATAGGGCATTTTTCTTCCTTACTTTGGTCTGGGTACCATGGGCCTCTAATTAGCAAAGACAGGGAAGAGAACAGGATAAGAAAAAGAAGCTCTGTAAAGATCTTGAACCCTATTAAGAAAATAGGGCCATCCCTCATCCTAGTGTCCAGAATTCACCTTTCACCAGTAAGAGGTACAGCAGGTGAAAACTATCCTCCTCTACCTCAAGGAGAAGAGAGGAATGTCAGTACAATGGTCCATTTGTTTGGCACCTGTATACCACCCTTCTGACTTGCCCTGCTCTCTTTAAACTAAAAATTTGGTTGCTTTCCATATGGTTATTTATTTATACATTATTTATACCCACCATTTCCCTTGATGGGACTCAATACAGCTATTTCAATTTAACAAAATAGTGGCCCTTTTTTGCACCTAGTTCTCCATTATTTTGGCATTATTCAATCTCCTGGCTCTCCAGGACAGATACAACACAGAACAGTGACACATCTCAGCCGAGATATGCAGGATTCCCTTCATGTGGAATGAAAAGCATCCCTTTGGGCACCTAGGGGCTGACAGTCTTTGCCGGCTAACACTTTGAACTGAATTCGCAGCATCTGAAAGTGAGAGGCAAACCAACCACCAAAGCAGCGTTCATTCTCCTGCTTTTTCATTGTCTCCCTACAGACACTGCACCTTTTTGCCTCACAAGCATTTGTTCTGATGCTCCAGGAGACACAGTGGTTGATCTGCTTCCCCCTCCTAGGAAGCAAATAAAAATCAGATGACCTAGTTTGCCACCATGGGGAATAGATGTCACCTACACAGCGCAGATAATCCAGGGGAAAGCAACGGGCGGGCAGGCAGTGTCAGGAGGGCCGCTTACATAGCACCTGCATGTCATGCTACTGAAGTCAATGCCTGAAAGCAGTCAGTGCTTATTGTCCCCTTGGTTTCAGGAAAGGGTTAAAACTGGGGGGGGGATAGAAAATACAGATAATCAAATGCTCACAAAAGCTAACAAGCGACAGCTCCTTCTTGAATATCAGATGCAAAAAGTTGTAATTTAATCTATTTTAAACGCAGGCTCTTTTGATTGTTCTTCAGTGGCACTTTAACCAACTGGAGCAGATGGTTAATGGCAGGGCTAATCAACAGCATCACTTTGAACTTGATAACATCCGCCATCACAAAAATCTCAGTGAGCTTCACAAGTCCCAACACATTAAGCCTCAGTGTTAAGAAAGCCACAAGTACCCCCTGCTCCAAATGATGGAATTAAATTATGGAAGTTATTAGGCATTTTTCTACGAGCAAACGCAGAGATAATAAAAAATAGAACTAATGATTGTGCTCTGAGCACTAGCCTGTAACCCAGTGAATTTGGATTATAAATAGAAAATAATCTGCTATGCTACTCTTGAGTTGATGCTTCGGGAGCAGCAGTTTTACTACCACTGAACCTACCCTATCACAGAGGCTCGTGGCAAGTTTCAATATACCAAAACAGTAAACAAAGCCATCTCTGAAAGAGGACCTAAAATTAGACACATCATACAGCACTTTGAAAGCTGTTCAAAATAGCAGCCTTGTCTCTCAAAATGTTTCTGCCTGCATCCTCATGCAGACTTAAGATAGCACACCCTATTGTATGGGACAGCTAGGAAGAAATATGTTGACCACTAAACTCAGCTTCCTATTCTGACACCAGGACAGGCATTCCATGCTGGATGTTTGGCGCTGCATAGCAGGATGTCTTAACGCTTTACCTCTATATCTGTACAATAAAAAACACCTGGTGTGAGAGGATCCCTAGTATCCCAACCACTGTCTTTTAACTGCACATTAGAAACACAGAATCTAAACATCCTTAGCAGCAAAAAGATCCTTATTGATTAGTCCTGCCTTAGTCCCCCCGCCCCGCCACAATGTAGCAAAGTGCTTTCTGACCCCAAGTGCTTGGATGGGACAAGGAGTATCTATAAAACAAGAGATTAATTGGTTCAAGTTAATTAACTGAAGTAACATCAAAGTTAATTATTTGAAATAACTAGATTACCAACAAGCAACAGCCCTTAAAATAAGTAGCAGTAAAATGGTAAAGATTAGTTTAAGAATATCCCAGCATACAAGATGTGTGGGCCAGGAGTTGGAGTACAGTAGAAACAAGCAAACCACACAAAAAATAGATAGGAAAAAATATAGGGTGGAATCCAACATAGCACTAAGGCAATTGTTGCATCAGTGCAAGGACTATTGCTTGTGCAACAGAACGTTCTCCCACCTCACCTCACCTCCCCCTGCATGCTTCTTAAATTTGAGGAGGGTGTGGACAGGAAGTGGAGAGGGAGGGAAGTTTCACTGTGCAAGTGGAAATTCTTGTGTTCACTTTGATGCATTAGTAGCTTACCACCTATAGCTTCTAAATTCAAACGTCTAAATTCAAATTTAATCTATACCTAGGATTGCCATGAACTGGCTGGAGAAAGAGAAATGATGGAAGGAACCAGCTGGAGGAGGCTCAAAGCCCAGGGAGTGGTGGTGGGACAATGATGAGTAGTCAGAGGGAGAAGACTGGGAAGAGGTGTTAGAAGCTGAAGAGGTAACAGGACTTAGTGAGCTGGGAGAGTCTGTGGCAGAGAGAAGTCCAAAATCAGAGGCAGAAGCAGAACAGTAGGATGAAGGAGGCCAAGAGGCAGAAATGAGTCAGGCTG